>NC_058084.1:111152718-111752718 GCF_014858855.1 Bufo gargarizans | reverse complement strand
TTCCGTGGCTCCATAAGAACACATACGGAAATGCATCCGTATGTCTTCCGTATCCGTTCCGTTTTTGCTAAACCATCTATTGAAAATTTTATGCCAGACCAATTTTTTTCTGTTATTACTGTATACTGTATATGCTATACGGAAACGCAACGGAAACAAAAAACGGACCGTAAAACACTGAAAAAGCCATACGATCGTGTGAAAGAGGCCGAACTGTCATAAAGTAAAAATGGAGCCTATACTAACCTGTTTTCAACGCCGCATCTCGAGTCCTTTTGGTAGTGTTTACGTGCATGTCTGCAGCAGTGATGTGTCTTTACACTGCTCCTGATTGCTGCAGCCAGTCATTGGCCTCAGAGGTACACAGTATGAGGATGGCTGAGGCCAGTAATTGGCTGCAAGAGTCACATGTGGTATACAGCAAGTCACCTCTGCAGCCATCTGCACAAGCACCGAGAGGAGGATCGAAGCTGCAGCTTAACGGTAATAAATGGGTATAGGCACATTTAAAAAAATGAACTCAGATAACCCCTTTAATGGACATTTCTGATGCCCATGATAAATCCACTTGATGCTTAACCTGTGGCCCTACAACTGTAGTAAAACTACAACTCCCACCATGCCCTGCTGCAGGCTGATAGCTGGAGACTGTCTGGGAATGCTGGGAGTTGTAGTTTTACAACAGCTGGAGGACCGCAGGTTGAGCAAGACCGTCCTGGACAAACCGTCCCAAAAGTGCTGATGTGTAGCTGTGCTAAATGGCTTTGTCTGCAGTCAATAGATGGAGCCAGATTGTTCCTTATTTAGGGCTCATGCACACGACCGTATGTTTAGTCTGCATCCGATCAATAATAATTTTTTATTTTTTTTGGATCGGTTGCAGACCTCTTCATTTCATTGGAGCCACAAAAGATGTGGACAGGACACCATGTGTTGTCCGTTCCCCAGCCCTGCAAAAAAGATAGAACATGTCCTATTTTTGTCTATTTTGTGGACAAGGACAGGACATTTCTACTGAAGTTAAAAAAAGAAATGGTGGCATGCACTTGACCAGGATCCGCGATTTGTGGAACGCAACACACTTGCCGCCATGTGCATGAACCCTTGCAAAGCAGAATGTGTGTACGGAGTAAGCTATACATTGATATCTACTGGTAACACATTTCCAGCTGACGGCATCCACAGCATTTGGGCATAGCCTTAGGGACCGTGTGGAAAAGCCATATCCTGTCCGCTAATCCTTCCTCTACGCATGCCGCTAGTTTAAAGCGTTATCACTTGTTTTACAGGGTACAAAGTTCTTTCGTTGCTTGACGTCACAGGCACCGACCAAGAAACGGCTGATGTTTATATCCACAAAACCTACATCAAGAAGTGGGACATATGTGCCGGAAATGCTATCCTAAGTGCACTAGGCGGTCACATGACTACTCTTAAAGGAGACGACATTATTTACACAGGATCGGATGGAAATGAGGGCGGGCTGCTTGCAAGCATCGCGATGGACCACCTTGCCCTTGTTGAAAAATTGTCCTCGAAAATCTCATCCAAATAAAAACAAAAAAACGTTTGTATGTACATCAATAAAACTCGTGTGTTTACGGGAACTGGAAGGAAGCCTGTCATGGCACAGCCTCCATGTCTTTTCATGCATATGACTAAAGACTCGACATTAAAGTATTTTTTTGCTGTATAAGTCCGAGTGGATGAAGCTCGGAGACCAGGACGAGCACGCTTGATTGGAACGACTCCGCTGGTTTAGTATGGATGACGGAGATTGGGATTTACCAGAGATTTTGGGATATAGAGTGAATCTTATTTTAAATACAAGAACATTGCATTCTTTCCACTCCTGACTGAATAAGCATTGTGCCTTTTTGCTTCACATCACACAAGTTAATTTGTCACTTTTAATTTATGCAAAATTACGTTGTTGTATTTTTCGGCTGCAGATTACTGGATTATAAGATGGGCGCTCCATTAGTTTTTTTTGTTTTTTAAGGATTTTATTAATGATTATAAAAATACAATAAGGGTACGATTTTCCTTCAGCTGGGAGCATGTGGACTCCAGAGTATCGCACTACAGATGATCTAATCCATGTGAAATGGCCTTGTGTTTGCCAGCAGTCGAGAGCAATAGACACAATCTCCACGGAACAGTTACCGTAATACTATGTGAAATGCTTCCTGTTCTCATCCTTTTCCAGTTTTTCCATGTCTTCTTTCTGGCTGCCGTTGTATTAAGTTTTTTTTATGTTTATTTATGCCTGTCCACCCCCAATGCCTATTATGTTGCGTTGTGTTCTTGCAACCACAGACGCTTACATTTTCGGTGGAGATAAAATAAAGATATGACATTTTGTGGGATGGATTGCACAGCGGAGAGGTGTTTTTCTGGAAGTTGGTGCCGAGAGGAGCGGTCTTACAGAATGCATTAGGACTTGGGCTACTTTCCCTATGACTGATCGCAATAAACACTTCAGTTCTGTCCCCGTTCATTGTCAATGGAGACACAACTGAACTGAAGGGAACGGAGTGCTCCAGAATGGATTCCGTTCTGTTTCATTGCGTTCCCGCGACGCACACAAAGGCACTGCAAGCAGCGTTTTTGAGGGCGTCCTGGGATGCGGAGCAAGACTGATCCAGCATGAAACACAATGTAAGTCAACGGTGATGGATCGGTTTTCTCTGACACAAAAGAACATAGATCTGTCCCCTATTGACTTACAATGGTTTTAGAGACTGATCCGTCATGGCTATTTTAGAGATGATACAACCGGATCTGTTCATAACGGATGCAGACGGTTGTATTATGACGGAAGCGTTTTTGCTGCTCCACGACGGATCCAGCAAAAAAACGGAGATGTGAAAGTAGCCTTAGCTTGAAATGGTTGGTGAGCAAGATCAGCTTTTGAAAGACATGGCTGCCTATTACAACCTACAGACTTGTCATATTGCAGGTTCAGAACTAGGGTGAGCTGAGGAGTTTTTGACACATGGCTGCCATAAGGTGACAAAAAACCGCACCGTTACCAGATAGTGAAAATCACATTTGACTTTGGCATTTGTTGCGGTTTAGCGACATTTTGTCATTGCAATTATGAATGGAACAAAATGATCATCTCTAGAACGGTTTCTGTTGGAACCTGTGACTACGATTGTACTGAACAAAATGTGGGCTGAAAACTGCATGTAAGACAAGCTGTGTGATGTCCTGTGAAATTCACAGCCTGATGAACGTTTAAAAATAAAAAACAAAACCTTTTATTTAAAGTCCGTTTAAAAGGGAGCAAAAAGCCTATGTGTCACAGTCTGTGACCATCAGGCAACCAGTCTCCGAAATGCACAGAGAAGGGTAACAAAAATCCTCTGTGCAGTTGAGGGACTGGGCTAAAAAGTGTGTTTGTTACAAGAGATCCTGTTAGATGTGGTTGTACCACCTAGTTCATAGGTCGTATAATGCTACGTACAGTTGATCGCACTGCCTCTACCAGAGTGGAGTCCCTGTGGGCATGACTACACCCTAATATAGTACAGTGTTCAGACCAGCGTATTTATATAGCCTGCAGCCAGTATATAGGTCACAACCATTCACCTGCAGCCAGTATATTTTGGCTATATACAGTCACTCATAGCCAGTATATTTTGGCTCCATCCATTCATCACATACAGTCATGTGAAAAAATTAGGACACCCTTTGAAAGCATGTGGTTTTTTGTAACATTTTTAATAAAAGGTTATTTCATCTCCGTTTCAACAATACAGAGAGATTAAAGTAATCCAACTAAACAAAGAAAACTGAAGAAAAGTCTTTTCAAGATCTTCTGTAAATGTCATTCTACAAAAATGCCTATTCTAACTGAGGAAAAAGATAGGACACCCTTGCCCCTAATAGCGAGTGTTACCTCCTTTGGCTGAAATAACTGCAGTGAGACGGTTCTTGTAGCCATCTACCAGTCTTCGACATCGGTCTGAGGAAATTTTACCCCACTCCTCAATGCAGAACTTTTTCAGCTGTGAGATGTTTGAGGGGTTTCTTGCACGTACAGCCCTTTTCAAGTCACCCCACAGCATCTCAATGGGATTCAAATCTGGACTTTGACTTGGCCATTCCAGGACTCTCCATTTCTTCTTTTTCAGCCAATCTTTGGTTGATTTACTAGTATGTTTTGGGTCATTGTCATGTTGCATGGTCCAGTTCCGCTTCAGCTTTAATTTTCTAACTGATGGTCTCACATGTTCTTCAAGCACCTTCTGATACACAGTAGAATTCATCGTGGATTCTATGATGGTGAGCTGACCAGGTCCTGCTGCAGCAAAGCAGCCCCAAACCATGACACTTCCACCTCCATGCTTCACAGTTGGTATGAGGTTCTTTTCTTGGAATGCTGTGTTTGGTTTACGCCAAACATGTCCTCTGCTGTTGTGTCCAAATAATTCAATTTTGGACTCATCTGTCCAAAGAACATTATTCCAGAAGTCCTGGTCTTTGTCAACTTTATCTCTGGCAAATGTCAGTCTGGCCTCGATGTTTCTCTTGGAAAGCAAAGGTTTCCTCCTTGCACACCTCCCATGCAAGTTAAACTTGTACAGTCTCTTTCTGATTGTAGAGGCATGTACTTCTACATCAACATGTAGCCAGAGCCTGCTGTAGTTCTCGAGATGACACTTTAGGGTTTTTGGAGACCTCTTTTAGCATCTTGCGGTCTGCTCTTGGGGTGAACTTGCTGGGGCGACCAGTCCTGGGCATGTTGGCAGTTGTTTTGAAAGCCCTCCACTTGTAGACTATCTTCCGGACAGTGGAATGGCTGATTTCAAAATCTTTTGAGATCTTTTTAAATCCCTTCCCAGACTCATAGGCTGCTACAATCTTTTTTCTGAAGTCCTCTGACAGCTCTTTTGCTCTCACCATGGTGCTCACTCTCACTTCAACAGTCAGGAGCACACCAAACTAAATGTCTGAGGTTTAAATAGGGCAAGCCTCATTCAACATGCAGAGTAACGATCTACTAATTATGTGCACCTGGTGTGATATACCTGTGTGAGATCTGAGCCAATTTAAGAGGGAATACATGTGAGGGTGTCCTATCTTTTTCCTCAGTTAGAATAGGCATTTTTGTAGAATGACATTTACAGAAGATCTTGAAAAGACTTTTCTTCAGTTTTCTTTGTTTAGTTGGATTACTTTAATCTCTCTGTATTGTTGAAACGGAGATGAAATAACCTTTTATTAAAAATGTTACAAAAAACCACATGCTTTCAAAGGGTGTCCTAATTTTTTCACATGACTGTACACTCTCTAAGGCTATTGGGTAGAATATCGCATCTAGTGCAACCCTGCCTACAGAGCCGTGTCCTAGTGAATAACAACAGCTCAAGCTGTGTGATGTCCTGACCAAGTAATAGTCTGGAAGTGTAAGGGCCTCATGCACATGAGTGTCTGTATCGTGGTCCGCAAATCACAGAGCCGCAAAATATGGAAATATGGATACTGGCTGTGTGCAATACGCATTTTTCCAGTCCCATTACTAGAAATTGCTGTTCTTGTCCACAATATGGACAAGAATAGGACATGTTCTATAATTTGTGCTGTCTTTTTGGGGGTTTTTTGCAGACCCATAGAAGTAAAGAAAGTGGATATGGTTGTGCATGAGGCGAAACATTTTTTATTTTTTTTAATGCTCAATGCAAAGGTGGGTCCAATGGGAGGAAGAGTGTGTATGTTTCTTACATGTACATAATCTCTTTCCATTTCTCCTGTCAGCACCCATCTTAGGACAGAAAACCTGAGGAGATAAAAATGTTCACACCCCCTCCACACCCCATTTCAGGTTTCTTTCCATCTGGATGGAAGATCCTGAGGCGTGTACTTCTCCAGGAATTATCACTTGTGTTCACACCCAGGGCTGAGGAAGGTCAGGGGTCTGCTTGCCGGAATCAAAACATCAGAAGTCCTATAGGCCCAAAGTCCCTTTCAGGCAGTTCCCCTTACATTTGGATTCACAGCAGTCAGTGTCAATGACTTTTCCACTGTCTGGAAGCCATACTGGGGTAGGGAGGATTCCTTATAAAGTCTAGGAACCTCATGGAAGAAAGAGCCAGGGGCGTTAAAAATTGGCAGTGAGAGATTTTCAGCTGGCCCTTCAGACTGTAAGCCTTGCGGATCCTGCACTGTGTTGAAGGAAGGGGAGCCTGTCTGTGCCAACCCATTAGTCTTCAAGAGCCACCAGACCATATTTGCCTCAGTGGATGATGGGATTCCTTTTGCCGTCTGCTGAGTGAGATGTATTGGTTTATATTAATATGTTGTGTTAAAGGGATTATGCCACAAAAAGTATTTCTAAGCAAAGAATGGGGCATTTCAAATAAAGTATTACTATACTATACATGCATTGAAAATATTGTAAGGTATTTTATATATTTTAGATATAAAATTTTCCTCTCTAACAGCACCACATGCTGTTTTATCCTTCTGGTCCAATTTTTCATTCTTTCAGAGATCAACTAACATGCTCAGTAACTTCCCTACTGCCTTCCTCTCCTCGGTATCGGCAGAGTGAGCTCATGGAGAAGCAGTTTAAATACCTCTCATACATTCATCTCGACTTCTAAATTCATAGAGGTATAAGTATTTCCCAAGTCTTCTACCCACTACAGCACTCCCAAGACTGCCCCACCCAGATGGGACAAGAAACATGCAGGCAAAGAGGTTACAAGTAGGGATGAGCGAAATCAAACTTCACAGGTTCGGTGTTAAAGGCTTACATTTTGCATTCCATCTACCAATTCCGTTGTAACGGAATCCATAGTGGATTTCCTACTCCGCCCGAACGCCAAATCCAAACCCGTAAATTCTGGTTCAATCATCCCTAGTTACAAGGCTACCCTCCATCTTCACTGTTTTTTTTTCTGTACTTAGCCCTGATGAAAGGAAGAAGGATCCATATGGAAATTCTGGAGAAAAATAGAGGAAGTTGGCAAAGCTAGTAGCTCCCTGCCCTCTTCATGGAACTCTGCTTAGGGTCGCAATAGACTTTAAGTGTACGCTTTCCTTACCCCACTGATCTTACTGCGGCGCTCCAGGTCTAGTCGATGTGTGGCCCTTGGGGTCCTTGTACATGCTTATCAGGTACAAAGCAGACGTTACGGATACGCGCCTCATCGTTAGCGGAGATGAGGTTTGGATGTACATGCAGCAATCGCCTCTGCTGTATGGGTTCGGTTGTCCCTATAGAAAATAATTGTTCCTGGGCAGCAAATCATTGTTTATACAGTATGTTCTGCTGCATACAAATAATGATTTTTTTCCAGGACGTCCTCCATGACAGCACCCATGAAGGATGTCCTTATTGGCTTCTGTAGGGACAGGAAGAGAGACAGTTTAAAAGGCCCCACCCCCTCTCTCCAGTGTTCTTCCTGTACCTACTGGGATAGGGGGAGTGAGACAACTCCCTCCTAGCAAGTTAGGTAGGGAATGGGTCGAGTCTGGTCGGGGGGTGCTTACCTCTCCTCTTCAGACTCCTGCAGCCCCTTAACCAGCACCCCTCGCGGAAGTGGTCCCCTGGTTTGGTCCCCGATACCTTTTCTGAAGCATGGCCGCAAGGATCGGGGACGACGAAGTCGCTTCTCCCTTCCGGAGCTCTGGGCTCGGCAGCGGCTCCTGCGCTCGCTGGGCCTGGATTGTCGAGCGCTCCCACGTGACCGGAAGCCAACACGCGTCACCGGAAGTGTCATGGCGGCGCGCATCGGCATGCTGGAGACCTTCCGAATCAGGAGGTCTCGCATGTCTAGGGGGTTGACTCTTCCTTGGAATGAGTCCCCCTGTGAAGAGCAGGAGGAGGCGGAGTCAGGTGGCGACGGGCGGACCGGTAAGTGAAAGACCTATTTAAATGTCTGACGGCAACCTGGTGAGGTTGCATCATGAAGGTCCAGGCGTCTAACAAGCAGGAGACTTGCTCAGACTCCCCCCGTCCAGGCCCCTGTAAGTAGCAGCTTTTATGTGCTTAGACAGTTTTTTTTTATAGGAATCTTTGACTCTAAATGTAGTCTTTTATCCGTTTTCCCTTAGACTACAAAAGAGTCAGGGCACGAATCACATGGAGACCCTAAAAAGAAGGGAAGAAAGTGTGCGACCTGCCAAACAAGGCTTCTGGAGCCATATAAAAAACTACTATGCCCAGAAAAACTATTATGCCCTTTCCAAAATTTTTAAGGACGAGCGGTCATCTCTACACTCCGATTTAAGAGCTATCGTAAGAGAGGAGGTGCAGGCGGCAACCAGACCCAGTACCATCTCTCCCCCCCCCCCCCTCTAAAAGAGCTAGGATCCAGTTAGACTCTGGTTCAGAGGAGGAGGGACTATGTTCTTCAGATGAAATGGAAGATGAGGATTCAGTGTCCTATCCTCAGGAAGAACAAAGGAGATATTTATTTTCATCCGAGGATCTAGACCCTCTTCTCACCGCCATTAGACAGACCATGGCTATTGAGGAGGAGGAACAGGCACGCTCCGTTGAAGACGAAATGTTTGGGGGCCTTAAAGTCAGGAAAAGGATGGTCTTCCCAGTAAATAAAAATTTAAAAGACCTCATTTCAGAAGAATGGGCAGATGGAGAAAATAAGCTCTTCATTCCAAAGAATTTAAAAACAGATTGCGCTTTGATCCGAAGGACACTAATCTCTGGGACAAGGTCCCAAAAGTAGATGTCCAGGTGGCCAAGGTAGTAAAAAAGACCTCAATCTCGTTTGAGGATTCATCGCAGCTGAGGGATCCAATGGATCGGAAGTTGGATGGTCTACTGAAAAAATCCTGGGAGTCTGGGGCGGCTGCAATTAACACTAATATTGCTGCCACTTCAGCTTCCAGAGCCTTAGTCCTATGGATAAATCAACTAGAGAATCACCTCAGGGCTAAGACATCCAGGGAAGAGAACCTAGAGTCACTCCCTTTGCTAAAAATGGCCTCAAGTTTCCTGGCTGACGCTTCAGCGGAATCTATTAGATTTGCAGCTAAATCACAGTCTCAGACTAACGCTACTAGACGTGCCCTCTGGCTCAAGTCCTGGTCTGGGGATGTAGCGTCTAAAAACAGACTCTGCTCCATACCATTCTCTGGTTCTTTCATGTTCGGCCCAGTCTTGGACTCTATCCTCCAAAACACGGCTGATAACAAAAAAGGGTTTCCTGAAGAAAGACCTAAAAAACCGCAGCCCTTTTCGTAGAGCCTCTGGCCAGAGTCAGGCCAAGTCTTTATAGAGGGAAAGGTAAATCAGGTCGTTGGAGCTACCCCAAAGGGGGCAGGGGAAGGGTTTCCCTTTCAACCCCAATACCAACACAGGGAAACCATGATGCCAGACCGGTAAGGGGGAGACTTCGTCACTTATGGGAAAGGTGGAAGCGAGTTACCCACAATCAGTGGATCCTGGACTCCATCAGGGGCGGCTTAAGGATAGATTTCAGAAATCCTCCTCCACAAACCTTCCAGCTGACTTACTTCGAGTCTCCTCTCCTTCAGCAACAGCTGCTGTCAGATGTACAAAAGCTTCTGGTTCTGGGAGCCATCACCCAGGTCCCCCCTCCCCAGCATTTCACAGGACACTATTCAAGACTATTTTTTGTGAAGAAGCCAGATGGGTCGGTAAGGATGATCATCAATTTAAAATTTCTAAACAGGTGGGTGACCTACTACAGGAATCAATAAGGTCCACTACTCCTTTGATCCCACCAGGTGCTCACCTTTGCACATTGGACCTCAAGGATGCGTACTACCACATCCCCATACATCTTCAACATCAACAGGATCTAAGGTTTGCGGTAAAGTACAAGGAGAAGATTCTTCACTACCAATTTCAGTGCCTGCCGTTTGGGATTTCATCTGACCCCCGTCTCTTCACAAAGATAGTATCGGAAATTATGGCCTACCTTCGCCAGAGTTCGATTACAATTGTGCCCTACTTGGACGATTTTTTGCTGATAGCAGATTCAGTACAAAAGCTGGAGGGGGACATCTATCAGACTTTGGCCCTATTCAAAGATCTGGGGTGGATTGTGAACTATCAGAAATCGGACCTAGTACCGGACACGAGGACACAGCACTCCTTTCTGCCGGAGAGGAAACAAATCAATATGAGAAAAGATGGAGTCGTTCAAAAGGAAGAGAACCCACTCAGAGAAGCTATGCAGATCCTGGGACTGATGACCTCCTGTATTTCAATTATACCTTGGGCCCAGTTCCACTCCAGGAGGCAGTATAGACAGCCTGGGACAGAGACCACCGCTCTCTGAACTCCAAGATAAAATTGGCAGACAAAGTTTTGAAATCCCTGTCCTGGTGGATAGAACCCGAGAATTTGGAGAAGGGGGTCCCGTGGAATCTGACTCCAGCCATAACAGTTACCACGGACGCAAGTCTGAATGGCTGGGGGGGGGGGGGGGGGGGGGCATGTGTACCAACATCTCTTCCAAGGTTCTTGGGTACTTCGGGACAGAATAAGGTCCTCAAATTACCGGGAACTGAAAGCAGTGCTGAAGACTCTGAGAGCAGCCAAGCACCTTCTCCAAGGTCAACAAGTCAGGATATTATCAGACAATATAACGACAGTATGTTATCTGAAGAGACAGGGTGGAACCAGATACCCGCTCCTTCAGGATTTAGCAGATCAGATTTTCACATGGGCAGAGAGGGAAGTTCTGTCCATTTCAGCGACCCATTTAAAAGGGTCTCAGAACTCGAGAGCCGACTTCCTAAGCCATCACAGGATTGACGCGGGGGAACGGAGCCTGAACAAGCAAGTTTTCAAACAGATCTGCCAGGTATGGGGCCAACCAGAGATAGATCTCTTCATCCAGGGAAAATTCACAGCTAGATTGTTTCTACTCTCTAAACCCCAGTGGAAATCCAGTGGCAGTGGACGCCCTAGCCCAAAGATGGGACATGAAACTGGCATATGCCTTTCCTCCTTTGCCCCTAATCCCGGCAGTCTTAAAGAAGATGAGGACCAGCTCTACCACTCTGATCCTAATTGCGCCAGACTGGCCCAAGAGAGCCTGGTACCCTATCTTAAAGGAGATGTGAGTCAGAGATCCGTTTCCCCTTCCATGCAGGAGAGACCTGTTAACGCAAGGGCCTCTGGAGCATTCCAATCTCAACAAGCTGAGACTGACTACCTGGATCCTGAGAGGCAGACCCCGAGGAAGAAGGGTCTCTCCGATCAGGTAATATCAACCCTGCAACAAGGCCGTAAACCAGTAACTTCGGCCATATATCTTAAAATATGGAAGATATTCTCATCTTGGCTAGTCCAAAATCACCCAGGGACTGAAAATCCGTCCATAGGCCACATACTATATTTCCTCCAGAGAGGGTTTGATATGGGTTTAAAACCTAGCACACTCAAGGTGCAGATCTCGGCCTTAAGTAACTGCTTAGACTTTCCCTTAGCAGAACACAGGTGGGTTAAGAGGTTCTTCAGGGCAGTTTCCAGAATGCAGCCCACCTTAAGACAGACGGTTCCCACGTGGGACTTAAATGTAGTACTGAACAGCTTATGTGATTCTCCGTTCGAACCCATTGAGAATATATCTGACAAACTTCTATCCTTCAAGACGGTATTTCTACTAGCTATCACTACTGCCAGTAGGATAGGTGAGATTCAGGCTCTGTCAGTTAGGGAACCATTTTTGAAGGTCCTAGATGATAGGATAGTTCTTAAGTTGGATCATTCCTTTTTACCCAAGGTTGTCTTAGTGTTTCACAGAGAACAGGAGATAATACTCCCTTTGTTTTGTACAGCTCCCAAAAACATACAGGAGGAACGGTTCCACTGTCTGGATGTAAGAGCAGTCCTAGCCTACATCAAGCGGACGAAACCTTGGAGAAAATCACCAAACCTCTTCATCCAATTCGGTGGTAAAAACAAAGGATGCAAAGCCTCGAAAACCTCTTTAGCCCGCAAGATCGAGGAGACCATCAGGGAATGCTATAGACTGCAGAATTTGTCTTGCCCCATAGCTTTGAGGGCTCATTCCACCAGAGCCATGGCTACAACCTGGGCGGAGAAAGCAGGAGCTTCCATTGATCAGATCTGCAAAGCAACAACCTGGTCTTCCTCCACTACCTTTGTCAGACATTACAGACTAGACTCAATGGCCAATCAGCTTTCGGCCGTAAAGTCCTACAGGCAGTGGTCCCCCCCCTAAGATTACGTTCTAAGTTGTTAGTTCTCCATGGGTGCTGTCATGGAGGACGTCCTGGAAACATATATTTAGTTTACCGGTAAATGGCTTTCCAGGAGTCCGGAATGACAGCACCCAATACTACCCCCTCTTTTTTTGTACACTATTTGGTGTGTATGACTTGTACTGCTACTGTATACAGTGTAAATTAACATTGTTCTCAAAATAAAGATGTGGCAGACTATCCGGTGTATTAAGTTATAAGAACCCTGGAGAGAGGGGGTGGGGAGGGGCCTTTTAAACTGTCTCTCTTCCTGTCCCTACAGAAGCCAATAAGGACATCCTCCATGGGTGCTGTCATTCCGGACTCTCGGAAAGCCATTTACCGGTAAACTAAATACAAACCGAATTCCCAAAAAGTTGGGACACTAAACAAATTGTGAATAAAAACTGAATGCAATGATATGGAGGTGGCAAATGTCAATATTTTATTTGTAATAGAACGTAGATGACAGATCAAACGTTTAATCCGAGTAAATGTATCATTTTAAAGCAAAAATACGTTGATTCAAATTTTCACGGTGTCAACAAATCCCCAAAAAGTTGGGACAAGTAGCAATAAGAGGCTGGAAAAAGTAAATTTGAGCATAACGAAGAGCTGAAAGACCAATTAACACTAATTAGGTCAATTGGCAACATGATTGGGTATAAAAAGAGCTTCTCAGAGTGGCAGTGTCTCTCAGAAGCCAAGATGGGTAGAGGATCACCAATTCCCACAATGTTGCGCAGAAAGATAGTGGAGCAATATCAGAAAGGTGTTACCCAGCGAAAAATTGCAAAGACTTTGCATCTATCATCATCAACTGTGCATAACATCACCGGAAGATTCAGAGAATCTGGAACAATCTCTGTGCGTAAGGGTCAAGGCCGTAAAACCATACTGGATGCCCGTGATCTCCGGGCCCTTAAATGACACTGGACCACAAAGAAGGAATGCTACTGTAAAGGAAATCACAGAATGGGCTCAGGAATACTTCCAGAAACCATTGTCAGTGAACACAATCCACTGTGCCATCCGCCGTTGCCAGCTGAAACTCTACAGTGCAAAGAAGAAGCCATTTCTAAGCAAGATCCACAAGCTCAGCGTTTTCACTGGGCCAGGGATCATTTAAAATGGAGTGTGGCAAAATGGAAGACTGTTCTGTGGTCAGACGAGTCACGATTCGAAGTTCTTTTTGGAAATCTGGGACGCCATGTCATCCGGACCAAAGAGGACAAGGACAACCCAAGTTGTTATCAACGCTCAGTTCAGAAGTCTGCATCTCTGATGGTATGGGGTTGCATGAGTGCGTGTGGCATGGGCAGCTTGCATGTCTGGAAAGGCACCATCAATGCAGAAAAATATATTCAGGTTCTAGAACAACATATGCTCCCATCCAGACGTCATCTCTTTCAGGGAAGACCCTGCATTTTTCAACAAGATAATGCCAGACCACATTCTGCATCAAACACAACATCATGGCTGCGTAGGAGAAGGATCCGGGTACTGAAATGGCCAGTCTGCAGTCCAGATCTTTCACCTATAGAGAACATTTGGCGCATCATAAAGAGGAAGGTGCAACAAAGAAGGCCCAAGACGATTGAACAGTTAGAGGCCTGTATTAGACAAGAATGGGAGAGCATTTCTATTTCTAAACTTGAGAAACTGGTCTCCTCGGTCCCCAGACGTCTGTTGAGTGTTGTAAGAAGAAGGGGAGATGCCACACAGTGGTGAAAATGGCCTTGTCCCAACTTTTGGGGGATTTGTTGACACCATGAAATTCTGATTCAACATATTTTCCCCTTAAAATTGTACATTTTCTCAGTTTAAACTTTTGTTCCGTGATTTATGTTCTATTCTGAATAAAATGTTAGAAGTTGGCACCTCCACATCATTTCATTCAGTTTTTATTCACGATTTGTATAGTGTCCCAACTTTTTTGGAATCCGGTTTGTATATGTTTTTTTTAAGTGTCGGCAGAGCAACACGATCATCTGATGAATGACCATTTGCTCGTTCATGGGGTGGTCACTGGCACCTTTTACACAGGCCAATTATCGGGAACGAGTGAATCTGCTTGAAACAGCACGAAAAAACTTCTTTTTTTTTTTGCTCTGAAAAAGAAAACATGCAGATTCCACGCTGATTTTTTTATTGCATGTTTTTCATGAACTGTCAATGTCATTTTTTTGGTCAGTTTGCATCCAAATATCAATTTCCTGGCTAACCGTTTCTAATGACCATTTGTCATCCATTCACCATCGATTTTTAACTGGCGTAAAAAAAAATTGATGTGTTTCATTGGCCTTTTTTTCTTTTACGATTTTTCTGCCTCTCCTCAGCTTCTCCTAGTAACCAACACATTATTAATGGCCATCAGACAATTAACATTCTGTACAGCGGCCATTAAAAGTAGGCCCATTGGCTTCTATGGGGTCCGTCAGCCCGGATCTCTGGATCCATGTGAGCTACAGGGCTGGATCTAGCTTTGTTAGAAAGAGTACTATATAATAGTTGATTTTCACTTATGGCACAACCCCTTTAAAATATCATCCACTTTGTGGTTCTATAAACATGGGCTGCGGATGCTGCTGTGGAAAATCTGCAGAAAATCTCATGAGAGGCCATATCTTTAGGTAAAGAGTCATGTCAAATTCAGCTCCCCTTTCTTAGGGCTCATGCACACGAACGTATTTTCTTTCCACTTCCGTTCCATTTTTTTTTTTTGCAGACTGAATGCGGAACCATTCACTTCAATATGTCCGCAAAAACAACGGAAGGTACTCCGTGTGCATTCCATTTCTGTATTTCCGTTCTGCAAACAAGTAGTGGATGTCCTATTATTGTCCGTAAATCACGGTCCGAGGCCCCATTCAAGTCAATGGGTTCGCAAAAAATACGGAACGCACACGGAACACATCCGTATTTTGCGTATCCATACTGTAGAAATGCTATGCCCAGCCCATATTGCTCATGTGTTTGATGATTAATAAGTTACTGTTTCCGTTTCCGATCCGCAAAAAATGGATCGCATACAGAAGCCATCCGGATATGTTTTGTGGAATAACGGAACGGAAGAGGACTTAAATCAGAGAAAAAAAAAAACTCCGATACGGAACAACGGATCAGTGAAAAACGGACCGCAAAACAACAACGGTCGTGTGCATGAGCCCTTATAATGCAGTCCTAGTGCATAATCTGATAATCCTTTGATTTTCCAGCGATAGATTTTTCTGTCAGTCCTGACAAATACATGCCTCTGCCCTATGAAGAATTGGACGTGGGTATGTCTTGTTTTACAAAGCCTTGTGTGGGCACCGCTACAAAATGTACGGTTTGATTTCTTTTGGCTCAGCTTTATCTTTCTCATGTTTGACACCAACAAATATAACGATTTCTAATGTGACAGCGTGAGATATTTCTTAATCATTATGTATTGTATTTAGTCTTTTTTCAGCCTAAGCTTTCACAGTCCCTATGGTTAGAAATACATGGAGAATATAAAATAAACCCGGAAGGTGAACAATACAGAAAGCAATAAATAAAAGCCTTCTGGGGTCCCACGCTGGCAGCTGCCTTTAGCTTTCAGAGGTTTTAACGTGTAACAATGTTACCTACCGTAGTTTTAATGCTACAGTATACCGCAATCATACGGATTTCCTGCCAACAAAGCATCATTTTCCGCTATTATAACTGCAGTTCTCGTAACATTTATCCTCGCGTGCCGGGGTTGATGAAGGAAAAGGACCGGCTTCTTCCAAATTCTCAACTATTCCAAGCAGAGTTGTATATTGAATGCCCTGAGCCAGTCACCTGTGATATCACATGTTGCCATATATAAAGCCCCATGCACACATCCGTGGTGCCGCCGTGCCCGTGTTGTGGACCGCAAACCACAGGTCAGCAAAATACAGGCACCAGCCATGTGGAAACTGCATCACAGTGCAGACTCATTGGCTTCTATGGGTCTGCGATCTGCAAGATAAAGAGAAAGATAGAATATGCTCTATCAATAGGCCTGCACTGCGATACGGAGTGCACAGGGCCAGTGCTCGTGTTTTGCGGACCCGCGGTTATGTGAACAGTTATGTGAACATCAGCTGCATATGGGTTAATAGAACAAACAGTATATCTGTTCAAATCTCAACAGTCTTAATGTAACAGTGTAGGATTGGCCTACCCAGGGATTTGGGGATCCTCCGGTGGGCCTCCTCCTCCTGATACACTTCTACTGGACCCAGTCTACACCAAAATGGCTTCCAAGGAAGAAGCTGCTTCCTTAATTTGGGATAGAGACCCTACCAACCAGTATATAGAGCATGCTGGTGTCATTTCCACTGCATTGTGTGTCCCGGCTGCCATACCTCCCCCTCCCAAGGTCCATGTTGATCTCCTCATCATACTTTGTTCACTACGAATTGAGATTCCTGATACAGGACCTGCATCCCCCTCAAGGTTAGACTGGCCCACCAGAGCATCAGAGGATCCTCTGATGGGCCCAGGCTTTGAAGCAATAGTGGGCCAGAAAAGTCCTGGAGAAAAAAACTATTTGAAGGTGCCTGTGGAGAGGATCACTTGCCGCTAGGGTATACTTTTGTTTATTTATTCAAAACCTACTATACATTATTGATAATATTGGGTTCAGCCAAAAGAATAATTTTCTCTGGTGGGCCTAAGGAACCACAGTACAACACTGATCCCCTTCCTTCTCCTGCCTGTGCGGCCTAGCAAAGCAGCAATAAGGCATCTAAGGGAGTCTTCAGAGCATAGTTCGGTGCAAATCTAAAGGACAAAGTATGCCTGTTGCAACAAGTAGAGACTTTGGGGGTCATTTATTAAGACTGGCCCTGCGCTGGTGGTGGATCCACCGAAGTTATGTAGAGGCGCTGGCCTCTACATAACTTTGGTGGATCCACCTCCGTTTCTAAGACTAAAACAGACATAGAAAATGATGAATGAAAGGGGCCTGCCGGCCCATCCCCTTTCCCCGCCCATGCCATGCCGACTTTTGTAGACCTGGCATGAGTGGGGAAAAATCGTTGATTGTGGCGTAAAGAAACTTTGCACTGCAATCTGTGCCAGAAATACGCCCTTTGTGCTCATCAAGCCTGCTGCCTCTAAAAACACTGTAACTATGAAGCTAATTGCCCCTTGTAACAACTGTAACCATTAAGTAGAGTTCCTTACATGAGATTCTTGTAACTACCAAGTTTGTTGCCCCACAGAACTTTAGTAAAGCCATTGTTTTCAAGTTGCATTGTGTCAGAATGATTTAACGAAATGGATCATAGAGAGGGACCAAGAAATGGAGACCAGCGAATTACCCAGAAAATGTTGGAATGGGAGTGGAAGGGGATCAAGGTGGTCCGTATGCCTTATTTTAATTTTTAAAAGCCATTTTAAACAGAACAGACAATCCATATAAGGTTATGTTCACACGTAGCAGATTTGGTTATGAAATTTCAACTTTATTTATATAAAGGGAACTAATTTTAAGTCATAGAAATTGCTGCAGCAAATTGCCATATTTACACATCCCTTTAAGGAAGTCCAGAATGCAGCCAATGTGGTGGCGTTTATTTAAAACAAAGTGAATTTATGTTTTCGAGAGCTGTGAGATACATAACGTTTGTGTAGCTGTCCTTTACATATTATTCTAGTCCAGGTTTTCTTGTTATTGCTACTGAATTAACTATCACCACTAGAGGGCAGAATAACATTAGTTTTAACACAGCAGGTTCTTAACGCTACAGCCCAAAAACCTCTTTTATGAAACTATACAAATATATTTTATGAACCTAAAACCAATTTCACTAATTTGTGTTGATTTTATATTTCAGTATTAAATAGACATATTAATAAAGAAAGTAAAAGTTAGAAATATGAAAGTATACATTAACTTGCCTGTCATGTGACTACATTCATAAATATGTGGTCAGATTTCGCAGAGGGAGATTTGTATGAATTTTATATCTGATCTTGCTATAATAAAACGGAATAAGAATAGAGTCCAGGCATGTCCATTCAGTACACAAATAGCCCATTTAGTAGGAGCCGTGTATTGCCTAACACCTTACTGACACAGAGATTTTTGCGCTTTGCGTTTTTGTGTTTCCATTTTTCATTCACTGCCTTCCCGGATCCATAACTTTTTATTTTTCCATTCACTTATGTATAAGTATAAAGACTTTTGCTGAACAAATTGGACTTTCTAATGACACCATTTAATATTGCATAGAATGAAGCTGGAAAAAACATTCCAAATTGGGTGGAATTGGGAAAAAGCGCAATACCGCCACAGTTTTATGGGTTTTGTTTTGACGCCGTTCACTATGGGGTAAAACTGAATTGTGCTCTTCATTCTCCAGGTCAATATGTTACAGTGATACCACATATGTATAGGTTTTCTTGTATTTTAACCCTTTCTACCCCGGGCCAGTTTTCACCTTCCTGCCCAGGCCATTTTTTGCAAATCCGAAATGTGTCACTTTATGTAGTAATAACTTTGGAACACTTTTATTTATCCAAACCATTCTGAGACAGTTTTCTCATGACACATTTTACTTCATGATAGTCATAAATTTAAGTCAATATATTTCACCTTTATTTATTAAAAAATTCCAAATTTACCAAAAATGTTGAAAAATTCTCAATTTTCTAAATTTTTATTTATCAGCTTTTAAAAACAGAAAGTGATACCTCATAAAATATTTTTTACTTAACATTCCCCATATGTCTACTTTATGTTAGCATTATTTTGTAAATGTCATTATATTTTTTTAAGGTGTTAAAAGGCTTGGAATTTTAGAAGCAATTCTTAAAATTTTTAAGAAAATTTCCAAAACCCACTTTTTAAGGACCAGTTCAGGTCTGAAGTCAATTTGTGGTGCTTACTTAGTGGAAACCACCCATAAATTACCTCATTGTAGAAACTAGACCCCTGAAGCTACTCAAAACTGATTTTTATAAACTTTGTTAACCCTTTAGGTGTTCCTCTAGAAATAAAGGAAAATGGAGATGAAATTTCAAAATTTCACTATTTTGGCAGATTTTCCATTTTAATAAACTTTTTTCTTTAACACATCGAGGGTTAACAACCAAACAAAACTCAATATTCGTTACCCTAATTCTGCGATTTACAGAAACACCCCACATCTGGTCGTAAACTGATGTAAAGGCATACGGCAGGGCGCAGAAGGAAAGAAACGCCATATGGTTTTTGGAAGGCAGATTTTGCTGGACTGGTTTTTAGATGCCATGTCCCATTTTAAGCCCCCCTGATGCACCCATACAGTAGAAACTCCCAAAAAGTGACCCCATTTTGGACACTAGGGGATAAGGTGCCAGTTTTATTGGTACTATTTTGGGGTACATATGTTTTTTTTATTGCTCTATATTACATTTTTTGTGAGGCAAGGTAACCAAAAAAATGCTGTTTTGGCACCGTTTTTATTTTTTACAACATTCGTCTGATAGGGTAGATCATGTGCTATTTTTATAAAGCAGGTTGTTACGGACACAATGATATCAAATATGTCTACTTTGTTTGTTTGTTTCAGTTTTACATAATACAGCATTTTTTTTTTTATTATGTTTTTGTGTCTGCCAATCGTCTTGTCGTCTTGTGCAGGGGCTCGTTGTTTTGCAGGAAGAGTTGACATATTTTTGGTACCTTTTTTTGGCACGTATGATTTTTTGATCATTTATTGTTGCACTTTATGGGGCAAGGTGACCCCAAATTTTTTATTTTTTTTTATCGGACGGGGTGGATCATGTAATACGGATGTAGCAGGGTTAAGACTCATGCTTTATGAGATGTGTTAACTAAACTAAAATTAACTATACGTGTTAAAGGGAATCTGTCACCTGCTTTTACCATTTTAAGCTGACACCATCGCTATGTTGACTAAAGTACCTTATTTCCAGGAGTCTTCTTTTTACTTTATTTCGTTTTGTAGTTTTGATATAGAAGTGATTTTTATGTTATGCTAATTAGGGTCAAAGGTGCCCAGAGTGACGCCCCCCTGCAGTGCCCAAGAACGCCTCCTGATCAACAAATAACCTCCCACAGCCCAGCAAACGGTTCCGCCCCCTCCCCACGTCATAGTCTACCTAGAAATGCCTCGTCCTTCTTCCTATCTTCGGCCAGAAAACTTGCGCAGGCGCAGGCCGGAGGCGGTACTGGCCCCCCCCCCAAAAAAAATGATTGAGGCAGGGGTGTGATTTACCTATAATATACTTTCTATATAGTGCATTTGAACTGTGTAGCACTTGTGTGTGGTTCTGCTGCGATACCGCAGCTATATAGAGGGACAAACGGTATTGGAACAACTAAATGCAATGGGTGTGATAAACCAGTTGCCCTCCCAAAAAACTGATTGAGGGGTGTGTTATACCTGCTTCCATAAAAGACTGATTACAGGGTTAGATATACCTGCTTCCACCAAATATTGATTAAGGCCTGCAATATACCTGCTTCCACAAATACTGCTCTTCTCTAGGGACTTAGGCACAGGGTTATTTTGAAAATGACAGGCAGAGGAAGAGGCAGGCCGTTCCGCATGGGTGGTAGGGGTCAGTCAGGTGCACCAGGCCTGAGCCTAAGTGGGAGGTTGGAGAAGGCGCGTGCGATTACTTCAAAGGATGCACCAGAGTTGGTTGAGTGGCTCACTCATCCTTCCACTTCTGCACCCTCCTCATCCTCTGTATCTGCACCATTCTCATTCTTAGCTGTGTGCACCCTCAAATCCACCACGACCACCACCATAGCTCCTCCACACGAGGAATTATTTTCCCATCCATTCCCAGACCTTACTGATGCCCAGCCATTCTTGACATCGGATGAGGAAGAGGAGGTAGCAACAGCCGCCACCTCTAGCGGTCTGACAACAGTACCAAGATCAGCCCAAGGAGGGAGGTCCCTACTGTTGCTGCCTACTTCGAGATCGCAAATGTCAGTGGTGGTGAAGGTGAGGATGATGACGTGTCAATGGACGTCACGTGGGTGCCCACAAGAGAGGAAGAGGAGGGGAGTTCAGAGGGAGAGACAGAGCAGCAGACTCCTCCTTTTCCACTGCTATCGCTGCGCCCCCAAGCTCCCCAGAACCTATTCGACGTCCCAGGTGAGACGTTGCCATGCTGTTCTGTGGATGCTGTGCTGTAAGCCAAGAGCCACACTTGTCCTGCACTACTTTCAGCTCTGAGGTCACAGGCCGATCAGTGGCTAACCCCGCTCAATTTGACAGTTGGTAAAGTGGTGTGCGACAACGGTGCCAATCTGCTGAGTGCGCTGAAACAGGACAAAATGACACACGTGCCGTGCATGGCACACGTCCTCAACTTAGTCGTGCAGTGATTCGTTGCCAAATACCCTGGGGTCCAGGACGTGTTGCAGCATGCCAGGAAAATCTTTGGCCATTTTAGAAGATCTTACATGGCCATGGCTCGCCTTGCTGACGTTCAACGGTGACACCACTTGCCCGATGCACTGGAACTCCACCTTGTATATGCTTGATAGGCTGTTCCAGCAGCAACGTGCCATTAACAACTACCTGTACGAACTCTGCAGCAGGACAGGTTCTGAGGAGCTTGGTTTCTTTTCACTGCGCCAGTGGCTGCTCACGCGCGACGCATGCAGACTTCTGTGCCGTTTTATGAGATCACCAAACTGGTCAGTTGCAGCTAGGGCGCCATTAGTGACATCGTACCTTACGCCTTCTTTCTGGAGTGTGCATTGTGTCGTGTCGTTGATCAAGCCGTCGAGGAGCAGGAGCTGGAAGATGAGGAAGCCGCAATGCTGAACGAATTCCCAGGGGGGGGCTACTCCATCTGAGACAAGTCAGCAGGAGTCTGAAGAGGAGTCAGAGGAGGATGGTGGCTGGGGGGTGGAGGAGCAGGAGCAAGAAGAGCAGGCTTTGAGGGGGACGTCAAACCTTTCGGGGATCCATGTTTTTTTCCGTAGCTGGGGGGAGGAGATCAAGGATGACATTCACTTGGGCGATGAGCAGGGCGCTCCACCACTTCCAATTTAGTGCAAATAGAGGCCTTCTTGCACCCCCAGTACAAACACAAAATCGCAGACGTTACCAGCATCACAGAGAGCTGTCAGAATGCAGCATTTCCAGGCCTTGCTGCGAGAGATGCTGCATTACACTGTTGCGGGCGTTGACAGAGGAATTTCCACCCACAGCGAAACAGGTGCGGGTACCAATCCTACTGCGTCTGCAAGAAGAGGGCGGTTTGAAGATGTGTTGGTCACTACGGATATGAGATCATTCTTGCAGCCAACCCATCGACAGCCGCCCTCCCGTTCCAGCCTCAGGGAACGCCTAGACCGACAGGTGTCCAACTACATCGGGTTAACGGCTTATGTGGACGCTCTGAAAAGCGAGGAACCACTTGACTACTGGGTGTGCAGGCTTGACCTGTAGCCAGAACTGGCATGATTTGCAATGGAACTCTTGGCTTGCCCCTCGTCAGGTGTCCTGTCCAAAAGTACGTTCAGCGCAGCAGGGGGAATAGTGACCGATAAGCACACTCGCCTAGATCATGACAGTGTGGACTTCCTCACATTTCTAAAAATGAATGAGGCATGGATCTCAGAGGAATTCAACACCTGTGACGACCACGTGTAATTGAATTTCCTCATGCCAGCCCACACATATCCGCCACCACCCAGAACAAAGAATGGTCCTTGTCTTTTGTATATACAGCAGCATAAAAGGCCTTTTCTGTCAGGTGAATGCCTAATTTTTGGGGCCTGTACTAGCCGACATTTACATTTTTATCCTGTGACCGCCAAATGTACCTACAGCCACAGAGTCACAATTTCTTTTGTGTCAGGTGAATGCCTAATTTTTGGGGCCTGTACTCCAGTGGCCTACAGTTCTATTTTTATCCAGTGAACACCTAATGTACCTCAAGCCACACGATCACAAGTTCTTTTGTGTCAGTTGAATGCCCAATTTTTGGGGCCTCTACTCCAGTGGCCTACAGTAACATTTTTATCCAGTGACCGCCTTATGTACCTCCAGCCACAGAATCACAAGTTCTTTTGTTTCAGGTGAATGCCAAATTTTTGGGGCCTGTACTCCCATGGCCTAAAATAAAACTTTTCTAGGCTCCAGCAGGGCACATTTTTTAGAGTTTCCCTCAAGACGCATAGAAAATGGCCCCTGATTAAAATACATATTTTTTGTGGAAATCTTTGCCAATGACCCCTCTCTGGTATATCACTGTCCATGTTGTGGGACTATTTGTGTAATTCTAGTAAGTGTTTGCTGGCTGTAAATATGACCTGAAGGTTTTTCAGGTTCGCTTGGCATTAAAGTGAATGGGGCCTGCCTCGAATGCGCGGTTTGCGAACATTTGATCACGAACGCGCGTTCGTGAATCGTACCGGCTGATGTTCATCCATCACTAGTCATGAGCCTGGAAACCTAATACAGGCTCATTACTTACATGGAACCCCTTCCTTGATCTCCGCTAAGGGGAGGCGTTTCTGCCCATAAAGCGTGCGCTTCTGGGTTTACAGCCTCAGAGGCGTTAAAAGCATCTGATGTGTTAAATGTCCACGATCAGTGGTAAAGCCATGGACAGTAGCCGTGGGTGTCTGCTGTATTAAACAGCAGGCACCTGCTAGCTATGGTGCTCGCTCTTCTCTGGAATGAGTGGCATCTTTAAAAACACAACATTCACCATACATGTAGAGCTTGCGAAGGGCTTAAAGTGGACCTGTTACCCATCCAGTCATGTCAGTTTTAGTAACTACTTGTATTCCCCACACAATAACAATTCTAAATCAACTATTCTTATGACTCTATGTTGTGCCATTCCTCTGTTATTCTTACTAGAAGTTAAGAATGAATTGTCAGAAGCCTGCAGTAAAGGTAGAGATGGGTGTTACCAGTTGAGGGTGTGTCCCTGCACAATCTGGCACTGGCAGCACTGATTGGACAGAGTCAGACATGCTATCTACTGGTAACAACCTGCAGTACCTTTACTGCAGACTCATGCCAATTTTTTTGTAAACAATATAGTCATAAGAAAAGATGTTCCAGAATTGTTACTACATGAGGAATGCAAGTAGTTAAATAACTAAATACTAAAACAGACATGTCAGGAGAGGTGTCTTTAACCCCTTACCGCATTCCCACGTGCATGCACATGATGTGATCGGGCACGTGCAGGAGCTGCACCCGCCATCCGCAGCACGGGCCCGGATGGGGGGTGCAGTAGCAGCATGCGGTGATGCCGGCGGATTAACCCTTTCACATGCAGTGGTCAGCGCTAACCGCGGCACGTGCAGGGTTTTACAGAGGGAGGGGGCTCCCTCTGATCCCCTGTGCTGCGCTGACAGGGGGCCGATGGTTGCCATGGCAGCGCCAATGCCTTACACAGGCATTGGAGCCTGCCAGCTACGGAAGCCCAGGAGATCCAGCTTGAGGGCTGACTGTGTAAGACGCTGACAGTTCAATTCAGTACAATACATAATGTATTGTACTGAATTGAAACAGGGATCAAACCCTGAAAAGGTAAAGTCCCACAGTGGGACAAATATAAAAAGTAAAAATGTTCATCATTATGCAGGTGGAATAACAGAGGAATGGAATAGGTCCTCTCTAATGTCCCCAGCAGTGTGTGCAGTATATGTAAGGTTGTGCATCCTTTCCTCATAGCTTTTTTGTCAAATTATCAATCAGTTTATGTGCCAAATCTGATCTATAATACTGCACGTGTATGTGTTTTTTTTTTGTAGTTACGTATTCTTGTATTTGTCATACTGTATGTCTTTTTTTTAGGGGGGGTTATTTTTTAAAGTAATTTACTTTCTCTGTTAAAGTAGTTGGCCCATCTGGGACATCGATGGCATATTGCTGGGGTATTCCATCAATGACAGATAGGTGCGGGTTCTATCTAGAGAACAGGGTCCCGGAGATTAAGGAGAGCGCATCGCTCATGTATGGCGTGCTCTCCATTCATCACTTGAGGGAGTTCTGAAATTAGCCGAGCTTGGTTATTTTTGTAAGTCCAATAGCAGGTAATGGAGAACACACCGTGCAAGTGCGGCCATCTCTACATTTAACGCTATGGGATTGCTGGAAATAACGATCTGCTATTTTTGGAATGCCCATAGCGGAGAATGGAAGGTGGTATATGATGTCTCAGGAGCTCCGCCAAGTATAAGGAGAATGAGCATCAGCAAGAGCGCGATGTAGGCAGATAGGAAAACCCTGGACCAAGCACAGCAGCGTATAGGCAAAATAAACCCCTAATAGCTGCAATACTCCACATTCACATATTACAAAACCATCCATGATATACAATATACTAAAACATGAACAGTAAATTACAACCATTATGTATACACAGATGTCTCAGATCTGTAACATACAACTCTATATCTATATTAAAAGCCCGGAGAACCCCTTTAATAAATGGCCCCATCTATGTTAATATATATAAAGTCCTAGAAATAAGTTCTATTTGTTATACATCATTGTGATTAGAGCTGAGCGAAGTTCTCTACAATTCGATTCAGCTGCTTCGCCAAATTTTACCCAAAAATTAACTTTGTCACTACTTTACTGAGAGAGTAGTGGATGCATGGAATAGCCTTCCTGCAGAAGTGGTAGCTGCAAATACAGTGAAGGAGTTTAAGCATGCATGGGATAGGCATAAGGCTATCCTTCATATAAGATAGGGCCAGGGGCTATTCACAGAATTCAGTATATTGGGCAGACTAGATGAGCCAAATGGTTCTTATCTGCCGACACATTCTATGTTTCTATGTCACGAAGCGCATTTCTTTGTAAATAGCAGATGTAATGACAGGGAATGGACACCTAAGATGCCGCGTCTGTTGCTGATCGCAGCATCTGAGATTCACATTAAAGCATTTTACTGTTCGCAAATTAAAAAAAATATATATACTTATCTCATCCATTTGATCATAAGGAGACTGCCACGGCCATCTTGCTTGGAAATCCAGAGCGAAATTTCGTGAGGAGCGTGATGCCGTCGTTACGTTTGCCGGCAGGTGACTTCATATGTCACCACGCACGAGATTTCGCACGGGATCTTTAAGCAAGATGGCTGCAGTGGCCTCTTTGCGCTCAAATGGATGAGGTAAGTATTTTTTTTTTTTTTTTTTCGCCATTTCAGGGAAAATCGTTTCGTTACCATGAAACACAAGGAAATTGGCTTTGTGGGGAATCAAATATTTCCTCAGATTCGGATTGACGCCCACCTAGTGAACTTCGATTCGCTCAACACTAATTGTGGCGACAGATAAATGCTATTTAGATATTACTACGCTATTACTGTAATGGAGATGCACAGCGTTGGTGGTCCGTGGAAAAGGGTAATAAAAGTGCAATACCCTATAGTGTTAAGAAATGGAATGGAATTAGAGAAATAAAAGGCCCTTCTGTGCGGTCGTGCCAGTGAGTTATTTTCACCCAATAATTTATTATTATATCATCATAATTTGCTATAAAAAACGATGTTTTTGTAGATCTCCTGTGTGCGTGTGTATCTTGCAGCTGTGCGTGACTATCTTTGCTCCTGAAAATACAAGAGTGATGTCATTGTGATATGTGTGTTCCCAGCAGGACAAAGATGACACATTTCTTGGAAGTGTGATCCGCACATACGCTCTGCCTGTAGAAGTGTTGGCTGCTGTAGAGAGGTCAGATTGTTGGATGTAGAGGGGGTTAACCATTGGAGATGAAACGAAAGAGACGCTAACACAAGAGGTCACCGTAGCAGACAGTATATAGCGGCATGGTAAGGGGAGAGCAGATTACATGTACAGCATGACACTGGATAAAGGAGGCCATTTACTTGAAGGTGAGGGTGCTGCTACAGGTCACCATTTGTGTATTTATGTGTAGGCTGCATTTCATTCCAAGAAGGGAAAATACTCATCAAACTTCAATGATATTAATGTAACTCAATTTTATATTTAATGTAATTAAAGTTTGCTCTTTTTTTCAGTTGCTGGAAGGAAATGCAGCGTAAATACATATATGTTGTTGGGGAAAAACATGTATTTTTTTGCCGTATTCCAAAATGCAGCACATCTGCGTCATGTGGCAGCACCCTTAGTCTGCAGCAGGGGCGGATTGGCCATAGACCTTACAGGGAAATCTCCCGGTGGGCCGAAGCCAAGGGGGCCGCCTGGGCCCTCCTCACGGCCGGCCAGTGGAAGTTTTTGGAGATATATTTTGTGCTGCTATTTTGTGATGGACTGCGGTATTTGGCTTTGTTAGGGTGGTATAATGTGCCACAATATGGTATTGCTGGCCCTGCCTTCCATCAATTTGGACCTGACTACAAAACTGGGACATTTTTAGTATTTTTTCCAGGGCCACTTTAAGTTCCCAGTCCGCCAGGCTGTATGCTATATAGAGCAGTAGGAGCTGCCCTTTTCTTTACAGCCGTGCCATACCCTGCACCTTAAAGGGGTTGTCTCACTTTAGCAAACAGCATTTATCATGTAGACAAAGTTAATACAAGGCACTTACTGATGTAACGCCTCTGCTGGCTTGATTCATTTTTTCCATCACATTATACACTTCCTGTTTCCATGGTTATGACCACCTTGCAATCCAGCAGCAGTGGTCGTGTTTGCACACTATAGGTTATGCGCACTCCCATGGTCCCAGACACCAGAGAGGCCGGCGCTTTTTCCTATATTGTACAAGCACTTCCACCATTGCTGGATTGTAAGGTGGTCGTAACCATGGAAACTAGCAGTGTATAATGAGATGGAAAAATGAATCAAACCAGCAATGGAGAGAATATAGACAATCACAATGCATTAGTAAGTGCCTTGTATTAACTTTCTCTACATCATAAATGCCACTTGCTGAAGTGAGACAACCCCTTTAAATTGTGGCACATACTGTAACAACCCTGGCTGGACACTAGACATCAGAACTGGACTTCACCTGTAGCAGTTGTCTTTCTAGCATTTCCCAGATACACCTGGACTTATCGTAGGACAATGATGTGAAGCACATATCAACACTAGCAGGTTAGTAGAATTCAAGAAATGATAGATGACAGGGACCATATGGTAATGGTAAATGGATGATAGTAATAACAGTCAGACCAGGTAAAGGAACAGGCAATGATGGTGATGACAGGTAATGGAACATGTAGATGGCAAACAGAAATGAACAAACAAATGGATGATAGTAATAACAGTCAGACCAGGTAAAGGAACAGGCAATGATGGTGATGGCAGGTAATGGAACATGTAGATGGCAACCAGAAATGAACAAACAGATAACAACTGACCCTAACTAAAGACTGTATTACATACAGAGATGTAGCAGGCGATTGTTAGTTAGTGGAGGAGACCGCTGCTATTACATGCAGTGATCTTCTCCATGGTATGGGGAGGAGCAATCGCTAATGCCATCACTCGTCTCCATACTGACTAGTTGTTTGCCAACATCAGATTGTAATTAGACACCACAACCTGCCACAGGCAAACAGTAATTTTTAAGTCAGTTTAAAAATCTGGATTGCCCAATTGTTAAAGTAGCCCTAAATTAGAGCATTTGAGATGCACTCTGGTGCTCCAAATCAATGTACCTCCAAGGGGTTTATATCCATGCGTGGTTGAGAGACTGGACACTGACACAGAAGTTGGTCAAAGCAATCTCTAATTTATTACAGAAAGTAAGTGGTATATGTATCTTCAGAAAAGGGCAGTACTTTCTGAGGCCCAGGCATTATTTCATTGGCTCAAAAGGAAGAAGAGATAAAAGAGAGGAGATAACACCCTGGCTTCTGCGCACTGGGCACTACTTTGGAATGTGAACAAATGTAAACATCTGGTTATTGTCGCCATTTTGTAATGGCGTTTATCCTAACAATAATACCGCATACGTCATATGTGACACTTCAAGGAGGTGCTTCTCTATAGGCAGTGTATGCATATCATGAAGCCATATGATTGGCTTATGCATTCCTCCACAATCTATACACCTGTACAAAGATGAAAAACAGACCCTTCCCACAGCACAGCTCTTCTCCCCCCCCCCCCCTCTTCTCCAGTCTTGAAACAAAGAGGTGGGTGGGAGGCACTTGAAGAAGAAAAAGTTAACTCATTACAGTCCTAGAGATACAAAATATAGAATAAAATTCACACATCTTTAACACGATGAACGAGCTAATTCATTGATTAATCGGCAGGCAGTAGTATTACACTGCCAGATCATCACTAATGAGTGCTATTCCAGAACACTGTGCCGAACACCAAACGCCGCTCACACTCATTGTCACTAAAGATATCCCTAACATAACAGGAGGGCACTAGGACCCAGAGACAAGAAACTCAAACTGGTCAGAGCTCAATCTAACAGACAGGAGAAGATGAAAAAGCAGGAAAATAACTACTGATGGTGACACATGTTTAACCAGGAGATGGCTACAGCCTCACTCCGTGGGGAGGGGGCATAGGACCAGCTTACTCAAGAGAGCAGAGAACACTGTGTGATGGACCGATTTTAAGGAAAACATAGGCGGGTGCGCAGAGATAAGTTCAGGATAAAAACTGCTGACAAACTCTCTTTAATGGGAAAGCCACCTTAAAGGGCTTCTGTCACCTCAGTAAACCGTTTTTTTTTTTTTGTTTACTTATAATCCCTATACTGCGATTTATGCCTACATAATCTAATTAATTATTTTGATCCAGTAGATTGTGTTAAAAACGTGCTTTTAAAATATGCAAATTACCTTGCTACCAGCAAGTAGGGCGGCTACTTGCTGGTAGCAGCCGCATCCTCCGATCCTAAAGACGCCCCCTCCGCATGTTGATTGACAGGGTCAGGGAACGGGATCGTTCTCTGCTGGCCCTGTTTGCATTCAAAATCTCACGCCTGCGCCGTACCTGTCTTCAATCGGCGCAGGCGCACTGAGAGGCGGACGATCGCTCGGCCGCTTGAGTCTCAATGCCGCTTGTGCTGGGTGTAGATGTGACATCAAAGGGCGCAGGCGCATTGAGGATGGAGCGGCCGAGCGAGCGGCCGCCTCTCAATGCGCCTGCGCCGACTGAATACCATTACGGCGCAGGCGCGAGATCTTGATAGCAGACAGGGCCAGCAGAGGACAATCCCGTTCACTGGCCCTGTCAATCAACATGCGGAGGGGGCGTCTTTAGGATCGGAGGATGCGGCTGCTACCAGCAAGTAGCCGCCCTACTTGCTGGTAGCAAGGTAATTTGCATATTTTAAAAGCATGTTTTTAACACAATCTACTGGACCAAAATGATTAATTAGATTAATTAGGGATTATAAGTAAACAAAAAAAAAAAAAAAACGGTTTAGTGGGGTGACAGAAGCCCTCTAAAGTTTTCCATATACAGTACTTTCCATATTTTAAGAAGTATTTACAACTTCTGGAGAACTCCATAAAATATTCAATGTTATAAGAGCCTGGCAGATCTTTACCTGCTGTCTGATTTCAAGTAATGGGTGAGGAGGCCTATCTTTTAGGCTATGTCTGGAACATAGCTTCCATCTTGAAAGCCGTCATATTGGATCAAGGGCAAATTTTGTGTCAATCAAAATAAAAGTGTGTCCTGAGACTTTTGACTCACCCTGTATTATAAATAATTAGGGATTGATGTGGAAAAAAGGGGCAAGGGTATTCAAATGGATTGTCCATCCAAGTTATCGCATTGAACTACTAGGACTAAGAACAGTTCAGCGCATTCTGAAACCCCCTTCTACGGCACCGAAACAGCTTTTTCCGTACCCTGCTAGAGTTGTCTAGAGTCACTCACCGCCACCACCAATACAGTGTTTAAAGAGGTTCTGCAGTTTGTTTAAACTGATGATCTATCTATCTAGATCATCAGCATCTGATCGGTGGGGGTCCGACACCTGGGACCTCCGCCGATCAGCTGTTTGAGAAGGCAGCGGCGCTCCAGCAGCGCCGCGGCCTTCTCACTGTTTACCGCTGGCCCAGTGACTAGTATCAACTTGCCTGGGCGGGGCTAAGCTCTGTTCACTTGAATGGAGCTTAGCCCCGCCCAGGTCAGTTGATACTAGTCGTGACGTCACTGGGCCAGCGGTAAACAGTAAGAAGGCCGCGGTGCTACTGCCAGCACCGCTGCCTTCTCAAACAGCTGATCGGCGGGGGTCCTGGGTGTTGGACCCCTGCCGATCAGATGCTGATGATCTATCCAGAGGATAGATCATCAGTTTAAACAAACTGCAGAACCCCTTTAATTATGACTGTGATAACCCATAACTAAGAATTAGGAAATATGATTACTAAAGAAAGGAATTGAATATCAGTGGTTACATCTCAATTTCATTGCATACTTGAGAAGCTGTACCAGACCGACACCACTAATAAAGATATTAACGATATTGCTTTTTCTTGTGCTTTATTTTTCACGTGCTACTTCATGGAGTTAATCTAAAACAGTTAAAATATTGCACACAAACATGTATACAATGAGCAAATGAAATGACTAATCTGTTAATTATAATAATGCTTCAAATTTGGTTTGGATGACCAGAAGTGACACATTTCCTAATGTCCCCTATGCTGTACACGTTGTACTGCCAGAAGTGGATGGGAATTCAGATCAGAGGATATAATCAGTTCCATTTCGTATAGCCAGCAACACATTGTATTAAGCTATCTGTGTAATGGGAACTTACACGGCTAAAAATAATAACCTCGAAAATCCAGAGGGGGGAAATAATAAGATTATTTCTTTCATTTTTTTCCATCCATCGAGCGTTACAAAAGGAAAAATGAAATCTTTATTTATTTTTTTCCTTCTGTTTATACCCCAGTAATTATGAATCAGTCATGTTTTAGACATAGCACTTTGGTATGCTCATTTAGGTGCAGGCGCAGTGTAATGTGCATCTGGTCTATTCAGTCACTACTCACAGTTTATCTTATTTATGCAATGTCTATAACATTAATTTAATGACACAACATTTCCCTACTGCTCATGCTTACCAGAGACAATGTAATTCACGATAAAAGCGCTATTTCCAAGGGCTTCTCTGCAGGAAAATAAAAAGTAAAAAAGTGTATTGCTATTTTACAGCATAAGAGAGTCTAGTAGCTATCATACCATTTCTTCATATTTACCATCTGGTCACTTTAAATGCCGAGATAGTATTGCAGGACATTTACAGTATAGCAGAGCGCACAGCAGTGAAACCAGGTTTGAGACAACCACCCAAAATTACATTGAAAAGTGGTTTTATATGAGGGGGTCTTCTCAGAAGAGATGGTCATTGTAAATGGTGGAACAGAAAAGCTCTTAGGGAAAATCTGGGCTGTAAGGGAGTGCAACTGCAGCCTTTAAAGTTATTCAAAATGCATCATTCTTATTTTTAAAAGGGATGTTGGTTATGGGTAAAAATTGATGGTAGATAGCCTTAAAGGGGTTATCCAGGAAAAGATATTGATGACCTATCCACAGGATTGGTATCAATATCACATTGGCAGGAGTCCAAGTCCCGTCACCACCGCCAATCAGCTGTTTCGGGAAGCTGCGGCACTCAGACCTCTCACGCACTTTCCAAGCACAGAGACAAAATCAATGTTTAATTTATAATACTGGTGTCTTATGTGGGATAGGGTAATTTGGGCCCCTTCAAACATCGGAGTTCAGATGTTATTGCTTCCGATGCACCCCCGATAGCTATTTGCTTGTTTACATAGTCAGTATCATTATGTCAATTAAGTTCATTTGCAAGTTGCCCTGAGACAGTCCTTCTTGCTTTTTGGGCTTCAAGAAGCTAGAAAGCATCAGACACTTATATTCCAGCAGTTGCGCATAGCTCCTAGACTGTTTATTCCCTTGGTTGGCTCTCTCAATAGAACACTGTACAGGTTTGAGGAACTCTCCCACTGGGAGCTCCATACTGTAAGTATTTTCCATCTGGCAACCTTAGAGCATTTAGAGTAATTTCAATATTTAACTGACCTGATTTATGGGATTGTACCCTCTTTTTTAAACGTTCTACTACACCAATGCTTTTAAACGGTGATCCTGACCTCTCTGTGGCCTTTGGTTTGTATGATTTATACAATCTGTTTGATGGTTGTTACTCTATGTATTGTGGACTTGTGAAGATAATTAACAGTACTATCTGATGGAATCAGTTCTTTAGTTTTGTTGTACTATTCTACAAAAAACAATATATAGTGATCCCTCACATACAATATTTTCAACATACTGTAGTGGTCTTTTCTGGGACATCATAAGTTGAAACTAGACTCAACATACAATGTCTCAGACGCCAACCATGACCATTTCACTGGTAAAACACCAGTATTGGCTGTCTAGTAGGTCCTCTGCAGTTCTACATCTTCTGTACTGCCCCTTCCCTATGCCAGGATAAGCTGCTTCTTTGGACACCAGTTGAGTGCTAACTCCATTTTATTTTTCTGGTACATGTATGTACTATGCAAGACCCTGAAGATGCTCCTGCCCTCACTATATAAAGTTTTTTACAGCTTCCAACATCCATTCCTGTCTGTTTTATGTAGGAACTTGTTTTATCCGTCTTGGAATATCTGCTTATTTTTCTTAAATCTACATTTTCTGTTATCTTGCCATGCCATTTTGGGATTTGCAAGCAATTATTGGTTTCTATAGTGTTACACTCGAGTAGTATTTCTCTGACATACAACAATACGTAGGGCCACAGATGCTGGAATACTGTAATTTGACCATGTTTTATTTTTTGATAGGTTTTCACTTTGTTGATAGGTTTTAGAATATTTGAAATTGGATTGCTGTTATCTCACAACATTACAGCACATCACATGAATATGTTCAATAGATCAAGAAAAAATAAAACAAAACCCTTCAAGCACAATAGAAGAATGAGTTAGCAGTACCGTGAAATGATATATGAAGCACTTCCTTCGCACGTCTTTTCAGAATTTTTTACTAGCTGTTGGAACTGGAAATTAGTATTAGTATTACTGTTTTTGTCGAGCTGTTACATGGTAATGCATCACTACTTCCATCTACTCATCCCTTCAGTTTTTATGATTCTTATAGAAATGCAGGTGTCACATACTATACGATCAGTGAAAACACTTGAATTGTGAATAACCCCAAGATGCTGTATTCTAGAAATATATTGTTTGTCTTGAGGACCAACTGATTTCTCAGCTAGTAACTATAAAAAATAAGCAATGTAAGGTATGCAGCTTATTTGAATGCACAGAAAGCATATGTCTGTTGGCAAAGGTTATGCCAATGTGTCTTGTGTGTAAATATTTATTTATCTTTATGCTACAAATTTGCTAAATGCATTTTTTATAATCTGAGTCTGTCCTTAATTTTTGCAAAAATCCACATCAGAATATCATAATGATATAATACTTTTTCAGCACCTCTGTTAATTTTATTGTATAGAGCTGTTGAATCACTGTCATGCTGGAGAGGATACAGATGCAACAGAAATCCACAAACAAGTATCTAGGCCAGAAGCTGGGAATAAAGGTCACCTCCTTACAAATCCCTACCAGCTCTCCCTAGACTACTGTGCCCACATTCAGACCCCAGAGGTGGGAATAAACGTGCCCCCGTGCCTAAGGCTGAAGAGTCCCTAAAATCCCTAAGATGGTGACAGGGGGAAAGAGACAGCTTGCTTCCTCAGACCTGGAGGAGGCAGACGTCTCTCTAACAGCCTAGACAGAACACACACAAGAAAACAAAACCAACTTATCTTGTCACAGAGCAGATACAGAAAATCCTTCCTTCCTTCCTTCCACTGAGCAAGATAGAAGCGATAGAAGCTATAACCCGCACAGGACACTGGGAAGGGGCGTAATTTAAACTCATACAAAGACCCCACCCAGTGCACCTGAAGGGAGGTAGATACAGCTCAACTCCAAAACAAAAATAAAAAACTATACGCGTGCTGCTAACCTGGCAGACCTCCGCACATAACCTGAGCAGGGCATGACAATCACCATTTGAGCATCTTGGTCTAATAGGACTTTAAATGGTTAAAACAAATCCCAATAATAGAAAGTCAAAAAGAGTCATGGAAAAATAAATGAATAGTGGCTATTTTAATATAGTCGATATATACAGTGCTAATTTCAGCATTAATCTGATATATGGCCACATGGTATGGCATTGCTGAGCATTATGGTGTTGTAAGTGTAGTCCAGTAAAAGTGTTTGAGTTCAGATATTGCATCCCCAATAGAGATGAGTGAATTTCTTGAGGTCTGCTAGGACTTGTTTTTTCTCTCTTGTCTCAGTTTTTTTTTCTATTATTTTTTCCTCTCTGTCTCTTCCCTTTCAAACGCTTTACCACAAAGACAGCTGTAGTAAATTATGTGAGAGTGATGATGACATATATGGCTATAGATAAATTCATAGTGAACGGTGTTAATAACACATTGCGTCATCTGATTTTTTATGTTTTTAAATAAAAATAAAAAACATTCTAAAAATTGTCCCTAATTAGGGGCAGATGTATGATGGTGTTTAACAAACACATGGTGGTACTGAAAAAAACTGTGGCTTGTTCTGAACAAGAAGTCCAAAAATTATGCATTAATGGGGAGGATGCCTGCCTATGTGTCATACACATGCACATGGTAGTATCAATAGAAGCAGTGGCTTTTTCTGAACAAGTAATCCAAAAATTATGCCTTAACTAAGGCAGATGCCTTCACCTTGTTTATACAAACACTGTAGTATCGGAGGAAACAGTGGATTGTTCTGAACAAGCAGTCCATAAATTTTACCTTAACAGAGGAAGATACCTACCCATATTTATACACACACACACACGGTAAGTTTGGATGTGGAACCTCACAGTCAAGGCAAGAGATGAGCGGCTGTTTAAGGGTAGTAATGGCTAGGCATTAGATGCACAGCCTTGTAGGGGTAGTAGTGAAAGTAAGGGAAACAGCAGCTGCAATGGCAGCAGCAGCAATACAGTATGGAACAATTTACAGGTAGACAGCGGCTGTGGCATGATTGGCCTGGAGATAAAAAGCCACTGTAAGATATGGCAGATTTGTTCATTGGCCTCAGGCTGAGGTGTGTAAAAATCCTCATGGATCCATGCAGGGCCGGATTAAGAGCATCATGGGCCTGGTGCAGAAGATTTTAATGGGCCTTTTTATAGAAAAAAAAAAAAACGCAACGCAGAGCAACTTTTTATAGCACAAATAAAGTGTTAATTTACGCAAAATTACACATGTGAAAATACGCATGCATAAAGTTTGAAGTGTGAACGGGTATGTGTAATCCCATTCAAGTCTATTGGACTAAAGTTCATGCGTAATTTACAGCAGATTTACGCACGGGTTTGCGTGTGAAAAATCTGCTGTGTGAACTTAGCCTAAGTGTACATCTCTGGCCACAGTTTAAATATACAGCCATCTATATAGATGGCTGTATTATGTATAGCCACCCCCCAAGGAGTTAACTAGTGCTGCTGGATATGTCATTCAGGAGCATGAAAAAGCTATTCACGTCTAGCTTTTCCATGCTCCTGAATGGGATATGTGTTTATAAAAGCTAATCTATTATAAGCAGATCTGCCATTGAGGAGCTTGGAAAAGATAGATAGGCAAGAAATAGTCACCTAGCTTTTCCATGCTCCTGAATGGCATATCTGCTTATATGCATACATGTTTATAATAGCCAAGCTATTATATGCAGATCTGCCATTCAGGAGCATGGAAAAGCTAGGTGAGAAACAGTCACCTAGCTTTTCCATGCTCCTGAATGGCAAATCTGCCTTTAGGCATATTTGTTTATAATAGCTGATCTATTATAAGCAGATATACCACTCAGGAGCATTGAAGAGCTAGGTGACTATTTCTCACTTAGCTTTTCCATGCTCCTGAATGGCATATCTGTTTATAATAGATCAGGCTCAGCTATTATAAAGATATATATGCCTATAAGCAGATATGCAATTCAGGAGCATGGAAAAGCTAGGTGAAAAAAATCATCACCCAGCTTTTCCATGCTCCTGAATGACATGTATAAATTATACAGTACACACAGTATAATAGGTGAGGTGAGCCAATGCTGATTTACTTACCGCCTATGAGTTGTTTTCTGGGCAGTACACTGAAGGCTGCTGAACGCGACTCACCGCTGGCAGCACCCCTGACTCCACTCAGGAAGAATTTTGAACTTCCCGCGCGCAGCAGCCGTCACAGTCTTTCACTATACGGCATGGCCTAGGCCCCAGGGGAGGAGTCTGACGTGACGACGCCTGTCATCTGACCTGATCTGTCAGCTGTCACTGTCCTGGTGAGTTCTGTAAAGGGCCGGCCTGGGAGATTTCTCCTTGCACGCCGGCCCTGTCATCATCTGACAGTCTGCACGGTTCGGTCCTACTAAAGGATCGCGGGGCGGCCACCAGGCAACCTCAGCGAGGCGGCCTATGCAGGCCTAGCTCCGGTTGGCCTATGCGGGCTGCTGGGCCTATTTTCATGCAGGGGCCTGGAGCTGCAGCTCCATCCGCCCCTACGTTAATCCGGCCCTGGATCCATGCCACAATTTTGTCTGCTTTGGTGTGACAATGCCATGCTGAATACACTCTATGACGGTACAATGAAGGCAGGATAAGATAGTACAAAGCAAACTGGGATAGTTCCATCCAGTGTTTAAATCTGCCTGCCCAGAAGACCACAGGGTCATGGAATAGGGTGTGTCAGAGAAAGGGCTTATATTTGTTTGCTGATGTGCGTCAGCTCGGTGCAACACTTGAAAAAACTGCTCCATCATGTTAATTAAAATGACATGACTACTGATGGTACTGCTGCAGCTCCTGCTCCTTGTGACTCAGCAGGGGGTGAAGAGGGGGCTCCTTGTCAGACACACGGGTGGCAGGTATCTGCTCGACGAAAGCTGTGACAAGCTGCATACAGAGAATATCCTAGTAATACAACAATTTCGCCTTCCTTTTGACATCAGGAAAAAATTTCCCCACATTGCTTTGATAGCGAGTGTCTAAAAAAACATGGCTATCCAGTAGTCATCACTTTGCTTTTTGCTAATGATACTCTTGTCAACACATAAGCAGCCAAGCATGCAGCTTGCCAGTGAGCCTCTGGAACTCAGTACTTTCAGGTTACAAGCCCCCCTACCCCCACTGAAGTGACTGGTCATTGCCAGTGTCTTCATTATTATTATCATCAGCCTCATCCTCCTGCATCACCGACTCCTGCTCCTCTTCCAGTGGTAGCTCCTCATGCCTCAGTTCTTTCTCCATGGGACTTCATTCATGCAGGTCCCCAACAGATATGGGGCAGCCAGCAAGATGTAAAAATGTTCTTCTTCCACCATCATTGCATCACCACAAACATATGGTCTAATATGAATATCAGGAGGATGACACTGTTGTCCCTACTGATGAATTTAGTGGCCTCTTCGAAGGGACTGAGTATGTGACATGCTTTCCTGATGAACTGCCACTGTCTATGCTCAAAATAACACATTTTCCCTGCTATGGTGGTCTGGTGTATGATGTCACCATTGTCCACTTTACACTACTTGTACATACACTATAGCATATGCAAGGTTGAATTCCAGAAAGTTGGAACATTGTTGATCAGGCGTGCAAAGGCAGACCGTTCTGCTACTGCAAGTCCAGCAGGGCGTTCTTAGCCACATAAGAATGGCTGCAAAGTGCAAACACTCTCCCGAGCATGGCTAGCACCTTCTCCAAGCCACAATACTTGTTAAAAAACACTGCCAAGTAGAAAATTGGATATCCAGTGGAAAATGTGCTGCTTGATGCAGATTATCAACTAGTCCACTGTTTGGTTTCTCTGGCCCAAGCTCATCAGTTCTAACACAGCATCGCAATGCTTTACTTTAAAATGAAAGGAAGGAGAGGCAGTGAAAGCAATCTTGTGCCCTGTTTTTGTTGGGGACAGGAGAATGTGCATTGAGGAGAGCGTGAAACGAGGTGGATAAGTGCCTGGTGTAGTACCCAGACCGACACAAATGTGGACTTGGCCTCGTCGCTGTGGTGCTGCGTTGCCACTGCTGTGCAAAATATTGACCCAGTGGGTTATGAAAGATGTTTACCTTGCTACACAAAAACATTTTCAAGGAAAGGCACATGTTCTCTGCCATCTTCGAGTTCAAGTCAGGGATTGCTTTTTGGGGGAAATAATGGCAACTAGGTATTTTTTTATTGAGGCGGAACACACGCCATCAGCTCCCTGGAGACAGTGGAATCCACTAAGTGATACGGCAGCAACTGCTAATCTTTAGCCGAAGCTACATAGTTGATGCTATGACTAAAGACTACGCAATAGTCCAAAACGTGTCAGCATTATGATTTGCACATCTGGATTTTAGTTATTAAAGATATAACGGTATGGCTACATGATGACATTTGTCGCATGACAATAAATCGCATGACAAAGAGGATACCGCAACAGTGCAACATGAGTCGCGCAACATTTATGTTGCAGCAATGTCATGCGACATTTTTAGCAATGATAGTCAATGGTGTCGTTCTGCGATGCTACAGTCACACACAAAAAAAAAAAACTTAGGGTATGGCTATATGGCAGGATTACGGAGTAAGATTTCTTGCAACTTGTGCAGCAATCTCATTCATTTCTATGGGATCACAGCTACTCTGTGAACCTGGCCGTGACAGCTGTGGTACGACCAGTGTCGCTGTGTGGCTGTTCCCTAAAGCTCCCATAATTTTATTACCATTGACGGCTGCTGGATACTTTGCCTATGCAAGGATTTGGATTCACTGCATCTGGGAGTTGCCCTACAGTTTCCGTGCAACTCTGAATTAGGGCTCATGCACACAACCGTTGTTGTTTAACAGTCTCCATATTACAGATCCGCAAAACATGGATACCGGCCGTGTGCATTCTGTATTTTACAGAATGGAACAGTTAGAGCCTAATGGAACAGTCCTATCCTTGTCCGTAATGTGGACAATAATAGAACATGTTCTTTTTATTTATTGTGGAACGGACATACGGGAACGGAATGCGCACATGGTCATTTTGTTTTTTTGTTTGTTTTCTTTTGCTGCCCCATTGAAGTGAATGGTTCTGCATATGGGCTGCAAAAAAAAACAAAAAAAAACACGGAACTGACATGGGAAAAAAAACGTTTGTGTGCATGAGTCCTTACACAGGGAGTGCTGTTTGAGGAGGTGAGCTGTGAACCTGGCTTTTTTATTGTGCTTTCAAGAGAAAATATACAGTACACTGTTGTTGACGCCATAAAATACGATTATTGCAATGCTCACTTATAAACGTCAGAAAAAGGGGTCATGTGATCTTCCATCTTTCCTGCTCTGTTTTCCTCACCACTATACTGAATTTTAAATGCAAAATGGTGTGCTCCATTTTGCATGATTTGTCCGAAGCGAATCACCAAAACTTCAGAATTCTTTTGGAAGAAGAGTTTTCGTGAAATTCGTCACAATTTCAATTTGTTTAGAATCTTTTCACTCATACTTATGATTACCAAACCCTAACTTGTGCAGATATATTTCTATATATCATTCCCATTGTCTCCGCTGCATTTTCACCTTCTATATCCATTTTCTGCTTCATTGCTTATTATTATTTTTTACTTAAAAGACCTGTGTCCAGAGATATGAAGCTGCTAAGGAGACACAAGCTGAGCTGTGCTCCATAGGACCATGGTGATAATAAGCTGAAAAGTAGAAACTGACACCTGTACAACCAAGAAAATATACAGTTGTTGCAGATTTCAACATATCATCATCATCCATAAAAATATTTTCCTTCTCACTACTAAAAAGACATTCATTTTTACAGGTTTTTTTTAAGTGATATTATTGATTACATTTTATTCTCCATCTGTACTGCTGTGACAGTTGTTCCATTATAATTCTAATTCCTTTTGAGAAGTTATTATTTGGTGTTTTAATTTGCATACTTTTAATTTTTTTAGTTAAAGGGGTTTTCTCACTTCATCAAATGGCATTTATCATGTGGAGAAAGTTAATACAATGCACTTACTAATGTATTGTGAGTGTCCATATTGCCTCCTTTGCTGATTTGATTAATATCACATTATACACTGCTCATTTCCATGTGTACGACCACCCTGTAATACAGCAACAGTGGTCACGCTTGCACGCTATAGGAAAAATTGCTGACCTCTCTGGTGGCCAGATCCACGGGAGTGCACATAGACCAGTTCTTTTTCCTAAAGTGTGCAAGCACAGCCATCGCTGTTGGATTGCAAAGTGGTAGTAACCACTGTATACGAGCAGTATATTATGCAATGAAAAAAGTGAAAGGGTCTGAAGTAAAGATGAGGGAACCACTTGAGATTTGGTTCAGTTCAGGTTTGTCAAATTTTTTCTCCAGTTACAAAATAATGACCCCACCCCATTGTGGCCCAACACCATGCTGCCAAATAAAAATAATAACCTCAAATACTTACCTCCATTCTGATGTCTGTGATGCAGTGCAAGACTAGTCTAGTCTGTGCCCTGCCCGCCTCAGGCAGTGCGATAATGATGACACCAGACTCTGATTGGCTGCAGGAACTAGGACTAAAGCCTATTAGAGGAAACGGTGGGCCAGGGAAACATCGCTCCTGTGCCCCGTCGCAGTTGAACATGTATGATGAGCGTTTCCACAATGAAAGCGCTCATTGCCTATGGCCCTTCCGCTACCCCCTTTTGCCCCTACCTGGTGCTAACTGAGACAATCGCCTCACCTTGTCACATTGGCAGTGCACCCCTGGGTACAAGCAATATGTTTTTTGGAGCCTGCCACAAACAGTACTACATAGGAACTACTGCTGTGGTAGTCTTGGATCCTTCAGAGGGAACAAGCTTACCACAGCGAATAAACGGCTTACACCAACCTCAGTGCGGGGAAGCCATTCGGGACCAGGGAGCACAGGGATCCTGGGGAAAAGCTTTTCAGACGCTGTGGTCACAATTGCCCATAGCGTCTGAGGGGTTCAATGTCTGTCATCAGCATTAAAGCTAATCACAGAACATATAGGGGCCCAGCTATCTGCTCTTTGAAACAATAGAAACCCGGCTGCTATGGCACCTGCTGTGCTCTGGAGTTGGTGCCATCTTTAAAGACCTGACTTCCACCATACATGTACAGCCAAGTTCGGAAATGTTTGCTACTTTTATTATGGATTTCTGAGGAAGCCGTGCCAGGACGTGATATACATTGGACTGTCTTAACACAAATCAGTATCCCCCACAGTCATATATCATATGTGGTAATGATCAATCTTGGATTAGTTGTCACATTTATGTGTGGATTTATTAATGATTCTTGTGACTTTTTGATATACAGTGCCTTGAAAAGGTGTTCATGCCCCTTGAAGTTTTCCACATTTTGTCACATTATACCCACAAACTTAAATGTATTTTATTTGGAATTTATTCAGCCCCCCCTGATACAATACGTTGCAGGACCACCTTTCTCTGCAATTACAACTTCAAGTCTTTTGGAATATATCTCTACCAGCTTTGCCCATTCTTCTTTTCAAAATACAGCTCAGTCAAATTGGATGGAGAGCCTCTATGGAAAGCAATTTTAAAGTCTTGCCACAGATTCTCAATGGGATTTAGGTCTAGACTTTGACTGGGCCATTCTAACACATGAATATCCTTTGATCTAAACCATTCCATTGTAGCTCTGACTGTATGTTTAGGATCGTTGTCTGACTGGAAGGTGAACCTCTGCCACAGTCTCAAGTCTTAAGCAGCCTCTACCAGGTTTTCCTCCAGCATTGCCCTATATTTAGCTCTAATCTTCTTCCCATCAACTCTGACCAGCTTTCCTGTCCCTGCTGAAGAAAAGCATCCCCACAGCATGATACTACCACCATGTTTCAAGGTGGGGATGGTGTGTTCAGAGTGATGTGCAGTGTTAGTTTTCCACCACACATAGTATTTGGTATTTAGGTCTCATCTGACTAGAGCCGCTTCTTCCACATGTTTGCCCTGTCCCCTAGATGGCTGGTGGCAAACTGCAAATGGGACCAATGGCTTGCTTTCAAAAATGGCTTTCTTCTTGCCACTCTTCCATACAAGCCACATTTTTGGAGTATATGTCACCGCCAGATCTTTGAGAAGTTCTTCAGTACCTCCTGCATGATCTTCTTTTGTTTTGCTTTTGCTTTGACATCTCTTCTCCCTCTCCCAGCTGTCATCTATTAGCAGTGATGGCCTCCTTATATATCTCCTCCCATATTTCCTCACCTTGCGGTTTATACAACTTCCTGGATTGTGCTCATGCTTGAAGCTGTTACTGCTGCATCCACAGATAAGTCTGTTTCTTTGTTTGTGTATTCCTGTTGGCTTGTTCCTAGGTGACCCTGACTCCCTCCGTATCAAGTGTAGGGAGCCGGTGGTCGTGTCCCCTCACTATTATAGGGTGTTCAGGTGTCATACAGTTGAGGCACGAGGGCATGCAATTATCTATCATAGAGATTTTTGCATGGGCTGAGCAGTAAGGGAGAATGCTAGGGCTTTGACAGGGCTCACCTTTTTGTTCCTTAGTTTTGGTTCAAGTCACTCGGATCTTCATTTGTGTCTTCTAGTTTTCTGCAACACCATCCGTGACATTATAAGCCGCCAAAACCGTTTTAAGCATGGATCCGATTTTAGCCTTGACTCTTTCACTGGAGGTCGCAGAGCTCCATAAAACTGTATCTCAGTTTCAGGTGACCGGTTCTGCTTGCGTTCATGGAGTTTGTTCTGAGCCTAAGATCTCGCTTCCGGATACCTTCTCTGGGGGTAGTTAGAATTGTGTTCGGTTTAGAGAGGCTTGCAAACTCCATTTTTCGCCTACTTCCCCATTCCTCTGGTGATAAGGAACAGAGGATGGGGATCATCATCTCACTGCTCAGGGATAAGGCTCAGTCTTGGGCCTTTTTGCTGCCGGTGGGGGCACGGCCCCTCCGATCAGTGGATGATTTTTTTGTAGCCCTGGGTCAGATATATAATAATCCAGATCGTATTGCTCTGGCTGAATCTAAACTGCGTCTTTAATGCCAGGGTAAACAGTCTGCAGAGATATACTGTTCAGAATTTCGGAGATGGGCAGCTGATACTGGTTGGAATGATGCTGCACTCCGAAGTCAATTTTGCCATGGTCTTTCAGAGGGATTGAAAGATGCATTTGCCTTTCATGAGAGACCTACCTCCTTGGAGTCTGCCATGTCTCGGGCCATTCGTATTTACAGGCGTCTTAGAGAGAGAGGAGAGATCACTCCTTCCTGTCGTACTCAGTCCAAGGACAGTGCGGCGGTCTCATTCAGTGCCCAGGGGTCTCAGTCTCTCTCAATCCCCTCTGAGCAGAAGCCCATGCAGCTGGGTTGGCTTGCCTCTGACAATAGAGGATTCAGCTCTCAGAGGAGGGTTTGTTTCTGTTGTGGAGGTTTAAATCATTTGGCAAATGTTTGTCCCTCTAGGAGATTCAGGCAGTTTTTTGAGAGTAATAAAGAAACAAAAAGAAAAAAAGTCCTCTAAAAAAGTTCCATCTGTTACTATTGGCAAGGTTGATGTGGAAAATGAAGGTTTTCCGTTTGCTTGTAGTTCCCTTTTTGTCCTACCTGCCAGGGTGGCGCTAGAGAGCAAAAACATTCTTTGTGAAATTTTTGTAGATAGTGGAGCAGCTGTCAATCTCATTGATAATCAATTTGCCATAACACATGGTTTCCAGGTATGCACTTCAGGTCTTGCTCATTCTGCGGGAGAATAAATTGTATGCTAAACTGGAAAAATGTGTGTTTGGGGTTCCAGAGATTCAATTTCTGGGGTGTCTTCTCTCCGCTTATGGTTTTCGCATGGACCCCGAGAAGGTCCACGCTGTGCTTGAGTGGGAGCTTCCTGAGAATCAGAAGGCGCTGATGCGCTTTTTGGGTTTTGCCAATTATTACAGGAAGTTCATTTTGAATTATTCCTCTATTGTTAAACCACTCACTGATATGACTAGAAAGGGGGTAGATTTCTCCTCCTGGTCGGTAGAGGCGCGTAAAGCCTTTTCTAGTATCAAGGAGAGTTTTGCTTCTGCTCCCATCTTGGTACAACCTGATATTTCTCTGCCTTTCATAGTTGAGGTGGACGCTTCTGAGGTGGGTGTGGGTGCGGTCTTGTCTCAGGGTCCCTCTCCTGCCAAATGGCGACCGTGTGCCTTTTTCTCGAAGAAACTCTGGTCCGCAGAGAGAAATTACGATGTGGGAGATAGGGAGTTGTTGGCCATCAAGTTAGCTTTTGAGGAATGGCGCCATTGGCTAGAGGGAGCCAGACACCCTATTACCGTGTTTACCGACCATAAGAATCTGGCCTACTTGGAGTAAGCCAAGCGTCTGAACCCGAGACAGGCCAGATGGTCTTTGTTCTTTTCAAGGTTTAATTTTGTTGTCACGTTCCGCCCTGGGGTTAAGAATGTGAAGGCAGATGCCCTGTCACGTTGTTTTCTGGGAGGGGAGAACTTTGAAGACCCGAGTCCCATTTTGGCTGAAGGGGTGGTTGTGTCTGCTCTTTATCCTGAATTAAAGGCAGAGGTTCTGGCAGCCCAGGCAGAGGCTCCTGATCTTTGTTCTCCTAGGAGGTTGTTTGTGCCTCTCACTTTACGACACAAGGTTTTTAAGGAGCACCACGATACTGTCCTTGCTGGGCACCCGGGGGTAGAGCCACAGTGGATCTCATTGCTCAGAGATTCTGGTGGTCGGCTCTTCGTAAGTCGGTTGAGGGTTTTGTGGCAGCCTGCAAGACCTGTGCTCGTGCCAAAGTTCCTCATTTACCGCCATTGGGTCCTCTCTTTCTGTTACCCATTCCTTCCCGTCCTTGGACACATCTGTCCATGGATTTCATTACGGACCTGCCTCGTTCCTCGGGGAAGAGTGTGATTCTGGTGGTGGTGGACTGTTTTAGCAAAATGGCACATTTTGTTCCTTTTCCTGGCTTGCCCAATGCTAAAAGCTGGCGCAGGCATTTATTGATCACATTGTCAAACTTCAGACATCTGATAGGGGCACGCAGTTTGTTTCCAGATTCTGGAAGGCCTTCTGTTCTCGCTTGAGGGTTCGTTGTCATTCTCTTCTGCTTTCCACCCGCAGTCGAATGGTCAGACAGAGCGCGTGAATCAGAATCTGGAGACATATCTGCTCTGTTTTGTGGCGGAGAATCAGGAGGATTGGTGTTCTTTTCTCTCCCTTGCTGAGTTTGCTTTAAATAACCATCGTCAGGAGTCCTCTGATAAGTCACCATTTTTTGGTGCATATGGGTTTCATCCACAGTTTTGGACATTCTGTGGAGAGGGGGCTTCTGGTTTACCTGATGAGGAGAGATTCTCCTCGTCTTTGTCATCTATTTGGCAAAAGAGTCAGGATAATCTAAAGAGCATGAGTGAGAGATATAAGCATGTGGCGGATAAGAGACGTGTGCCTGGTCCGGACCTGAATGTTGGTGATCTGGTGTGGTTGTCTACTAAGAATATCAAATTGAAGGTTCCCTCCTGGAAGTTGGGTCCTAAGTTTATCGGGCCTTACAAAATCTTGTCCGTCATCAATCCCGTTGCCTACTGTCTTGATCTTCCTCAGACTTGGAAGATCCATAATGTTTTTCACAAGTCCTTATTAAAACCTTATGTCCAACCCACTGTACCCTCCTCTTTGCCTCCTCCTCCGATTGTGGTTGATGGTAACCTTGAATTTTAGGTCTCTAGGATTGTGGACTCTTGTATTGTCCGCGGTTCTCTTCAGTACCTCGTTCATTGGGAGGGTTATAGTCCCGAGGAGAGGATGTGGGTTCCAGTGGCGGACATGTCATGGGGTCCTACTCTGGTATCACAAAATCAACAGAGCAAGGAATGAGTGAACAGCCCAAGGACATTTATTATATGCAAACCGAAAGGTCCATAAAACACCCCATCACTCAAAGGGTAAAATAGTCCGGGAACACGGCTACATTCCAGTAACAGGATAAATACCCCGGGAGATCTCCTCCAGCTTAGAGATCGATATGGCAGTGCAGCTCCAGATGCTCTTCTCCATAGAGGGCTCCTCCAGCAGTATATTCAAGGGTAAGCAAGATTCCTCCAAGTCTCTTTGGGGTGCGTCCCACAAAGGATCTTGCTGGCTTCCTTGTCCTCCTCAGGCCCCGTCCTCATATCTGTAACAGCAACCTCTGTGCGGCGCTGTGCCCCCACCCATCACCGTGGTCCCGGGCGCTGTGCTCATCTGTGATCTCTACTTCCAGCCTCTGTTGCAGCTCTAGACTCTGCCTGTGCAGTTAGTATTACCTATGTGGATTCCGATCCACAACTTCCATTTAACCTGGACACTGCTTGTACTTTGCTGCTGATGTGGCAGTACGCATCACTTCCTGGGTGGGGCTGAGTCATTTCATGCGATCACGTTAACCTACCCTGGCTCTACTACAGTTATTTAAGTGGCTCAGCCCTTTACCCAGATGCCTAAGAGTCAAGGTCCTAATCTTGTGCTAAAGAGCTTGCTTACCACTCATGTTCCTGACTTCATACTTCGTTCCTGGACTTCGTTTATCATCTGATCCCTGCGTGCTTGCATCGCCTATCCCGTTGTCGACCTGGATTGTCTGACCTTGTTCCTCTGCCGCCTGCCCTGACCCATTGCTTGTTCTGACTACGTCTCTGCCTCTTCCTCCGGTTCCTGTCTTGTTTCTCCTGGTAACGACCCTGCCTGTCTGTACTGTCGGTACCTTCACAGATACCTCCTGGCCTGGACCAGCTGCCACTGACTGATTTACGCTCTGGAGTAGCCCCTGGCTATTTCCGATGATCAAGCCTATCCTCACCATCTGAGGCTCTAGTGAAATCTGGGTAGTTGCTTAGTTACTCCCCTCAAGAGTATTGCAAGTCAGTGGCACAGTGGGTTCACATCCGCTGATCCGTGACACTACTCTGAGGCCATGGACCCCGCTGGTCATCCCAAGACCGTTGTTCATTATCTCTTACAGGAATTAAAGCACCAGAGTGAACGACAAGACGTATTGATGCAGTTCATGCAAAATGTCACTGCTCGCTTGGATACTGTCTCTCCTCCGGGCACGGCAGGGTTGCCAGTCACTCCTCCACTTCACCTATAAACATAGGGTTATATATATATCTAACCGCATTCGAAAAGGTGATGAGTAGAAGACCGCGTTCAACACTCGTGATGGACACTACGAGTATCTTGTCATGCCCTTCGGTCTATGCAATGCTCCTGCGGTATTCCAAGAGCTAGTTAATGATGTCTTTCGGCTTCTGCTCTATACCTGCATGAACGTGTATCTGGATCATATACTGGTTTTCTCTCCAGATTTGATCACTCACCGGAGGCATGTACAGCTAGTCTTACAGCGGCTGAGGGAAAATAGGCTCTATGCCAAACTCAAGAAATGTACCTTTGAAAAAAAATACAGTACCGTTTCTTGGATACATCATCTCAGATGCTGAATTACAGATGGATCCTGAAAAACTGAATGCAGGAAAAGAACTGGGTCTTCGTGCTATACAGCGCTTCCTGGGATTCGCCAACTTCTATCGGCAGTTTATTCTGAACTTTTCATCCCTATCGTCTCCGATCTCTGCTCTTACTAAGAAAGGGGTGAATGCCAAAGACTGTCCTCCTAAGGCAGAGGCCGCTTTCGTTCAATTAAAGAGCTCCTTTGCATCTGCACCTATTCTGCAACATCCCAAAGTCTCCCGCCGATCTTTTGACTTTTCTCACCAGCAGGAGGATCCTCAATACATGATAGATCCTGTTCGCTTAATCACGGTGGCTCCTGTCCTGGTAAAAGACATTCCTCCCGGGAGAATTGTACCATCTGCCAAAAGTAAACGTATCCTGTCGAGGAGGCACAACTCTAAACTAGCCGGTCATCCTGGGATCACAGAGCTAGTGTCTCGCCACTACTGGTGGCCCACATTGTCCAAAGACATGCGTGACTATGTTTCCGCTTGCACCATCTGTGCTCAAAATAAAATCTTCTGGAGCAAACCACCAGGCCTGTTGCTACCCCTGCCTGTTCCTGATGTTCCATGGCAACACATTGCCATGGACTTTATTACTGATCTGCCTTCTTCATACCGTGATTTGGGTGGCTGTGGACTGCTTCTCCAAGATGGCGCACTTCATTCCATTGACTGGATTGCCGTCGGCTGCAGAACTTGCTAAGCTGTTTGTAAAACATATATTTCTACATGGTCTACCTGGGCATATTGTTTCCGATCGGGGAGTCCAGTTTACTTTCAAGCTCTGGAGAGCCCTTTTTCGTCTACTAGAAATTGACCTAGACTCTTCCGGTTTCCACCCCCAAACCAACGGGCAAGTAGAATGGGTCAATCAAATTTTGGAGAACTATCTTCGACACTTCGTCTCTGCGCAACACGACGACTGGGCAGAATTCTACTATAATAACCACACCAGTGAATCTGCTGGATCCTCCCCATTCTAGAGATGCACATGGACTTGTACTCAGCCCGCCCATGTGCGTTCCCTTATTTTGTGGACCGCACATGGCCGGCACTATACTGGAAATACCTTTTCTTGTCCGTGTCTGTGGACGAGAATAGGACATGTTCTATTTTTTGTGGGGCCTCGGGGACGGGTGGGTCCGCACCCGTTCTGGAAAATTGCGGAACGGATCCGGACCCATTTTGCGGACGTGTGAATGGACCCTAATGAAACTTGGGACATCATTGGGCTGTTTCTTACACTAGTCCTCTGATGAGCCGTATAAAATAGGCGAGTTGGGACAGTTGGGACATTCTTTATATGAGGTTGCCTTGCTATATACTGTGCAACCATTAGGAAGAATTATTGTCCCTGTTGGATTAACATCCAGTGGATCTGTTTCCATTTTCTTTGAATAGATTTATAATAGTGTATAATTTAACATATTACATCATACTGAATATTGACACTACTTGGGATGATGTCCCTTTTTTTTAAATATATATACCCTCTATCATATTTACGTAGATCTATGGTGGTGGCCATCTATCCGGTTGTCAGGGTCATTCTAGGGATTACAGGAGGTTCTTCACACGGGATCGCCCCTATCGTGGCGGCCATTCCATTCTAGGCAGGCTTGTAATAGGATGGGGAAAAAGTAGGGTACAGCTATTTTCTTGCCCGTGCAGTTCCCTTTACCACCCTGACCTGGCATTTTATAAGGGCACTTTGTGGTATACTTTTAACATATAAAATAAAGGCTAAGTCTTAATGGTGATTTTGTAATTTCTTTTTCACCACTATAATTATCTATACCTTCTGATGGGTATTTGTCAGAACTGTGATTCTTTGCTTATATACAGGTCCTTCTAAAAAAATTAGCATATTGTGATTAAGTTCATTATTTTCTGTAATGTACTGATAAACATTAGACTTTCATATATTTTAGATTCATTACACACGAACTGAAGTAGTTCAAGCCTTTTATTGTTTTAATATCGATGATTTTGGCATACATTCAGACTGCATCAGGGCTGGACGGAAGCGTTCGGGTCCGCTCGTGAGCCCCTTCAAACGGAGCTCACGAGCGGACAGCCGAACGCTAGTGTGAAAGTAGCCTTACTCTAAACACCTGCAAAAGATTCCTGAGGCTTTTACTCCCAGCCTGGTTCATTACTCAAAACCGCAATCATGGGTAAGACTGCCGACCTGACTGCTGTCCAGAAGGCCATCATTGACACCCTCAAGCAAGAGGGTAAGACACAGAAAGAAATTTCTGAACGAATAGGCTGTTCCCAGAGTGCTGCATCAAGGCACCTCAGTGGGAAGTCTGTGGGAAGGAAAAAGTGTGGCAGAAAACGCTGCACAACGAGAAGAGGTGACCGGACCCTGAGGAAGATTGTGGAGAAGGACCGATTCCAGACCTTGGGGGACCTGCGGAAGCAGTGGACTGAGTCTGGAGTAGAAACATCCAGAGCCACCGTGTACAGGCGTGTACAGTAAATGGGCTACAGGTGCCGCATTCCCCAGGTCAAGCCACTTTTGAACCAGAAACAGCAGCAGAAGCGCCTGACCTGGGCTACAGAGAAGCAGCACTGGACTGTTGCTCAGTGGTCCAAAGTACTTTTTTCGGATGAAAGCAAATTTTGCATGTCATTCGGAAATCAAGGTGCCAGAGTCCGGAGGAAGACTGGGGAGAGGGAAATGCCAAAATGCCTGAAGTCCAGTGTCAAGTACCCACAGTCAGTGATGGGGTGCCATGTCAGCTGCTGGTGTTGGTCCACTGTGTTTTATCAAGGGCAGGGTCAATGCAGCTAGCTATCAGGAGATTTTGGAGCACTTCATGCTTCCATCTGCTGAAAAGCTTTATGGAGATGAAGATTTCATTTTTCAGCACGACCTGGCACCTGCTCACAGTGCCAAAACCACTGGTAAATGGTTTACTGACCATGGTATTACTGTGCTCAATTGGCCTGCCAACTCTCCTGACCTGAACCCCATAGAGAATCTGTGGGATATTGGGAAGAGAAAGTTGAGAGACGCAAGACCCAACACTCTGGATGAGCTTAAGGCCGCTATGGAAGCATCCTGGGCCTCCATAGCACCTCAGCAGTGCCACAGGCTGATTGCCCCCATGCCACGCCGCATTGAAGCAGTCATTTCTGCAAAAGGATTCCCGACCAAGTATTGAGTGCATAACTGAACATAATTATTTGAAGGTTGACTTTTTTTTTTGTATTAAAAACACTTTTCTTTTATTGGTCGGATGAAATATGCTAATTTTTTTAGATAGGAAATTTGGGTTTTCATGAGCTGTATGCCAAAATCATCAATATTAAAACAATAAAAGGCTTGAACTACTTAAGTTGGTGTGTAATGAATCTAAAATATATGAAAGTCTAATGTTTATCAGTACATTACAGAAAATAATGAACTTTATCACAATATGCTATTTTTTTTAGAAGGACCTGTATATGGTTAAGATCCAGCCTTTCTCTTCATATTCATTCAGTATGTATGAATTTTGTTTATGACCTGTGCCCTCTGCTTGTGGAGTGAACTGTATCTCCCACACTTATGTACCTCTATGACAGGCATCCTCAAACTGCGGCCCTCCAGCTGTTGCAAAACTACAACTCCCAGCATGCCCAAACAGCCTACAGGTATCAGCCTACAGCAGGGCATTGTGGGAGTGGTAGTTTTACAACATCTGGAGGGCCGCAGTTTGAGGATACCTGCTCTATGAAATAAAGCTTACTTGTGTTTGAATTATCCTGGCTGTCTGCTGACTTTCAATGCCTTATTCTACCTCAGCTAAACCTGCATATTTCATGCAGGGCCTTTTTTTCATCCTGGGCCATTGGTCAGAAACTGAGCTTATTTAAAGCAACTGAAACCATTCAATAACATAGGTTCCCAACTTGCTGAATAAAGATCTGCATGTGCATTGAGTATGTCGCAGCAGATCTACAGTATAGGCTATAGGCAATCTGTGTGGCCACATATGGCACCGTAGTATGAAGATGTTCCCTCTAGGAACAATGTTTTACTGGAAAACTTTTTCTTCTTCTATAATCCAAGAAAATGACAGAAAAATAACTCTATATGCCTCTATGAAATTGGAGGTATATGCAGGTACAGTATGTTCCCATAGACATCCCATTAGCGCTGCATTAAAGAAGTTGTCTAGCTTTTGAAGCACTTTTGAACCCCACCACCACCACCACTGGACCTGTGGAGGGAAGTATACTTACCTGCTCCCTGATGCTCAGTTCTGGCTCCTTCAGTCCAGTATGATCCGGTCATCACTTGTCAACTTCGAGTATGGACATGGGCATGTGTGCCACTGCAGCAGTGGTGATGTGTCCCCAAAGTGGCACATCACTTGGGGGAGACAAGGGGAGGACCGAAGTACGATGGACTAAAAAAGCAGGAATTGAGCGGTGGGAAGCAGCAAGTATACCTCTTTTCACAGGTTCAGTTGGGAGCGGGAGCTGCCCAAAAAGTGTTCTGTGCAATTTGGAGCTTGTATAATTATTTCAACTAAATAGATATATTTTTTTTTGGCTAGAATATTCAAAAATATGAGCCCATACCTTATCCCTAGGTGATCACATACTAAGTAAGCCTTTTGACAGTCTAACCTATGCAGATTGTATGAAATCATTGTATCTGGGTAGAACATTGTAAAATCCTATCTTAATATGGAAACCTGATTCAGAATGATGTCCTTTATGCACATTATTACATATGATTGCATTTAGCTACAATCTACACTCACCTAAAGAATTATTAGGAAGACCATACTAATACAGTGATGGACCCACTTTTGCCTTCAGAACTGCCTTAATTCTACGTGGCATTGATTCAACAAGGTGCTGATAGCATTCTTTAGAAATGTTGGCCCATATTGATAGGATAGCATCTTGCAGTTGATGAAGATTTGAGGGATGCACATCCAGGGCACGAAGCTCCCGTTCCCCCACATCCCAAAGATGCTCTATTGGGTTGAGATCTGGTAACTGTGGGGGCCATTTTAGTACAGTGAACTCATTGTCATGTTCAAGAAACTAATTTTAAATGATTCAAGCTTTGTGACATGGTGCATTATCCTGCTGGAAGTAGCCATCAGTGGATGGGTACATGGTGGTCATGAAGGGATGGACATGGTCAGAAACAATGCTCAGGTAGCCTGTGGCATTTAAACAATGGCCAATTGGCACTAAGGGGCCTAAAGTGTGCCCAGAAAACATCCCCCACACCATTACACCACCACCACCAGCCTGCACAGTGGTAACAAGGCATGATGGATACATGTTCTCTTTCTGTTTACGCCAAATTCGGACTCTACCATTTGAATGTCTCAACAGAAATCGAGACTCATGAGACCAGGTAACATTTTTCCAGTCTTCAACAATCCAATTTTGGTGAGCTCATGCAAATTGTAGCCTCTTTTTCCTATTTGTAGTGGAGATGAGTGGTACCCGGTGACGTCTTCTGCTGTAACCCACCTTTCTTTACCATTCTGACATTCAGCTTGGAGTTCAGGAGATTGTCTTGACCAGGACCACAACCCTAACATGCATTGAAGCAACTGCCATGTGATTGGTTGACCAGATAATCGCATATAGAAATAGAACAGGTGTTCCTAATAATTCTTAAAGTGAGTGTATATATTCACAGTTTTGTCTCTCCAGTTCCTCGAATCAGTTGAGAGTGTCATTGGAAATCTCAATATATGTGAATCATTTTGTTCCAGTCAATTTTGAATTCATTGGCTTATCATTTTGATCTTTGTCTCTGGCCACCCCATTGACCTTTGGTCAATCCATCTTTGGCGAGCTGAAAGATGTCTACCTCTGGATCTTTGTATTTATTCAAGGCTTCAGTCTCAAGAGCAGTGTGGCTGGCGACTGGCTCTTGTCCTCCTACCAGAGCAAATACCAGTCATCTTCCACCATGCTCTGGTTCATATAAGGTCTCGGATCAGATTGCCATTATAATCACAGTATCAATACACAGTACCTTGGTATATCTGTTGCAACTACTCCCATGGAAAAAATTTGGCAAAAAAATATATTTCAGTTCTGTTTTTTAATTTAGCAAGATTACACTTCTGCATTTACAGCACTTAGTTCACAATGCATGGTAAATTATAAATGTTAATATCATGATTCCCCAAGCTGTTGCTTTCCCAAACTAGTTTTGTTTTCCTGGTATGACACACGCCATCTGCTTTGGGGTAGATGTTAGCAATCCCATGTCATAAAAGTTGGATGAGAACGTATCGGTTGTAACTGACAATCTGTAATGTGCTCTTTTCCTTGGCTCGGTCTACGATTTTATTTTAACAATTTACACAAAAGTCTATCAGCTTCACGACATTTGCTAAATAAAACAAAAAAACAATGTGGTTGCCAACCCTAGTGACATTCTCACTGTCAAACACCTGTGTGGAACAGGTAAATCCCTTACCCTTATTGCAGCATCATTTCAATATGCCCTACAACACATACAATGCTTGCTGTAGGTTGCCCTGCAGCTATTGTACTGCCAATGACACGTGAGTTACTCATTGCAAGAGCAATCTGTGATTTTTATTATATCTATATTTGTACTGTGTGTAGGTGACTGGCCTGCCAGAGTTGGCTCTCTAAGCGCTTGCTAGTACATTCTCTCATGGTAATTGCATATGAAGCAAGGAAAAACAATGGTACTCATTGCATGAATAAATATGCTCATTAAAGCTTGTATCATGCAGAAATCCAGCTAATAATAAATGACATAGGCATAGCTTTATGTCTTAGTTAAGCAATTGCATAATCTGTTTGTGCCTAATATTGCTTCTCTTTTAGTTAGTTAAAGGGAATGCATCATTCCAGGCATCCTCAAACTGCGGCCCTCCAGCTGTTGCAAAACTACAACTCCCAGCATGCCCGAACAGCCTACAGGTATCAGCCTACAGCAGGGCATTGTGGGAGTTGTAGTTTTACAACAGCTGGAGGGCCACAGATTGAGGATACCTGATTTAGATGGCCTGATCATCGGGCCAATTATCGTAGTTGAAAGTTTGTAGAAATGCTCGTTCCTTATAACTGGCCTGTGTAAAGGTGCCATCACTAACCCGAAGAACACTGGTGATCGAATCTTTTAGCACCAAAATTCACTGCTCCTGGGCAGCAGATTGTCCTGTATAAACAGGGATCTGCTGCCCAGAAATGGTGCTTCTTTATGGGGACAAGCAATCGCTTGTGCAGTGGAGGTGATTGCATGTAAATGTAACTGCATCTTCACTCATGATCAGCAATTATTGGGAACTTTTGGTTTGTTCCCAATAATTGCCAGTAATATCGGTCTGTGTAATTGGACCTTAAAGTGTAACTGTCATTTCAGTTGATTTTTAATATAGTGTAAGGACGGGGATGTTAAGCATTAATATACTTCCACTTCTTTGTACTAGAAAACAGTATTAAGAGCCTTCTTAGTAAAGTTCTAACTGAACATTGTTATGGAGTATCTGTCCCAACAGTAGACCCCCACTGATCATGAGAATGGGGACCCCTATACCACATGGAGCCCCCTGAAATGAATGGAGCGGCCAGTCGGGTATGCGTGCTGCCACTCCATTAATTTCTTTGGGAGTTTTGGAGATAGGTGAGCGCTGTACTTGTCTATCTTTCAAACTCCCATAAAAAAAAATAGAGAGGCAGTGCCCATGCCTGAGTAGCTGCTCTGTTCATGGGGGCTGCATGGGGTACGGTGCCCCCATTCTCATTATTGGTGGGGGTCCCAGATGTAGGACCCCCACGATCTAATAGTTATCCCCCATAAGGGATAACTTCACACAACCGAAATATGCTTTTGGGAGGGGGGGGGGGGGGGGGGGAACAGTCACTGAACTAAAACTGACACCATATCTTTACAGCAGTCTGTTCACTGGTTTCGACACTGTTTTTCTTTTTAATGCAGCCCCTCGTCCTCTGACCATTCGCCTGCAATTGGTGGCCAATACCGATGAACTGTCATGTGGGTGGCCTCCTCCACTCAAAAAAATTTGCTTTGTGACGAATTACATCACAAAGCGCATTTCTTTGTAAAGAGAAGGTTGTGCCACCCACCATCATTGAACCCCTCTGATGCTGCGTTCACCGCTGATTGCGGCATCTGAAATCCATATTAAAGCATTTTACCATTTGCAAATTAAAAAAAAAAGAACAAAAAATAAAATCATACTTACCTCATCCATTTGAACATGAAGGGGCCGCTGCAGCCATCTTGCTTGAAGATCCAGAGCTAAATATTGCGGGGCGCGTGATGACACCATCACGTTGGCCGGCCTGACCATGTCATATGTCACCACGCATACGATTTTTCAAGGGATCCTCAAGCAAGATGGCCGTGGCAGCCTCTTCGCTCTCAAATGGATGCTAATGGTGCTGAGTAAGGTTTAATGGGCGAGCTAGAAGAAAAAGAAAAACAATGCTGGAGTCCAGGGGCATAGCTAAAGGCTCATGGGCTCTGGTCTAAAGTTTCAGCTTGGGCACCCCCTTCCCTCAGTGTTTTGTGGCTAGGGAAGCACATAGCCTTCATGCTGCCTGCGGCAAAAATTTAAACAAGAGACCACCTCCCCATGCCAAATTCTTGACCCAAGCCCTTCCCTCCAGCCAGAGCTATAACTTGACCAGCATGCACTTTCTATAATACTGGTGTCTTCTTATGGGGTGCAAGGGTCTTTGGGCCTCCTCAAGGTCCTTGGCCCGGTAGCGACTGCTACCTCTGCACCCCCTATAGCTATGCCCCTGCTGAAGTCAGTGAAGATGTTCTGACAAATTCTCTTCTGTAAGGATGAGACAAATCCTCAGTAGTGAAATTATTGAGCAGTAATTGCACCTACATATTTCACCTCAAAACATTGATTATGGCAATTGTTAATGATCTAATTCATTTAATGAATTTTTAAAAAACATAATAGAAAGGGATCGATTGCAAAAAGGTCTGACGTGAGCACTAGGCAAATATGGGCAGATATCCTGGGTAAACATGCTTAATGCTTGTGAAGCCAAAAGGGTAAATAGGTTCCTGGGTTCATGTACACCTAAAACTAGCCTTGCTTAGGCTACTTTCACATTTGCATTTTTGCTAGATCCGACAGGGATCAGCAAAAACGCTTCAGTTAGGATAATACAACCAGCTGCATCCGTTATGAATGGATCCGGTTGTATTATCTCTAAAATGGCTATGACAGATCCAGCACTAAAACCATTGTAAGGCAATGGCCGCCATTTTCTTTTGTGTCCAAGAAAAAAGATCCAACACCATTGACTTACATTGTGTTTCATGCTGGATCTGTCTTGCTCTGCATCCCATGCCGGACATAAAAATCCTGCTTGCAGCATTTTTCTGTCTGGCAAGGGAACACAACCAAACGGAATGGAATGCATTGACAATGAATGGGGATAAGACTAAAGAATTTTCCTCCAGTATTGAGATCCTATGACGGATGTGAAATTAGCCTTTCCAGTGAGCTACTGCTTCAAAAGCAATATTTTTTTTGCATTAATCTATTTCTCATTGTTATTGTAGATCGGTGGGGGTGGACAATGTAATATTCCTATTTTAAACTTGGTAGGTGCCCAATTGACCTTCTTATATTTTTTTGCATAGAAGAAAGCCAGAGGACCTCAGAAGAACTCACACAAATCTGGTAAAAAATAAAACCTCCATGTGGATCTTTCTTTGGTGAATTTTATTTCTGGACTTTATTATTGTAGAGCATTAATGATAATAGTTTGCCACTATGATGCTTGATTGTGTCTAATAGAATTTGAATGATGATGGTGGCTGATAGGCTTGTGTGAATCGAGCTTCGGATCATAGATCCGAAGCAGATTCGTTCAAAAACTTTGTTTAAAATGCTGTTTCTGTACATTAAAATGTATTGGCTCTGTGGAGGAAAACTTTTGCCTTGCCCGAAGTTGTGTGACACTTCGATGAATAACTTCGGTATTCCTATCTGCTTATTTAAAAACTTTTTAAAATAGGAATCCGAAGTCGGGTTTGGTACTGGCTGGTACCTCAGTACCAAAGCCCCCTTCAGATTCCTATTTTAATTTTTTTTTAAGTAACCAGATAGGAATACCGATGTTATTTACCAAAGTCTTGTGCAACTTTGGCCAAGACTAAGTTTTCCTCCACGGAGCAAATACATTTTAATGCTGTACGGAAATAGCATTCCAAGTGAAGTCTTTGAGCAAATTGACTTTGGATCTATGATCTGAAGCTCAATTCACTGAAGCCTAGTGGCTGACATTGAACTTGTAAAAAATTGGTATCATACGATCTGCTTTGCCATACTTACTGTCAGGTAACTCGTCCATGGGGGGTGGGGGGGGGTGTCTAGTGCAGTTTTTTGGGGTAGTGAGGAGCGGCATGGGCAATATTAGAATTTGCAATATTTTGTGAATTTTGAGTGAATATTCGCCATAAATTCGCAAATTTGAGAATTCGTGAAAATAAATTCTGAAAATTTGCAATAAAAATGTGAGATATAAAAAAAATTTGCAATAAAAATTTGCAATCAACACTACTCCTAAAGTCAAAGATATTGCAGCCTTCTCATTGGCCCACAAGCAAGAAGCAGTGAGAGATCATGGGTACTGCTGAAAAAAATCTAGAATATTTGTGATTACGAAAATACTGTATAGCACTATATTCTAGATATTTGCGAATTTTGAAAGTGCCAAAAATTCGCGATTAGAATATTCGCAATCAACACTATGTTGGGGCAGGACTACTGGCTGGTAAAAAAACAGCAGGAGTATCACTTCCTCCAACATCCGAGTCCTCTGGGTCATCCAGACTGTCCATAGTACTGTATAGAAAAATGACATGAAAAAACATTTATTGCATCATTTGACTACTACATTTCTGAAGTACGTAATGTTTTTAAAATAAAAACAGCTGTGTGTGTACTATATACGGTGAGCCTGGATCACTACATGTAAATGCAGCTCTCACCTCCACGGAGGAGCAGCCAGTTACTCACCGTACATATTGTTTTCTAATGTTGTATTGTCATCTTCAATGTTATTTGGTAAAATCCACAAAAAAGACATTACTGATGTTTAATTTTTGAGACTAACGCCAAATGGGAAACTATTTTTAGAACATTGCTTGGAGTTTGGAGCTGGCCAGCACAAAACTAGGTATACACATTCAAGGAGCTAACCAAGTGCTGATATTCTGTCCGTCTGTATCTGGCCTGTTTCGATAATCAAAGCCTCCTTATGTAGGAAAACTAAAAATAACATAATTCCCTGACAAACAACATGTATCAGGCATCACAAGGCCATGGTGGTAGTTGTAGTTAAAAATCAGCTGGAGGGACGCAGTTGGAGCATCAATATTCTATATAACAGGAGTATGTAATTGGCATTTTCTTAGAACTTTTTATAATCCATGTTGTGGTTTGTAAGCCAACATTAAAACCATTTTAGCATCTAAAAAATATGAATGCAAACGACCATACACAAATCACAACACTATTCAGGGCCTAAAAAATGCCTGAGGATAGGTCATCAATAAATATAACTTGGACAACCCCTTTAAGTATCTGACAGAAGACAACTCAGTGTTTTTTGGTGATGTCATAACTTTGATGGGGCATGAAATAACAGCATGCAAATAAAGGAAAGATAAGGAAATACATAAGCATGCGGTAGTTTATTATCGGGTTGAAATATTATTAGCAGTTATCTCTATTAATTTATAATGTGGGATTAAGCAAGTACAGTCAGAGTATTGTACGTGGATTCTCACCGCTCTATAGAGTGGGTGTATGGTAGTTTTGTGGAACAGTACAAGATACAATCATAGGCAAAATAAAATATATTTCAGACTACTGGGAGATTTGCCAAAATAAAATAAAATGAAGTCTAATTACAGTAAATGTACAGACACATTTCACAATGGAATAACATTTACGACTGTGCACCCTTTCTTGGGGCATTCCTTGTAGTTAGTGCTTCTGTCTGATGGTAGCTTCTTGGGGTTTCCTAGATGTTGGTGGTTGTATAGGTACTGTACCTGGCAGGAGGTTTAATAGTGCAATGTGGTCGGAGTCAGGAAACCAGCCCAGAAGTACAAGAATAAACGTTTACTTTTACTTGAGTGCAGAGCTGGTTTTAGACAAAGGGTGGCCCTGGGCAAAATTGAAAGTGGGGCTCCAAATCCTGAAATATTGGACCATAAGTCTGACAGGACTTTGTAGGCACGGACAACGGTTGCAACCACAGCAGCTGATTGTAGAAAGCCACGTTATCTCTCTTTAGCCTTTCCACTGTAAGTTGCTGATCCTGCAGCCTCCTTGGACATGTTCACACAGAGTATTTTCTGTGCTTAAAAAAACCTAATGCAGAATCTGCATCAGGTTTTTTGGGGGATGTCATTTTTTTATTACACACTTTATACAGTATTCTAATGCAGTTTTGCTGTGGATTTTAATTCCTGCCTATTTTCAATGGAAATTCTGGACATGGAACCTGCATGAAGAATGGCCGTGGCCACTTTCTTTTTTTCCATGGTGCAGTTTACAAAACCACAAGCTGAAAAAAGGGGTTTTCCCATCCGAGCCCCTGAAGTGAAGGGAGAGGACAATGTGCATGCATGGCTCTGTAAATAGCTGATCACTGGCAATTCCATAGCAGTGAATGGAGATAATGCTGCACATGCACACTGCTATGGGGGATCTGTGGATGACACTGCTATGGGGGATCTGTGGATGACACTGTTATGAGGGATCTGTGGATGACCTGTGTTATGAGGATCTGTGGATGACCGTGTTATGAGGGATCTGTGGATGACACGCTGTTATGGAGGATCTGTAGATGACATACTGTTATGGAGGGTCTGTGGATGACACTGTTATGGGGGTTCTGTGGATGACACTGTTATTGGGAATATATGGATGACACTATAATGGGGAATCTGTGGATGACACACTATTATGGGGGATCTGTGGATGACACACTGTTATGGAGGATCTGTGGATGACACTCTGTTATGAGGGATCTGTGGATGACACACTGTTATGGGGGATCTGTGGATGACACTGTTATGAGGCTCTGTGGATGACACTGTTATGGGGAATATATGGATGACACTGTAATGGGGAATCTGTGGATGACACACTATTATGGGGGATCTGTGGATGACACACTGTTATGGAGGATCTGTGGATGACACACTGTTATGGTGGATATGTAGATGACACACTGTCATGGGGGATCTGTGGATGGCACTCTTATGGGGGATCTGTGGATGACACTGTTATGGGGATCTGTGGATGACACTGTTATGGGGGATCTGTGGATGGCCCTGTTATTAGGGATCTGTGGATGACCCTGTTATTAGGGATCTGTGGATGACACACTGTTATGAGGGATCTGTGGATGACACACTGTTATGGGGGATCTGTGGATGACCCCGTTATTAGGGATCTGTGGATTACACACTGCTATGAGGGATCTGTGGATGACACACTGCTATGAGGGATCTGTGGATGACCTTGTTATTAGGGATCTGTGGATGACACGAAATTATGGGGGATCTGTAGATGACACGCTGTCATGGGGATCTGTGGATGACGCTGTTATGGGGAATCTGTGGATGACGCTGTTATGGGGGATCTGAGGATGACCCTGTTATTAGGGATCTGTGAATGACACTGTTAGGGGGATCTGTGGATGACACACTGTCATGTGGGATCTGTGGATGATACTGTTATGGGGAATCTGTGGATGACACACTGTTATGGGGGATTTGCGGATGACACACTGTTATGGGGGATCGGTGGATGACACTGTTATGGGGAATCTGTGGATTACACACTGTTATATCTGTGGATGAGACACTGTGATGAGGGATCTGGCTGTAGTACTGCAGGGCAAGGGCTTGTTTGTTTACCTCTGCACACTGCTAGGCAGAGGCTTCCGCCCAGCATTGTGCTCAGTGACGTCACCGGCTCTGATGGTTTAGCTTTCGCGCTGCCCTAGCCACTTTACAGGCTAGGGCAGCGCTAAATAATAATAATATTTATTTATATAGCGCCACCATATTCCACAGCACTTTACAAATAAAGCCCGCCCATCAGTGCCAGTGACGTCACTGGGTCACTGCTGGAATCACAAGCACCACACGAGCACGCCGTTTGGTTGTGCCATAAAAGTGCTGCAGACCTAGCTCATACTGAGGGGGCACAGGGAGCCCACACAGAGGGGGCACAGGGAGACCACACAGAGGGGGCACAGGGAGCTCATACAGAGGGGGCACAATGAGCTCATACAGAGAGGGCACAGGGTTCCCACACAGAGGGGGCATAGGGGAAACATGGAGCTCACAATTGGAACTCACAGATCACTGACCAGTACTTGAGGGCAGTGCAGGGCTGCTACAATGAGAGTGTGACCCCCGGCAGCCCTGTACCCCCTCCTCCACAGACACTGCTGTGTGTTTTTGACTGGATGGACTTACCAGCTGGAGAGGGAACAGGCCACTTGCTTTGATAAGAAGGTCCTGGGAGCCCCTGCATTCCAGCAGCTGAGGATAGAGTCCGGGGGTCGGATGGAGCAGAAGACCCAGTCATCCCAGTCTGGTTTGGGCCTTGCAGCCAGGAGCAAGTGCAGGCAAACAATAGGGGCGGAGCTATGTTAGCTCCACCCACAAAACATCCTGATGCCGGTCTGTGTAAGCAGATTGTGAATAATACTGTGCGGTCACTGGGGGGTGGGGTTCTGGACCCGCTGCAGCATGTTAGAGAGGCACCTGGGGAGCACGTGGAGAAGAAAAACAACGCAGTTGAATGCAAAAAAAGGCTCCCACCGTCAGCACAACTAATTATCAAACTGCAGGGTGGTGAGGTATGGATGGTGGCAAAAGTGGCAAATAATGGCAATCTTGGTATGCTATCTTGCTAAGGTCTCTCCCCCTCTCTCTACAATATCTGGCTAACAGCTGTAATCTTGCAATTATGGCTGTAGTGTCCACAGGTTTTTAGAGGCAAGTCTGGTCAGAACGTGGTTAAGTGTGACTGTAGTCCATCACAAGCAAAGTCTGGTCAACTGTAGTCGCAGGTTACCTTGCTGACGCCTATACTTTGCCATGCAGATTCTAAGTTCTTTTCTTCCCTTCTTCCTTTCTTGCTGTAGAAGCAGATATTGGTTAGTCTCTGGAGGCTGAGGCCTAAAGAGCACATGACATTGCTTCCACTTTCAACACTCACTAGACTAGACTCCCTCTAGTCAGGAAGTAGGACCAGCCCACTCCTGCCAAGAAGGGTGGAACAGGATGGCTAACCCTATCCCTACCAACCATTCCAGGTAAAGCTGGGTGTACATAACATTAGATACCTGTATATAACATTGCATTACAAACCATTTGCAGAAACTCCCTGTACTGGGGCACTTCATAAGCTCTTTGAAACCCTACTCAGTCATTAAAATATCCTTCTTGTGTAAAACAGTGTATAGAAGACAGGTAAGGGGAACAAGGAGGGGGATGCTGCTGCCAGGGTTCTACCTATAGGAGTGCAGAGGCACCAAACCTACCTTTGGAACAAGGGAGAGACATCTGCTTGATTCTGAGCACAGAGATTACAGAACATTACGTCAAGAAAAGTCCATCATTTTAGCAAGCATGGAGAAACATCTAAAAGGAAAGAAAAAAAGGACAAAATATGAAAGCTACACACAACATGTGTGTACCCGCTAGTACCCCACATCCCCTGACGAAGCCACTTCTGTGGCGAAACATGTCGGGAGGGGTGTAATAGTGCTGCTCTCCAGTTTTAGGCAGTTCACAGTCGAAATCCTAGTGAGCGATAGGTATAACTGAGGGCCAATTAGTCAGATGTTTGTGTGACCACTAAGGTCTGCTACTGCGAGGCTGGGGTAGAGGACAGATAGGGTCAGTATCCAGACAGCGTTCAGCAATAGTGTCTCCAACTGAGCTCATATGCTCACAGCACATTGCTACATCTTCAGGGCAATCGATACAAGTGTTAAGCCTCTGATATAAACAGGCAAAAATTAACAGCAAATGAGTTGTGCAGTTAAATTATTAACAATGTATGCCTGATATCAAGACAGGCTACATGTATAAGCTGATTGCCAATGGATTAGGTACAGATTAACAATTGTAATGTTTGCCTGACCTTATTGTCGAAAATAGCTCCGCATTGTTGCCAACAGTTCCACACAGCCCTTGATAAATTAGGGATACAGCACACCCTTATTAAAGTTAACAACAATTCTATAACACAAATCCTCTGACCTGTCCCTAAATATAGTGCATAGCGCACTTGGCTGTGTGCATAACAGTCAGTAGAGGTGACATTAGCCCCCCAGTTACTGCTAATAACCACTAGGTTAACAAGCATCAAACCCTACTGTGGACTGATAGTTTTAATAAATTCCCTTTTTCCCTGACATTAAGTGTTTTAAATGCAAAAATAAAGATAGAAGTTTTTATCCTATACTTATTCAGTAGAGACCCCTAAAGGGATATTTTTTGGTCTATTGACCGTTGAGTGTTTGTATTTGCATCCCGAGGGTCTCTATTAGGGCTTTTGAGTAGATTGATCCTACACACAACATACAACAATTAGTGAACCTCCTAATGTGGGATCCTGATGTTTATAGTCTATAGATTTTAAAAACTGAGTGTGAGTTAAAAAGCTACTACTTGGGGAATGAGGATGGAAAGCTGTCATTGGACTCCTAAACCCCATTAATTATTTAGACCAAGTGTGGAAGAGTGGAGCTGAAGCAATCCTACTTTCCAACAACAGATGGTCAAGGCTTACCTGTCGATGGTGTGTGGTGTAGACAATCAGAATCAGAAGAGGAACTACACTTGTTTCTCTATTTACCTTTTTTCCAATACTAACATTTATAGAATAGGCACACATTCTTCTGCTTCTGGGAGTAAATGTGAATTTTCAGTCAACTTCAAATATACAATTTTATTGCTTATTGTGTAACATAGTAACATAGTAAAATACAGTAATTTTTAAGTCTGAAAAAATACATCTGTCCATTCGGTTCAGCCTGTTATCCTAAAAGTAGATCCAAAGGACGGCAAAAAACCCAGTGTGGTAGAAGCCGATTTTCTTCATTTTAGGGGAAAAAATTCCTTCCAGACTCCAATCAGACAGTCAGTGTATTTTCCTCTTCAGTTGCAGGATGGTTGCCATGCTCAATTTGTATGTGTGGTTAGCTGTGCAGAAATCTTGATGCCTTTATAATATGGCAATAACTTATCCCCATTGCTAGAATCCTTTCTTTGTAAAATCTGTATACATGCAAAAATTAGATGTTATCAGTTATAACAACTGGTTTATTCTGTTGCATACACAGATTAAAATGAGTGAGTAGCACAACTGTGAAAATTAAAGGTCAGAGGAATTAATGAGCACATCTTCATAATTCATTGGAAAAGACATGTTTATTTTGTTGCAGATCATTATATAAAATCATGAAAGCCTTAAACCATCATGGGACTTGACAACTCTGCAAGATGTTTCTTAGAGATGACAATAGACCATGAGTAACAAAGAAGTTCCACTTTTAAAGCCTTAAAAAAGAATAATACACTTAAAATGTTAGGGATAGGGTATAGTGACTTCTGACATGTTTCAGTAAGTCTCTGCTTCATGGTAAAGTTGTGGTCATATCTTCACTGGAGGCCCTGTTTGTAGCCTTTGTCATACAGTTGCCTAAAAAGTCGGACAAAATAGTGCAATAATCTTCATTAAAATGAGTGATATCTTGACAGATAACTAATCAGGGGTCAGTAGGCATTATTGCTGTCCATCACCTGGCAGCTACTGGACTTCACTAATTTCCTTTGCTCTGCACCTGTGGCATAGCAGAACAATGGCATGTGCATGCAGTGGGATACATCACCTTTTGACTAAGTCACCCAAAAGAAGGAGAGGGAAGTATACTGAGAGTATGGCTTCAAGGGATAGGACATTATACTATTACTGCTTCACTGGAGTCCCATATTGGCTAAAGATATTATCTCCCCCTTTGTCTCCCACTTGTTCTCTGGATGCCGCCGGCTGCTCTTTTTTTAAAGGCAAAATAGAACTGAACCTCCAGTCCATATATGGACAGTTATGGAGGAGCTTCCCTGGTAAGAGTAGAAACCAACTGGAGTCCACAGAGAAAGTGGAGAAGCTCCAGATGCTTTGAATTTCTGGCTAGGAGTCTCCATGTGATCATAGAAAAGTGACCTGGAAGGTGGACGAGCATGCCACCCTGGGTCACAATAAAATCTTTGTATGCAAGCAGCTTTTACCATGTGTAAAAATGAAGCCATTGTATGGATGCAACTTCCATAAAAGGGTGCGACCATGTGTATGTCCCACTTGTCCAGGCGGTTGTCACGGTCCCTCCCGTGACAGAGGTTAGAACATCTGAGAGACTGGCTGCATGTTAGGTCATCTGACAGCCTATCTGTTTTCACTGCTTGCAGTGTTGTTGTTGGTAATGACCACACCTCTTGTCTCAGGTGTAGCTTGTGGTCATTACTGCTCCTCTATTTAGTCGGGACTCACACTTCATACCGTGCTGTTGATATTCTCTGTCTGGAGTTGGAAGATCTGGTGTGTGGTCATCATCTGAGTTCCTGCTCATCCATTTTCTATTGAAGGTAAGTGTGCTTCTCTTGGTATTTTGTTGCACGCATTTGCTCGTTGTTTACTAGACCTCGGGGAGACACTGGTTTTTTCATCTGGGAAGGAACTAGTAATCTCAGACCCTGTCACTAATCCTAGGGATTTTCAGGGTTACTAGGGCCTAGGTTTATGGTGTATGAATATTCCTACCTTCAGGGTCTATTCATACTGACAGGAGTCAGGGCTAGGTTTAGGGTTTCCTTAGGTGGTCACCATTTCCCTTTCCCTAGCCTTGAGGCCTAGTTCCTGGTCATTTTCCTTCTGTTGTCTTTCTGGTGTTCCTCCCCTCCCCCTACACTGTGACATTATCAACCGCCATTCATAAATGACATCTTTCATCATCTGGTAGGTAGGTTTGTGGTGGTGTATCTGGATGATATTCTGATTTATTCTCCTGACATGGAGATGCATCAGGATCACGTGAGACAAGTGTTGCAGATCCTAAGAGAGAATAAATTGTATGCTAAGTTTGAAAAGTGTGTATTTGCAGTTCAGGAAGTGCAATTCCTGGGTTACTTACTCTCATCTTCAGGTTTTCATATGGATCCAGAGATGGTCCATACTGTGTTGGACTGGGATCGACCTGAAAATCTGAAAGCACTTTTTTTTTTGGGGCATTACCAACTACTACCGTAAATTCATTTTGAACTGCTCAACTGTGGTTAAATTTGTGTCTCAGTCTGGTCTAATGAGGCATTGCAAGCCTTTTCAGCGGGGAAGGAATGTTTCTTCTGCTCCTATACTGGTGCAACCGGATGTGTCACAGCCATTCATTGTGGAAGTTGACGCATCCGAGGTAGGGGTAGAAGCAGTCTTGTCGCAGGGCCCTTCACCTGGAAAATGAATACAAAATAAGTTTTGTATTCGCCTGGGGGTACAATTGTCTGTCTCATTGGCCTTTTATCCTCAGTCGAACGGACAGACCGAACGCACTAACCAGAATGTGGAGACTTTTTTGAGATGTGTTGTCTCAGAGAATCAGGAGGAGTGGTCTTCATTTTTGTCTTTGGCCGAGTTTGCCATAAATAACCGTAAGCAGGAGTCCACTGATAAGTCGCAGTTTTTGGGGCATATGGGTTCCATCCGCAGTTTGGCACATATTCTGGTACTGAGACTTCTGGTATGCCTGAAAAGGAAAGATTTTCCTCTTCTTTGTCATCTATTTGGCAGAAAATTCAAAATAATTATAAGAAAAATGGGCAACAAGTATAAACGGATGGCTGACAAGAGACGTATGAGTGGTCCGGAACTGAGAGTGGGTGATTCTTTGTGGCTGTTCACAAGAATCATTAAGGTGAAGGCACGATCTTGGAAGTTGGGTCCAAGGTTTATTGGTCCATATAAGATCTGTGCCAATATTAACCCGGTAGCCTATCATCTTGAACTTCCGCAGGCTTTAAAAATTCATAATGTTTTCCACAAATCATTGAAGAGATATGTCGAACCTGCTGAACTGTCCTCCTTTCTAAAATGGCGGCTACACGTGTGAGGACTGAGGACATGGGGCATGGAACTCTGGGAGGACGGGATCACCCAGATTGACATGCCTGCGTGCAGCCTGCGTGCAGCCAATCAGTAGCCAGCCAGCCCTGTGATGTCACAACCCTATAAATACTGCAGCCATTTTAGATTCTGCCATTTTCCAGCGTTCAGAGTGCAGGGACAGAAGTGTGAAGGCGCTAGGGACAGCTATTGGAAAAATAATTGTGAAAAAAAGATATATAAACCGATTTATAAGTGCAGGGAAAGGATAGGAAGGAATCATTTCAAAGCCAATTAGTGCAGGGAGAGACGTCAGAATGCACTAGGGACATTGATAGGAAATAGATTTACAAGTGCAGGGAACGATTATTTGGGGATACAAATAGTCATTAGAGAGCTCTGTCATTCAAGCTATTGGGATGCAAGTCTTATGTTGAAAAGCCTTTAGAGGCTTATATCTTAGTATCTCATTCAGTACTACAAGAATAATCAGGTTAAAGCGTATAGGGGTGTATTTCATTAAAAAAATAAAAATATATACGCACTGCTCTGTTGCAGTTTTTTCAGTTGAAAGCTCATAGGGGCATATTTAATTAAAAAAGAAAAATATATACGCACTGCACTGTGACAGTTATTTTTGTTGAAAGCGTATAGGGGCGTTTTTCAGTAAAAAAATGACAAATATATACGCACTGCACTGTTGCAGCTATTTCTGGTGAAAGCTTATAGGGGCATTTTTCAGTAAAACAACACAAATATATGCGCACTGCACTGTTGCAGTTATTTCTGGTGAAAGCATATAGAGGCGTATTTCAGTACTACCAGAAAAATATATATGCACGTCACTATTTATTTGTTTTCTGGTTAAAGCGCATAGTGGCCTATTTTAGTCCGACAAGAAATATGTATTCTCAGGTCACTTCTGCAGTGATTTCTGGTGAAAGCGTATAGGGGAGTATTTCAGTAAAAAAAATGAAAAATATACACGCACTGCACTGTTGCAGTTATCTCTGGTGAAAGCATGTAGGGGCGTATTTATTTAAAAAAGAAAAATATATATGCACTGCACTTTTGCAGTTATTTCTGGTGAAAGCATATAGGGACGTTTTTCTGTTAAAAAAAGAAAAATATATACGCACTGCACTGTTACAGTTATTTCTGTTAAAAGGGTATAGGGGCGTATTTCAGTAAAAAAATACAAATATATACGCACTGCACTGTTGCAGTTATCTCTAGTGAAAGTATCACGATCGGCGTAACTGTCACATACGTGACACGGAGGGAGGAAAAGAGGGAGGCCCTGCCCTAGTGAGAGGGAAGGTGGTGACCCCTGACTCACCTTGCGGCTGGCGCCTGGCTGCCCTGTCGTCCCTAGACGGGTTCCTCACCCGTACGCCGATCACGTGCCTAAAACCCTGGCTTTCCCTAGGATGAGCCCTAGATAGTGAACAGGGCTGTGGGAACACTAGTCCGCACCACTAGCTCTAAAGGAAAACACCAAGGGGAGGACAGACAATACAAACTAAACATATAATCCCAGGTGGGCAACAACAGGAGACAACAAAAGCCCAACAGGGATCCGGAGGGTAGCACTCTGGAACAACAACCAGATTCTCAGCTCCAGTGGGTCAGCATAGATGTCCAGGCAGGAAGCTCTATAACTGGCAACAAGAGAAGTGTGAGAGGAGAATATAAGGAGTTTGGGAGTGGCAGACAAGAAACAGCTGAGGAGGAGAAGCTACGGATCCCTGAGTGAGACAAAAAGGATAGCAAGGCAAACACAGAAAACAAACACTAAGAAACACCGTGATCTTTAGACATAGAGCGCGCAGCCACCCGCTGCGACTTCCTGACCCCGGGTATAACGGAGTCAGACGTGGCTCTTGACACCCACGTGACAGTACCCCCCCTTTCACGAGGGGCCTCCGGACACTCAGGACCAGGTCTCTCCGGATGAGAGACATGGAAAGCCTGAATCAACCTGTTGGCGTTTACCTCTGACGCTGGAACCCACATTCTTTCCTCGGGACCGTAACCCCTCCAATGCACCAGATACTGAAGAGAGCGGCGGACCCGACGAGAATCAACAATTCTGGATATTTGAAACTCCAGATTACCATCCACAACAACAGGAGGAGGTGGTAGCGGTGATGGTTCTAGAGGTGGAACATACTTCTTGAGCAACGACTTATGGAAGACGTTATGGATTTTAAAAGTCTGAGGTAGCTCCAGGCGAAAAGCCACAGGGTTAATGACGGCTACAATTTTATAAGGACCAATGAACCTAGGACCCAGTTTCCAAGAGGGAACCTTCAACTTAATATTCCTAGTAGACAACCACACATAGTCATTCACTCCTAGGTCCGGACCTGGCGACCGTTTCTTATCGGCCATGCATTTGTATTTACCACTCATATTTTTCAAGTTAGCTTGCACCTTCTGCCATACCGATGAAAGAGATGAAGAAAACCGTTCCTCTTCGGGAACCCCAGAAGACCCCCCCTCTTTGAAAGTACAAAATTGGGGATGAAAACCGTATGCACCAAGAAATGGTGACTTGCCAGTGGATTCCTGACGGCGATTATTTATGGCAAACTCGGCTAACGGTAAATATGATGACCACACCTCTTGGTTTTCAGACGCAAAACACCTTAAATATGTTTCTAGGTTTTGGTTGGTACGCTCAGTCTGTCCATTCGACTGAGGATGGAAAGCTGAGGAAAAGGATAAGTGTACCCCTAAACGGGTACAAAAAGCTTTCCAAAACTTAGAAATAAACTGGGTTCCCCGATCCGAAACCACATTGGAAGGGACCCCGTGAAGCTTCACGATTTCACTGATAAACACCTGAGCAAGAGTCTTAGCATTAGGAAGTGCGGGTAGCGCAATAAAGTGTACCATTTTGCTAAACCTGTCTACTACTACCAAGATAACTGTTTTACCCGCAGACAAAGGTAAGTCAGTGATGAAATCCATTGATAGATGTGTCCATGGTCTATTGGGGATGAAAAGTGGCAATAAAGACCCTGCTGGACGTGTATGAGAGACTTTCGCGCGTGCACAAGTAGAACAAGTAGACACGAAATCTATTACATCCTGACGCAACCTTGGCCACCAAAAACGACGAGACAATAGCTCCAAGGTTGCTTTACTACCCGGGTGCCCAGCAAGTGCCGAATTATGATGTTCCTTCAATAACTCAAGACGCAGGTTTAACGGTACAAACAATTTCTCTGAGGGGCAAGAGGCCGGGGCGTCCCCCTGGGCCTCTAACACCTTTCCCTCTAGAACAGAGTGTACAGCAGAGACAACCACTCCTCTTTGTAAAATAGGTACCGGATCACTAACATTACCCCCTCCAGGGAAACTACGAGACAATGCGTCTGCCTTGGTATTTTTTGCCCCAGGACGATAGGTGATTACAAAGTTAAATCTGGTAAAGAATAGCGACCACCTAGCTTGTCTAGGGGTGAGACGCTTAGCCGATTCTAGGTACAGAAGGTTTTTGTGATCCGTAATTACCGTGACGGGGTGGATTGCTCCCTCTAAGAAGTGACGCCACTCTTCAAACGCCAGTTTAATCGCCAACAGTTCCCTATTTCCAATATCATAGTTCTTTTCTGCTGCAGATAATTTTTTGGAAAAGAAAGCGCAAGGACGCCATTTTCCAGGAGACGGACCCTGAGACACTACAGCCCCCACTCCCACCTCCGACGCATCAACTTCAACAATAAAAGGCTGGGATACATCAGGTTGAATTAGGACAGGTGCCGAGGTAAATCTCTCTTTTAGAGAGGAAAATGCAATTTTAGCGGCGTCAGACCATTTAGAAAAATCAGTCCCCTTCCTAGTCATGTCAGTAAGGGGTTTAACGATCACTGAATAATTTTTAATAAACTTTCTGTAGAAATTTGCGAAACCCAAAAACCGTTGTAGAGCTTTAAGGTTCTCAGGAAGATCCCAATCTAAAATTGCCTGGACCTTCCCAGGATCCATACGGAAACCTGAAGCAGATAATAGATATCCCAGGAATTGTATTTCCTGAACGGCGAAGACACATTTTTCAATTTTCGCATATAATTTATTCGTCCGTAGGACCTGCAGTACTTGCCTGACATGTACTTCATGTGTTTTCAGATCAGCCGAATAAATTAAGATATCATCTAGGTATATGACTACAAACCTGCCGATGAGATGACTAAAAATATCATTAACGAAATGTTGGAAGACAGCAGGGGCATTGGTCAGACCGAAAGGCGTGACTAAATTTTCGTAATGCCCCTCAGGGGTGTTAAAAGCTGTCTTCCACTCATCCCCTTCCTTGATACGAATCAGATTGTAGGCCCCCCTAAGATCAAGTTTGGAGAACCACTTAGCACCCGCAATCTGATTAAAAAGGTCAGGAATGAGAGGAAGAGGGTATGGGTCTCGGACGGTTATCCGGTTTAGCTCACGGAAATCTAGGCAAGGACGCAGGCCCCCATCTTTCTTTTTAACAAAGAAAAACCCTGCAGCCACGGGTGAAGAAGAGGGTCTGATGTGTCCCTTGGCCAGACTCTCGGAGATATAATCTTTCATGGCTTGTCTCTCGGGGCCCGAAAGATTATACAACCTGGACTTGGGTAATTTTGCACCGGGAATCAGGTTAACCGGGCAATCATAAGGACGATGAGGTGGTAGCTTCTGACAACGCTTTTCAGAAAAAACGTCCTCAAAGTCCGAAATAAATGTAGGTAGGGAAGCTATGGAGGCGATAAAGCAATTGTTATTTAAGCAATTCTCTCTGCAATGCTCACTCCACTCCAATATCTCCCTGGCCTGCCAATCCACCACTGGATTGTGCGCTACCAACCAGGGAAGACCCAATACCACAGGAGAGGGAAGGCCCTCCAGAACGTAACATGAAAGACGCTCCTTATGGTGGTCCCCTACCCGAAGATGTAAGTTATGGACAACGTGAGTGAGGTTTCTCTGAGACAGAGGAGCAGAGTCAATAGCGAATATGGGAATGGGTCTCTGCAGCGTACAGAGAGACAAACCCATAGTGCGGGCAAAATGGGCATCTATCAAATTTACCCCTGCACCACTGTCTAGAAAAAAAGAAATAGACTCCGTCTTAACACCAAAAACAATAACCGCTGGTAACACAAATTGAGATGTTCGTATGGAGGAAATGTATACCCCCCGGCTGACATCCTCCGCACAGCCTGGGGTTAGTAGTTTTCCGACGGTCTTTTGGTTTTTGGGAAAGGAGGGACAGACATTAATGAAATGACCCTTCCCCCCACAGAAAAAACAAGCCCCCCACCTACGGCGAACCTCAGGAGGACGGACCTGACGAGAAGTTCCTCCTAGCTGCATAGGCTCATCCAAGTCAGTACAGACTAACTGCTGCTTGGGAGAGGTTACCGATTGCTCAGGAATTTTCGATCTCTCCCTAAGACGTCTATCTATCCTGATAGAGAGGGACATAACAGCATCAAGGGAAAGGGGGGTCTCATACAGCGCCAGCGCATCCTTAACCCTTTCAGATAACCCAGAGCAGAACTGACTCCTGAGAGCCGGGTCGTTCCACTGAGTATCCGTAGCCCACCTGCGGAACTCTGAGCAATATTCCTCTGCTGGCCGATCTCCCTGTAGGAGTCTCCGTAACTTCGACTCAGCCAGGGCGACGCGGTCAGGGTCATCATATATGAGACCCAAAGCCCCAAAAAATCCCTCCACTGACTGGAGAACCTGGGAACCAGGGGGTAACGAGAACGCCCAGGATTGCGGGTCCCCCTGAAGCAGGGAAATAACAATCCCCACCCGCTGTTCTTCATTACCTGAGGAGTAAGGGCACAGCTTAAAATATAAGTTGCAGGCCTCACGGAACAACACAAATTTGTCCCTTCCCCCAGAGAATCTGTCAGGAAGAACAACCTTGGGTTCTGTAACAACCTGGTTACCCATAGCAACCGCTGGGCTTACGGTCTGCTGCATTTGCTGCTGCTGTTGGAGGACAGACGCCTTCAATCCTGCCACCTCCAAAGACAGGCCTTGAAGCTGTTTTGCCAAAGCAGCAATAGGATCCATATTGGATTCTAAGTAGAGAAAAAAAAAAATTATATATTATTTTTTTTTTATTTTTTTTTCTCTCAAAAAAAAAATAAGGGCCAGTTATAATATCACGATCGGCGTAACTGTCACATACGTGACACGGAGGGAGGAAAAGAGGGAGGCCCTGCCCTAGTGAGAGGGAAGGTGGTGACCCCTGACTCACCTTGCGGCTGGCGCCTGGCTGCCCTGTCGTCCCTAGACGGGTTCCTCACCCGTACGCCGATCACGTGCCTAAAACCCTGGCTTTCCCTAGGATGAGCCCTAGATAGTGAACAGGGCGGTGGGAACACTAGTCCGCACCACTAGCTCTAAAGGAAAACACCAAGGGGAGGACAGACAATACAAACTAAACATATAATCCCAGGTGGGCAACAACAGGAGACAACAAAAGCCCAACAGGGATCCGGAGGGTAGCACTCTGGAACAACAACCAGATTCTCAGCTCCAGTGGGTCAGCATAGATGTCCAGGCAGGAAGCTCTATAACTGGCAACAAGAGAAGTGTGAGAGGAGAATATAAGGAGTTTGGGAGTGGCAGACAAGAAACAGCTGAGGAGGAGAAGCTACGGATCCCTGAGTGAGACAAAAAGGATAGCAAGGCAAACACAGAAAACAAACACTAAGAAACACCGTGATCTTTAGACATAGAGCGCGCAGCCACCCGCTGCGACTTCCTGACCCCGGGTATAACGGAGTCAGACGTGGCTCTTGACACCCTCGTGACAGAAAGCGTGTAGGGGCGTATTTAATTAAATAAGAAAAATATATATGCACTGCACGTTTGCAGTTATTTCTGGTGAAAGTGTATAGGGGCGTATTTCATTAAAAAAGAAAAATATATACGCACTGCACTGTTGCAGTTATTTCTGTTAAAAGGGTATAGGTGCGTATTTCAGTAAAAAAAAGACAAATATATACGCACTGCACTGTTGCAGTTGTCTCTGGTGAAAGCTTATAGGGGTGTATTTAATTAAAAAAAGACAAAAAAAATATATGCACTGCACTGTTGCAGTTATTTCTGTTAAAAGAATATAGGGACGTTTTTCAGTTAAAAAAGACAAATATATACGCATTGCACTGTTGCAGTTATTTCTGGTGAAATCGTATAGGGGCGTATTTCAGTACTACCAGAAAAATATATACGCACTTCACTATTTAATTGTTTTCTGGTTAAAGCATATAGTGGCCTTTTTCAGTCCAACTTGAAATATATTTATTCTCAGGTCACTTCTGCAGTTATTTCTGGTCAAAGCATATAGTGGCCTAAATCAGTTCAAAAAGAAATATATATTTTCAGTGCACTGCTGCAGTTATTTCTGCTGAAAGTGTATAGGGGCGTTTTTAAGTAAAAAAAGACAAATATATACGCATTGCTCTGTTGCAGTTATTTCTGGTGAAAGCGCATTGGCCTTATTTCATTAAAAAGAGAAAAATAAATACGCACTGCACTGTTGCAGTTATTTCTGTTTGAAGCATATAGGAGCGGTTTTCTGTAAAAAACACAAATATATACGCACTGCAATGTTGCAGTTATTTCTGGTGAAAGCGTATAGGGGTGTATGTCACTAAAAAGAGAAAAATATATACGCACGTCACTGTTGCAGTTATTTATGGTGAAAGGTATAGGGGTGTTTTTCAGTAAAAAAAGAAAAATATATACGCACTGCATTGTTGCAGTTATTTCTGGTGAAAGCGTATAGGGGCGTATTTCAGTACTACCAGATAAATATATATGCACTTCACCGTTGGTCCTGTGACAATGTCCACCTCTGCCTCCTCATCCTCCACCATGTCCTCAGCCTTCACTGCAGGGACAAGATACAGTGCCCCCACCAGCACACCACATGTGCAGGGATCAGCTGTGTCACGCTGTTCTGCACCTGGCTTGCCTTGGCGAACGGAGTTACACAGCGGAGGAACTGCTCCGTGTGATGCATCAAGAAATCGAATCCTGGCTTTCTCCGCGACAACTCAAAATCGGAACCATGCTGACCAACAATGGGAAGAACATGGTGTCAGAGTTGCGTCAAAGAGGGCAGAGCCATGCGCCCTGCATGGCACATGTGTTAAATCTGGTTGTCAAGCGTTTCCTGAAGTCTTCCACCCATCTGCAATACATCCTAAAAATGGAAAGGAAACTTTGCATGTACTTTAGCCAGTCGTTTACCGCAAAGCACACCTTCCTTGAGCTGCAGCGGCAGAACCGCATCCCCCAACATAGGCTTATATGCGACGTTTCAACCAGTTGGAATTCCACCCTCCGACTATACGAACAGAGATAGGCCAGAAATTATTTCTTTATGATGCAAGTGGATAGTAGTACTCCACTGTGTAACTTCGATGTCAGCCAATGGCAGCGTGATACCTGCCATTTGCTCAGGCCCTTTGAGGATGCCACATTATTTGTCAGTCGCCAGGACTACAGGATGAACAACGTCATTCCACTGCTTCATGTCCTGGAACAGATGCTGGTAATAATGGCTGGTCAGAGGACAGGAGACGTGGCGCCTCAATCTCACGGTCACATGATCCCTGTGGGGGCTGAACTGGAAGAGGAGGAGGAGTAGGGGGAGGAGGACATTGGAGCATAGGCAATGTGTAGCCAAATGGGTGGTTTTTCTACTCAGCTGACAGGACAGGAGGAGCAGTAGCAGCCAGATGAGCTACAGGCTGATGAGGAAGACGAGATAGAAGACCCGGAGACCCCATGGCAGTATGCAGTGGAGATGGAGGCAGAGAGTCCCCCCAAGTCACTTGCACAAATGGCATGATGCATGCTCACTTGCTTGCATAGTGACAGCTGAATTGTCACTATTCAGCAGAGGGGTGACTTCTGGATCGCCAGCTTGTTGTATTCTGGCTACCGGTCAAGAATGGGGGCCTTTTTTACACCCACCGACAGGGAGGACAAACTGAACTACTATAGAGACATCATATGTAGTCAGTTGGCTGCTGCCTATCTGCGCCATTGTCCATCGTCTCGTAGATCTGACCGGGGGGGCCCTTTGCTCTCACGTTCCACTGCCATGGCTGCTGGGGAGAGGTGGCAGGAGAAGTACCAGCTCCATCGGCAGCAGCCTGAGTCTACAGTTGCTGATGAGTAGCTTTCTTCAAACACATAGTGAAGAAACTACTCACCAGCAGCAGCAGGTAGACTTGGAGCAGGACCTGAACCAGCAGGTGGTGGCATACATGGACAGCATGCTGCCACCCAACATTGAAGATCCGCTGGACTACTGGGTAGCCAAACTGGATTTGTGGCAGCAAGTAGCAAACTTTGCCTTGGAAAAGCTGTCCTGCCCGGCCAGTAGTGTGGCATCAGAGCGGGTGTGGAGAGACTGACTGTTGTCAAGAATCAGGCGTGGATCAGCCATGATTTCCAACCACCAATTCCTGATGCATCAAGCTAGATCATCCATGGTGCCACACCAACACTTTGATACAAGAAACAGGTTTCTACTTATTACCTGCCTCAGCTACTACTTTTATGCTGCAACCCGCCTGATGCCACACATCTGATGCCAAGTGCTCCTTATTTCACCCACCTTCGTCAGCGGGTACTGGTATTTCCACCCACCACCCCACTCTGTAACCGGGTCACTTTGTGGTCTCCTGATGCAGCTGCTGCTGCCATCTCCAGACTATGTCACCCTGCCACTTTGTGGTCCCTTCCTGGTGATGCCATATCCACACTATGTCACCTTGCCACTCTGTGGTATCCTGCTGCTGCTGCCATCTCCACGTGATGCAACCTTGCCACTCTGTGGTCTCCTCCTGCTGCTATTTCCATATCCACACTATGTCACCTTGCCACTCCGTGGTGTCCTCATGCTGCTGCTATCTCCAGACTATGTCACCTTGCCAGTCTGTGGTGTCCTCATGCTGCTGTCATCACCACGCTATGTCACCTTGCCACTCTGTGGTCTCCTCCTGCTTGGCAAGTCAACTAGCTCCTCAGTCTTGGCAAGTCAACTAGCTCTTTCTATACAGGACCATAGAGGCGATCACAGCTAAGTTCCTAGAGACATCAATTAATAGGATCCATCACTTTTTGGATTCTTTCACAAATCTATAGTAGTTATACAATCTGTGTGTGCAAAATAAATAATCATGACAAGAAACATGGGACATGTTTCTGAGGACGTTCCACATCTTTTTATCAATATAATCTTCCATATAGAATAAACCTATAACAATGCGTTGATAATAATTCTGTAACTGTCGATTCACATAACAGAGGGGCAAAGGGAGGGCTTATGTCTGTGCTATATGTGCCACTGTACTTTACCATATTTTGGATACATAATATGCCTTTTAGGAAAGGCATGGATACCTGACTATCTAAAGATACATACATTGTCTAAGAAGGACAGCCCAACGGCACCTGGTGGACCATTTTCTGATTCCATATGAATGCAACAGGAAAGGTGTCTGTATGCCTCTAAATTAACTCAGAGATTATATGAAGCTATTATATGGTTGTGTCCTTGAGCCTTATGTGATGTAAGTCCTTTTAAAAGGGATCCAACAAAAGATCAGGGAAGAGGTGAATATTTTATTTGTATTACATATTCATCATTATAGAAGCAGCACTTTAAAAAAAAATATATTTCTGTTTCCTTTTTTAACCTTATTGTGTGTCCCATTAATGTCCAGTTGCGTAACTAGAACTGACTGGGCCCCACAGGGAAATTTTGAATGGGGCTTCCCCCAGCAACTTCTTTGCAACCACCAACTCACTTTAAACCCCCATGCCAGTGGCTAGTCAAGATTGAGCTTTCAAATGAGGCCTGGCAGCCGCTCCATCTTTTTCCTACAGCATCACTTATTGTATAATACTGTTGAGGGGGCCCTGACAATAAAATCTTTTAGTCCTCCTCCTTAGGGGGAGCCCCGTGTGTTCAGGCCCCAAAGCAGCTGCTTCCCCTATAGCTACACCCCTGTTAATGTCCATTATATCGTGGATATATTTATATATATATTCATAGTGATATCATTGTTAAAACATAAATTTGAAGACCCCTTTAACTACAAAATTATGAAATGTAAAACTGAATGCAGATTTCCTACGATGACAAATTGCATTGGATGTGTCGGATAATTAGAGTCATGCATTTAGTTTTCTTCTTGGGATGTGATCTGCAATAACTATGCTGTATATACAAATTAACACCCGTGTTTTTTACCGATAACATGTCTGAAAATGTGTGGACAAGGAACAGTAAATTGTCACTGGGATTTCTTCCGTCGCCCTCGCAGAGCATAGCAGGCTATTTTGTAACTTTGTTTTCGACAGATGTCAGGATTATAATGTGCTAAACTATTAAGAATTTAACAATGTAAATTGCATTTCCAAACTTCTTCCTGGCATTATCTTTGACACGGCCTTTGCCTTCCCACTGTTACAGCTTATTAGGTGTTTGTTGGCTGTTGACTAGTCAAGCGTGTAGCGTTCTCTTTAGCAAATAGAAGCTGGGCTGCGATGATACTAAAGCAAATATATTCAGTAAGTAATCCCTTAACAATTCTGTGCATCCACGTAAGTTGATAAGGTTGTTGCTTTCTTCCAGCCAAGCATTTAGACATGGATGGTGCTTGTATGTGCAATTTGGCTGTTCAGTGTCATTTACCTCCAGCTTGGGTCATAAGTAGGGATGAGCGAACTCGAACTGTATAGTTCGGGTTCGTACCGAATTTTGGGGTGTCCGTGACACGGACCCGAACCCGGACATTTTCGTAAAAGTCCGGGTTCGGGTTCGGTGTTCGTCGCTTTCTTGGCGCTTTTGTGACGCTTTCTTGGCGCTTTTTGAAAGGCTGCAAAGCAGCCAATCAACAAGCGTCATACTACTTGCCCCAAGAGGCCGTCACAGCCATGTCTACTATTGGCATGGCTGTGATTGGCCAGAGCACCATGTGACCCAGCCTCTATTTAAGCTGGAGTCACATAGCGCCGCCCGTCACTCTGCTCTGATTAGCGTAGGGAGAGGTTGCGGCTGCGACAGTAGGGCGAGATTAGGCAGATTAACTCCTCCAAAGGACTTGATTAATCGATCGATCTGCAGCTGTGCATCATTGAGCTGCTGAAATTCAAATGCTCACTGTTTTTAGGCTGCCCAGACCGTTTGTCAGTCACTTTTTTCTGGGGTGATCGGCGGCCATTTTGTGTCTTGTGCGGTGCTGCGACCAAGTGCATCCAAGCTGCGACCAAGTGCATTTAACCCTCAATGGTGTGGTTGTTTTTTGGCTAAAGCCTACATCAGGGTGAAGCTGTCACACCAAGTGCATTTAACCAGCAATAGTCTGTTTATTTTTTGGCCATATACTACATCAGGGGCAAGCTGCGCCTGTCACCAAGTGCATTTAACCCTCAATGGTGTGGTTGTTTTTTGGCTAAAGCCTACATCAGGGTGAAGCTGTCACACCAAGTGCATTTAACCAGCAATAGTCTGTTAATTTTTTGGCCATATACTAAATCGGGGGCAAGCTGCGCCCGTCACCAAGTGCATTTAACCAGCAATAGTCTGTTCATTTTTTGGCCATATACTACATCAGGGGCAAGCTGCGCCCGTCACCAAGTGCATTTAACCCTCAGTAGTGTGGTTGGTCAAGCTGTCACACCAAGTGCATTTAACCAGCAATAGTCTGTTCATTTTTTGGCCATATACTACATCAGGGGCAAGCTGCGCCCGTCACCAAGTGCATTTAACCCTCAGTAGTGTGGTTGGTCAAGCTGTCACACCAAGTTCATTTAACCAGCAATAGTCTGTTCATTTTTTGGCCATATACTACATCAGGGGCAAGCTGCGCCTGCCACCAAGTGCATTTAACCCTCAATGGTGTGGTTGTTTTTTGGCTAAAGCCTACATCAGGGTGAAGCTGTCACACCAAGTGCATTTAACCAGCAATAGTCTGTTCATTTTTTGGCCATATACTACATCAGGGGCAAGCTGCGCCCGTCACCAAGTGCATTTAACCCTCAGTAGTGTGGTTGGTCAAGCTGTCACACCAAGTGCATTTAACCAGCAATAGTGTGGTTATTTTTTGGCCATATCCCAGTCTAATTCTGTCACTAAATCCATACCGGTCACCCAGCGCCTAAATACTAGGCCTCAAATTTATATCCCGCTAAATCTGTCGTTACCGCTGTACTGTTGTGGCTGGGCGAGTTATTTAGTGTCCGTCAAAGCACATTTTTTGTTCAGGGTTGAAATACAATTCCCAATTTAGCAATTTCATAATTTAGTGGTTTCTGCTATATCAGAGCTATTTGAAATCTATCCCTAAAAGGGTATATAATATTCAAGGTGCACATAGGGTCATTCAGAATAACTTCACACACACGCTACTGTGCATTTCCAAGTCTAATTCTGTCACTAAATCCATACCGGTCACCCAGCGCCTAAATAGTAGGCCTCAAATTTATATCCCGCTAAATCTGTCGTTACCGCTGTCCTGTTGTGGATGGGCAAGTTATTTAGTGTCCGCCAAAGCACATTTTTTGTTCTGGGTTGAAATACAATTCCCAATTTAGCAATTTCATAATTTAGTGGTTTCTGCTATATCAGAGCTATTTGAAATCTATCCCTAAAAGGGTATATAATATTCAAGGTGCACATAGGGTCATTCAGAATAACTTCACACACACGCTACTGTGCATTTCCAAGTCTAATTCTGTCATTAAATCCATACCGGTCACCCAGCGCCTAAATACTAGGCCTCAAATTTATATCCCGCTAAATCTGTCGTTACCGCTGTCCTGTTGTGGATGGGCAAGTTATTTAGTGTCCGTCAAAGCACATTTTTTGTTCTGGGTTGAAATACAATTCCCAATTTAGCAATTTCATAATTTAGTGGTTTCTGCTATATCAGAGCTATTTGAAATCTATCCCTAAAAGGGTATATAATATTCAAGGTGCACATAGGGTCATTCAGAATAACTTCACACACACGCTACTGTGCATTTCCAAGTTTAATTCTGTTAGTAAATCCATACCGGTCACCCATCGCCTAAATACTAGGCCTCAAATTTATATCCCGCTACATCTGTCGTTACCGCTGTACTGTTGTGGCTGGGCAAGTTATTTAGTGTCTGTCAAAGCACATTTTTTGTTCTGAGTTGAAATACAATTCCCAATTTAGCAATTTCATAATTTAGTGGTTTCTGCTATATCAGAGCTATTTGAAATCTATCCCTAAAAGGGTATATAATATTCAAGGTGCACATAGGGTCATTCAGAATAACTTCACACACACGCTACTGTGCATTTCCAAGTCTAATTCTGTCACTAAATCCATACCGGTCACCCAGCGCCTAAATAGTAGGCCTCAAATTTATATCCCGCTAAATCTGTTGTTACCGCTGTCCTGTTGTGGATGGGCAAGTTATTTAGTGTCCACCAAAGCACATTTTTTGTTCTGGGTTGAAATACAATTCCCAATTTAGCAATTTCATAATTTAGTGGTTTCTGCTATATCAGAGCTATTTGAAATCTATCCCTAAAAGGGTATATAATATTCAAGGTGCACATAGGGTCATTCAGAGTAACTTCACACACACGCTACTGTGCATTTCCAAGTCTAATTCTGTCACTAAATCCATACCGGTCACCCAGCGCCTAAATAGTAGGCCTCAAATTTATATCCCGCTAAATCTGTCGTTACCGCTGTCCTGTTGTGGATGGGCAAGTTATTTAGTGTCCGTCAAAGCACATTTTTTGTTCTGGGTTGAAATACAATTCCCAATTTAGCAATGGTTTCTGCTATATCAGAGCTATTTGAAATCTATCCCTAAAAGGGTATATAATATTCAAGGTGCACATAGGGTCATTCAGAATAACTTCACACACACGCTACTGTGCATTTCCAAGTCTAATTCTGTCACTAAATCCATACCGGTCACCCAGCGCCTAAATAGTAGGCCTCAAATTTATATCCCGCTAAATCTGTCGTTACCGCTGTCCTGTTGTGGATGGGCAAGTTATTTAGTGTCCGCCAAAGCACATTTTTTGTTCTGGGTTGAAATACAATTCCCAATTTAGCAATTTCATAATTTAGTGGTTTCTGCTATTTCAGAGCTATTTGAAATCTATCCCTAAAAGGGTATATAATATTCAAGGTGCACATAGGGTCATTCAGAATAACTTCACACACACGCTACTGTGCATTTCCAAGTCTAATTCTGTTAGTAAATCCATACCGGTCACCCAGCGCCTAAATACTAGGCCTCAAATTTATATCCCGCTAAATCTGTCGTTACCGCTGTCCTGTTGTGGATGGGCAAGTTATTTAGTGTCCGTCAAAGCACATTTTTTGTTCTGGGTTGAAATACAATTCCCAATTTAGCAATTTCATAATTAAGTGGTTTCTGCTATATCAGAGCTATTTGAAATCTATCCCTAAAAGGGTATATAATATTCAAGGTGCACATAGGGTCATTCAGAATAACTTCACACACACGCTACTGTGCATTTCCAAGTCTAATTCTGTCACTAAATCCATACCGGTCACCCAGCGCCTAAATAGTAGGCCTCAAATTTATATCCCGCTAAATCTGTCGTTACCGCTGTCCTGTTGTGGATGGGCAAGTTATTTAGTGTCCGCCAAAGCACATTTTTTGTTCTGGGTTGAAATACAATTCCCAATTTAGCAATTTCATAATTTAGTGGTTTCTGCTATTTCAGAGCTATTTGAAATCTATCCCTAAAAGGGTATATAATATTCAAGGTGCACATAGGGTCATTCAGAATAACTTCACACACACGCTACTGTGCATTTCCAAGTCTAATTCTGTTAGTAAATCCATACCGGTCACCCAGCGCCTAAATACTAGGCCTCAAATTTATATCCCGCTAAATCTGTCGTTACCGCTGTCCTGTTGTGGATGGGCAAGTTATTTAGTGTCCGTCAAAGCACATTTTTTGTTCTGGGTTGAAATACAATTCCCAATTTAGCAATTTCATAATTAAGTGGTTTCTGCTATATCAGAGCTATTTGAAATCTATCCCTAAAAGGGTATATAATATTCAAGGTGCACATAGAGTCATTCAGAATAACTTCACACACACGCTACTGTGCATTTCCAAGTCTAATTCTGTCACTAAATCCATACCGGTCACCCAGCGCCTAAATAGTAGGCCTCAAATTTATATCCCGCTAAATCTGTCGTTACCGCTGTCCTGTTGTGGATGGGCAAGTTATTTAGTGTCCGCCAAAGCACATTTTTTGTTCTGGGTTGAAATACAATTCCCAATTTAGCAATTTCATAATTTAGTGGTTTCTGCTATTTCAGAGCTATTTGAAATCTATCCCTAAAAGGGTATATAATATTCAAGGTGCACATAGGGTCATTCAGAATAACTTCACACACACGCTACTGTGCATTTCCAAGTCTAATTCTGTTAGTAAATCCATACCGGTCACCCAGCGCCTAAATACTAGACCTCAAATTTATATCCCGCTACATCTGTCGTTACCGCTGTACTGTTGTGGCTGTGCAAGTTATTTAGTGTCCGTCAAAGCACATTTTTTGTTCTGGGTTGAAATACAATTCCCAATTTAGCAATTTCATAATTTAGTGGTTTCTGCTATATCAGAGCTATTTGAAATCTATCCCTAAAAGGGTATATAATATTCAAGGTGCACATAGGGTCATTCAGAATAACTTCACACACACGCTACTGTGCATTTCCAAGTCTAATTCTGTCACTAAATCCATACCGGTCACCCAGCGCCTAAATACTAGGCCTCAAATTTATATCCCGCTGAATTTGAATACAATACATTTGGCCAAATAATATTTTTGTTGTTGTGGTGAACCATAACAATGAGGAAAACATCTAGTAAGGGACGCGGACGTGGATATGGTCGTGGTGGTGTTAGTGGACTCTCTGGTGCTGGGAGAGGACTTGGCCGTTCTGCCACATCCACACGTCCTAGTGTACCAACTACCTCAGGTCCCAGTAGCCGCCAGAATTTACAGCGATATATGGTGGGGTCCAATGCCGTTCTTAGGATGGTAAGGCCTGAGCAGGTACAGGCATTAGTCAATTGGGTGGCCGACAGTGGATCCAGCACGTTCACATTATCTCCCACCCAGTCTTCTGCAGAAAGCGCACAGATGGCGCCTGAAAACCAACCCCATCAGTCTGTCACATCACCCCCATGCATATCAGGGAAACTGTCTGAGCCTCAAGTTATGCAGCAGTCTCTTATGCTGTTTGAAGACTCTGCTGGCAGGGTTTCCCAAGGGCATCCACCTAGCCCTTCCCCAGCGGTGGAAGACATAGACTGCACTGACGCACAACCACTTATGTTTCCTGATGATGAGGACATGGGAATACCACCTCAGAATGTCTCTGATGATGACGAAACACAGGTGCCAACTGCTGCGTCTTTCTGCAGTGTGCAGACTGAACAGGAGGTCAGGGAGGAAGACTGGGTGGAAGACGATGCAGGGGACGATGAGGTCCTAGACCCCACATGGAATGAAGGTCGTGCCACTAACTTTCACAGTTCGGAGGCAGTGGTGAGACCGAGCCAACAGCGTAGCAAAAGAGGGAGCAGTGGGCAAAAGCAGAACACCTGCCGCCAAGAGACTCCGCCTGCTACTGACCGCCGCCATCTGGGACCGAGCACCCCAAAGGCAGCTTCAAGGAGTTCCCTGGCATGGCACTTCTTCAAACAATGTGCTGACTACAAGACCCGAGTGGTTTGCACGCTGTGCCATCAAAGCCTGAAGCGAGGCATTAACGTTCTGAACCTGAGCACAACCTGCATGACCAGGCACCTGCATGCAAAGCATGAACTGCAGTGGAGTAAACACCTTAAAACCAAGGAAGTCACTCAGGCTCCCCCTGCTACCTCTTCTGCTGCTGCCGCCTCGGCCTCTTCCTCTGCCTCTGGAGGAACGTTGGCACCTGCCGCCCAGCAAACAGGGGATGTACCACTAACACCACCACCACCTCCGTCACCAAGCGTCTCAACCATGTCACACGGCAGCGTTCAGCTCTCCATCTCACAAACATTTGAGAGAAAGCGTAAATTCCCACCTAGCCACCCTCGATCCCTGGCCCTGAATGCCAGCATTTCTAAACTACTGGCCTATGAAATGCTGTCATTTAGGCTGGTGGACACAGACAGCTTCAAACAGCTCATGTCGCTTGCTGTCCCACAGTATGTTGTTCCCAGCCGCCACTACTTCTCCAAGAGAGCCGTGCCTTCCCTGCACAACCAAGTATCCGATAAAATCAAGTGTGCACTGCGCAACGCCATCTGTAGCAAGGTCCACCTAACCACAGATACGTGGACCAGTAAGCACGGCCAGGGACGCTATATCTCCCTAACTGCACACTGGGTAAATGTAGTGGCAGCTGGGCCCCAGGCGGAGAGCTGTTTAGCGCACGTCCTTCCGCCGCCAAGGATCGCAGGGCAACATTCTTTGCCTCCTGTTGCCACCTCCTCCTTCTCGGCTTCCTCCTCCTCTTCTTCCACCTGCTCATCCAGTCAGCCACACACCTTCACCACCAACTTCAGCACAGCCCGGGGTAAACATCAGCAGGCCATTCTGAAACTCATATGTTTGGGGGACAGGCCCCACACCGCACAGGAGTTGTGGCGTGGTATAGAACAACAGACCGACGAGTGGTTGCTGCCGGTGAGCCTCAAGTCCGGCCTGGTGGTGTGTGATAATGGCTGAAATCTCGTTGCAGCTCTGGGACTAGCCAATTTGACGCACATCCCTTGCTTGGCGCATGTGCTGAATTTGGTGGTGCAGAAGTTCATTCACAACTACCCCGACATGTCAGAGCTGCTGCATAAAGTGCGGGCCGTCTGTTCGCGCTTCCGGCGTTCACATCCTGCTGCTGCTCGCCTGTCTGCGCTACAGCGTAACTTCGGCCTTCCCGCTCACCGCCTCATATGCGACGTGCCCACCAGGTGGAACTCCACCTTGCACATGCTGGACAGACTGTGCGAGCAGCAGCAGGCCATAGTGGAGTTTCAGCTGCAGCACGCACGGGTCAGTCGCACTACAGAACAGCACCACTTCACCACCAATGACTGGGCCTCCATGCGAGACCTGTGTGCCCTGTTGCGCTGTTTCGAGTATTCCACCAACATGGCCAGTGGCGATGACGCCGTTTTTAGCGTTACAATACCACTTCTTTGTCTCCTTGAGAAAACACTTAGGGCGATGATGGAAGAGGAGGTGGCCCAGGAGGAGGAGGAGGAGGAGGAGGAGGAAGAGGGGTCATTTTTAGCACTTTCAGGCCAGTCTCTTCGAAGTGACTCAGAGGGAGGTTTTTGGCAACAGCAGAGGCCAGGTACAAATGTGGCCAGCCAGGGCCCACTACTGGAGGACGAGGAGGACGAGGATGAGGAGGAGGTGGAGGAGGATGAGGATGAAGCATGGTCACAGCGGGGTGGCACCCAACGCAGCTCGGGTCCATCACTGGTGCGTGGCTGGGGGGAAAGGCAGGACAATGACGATACGCCTCCCACAGAGGACAGCTTGTCCTTACCCCTGGGCAGCCTGGCACACATGAGCGACTACATGCTGCAGTGCCTGCGCAACGACAGCAGAGTTGCCCACATTTTAACCTGTGCGGACTACTGGGTTGCCACCCTGCTGGATCCACGCTACAAAGACAATGTGCCCACCTTACTTCCTGCACTGGAGCGTGATAGGAAGATGCGCGAGTACAAGCGCACGTTGGTAGACGCGCTACTGAGAGCATTCCCAAATGTCACAGGGGAACAAGTGAAAGCCCAAGGCCAAGGCAGAGGAGGAGCAAGAGGTCGCCAAGGCAGCTGTGTCACGGCCAGCTCCTCTGAGGGCAGGGTTAGCATGGAAAAGTTTTGTCAACACGCCACAGCTAACTGCACCACCACCTGATACGCAACATGTTAGCAGGAGGCAACATTTCACTAACATGGTGGAACAGTACGTGTGCACACCCCTCCACGTACTGACTGATGGTTCGGCCCCATTCAACTTCTGGGTCTCTAAATTGTCCACGTGGCCAGAGCTAGCCTTTTATGCCTTGGAGGTGCTGGCCTGCCCGGCGGCCAGCGTTTTGTCTGAATGTGTATTCAGCACGGCAGGGGGCGTCATTACAGACAAACGCAGCCGCCTGTCTACAGCCAATGTGGACAAGCTGACGTTCATAAAAATGAACCAGGCATGGATCCCACAGGACCTGTCCGTCCCTTGTCCAGATTAGACATTAACTACCTCCCCTTAACCATATATTATTGAACTCCAGGGCACTTCCTCATTCAATCCTATTTTTATTTTCATTTTACCATTATATTGCGAGGCTACCCAAAGTTGAATGAACCTCTCCTCTGTCTGGGTGCCGGGGCCTAAATATATGCCAATGGACTGTTCCAATGTTGGGTGACGTGAAGCCTGATTCTCTGCTATGACATGCAGACTAATTCTCTGCTGACATGAAGACAGATTCTCTGTTACGGGACCTCTCTCCTCTGCCTGGGTGCTGGGCCTAAATATCTGACAATGGACTGTTGCAGTAGTGGCTGACGTGAAGCCTGATTTTCTGCTATGACATGCAGACTGATTCTCTGCTGACATGAAGCCAGATCCTCTGTTACGGGACCTCTCTCCTCTGCCTGTGTGCTGGGCCTAAATATATGCCAATGGACTGTTGCAGTGGTGGCTGACGTGAAGCCTCATTCTCTGCTATGACATGCAGACTAATTCTCTGCTGACATGAAGCCAGATTGTCTGTTACGGGACCTCTCTCCTCTGCCTGGGTGCTGGGCCTAAATTTATGAAAATGGACTCTTACAGTGGTGGGTGACGTGAAGCCTGATTCTCTGCTATGACATGCAGACTAATTCTCTGCTGACATGAAGACAGATTCTCTGTTACGGGACCTCTCTCCTCTGCCTGGGTGCTGGGCCTAAATATCTGACAATGGACTGTTGCAGTGGTGGCTGACGTGAAGCCTGATTTTCTGCAATGACATGCAGACTGATTCTCTGCTGACATGAAGCCAGATCCTCTGTTATGGGACCTCTCTCCTCTGCCTGTGTGCTGGGCCTAAATATATGCCAATGGACTGTTGCAGTGGTGGCTGACGTGAAGCCTCATTCTCTGCTATGACATGCAGACTTATTCTCTGCTGACATGAAGCCAGATTGTCTGTTACGGGACCTCTCTCCTCTGCCTGGGTGCTGGACCTAAATTTATGAAAATGGACTCTTACAGTGGTGGGTGACGTGAAGCCTGATTCTCTGCTATGACATGAAGACTGATTCTCTGCTGACATGAAGCCAGATTGTCTGTTACGGGACCTCTCTCCTCTGCCTGGGTGCTGGGCCTAAATTTATGAAAATGGACTCTTACAGTGGTGGGTGACGTGATGCCTGATTCTCTGCTATGACATGAAGACTGATTCTCTGCTATGACATGAAGACTGATTCTCTGCTGACATGAAGCCAGATTGTCTGTTACGGGACCTCTCTCCTCTGCCTGGGTGCTGGGCCTAAATTTATGAAAATGGACTCTTACAGTGGTGGGTGACGTGAAGCCTGATTCTCTGCTATGACATGCAGACTAATTCTCTGCTGACATGAAGACAGATTCTCTGTTACGGGACCTCTCTCCTCTGCCTGGGTGCTGGGCCTAAATATCTGACATTGGACTGTTGCAGTGGTGGCTGACGTGAAGCCTGATTTTCTGCAATGACATGCAGACTGATTCTCTGCTGACATGAAGCCAGATCCTCTGTTATGGGACCTCTCTCCTCTGCCTGTGTGCTGGGCCTAAATATATGCCAATGGACTGTTGCAGTGGTGGCTGACGTGAAGCCTCATTCTCTGCTATGACATGCAGACTTATTCTCTGCTGACATGAAGCCAGATTGTCTGTTACGGGACCTCTCTCCTCTGCCTGGGTGCTGGGCCTAAATTTATGAAAATGGACTCTTACAGTGGTGGGTGACGTGAAGCCTGATTCTCTGCTATGACATGAAGACTGATTCTCTGCTGACATGAAGCCAGATTGTCTGTTACGGGACCTCTCTCCTCTGCCTGGGTGCTGGGCCTAAATTTATGAAAATGGACTCTTACAGTGGTGGGTGACGTGATGCCTGATTCTCTGCTATGACATGAAGACTGATTCTCTGCTATGACATGAAGACTGATTCTCTGCTGACATGAAGCCAGATTGTCTGTTACGGGACCTCTCTCCTCTGCCTGGGTGCTGGGCCTAAATTTATGACAATGGACTGTTGCAGTGGTGGCTGACGTGAAGCCTGATTCTCTGCTATGACATGCAGACTGATTCTCTGCTGACATGAAGCCAGATCCTCTGTTACGGGACCTCTCTCCTCTGCCTGGGTGCTGGGCCTAAATTTATGAAAATGGACTGTTGCAGTGGTGGGTGACGTGAAGCCTGATTCTCTGCTATGATATGGAGACTGATTCTCTGCTGACATGAAGCCAGATCCTCTGTTACGGGACCTCTCTCCTCTGCCTGGGTGCTGGGCCTAAATATCTGACAATGGACTGTTGCATTGGTGGCTGACGTGAAGCCTGATTCTCTGCTATGACATGCAGACTAATTCTCTGCTGACATGAAGCCAGATTGTCTGTTACGGGACCTCTCTCCTCTGCCTGGGTGCTGGGCCTAAATTTATGAAAATGGACTCTTACAGTGGTGGGTGACGTGAAGCCTGATTCTCTGCTATGACATGAAGACTGATTCTCTGCTGACATGAAGCCAGATTGTCTGTTACGGGACCTCTCTCCTCTGCCTGGGTGCTGGGCCTAAATATATGCCAATGGACTGTTGCAGTGGTGGCTGACGTGAAGCCTCATTCTCTGCTATGACATGCAGACTAATTCTCTGCTGACATGAAGCCAGATTGTCTGTTACGGGACCTCTCTCCTCTGCCTGGGTGCTGGGCCTAAATTTATGAAAATGGACTCTTACAGTGGTGGGTGACGTGAAGCCTGATTCTCTGCTATGACATGAAGACTGATTCTCTGCTGACATGAAGCCAGATTGTCTGTTACGGGACCTCTCTCCTCTGCCTGGGTGCTGGGCCTAAATTTATGAAAATGGACTCTTACAGTGGTGGGTGACGTGAAGCCTGATTCTCTGCTATGACATGAAGACTGATTCTCTGCTGACATGAAGTCAGATTGTCTGTTACGGGACCTCTCTCCTCTGCCTGGGTGCCGGGGCCTAAATATCTGAGAATGGACTGTTCCAGTGGTGGGTGACGGGAAGCCAGATCCTCTGCTATGGGACCTCTCTCCAATTGATTTTGGTTAATTTTTATTTATTTAATTTTTATTTTAATTCATTTCCCTATCCACATTTGTTTGCAGGGGATTTACCTACATGTTGCTGCCTTTTGCAGCCCTCTAGCCCTTTCCTGGGCTGTTTTACAGACGTTTTAGTGCCGAAAAGTTTGGGTCCCCATTGACTTCAATGGGGTTCGGGACGAAGTTCGGATCGGGTTCGGATCCCGAACCCGAACATTTTCGGGAAGTTCGGCCGAACTTCTCGAACCCGAACATCCAGGTGTACGCTCAACTCTAGTCATAAGTATTTACTTTATATACTTTTCTTAGTACCTATTAGTGTAACAGTCCTTTAGTCAATTTATACAGTACAAATACGAATCATTCACAATGACTACAAGTTTTATTTAAGTCACGATCCCAGCCCTAAGATTAAAGCTGGCCAAGCACACTAGATAAATGTCGCCCAACCACACAAATTTAGGAAGGTTTGGCCAACTGTATAATGTGTATGGGTTACCGAGCACTCCCCCAATGTCTGCCATTGGGTCAGATAAGGATCAGGCAGTTGAATTTTAACTGGTAGATGCTTTTGTCATCAGGGAAATAAGTCATCAGAGAAGTCTAGCAGCAGCTTTCTCCCCTTTCCACATTAAAGAGGTTGTGTCACAAAACACATTCTACATTTCTCAAACCAGCACCTGGATCTGAATACTTTTGTAATTGCATGTCATAAAAAATTTAGAATAGCCTGTGAACTATTAAATAAAATGTTTCTGACAATATTAGTTAATTAAAGGGTAGGCTTACCTTAGAAAATGTAATGGAGATTTATCAAGAGTGATGTAACAAAGAACTAGATTAGTTGCCCATAGAAACCAATCAGACTTCTTTCATTTTCCAAAAGAGCTCTGAAAAATGAAAGGTGGACTCTGATTGGATTCTATGGGAACCTAAGCCAGTCTTCTCTTACACCAGTTTTGGTACATCTGCCCAAAGTTTATATATTTAATTTTCAATTTAAGACATTGAGCAATACTTGCGCTGTCCTTTTAATGCATACCTAAAATTGGATAACTGGACAATAATCCATTATTGAGACTTGGCACATCCCAAAGAAGTAATGTTGCAAGTGGCTTATAGCTGTTTTCCTAAAGGTATACCTTCTCATGGCCTTATGGGGACCTCTAACCTCCTCAAATGTAACATAACAATGGAGGAACATACAATGTCCTGAAGCTACCACTGTCAGGACACAATGAGTGGTGGTGCTTAGAGATGAATTGCAACCCAGGTCCGAGTTCTGTCTAGAAGCTGAATATTATAATTTTTTTCTTTATCTGGTCTTGGATCTAAACTTAGGGGCCTTTTTGTGGGGTCTGAGTTAACTTAGTGGCCTGGTGCTTGGTCTTAGTTAAGTTAGGGGCCTGGTCTTGGGTTTGACTATATTTTGCCGTCAAGCCTCAGAACTAAATTAATTTTGGTTTCTAGTCTGGAGGTTGAATTGTTTAAGCATCTAGGGCAGGGGTGGGCAACCTGCAGCATTCCTGCTGTTGTAAAACTACAACTCCCAGCATGCATACTTGCTCTGCTTCTCTCAGAACTTTCATAAAAATAAATGAAGCATGCTGGGAATTGGAGTTTGACGACAGCTGGAGTGCCACAGGTTGCCCACCCCTCTTCTAGGGGCTGAGTATTTTTCTTTATTTGGTCTGGAGTCTAAGTTAATTTAGAGGTCTGCTCTGGGATCTGAATTAATTTAGAGGTCTTGTATGTGGATTAAATTAATTTTGGGATCCAGAGTTGGGTATGAAAGCTTTTTTAGGGGTCTGGACTGAAGTCTGAATATATTGTGGGGTCTGGTTTTTAAATTAAAATTGGGGATTAGTCTGGGGAATGAATTTATTCAGGGGTATGCTCTGATGGCTAAATTTATTTGGAGGTATAGGGTCTAAATATATGTGGTCTAAATTAATGTAGGGGTTCTGTCTGGAGTCTGACAAAAACCCTATTCTTTGAGTTTGGCCATTGGAGTAGACATTTATGACATATTAAATTGATACCCTAAGATAGTGCTACCTGAAGAACAAGGCTTACCTTTTTCCTTTGATGATACAGCATAAGAATAAAATTTTAGTTGACACTGTTGAGCTATGGCCAAGTCACATATAGAGGTGCTCAGTCTGTCTTTGCACATGCAATTTTCCTTAGCAAGATTTGACATCCCGCTGTTCTTCATACATCTAATGTTACAAAGAGCACTTTGTATTTTTAGACAGCTGTATTAATTTAAGACTTCTGAGGCAGAAGTAATTTTCACATTTTGGGAAATAGGATAGCATTGTACACTTTTGTTACATGCCTTTTAATACTGAATTATAGATATCTTTTATCTAAAACACAATTTACTTCGTCAGAATGAACTCTTAGAGCTATTCCCATTTCTCCATTTTCATGTGCCCTGTATTATTATTAGGTAAAAATACATAAAATACATAATAACTGATTTTCCAGGCGCTTAAGTGATCAGACAAAACATTAAATCCTTTCACAGTCACATTTTCAGAAAAGATGCTTGAAAAAATGTAAATGTGCCGTTGTAAAGATACCATAAATTTGCATAATTCAATACATTTTTGTTTTGTTTTTTTACCAGAAAGTTGGCTAATAGTCTATGCTATCACCGTGTATGATAATTGCAGTGAGGTATTTATCCTACTACTATTAGAGCCATAACAATTTTTTTGACAAAACACAATATGCAAATCTTAAAACTCTTCAACTTTATTTATGCTCTTCTCTGTATGCATAATGTCTGGGCTGAAACTCTCACAATGCATAACATTTGATGGCATACCCTATACTTTTGCTAGTAATGTGTTGCTGTCTCTGCTAGTCCAATAGACTTTAAACTCAGTCATAGTGCTGACTAGTCAACTGTCAGTACGTGAGATATGTTTTGGTAAAACCAATTATCTTTATTGTCACAGGCAGACCTCCAATAAAATATAACCTTTATTATATCTAAAGTACGTAGATGTGAAAAAATCCCAAACAGGATAAAGGTGGGGAGGGATAGTATAAGACTGTGATGGCTAACCTCCGGAACTCCAGCTGTGGTAAAACTACGACTCCCAAGATGTACACTTGCTTGGCTCTTTTCAGAACTCCATATAAATGAAAGGAGCATGCTGGGAGTCATAGTTTCACCACAGTTGGAGTGTCGGTGGTTAGCCTTCAATGGTATAAGGGGACAAAGTCTTTCTATTTTATCCCTATTTCTAGCAGCCCTGCCTAAAAAAACTTAAAACCCACCCTAATATGGGACATCCATATTAGGAGCCTACCTAGTCAGTCCCTGGTACAGAAAACATTTTTTCCACCACACCACACCATAGATATTAGAGATAAGTGAATTTCTCATACATTTCGATTCGGCCGGTTTGCCAATTTTATTGAAAAAATTTGTCTCGATCTGAATTTATTTGCGTCGAATCGCTTTAAAAAACGTCTATTTCCTGGCTGCAGAGAGCCTTTATAGTGTTGTAGAACACTGTGCCTTTCAGTAGCACACATAGGGAGTCTGCTGTGGTAATGAAATAATACTGTGAGTCAGTATGACATGCAGATGACAGGTGTCACTCTTAGAATCACTGCACACTTCACTTATATAGGCAGTCACTGGGCAAAATCTGACCAAATAACTATGAACTCAGCCTTACAGGTAGATGTTAGCATCAAGAAGAAGTGCACTCCTTTTACACCGTTGTCAGCTGATTCCACATAGATGTCTACAGAACCTGTTCTATTAAACGCTTATATAAGTAGGGCCCCCGACAGAGTGGAGAGGGTGTCTGCAGTAAGTTTGTGTTGACGTCACTGATTATTTTTCCCTTTCTCTGATCCGTCAGAACAATAACCCACAAAAAATGGATCCTGTCTGTTGAGCATCCACCTTCACTCTGTCAGTATTTGGCCAGTAATCAGTATTGCTAATGTCAAAAATAAACAGTAGTGGATCCAAAACAAAGATGACCGAGTCAACTATTCAAGAACCGCTGGGTTGCTGGTCACGACACAACCGCTAGATGACACCGGAAGCTCAGGCCTCTCGCTGCGACTCCTTGCTCTGCTGCGACCTCTGTCTGCACCAGAAACATTTAGGCCTCTGCCACTTCTCTGTGCATGGCCTGGCACTTCTCTGTCTGACATACTGTTAGATCAGATAGATAAATAAAAAGGAAATTAAAACACCCCCAAAAAGTCTGTAATTTTCTCACACCACACAACGGCTAATAAGCCCCTTTTTTCCCCACTAATAAACGCCAAAAAGGGCTGTAATTTTCTCACTTCACCACACAACAGCAAATACTTTTTTGTGCCACTAATACACGCAAAAAAGGGCTTTAGAACATATAACTGCACCGCTGAGCGGCAAATATAGTTTTTCTTTTGCCACTAATACACGACAAAAAGAGCTTTAGAACATATAACTGCACCGCTGAACGGCAACTATACTTTTCTTTTGCCACTAATACACAGAAAAAAGGGCTTTAGAACATATAACTGCACCGCTGAACGGCAAATAGGTCCTTATGTTTTTCCACTTATATACGATACACGACTCAAAAGGCTTTAGAACATATAACTGCACTGCTAAACAGCAAATATATTTTTCTTTTTTCCACTTGTAGACTCCACAAAAGGCTTTAGAACATATAACTGCACCCCTGAACAGCAAATATATTTTTCTTTTGCCTCTAATACATGACAAAAAGGGCTTTAGAACATATAACTTCACAGCTGAATGGCAAATAAAAAAAAATTGTGCCACTAATACACGCCAAAAAGGGCAGCTATGTCCTTTTTTTCCCTCTAATACAAGCCAAAAAATGCTTTAGAACATAAAACTGCACCGCACAAGGGCATATAAGGCGAATAAATATTTCCTTGCAAGAAGCCCTGTTAATGCCTGTATCACTGCACTAAGTACACTAGAAAATGGCAAAATCCAAGATGTCTTGATGTCTTTTTATAGGGCTGTGACATCACAGGGCTGGCTGCTGATTGGCTGCATGCATGGCATTATGTGTGATCCCGCCTTCCCAGAGTTCCTTGCTCTATGTCCTCTCATGTGCAGCAGCCATTTTAGGAAAAAATTTGATTCGTTACCACGAAGCGTGAGGAAATTCGGCTTCAGTGCAAATCAAATTTTTCCTGAAATTCGGATCGAATTCCACTTCGTTAACTTCGATTCACTCATCTCTAATAGATATCCATTACGGCATTCACTACAAGGGAAAAATACATTGTTATTTAAATAGTTCCAGAATTTTGGGATGTGGCAGTGCATATGATCTTTATTTTTTATTGTGTATTTTTATTATGAGGGAAAGGGGAGTCATTTAAAGTTTTCTATTTTTTTATGTTTTTATAACCTTTTCTTTTTTTGCACATATTTGTCCCTTATATGGACTTTAACAAGCAATTGTTAAATTGCTGGTTCCATAGACTTTTATGAATTGGCATTGCAGTCTATGGGAGATTCGCTATGTTCCTATGGAGCCCTGCCACCTGTAGGCCTCCATAGGAACTACTTCTGTGATAGTCTCAGATCCTTCAGAGGGAACAATGCTATCACAAGGAAAGAACAGCTCCCCTAATCACTGCACGGGGGAGCCATTCGTGCCTCACTGTTTCCAGTGAAAACTGCCTCAGATGCTGTGGTCCCAATTGACTACAGCATCTGAGGGTTTAATGTCTGCAATCGGTTTTATAGAGTCTGCTGAGCTCTGAAGTGGACACCATGTTAAAAGATCAGTCTTCAACTGTACATGTATGGTGGAGGTCAGTTAGGGGTTCAAGGTAAATTGTTATAATACTATACATAGTATGATCATATCTTATTATGCATCATTAGATACCTAATCACTTATACTCAGTACTAGTGATGAGCAGCATGGGCAATATTCGTTTTAGCAATATTTGGCAACTTTTTTGCCTAATATTCATGATAAATTAGCAAATTCTAGAATTCTTAAACGCCATTCATTATTTTCTTGATTTCAATTTTTTTTCTTGATTTCGAAAAGTTTCCTGAGACTGGAGAAAATGCACAGTACAGTAATTCCTATCAGCTACACTATATCACTATCTAACCTACACTGACTATCTTCCACTAACTATCTGTATTATATATATATATATATATATATATAAGCTAACTAACTATCTAATGTAATTGAATAATGATCCAGATGACTCAGCAAAGCACAGAGCACAGCAATTTCACTGCTCTCTCTGCAAGCAAGAAGCAGGAGGTATACTGATGAAAAAAAAATCCTGAATATTCGCAATTACGAAGATATAGCACTATTCTCGATGTGCTGATATTTGCGATAAAAATTCGCGATTAGAATATTCGTGATCAACACTACTCAGTACCAACACGTTTCCCTATTACAAATGTCATAGTTCAAATACTGCACTGCACGTTTCCAACATCGGCTCGCACAGCCTACCTGGTGGTGCAGCACATTTGAAGATTACGAAATAATGCTGAATTCTGTATCCGTCCCTGGTGTACACACGCATAGATAATCCAGTTATGGGACTCTAATTTGGGATCTTCTTTATTTGATTTATGTCTTAATATCATTCAGGAAATGTTTTGGTGACATGTGCAGTGTATCAATAGCACATGTCTTACTCGGTTGGATGTTATTTATGGTCATTTTTTTTGTTGAACATGCAACTCAATTCTCCTTCCAAATAGCGATGGGTAGTTCACAAATTATCATTTCAAAATAAGCTGATCTTTAAAGTGAAATAAGTCAATTAGTTCACATTCCTGACAATGATTAGTTCATCAGGAACTAAAGCAAGTGGGACGGACTAGACAGTGCCGACACAGCAGCTCCTGCACAATCACTCAATGTCACACTACCGCTTGCTTTTTAGCTGCCACTGCTAGACATGGGAAGTAGGAAAACACAGCCCTGCAAATATGAATCTAATAAAAATAAAAGCCTCTGGAATTACACTGCCCAGACACACACACCCCAGGGTGAGTGAGAGAGAGTGCGTGTACAGTTTAACTCACCTGTTTTTGTTAGCCCAGAGATCCAGTCTTGCTTCTGGCTACTGACTCCTGTACCCCTATTCTGTGCTAAATATGCTGGGTACTGTGCTGCTTTTCAGCTACAGTATCTCATACATTCAGCACCTCTAAACTACTATAGGTAGTGTGACGGTATGCGAGGCGAGGTGGTGGATGATAGGTATGTGTCACGGACGGTGTACAGGAAACAAGACAAAGCAACATGCATATATGACTGAGTGGATCCAAAGCTAAGGAAACAAAAGGGAGACCCCTGCACAAGACCTGAGACTTTCCCTGGCTGCTCAGCCTATGCAAAGATCCAAAAGGTGGAAGGTTGCATATCCACGTACCTCGACTATATAACCCCTGAACACCCTACAATAGTGAGGGGACACAACCACCGGCTCCCTACACCAGACACAGAGGGAGTCAGGGTCACCTGGGATCCAGCAAACAGAAAATAACAGATAAATGTTCAGCACTTAACTTTGTAGCAGACTGGAAAACAAGATGGGCATGCATACACACTCCAGGAAGTAGTATAAGCCGCCCAGTAATGCATTATGGGGCGGAATTTAAAGGGATGCAATCAGTCCAACTCCATGGCAGCTGAGAGAGGCTAATGAGATGAGGAACTGAACAGCACAGCAAAGAGAACTCAAGGAGGAGGTTCTGAAAGGCCTCTGTCAGAGCTTCTCAGCTGTCTGGTTGTGACAGTATGTTTCACCTCGCATACGCTCTGTTGTCAGGGACTGAACCGGAATCCGGCCCAGGTTTTTCCAGCCTCTGTGGCAGGCTTGGTTCCGATCCAGAGATTGTGGTCCACTGGAGTTCACCTCCAGGCGGACTTTAAATAAACAGGAAGAGAGCACAACAGGGCTCTCATGTGCTGAGTCTCAGGACTGTAACCTGTGTTAAAGATGTGTAAATTTTATTCTATATTTTGTATATCTAGGATTGTAATGAATTAACTTTTTCTACTTCCAAGTGCCCACCCACCCCCCTCTTTGTTTCAAGACTGGAGAGGAGAGAGAGGGGGGCAAAGAGCTGTGCTGTGGGAAGTGTCTGATTTCTCATCTTTTTACAGGTGTCCCATAGAGTGTGGTGGTATGCGTAAGCCAATCATATGGCTTGATGATATGTATATATTATTCACTGCCTATAGAGAAGCACCTCTTTGAAGTGTCACATATGACGTAGGCAGTATTCTTGTTAGAATAAACTCCATTACAAAATGGCGATGGTAACCAGATGTTTACATTAGTTCACATATAGAGTTGAGCGAACACCTGGATGTTCGGGTTCGAGAAGTTCGGCCGAACATCCCGGAAATGTTCGGGTTCGGGATCCGAACCCGATCCGAACTTCGTCCCGAACCCGAACCCCATTGAAGTCAATGGGGACCCGAACTTTTCGGCACTAAAAAGGCTGTAAAACAGCCCAGGAAAGAGCTAGAGGGCTGCAAAAGGCAGCAACATGTAGGTAAATCCCCTGCAAACAAATGTGGATAGGGAAATGAATTAAATTAAAAATTAAATAAATAAAAATTAACCAAAATCAATTGGAGAGAGGTTCCATAGCAGAGAATCTGGCTTCCCGTCACCCACCACTGGAACAGTCCATTCTCAGATATTTAGGCCCCGGCACCCAGGCAGAGGAGAGAGGTCCCGTAACAGAGAATCTGTCTTCATGTCAGCAGAGAATTAGTCTGCATGTCATAGCAGAGAATGAGGCTTCACGTCAGCCACCACTGCAACAGTCCATTGGCATATATTTAGGCCCAGCACCCAGGCAGAGGAGGGAGGTCCCGTAACAGAGAATCTGTCTTCATGTCAGCAGAGAATTAGTCTGCATGTCATAGCAGAGAATGAGGCTTCACGTCAGCCACCACTGCAACAGTCCATTGGCATATATTTAGGCCCAGCACACACACAGGCAGAGGAGAGAGGTCCCGTAACAGAGAATCTGGCTTCATGTCAGCAGAGAATCAGTCTGCATGTCATAGCAGAGAATGAGGCTTCACGTCAGCCACCACTGCAACAGTCCATTGGCATATATTTAGGCCCAGCACACACACAGGCAGAGGAGAGAGGTCCCGTAACAGAGGATCTGGCTTCATGTCAGCAGAGAATCAGTCTGCATGTCATAGCAGAGAATCAGGCTTCACGTCAGCCACCACTGCAACAGTCCATTGTCATAAATTTAGGCCCAGCACCCAGGCAGAGGAGAGAGGTCCCGTAACAGACAATCTGGCTTCATGTCAGCAGAGAATTAGTCTGCATGTCATAGCAGAGAATGAGGCTTCACGTCAGCCACCACTGCAACAGTCCATTGGCATATATTTAGGCCTAGCACACAGGCAGAGGAGAGAGGTCCCGTAACAGACAATCTGGCTTCATGTCAGCAGAGAATCAGTCTGCATGTCATAGCAGAGAATGAGGCTTCACGTCACCCACCACTGCAACAGTCCATTGGCATATATTTAGGCCTAGCACACAGGCAGAGCAGAGAGGTCCCGTAACAGACAATCTGGCTTCATGACAGCAGAGAATCAGTCTGCATGTCATAGCAGAGAATGAGGCTTCACGTCACCCACCACTGCAACAGTCCATTGGCATATATTTAGGCCTAGCACACAGGCAGAGCAGAGAGGTCCCGTAACAGACAATCTGGCTTCATGACAGCAGAGAATCAGTCTGCATGTCATAGCAGAGAATGAGGCTTCACGTCACCCACCACTGCAACAGTCCATTGGCATATATTTAGGCCTAGCACACAGGCAGAGCAGAGAGGTCCCGTAACAGACGATCTGGCTTCATGTCAGCAGAGAATCAGTCTGCATGTCATAGCAGAGAATGAGGCTTCACGTCAGCCACCACTGCAACAGTCCATTGGCATATATTTAGGCCCAGCACCCAGGCAGAGGAGGGAGGTCCCGTAACAGAGAATCTGTCTTCATGTCAGCAGAGAATTAGTCTGCATGTCATAGCAGAGAATGAGGCTTCACGTCAGCCACCACTGCAACAGTCCATTGGCATATATTTAGGCCCAGCACACACACAGGCAGAGGAGAGAGGTCCCGTAACAGAGAATCTGTCTTCATGTCAGCAGAGAATTAGTCTGCATGTCATAGCAGAGAATCAGGCTTCACGTCACCCACCACTGCAACAGTCCATTGGCATATATTTAGGCCCAGCACCCAGGCAGAGGAGGGAGGTCCCGTAACAGAGAATCTGTCTTCATGTCAGCAGAGAATTAGTCTGCATGTCATAGCAGAGAATGAGGCTTCACGTCAGCCACCACTGCAACAGTCCATTGGCATATATTTAGGCCCAGCACACACACAGGCAGAGGAGAGAGGTCCCGTAACAGACAATCTGGCTTCATGTCAGCAGAGAATTAGTCTGCATGTCATAGCAGAGAATGAGGCTTCACGTCACCCACCACTGCAACAGTCCATTGGCATATATTTAGGCCCAGCACCCAGGCAGAGGAGGGAGGTCCCGTAACAGAGAATCTGTCTTCATGTCAGCAGAGAATTAGTCTGCATGTCATAGCAGAGAATGAGGCTTCACGTCACCCACCACTGCAACAGTCCATTGGCATATATTTAGGCCTAGCACACAGGCAGAGCAGAGAGGTCCCGTAACAGACAATCTGGCTTCATGACAGCAGAGAATCAGTCTGCATGTCATAGCAGAGAATGAGGCTTCACGTCACCCACCACTGCAACAGTCCATTGGCATATATTTAGGCCTAGCACACAGGCAGAGCAGAGAGGTCCCGTAACAGACGATCTGGCTTCATGTCAGCAGAGAATCAGTCTGCATGTCATAGCAGAGAATGAGGCTTCACGTCAGCCACCACTGCAACAGTCCATTGGCATATATTTAGGCCCAGCACCCAGGCAGAGGAGGGAGGTCCCGTAACAGAGAATCTGTCTTCATGTCAGCAGAGAATTAGTCTGCATGTCATAGCAGAGAATGAGGCTTCACGTCAGCCACCACTGCAACAGTCCATTGGCATATATTTAGGCCCAGCACACACACAGGCAGAGGAGAGAGGTCCCGTAACAGAGAATCTGTCTTCATGTCAGCAGAGAATTAGTCTGCATGTCATAGCAGAGAATCAGGCTTCACGTCACCCACCACTGCAACAGTCCATTGGCATATATTTAGGCCCAGCACCCAGGCAGAGGAGGGAGGTCCCGTAACAGAGAATCTGTCTTCATGTCAGCAGAGAATTAGTCTGCATGTCATAGCAGAGAATGAGGCTTCACGTCAGCCACCACTGCAACAGTCCATTGGCATATATTTAGGCCCAGCACACACACAGGCAGAGGAGAGAGGTCCCGTAACAGAGAATCTGTCTTCATGTCAGCAGAGAATTAGTCTGCATGTCATAGCAGAGAATGAGGCTTCACGTCAGCCACCACTGCAACAGTCCATTGGCATATATTTAGGCCCAGCACACACACAGGCAGAGGAGAGAGGTCCCGTAACAGAGAATCTGTCTTCATGTCAGCAGAGAATTAGTCTGCATGTCATAGCAGAGAATCAGGCTTCACGTCACCCACCACTGCAACAGTCCATTGGCATATATTTAGGCCCAGCACCCAGGCAGAGGAGGGAGGTCCCGTAACAGAGAATCTGTCTTCATGTCAGCAGAGAATTAGTCTGCATGTCATAGCAGAGAATGAGGCTTCACGTCAGCCACCACTGCAACAGTCCATTGGCATATATTTAGGCCCAGCACACACACAGGCAGAGGAGAGAGGTCCCGTAACAGACAATCTGGCTTCATGTCAGCAGAGAATTAGTCTGCATGTCATAGCAGAGAATGAGGCTTCACGTCACCCACCACTGCAACAGTCCATTGGCATATATTTAGGCCCAGCACCCAGGCAGAGGAGGGAGGTCCCGTAACAGAGAATCTGTCTTCATGTCAGCAGAGAATTAGTCTGCATGTCATAGCAGAGAATGAGGCTTCACGTCAGCCACCACTGCAACAGTCCATTGGCATATATTTAGGCCCAGCACACACACAGGCAGAGGAGAGAGGTCCCGTAACAGAGGATCTGGCTTCATGTCAGCAGAGAATCAGTCTGCATGTCATAGCAGAGAATCAGGCTTCACGTCAGCCACCACTGCAACAGTCCATTGGCATATATTTAGGCCTAGCACACAGGCAGAGGAGAGAGGTCCCGTAACAGACAATCTGGCTTCATGTCAGCAGAGAATCAGTCTGCATGTCATAGCAGAGAATGAGGCTTCACGTCAGCCACCACTGCAACAGTCCATTGTCATAAATTTAGGCCCAGCACCCAGGCAGAGGAGGGAGGTCCCGTAACAGACAATCTGGCTTCATGTCAGCAGAGAATTAGTCTGCATGTCATAGCAGAGAATCAGGCTTCATGTCAGCCACCACTGCAACAGTCCATTGGCATATATTTAGGCCTAGCACACAGGCAGAGGAGAGGTTCATTCAACTTTGGGTAGCATCGCAATATAATGGTAAAATGAAAATAAAAATAGGATTGAATGAGGAAGTGCCCTGGAGTCCAATAATATATGGTTATGGGGAGGTAGTTAATGTCTAATCTGGACAAGGGACGGACAGGTCCTGTGGGATCCATGCCTGGTTCATTTTTATGAACGTCAGCTTGTCCACATTGGCTGTAGACAGGCGGCTGCGTTTGTCTGTAATGACGCCCCCTGCCGTGCTGAATACACGTTCAGACAAAACGCTGGCTGCCGGGCAGGCCAGCACCTCCAAGGCATAAAAGGCTAGCTCTGGCCACGTGGACAATTTAGAGACCCAGAAGTTGAATGGGGCCGAACCATCAGTCAGTACGTGGAGGGGTGTGCACACGTACTGTTCCACCATGTTAGTGAAATGTTGCCTCCTGCTAACACGTTGCGTATCAGGTGGTGGTGCAGTTAGCTGTGGCGTGTTGACAAAAGTTTTCCACATCTCTGCCATGCTAACCCTGCCCTCAGAGGAGCTGGCCGTGACACAGCTGCCTTGGCGACCTCTTGCTCCTCCTCTGCCTTGGCCTTGGGCTTCCACTTGTTCCCCTGTGACATTTGGGAATGCTCTCAGTAGCGCGTCTACCAACGTGCGCTTGTACTCGCGCATCTTCCTATCACGCTCCAGTGCAGGAAGTAAGGTGGGCACATTGTCTTTGTAGCGTGGATCCAGCAGGGTGGCAACCCAGTAGTCCGCACAGGTTAAAATGTGGGCAACTCTGCTGTCGTTGCGCAGGCACTGCAGCATGTAGTCGCTCATGTGTGCCAGGCTGCCCAGGGATAAGGACAAGCTGTCCTCTGTGGGAGGCGTATCGTCATCGTCCTGCCTTTCCCCCCAGCCACGCACCAGTGATGGACCCGAGCTGCGTTGGGTGCCACCCCGCTGTGACCATGCTTCATCCTCATCCTCCTCCACCTCCTCCTCATCCTCGTCCTCCTCGTCCTCCAGTAGTGGGCCCTGGCTGGCCACATTTGTACCTGGCCTCTGCTGTTGCCAAAAACCTCCCTCTGAGTCACTTCGAAGAGACTGGCCTGAAAGTGCTAAAAATGACCCCTCTTCCTCCTCCTCCTCCTCCTCCTCCTGGGCCACCTCCTCTTCCATTATCGCCCTAAGTGTTTTCTCAAGGAGACATAGAAGTGGTATTGTAACGCTGATAACGGTGTCATCGCCACTGGCCATGTTGGTGGAGTACTCGAAACAGCGCAACAGGGCACACAGGTCTCGCATGGAGGCCCAGTCATTGGTGGTGAAGTGGTGCTGTTCTGTAGTGCGACTGACCCGTGCGTGCTGCAGCTGAAACTCCACTATGGCCTGCTGCTGCTCGCACAGTCTGTCCAGCATGTGCAAGGTGGAGTTCCACCTGGTGGGCACGTCGCATATGAGGCGGTGAGCGGGAAGGCCGAAGTTACGCTGTAGCGCAGACAGGCGAGCAGCAGCAGGATGTGAACGCCGGAAGCGCGAACAGACGGCCCGCACTTTATGCAGCAGCTCTGACATGTCGGGGTAGTTGTGAATGAACTTCTGCACCACCAAATTCAGCACATGCGCCAAGCAAGGGATGTGCGTCAAATTGGCTAGTCCCAGAGCTGCAACGAGATTTCGCCCATTATCACACACCACCAGGCCGGGCTTGAGGCTCACCGGCAGCAACCACTCGTCGGTCTGTTGTTCTATACCCCGCCACAACTCCTGTGCGGTGTGGGGCCTGTCCCCCAAACATATGAGTTTCAGAATGGCCTGCTGACGTTTACCCCGGGCTGTGCTGAAGTTGGTGGTGAAGGTGTGTGGCTGACTGGATGAGCAGGTGGTAGAAGAGGAGGAGGAAGCCGAGAAGGAGGAGGTGGCAACAGGAGGCAAAGAATGTTGCCCTGCGATCCTTGGCGGCGGAAGGACGTGCGCCAAACAGCTCTCCGCCTGGGGCCCAGCTGCCACTACATTTACCCAGTGTGCAGTTAGGGAGATATAGCGTCCCTGGCCGTGCTTACTGGTCCACGTATCTGTGGTTAGGTGGACCTTGCCACAGATGGCGTTGCGCAGTGCACACTTGATTTTATCGGATACTTGGTTGTGCAGGGAAGGCACGGCTCTCTTGGAGAAGTAGTGCCGGCTGGGAACAACATACTGTGGGACAGCAAGCGACATGAGCTGTTTGAAGCTGTCTGTGTCCACCAGCCTAAATGACAGCATTTCATAGGCCAGTAGTTTAGAAATGCTGGCATTCAGGGCCAGGGATCGAGGGTGGCTAGGTGGGAATTTACGCTTTCTCTCAAATGTTTGTGAGATGGAGAGCTGAACGCTGCCGTGTGACATGGTTGAGACGCTTGGTAACGGAGGTGGTGGTGGTGTTGGTGGTACATCCCCTGTTTGCTGGGAGGCAGGTGCCAACGTTCCTCCAGAGGCAGAGGAAGAGGCCGAGGCGGCAGCAGCAGAAGAGGTAGCAGGGGGTGCCTGAGTGACTTCCTTGGTTTTAAGGTGTTTACTCCACTGCAGTTCATGCTTTGCATGCAGGTGCCTGGTCATGCAGGTTGTGCTCAGGTTCAGAACGTTAATGCCTCGCTTCAGGCTCTGATGGCACAGCGTGCAAACCACTCGGGTCTTGTCGTCAGCACATTGTTTGAAGAAGTGCCATGCCAGGGAACTCCTTGAAGCTGCCTTTGGGGTGCTCGGTCCCAGATGGCGGCGGTCAGTAGCAGGCGGAGTCTCTTGGCGGCGGGTGTTCTGCTTTTGCCCACTGCTCCCTCTTTTGCTACGCTGTTGGCTCGGTCTCACCACTGCCTCTTCCTCCGAACTGTGAAAGTCAGTGGCACGACCTTCATTCCATGTGGGGTCTAGGACCTCATCGTCCCCTGCATCGTCTTCCACCCAGTCTTGATCCCTGACCTCCTGTTCAGTCTGCACACTGCAGAAAGACGCAGCAGTTGGCACCTGTGTTTCGTCATCATCAGAGACATGCTGAGGTGGTATTCCCATGTCCTCATCATCAGGAAACATAAGTGGTTGTGCGTCAGTGCATTCTATGTCTTTCACCGCTGGGGAAGGGCTAGGTGGATGCCCTTGGGAAACCCTGCCAGCGGAGTCTTCAAACAGCATAAGAGACTGCTGCATAACTTGAGGCTGAGACAGTTTCCCTGGTATGCATGGGGGTGATGTGACAGACTGATGGGGTTGGTTTTCAGGCGCCATCTGTGCGCTTTCTGCAGAAGACTGGGTGGGAGATAATGTGAACGTGCTGGATCCACTGTCGGCCACCCAATTGACTAATGCCTGTACCTGCTCAGGCCTTACCATCCTTAGAACGGCATTGGGCCCCACCATATATCGCTGTAAATTCTGGCGGCTACTGGGACCTGAGGTAGTTGGTACACTAGGACGTGTGGATGTGGCAGAACGGCCACGTCCTCTCCCAGCACCAGAGGGTCCACTAACACCACCACGACCATGTCCACGTCCGCGTCCCTTACTAGATGTTTTTCTCATTGTTATGGTTCACCACAACAACAAATATATTATTTGGCCCAATGTATTGTATTCAAATTCAGCGGGATATAAATTTGAGGCCTAGTATTTAGGCGCTGGGTGACCGGTATGGATTTAGTGACAGAATTAGACTTGGAAATGCACAGAAGCGTGTGTGTGAAGTTATTCTGAATGACCCTATGTGCACCTTCAATATGATCTACCCTTTTAGGGATAGATTTCAAATAGCTCTGATATAGCAGAAACGACTAAATTATGAAATTGCTAAATTGGGAATTGTATTTCAACCCAGAACAAAAAATGTGCTTTGACGGACACTAAATAACTTTCCCAGCCACAACAGGACAGCGGTAACGAGAGATTTAGCGGGATATAAATTTGAGGCCTAGTATTTAGGCGCTGGGTGACAGGTATGGGTTTAGTGACAGAATTAGATTTGGAAATGCACAGTAGCGGGTGTGTGAAGTTATTCTGAATGACCCTATGTGCACCTTGAATATTATATACCCTTTTAGGGATAGATTTCAAATAGCTCTGATATAGCAGAAACCACTAAATTATGAAATTGCTAAATTGGGAATTGTATTTCAACCCAGAACAAAAAATGTGCTTTGACGGACACTAAATAACTTTCCCAGCCACAACAGGACAGCGTTAACGAGAGATTTAGCAGGATATAAATTTGAGGCCTAGTATTTAGGCGCTGGGTGACAGGTATGGGTTTAGTGACAGAATTAGACTTGGAAATACACAGTAGCGGGTGTGTGTGAAGTTATTCTGAATGACCCAATGTGCACCTTGAATATTATATACCCTTTTAGGGATAGATTTCAAATAGCTCTGATATAGCAGAAACCACTAAATTATGAAATTGTTAAATTGGGAATTGTATTTAAACCCAGAACAAAAAATGTGCTTTGACGGACACTAAATAACTTTCCCAGCCACAACAGGACAGCGTTAACGAGAGATTTAGCAGGATATAAATTTGAGGCCTAGTATTTAGGCGCTGGGTGACAGGTATGGGTTTAGTGACAGAATTAGACTTAGAAATACACAGTAGCGGGTGTGTGTGAAGTTATTCTGAATGACCCAATGTGCACCTTGAATATTATATACCCTTTTAGGGATAGATTTCAAATAGCTCTGATATAGCAGAAACCACTAAATTATGAAATTGCTAAATTGGGAATTGTATTTCAACCCAGAACAAGAAATGTGCTTGAACGGACACTAAATAACTCGCCCAGCTACAGCACTAAGGACAGATTTAGCGGGATATAAATTTGAGACCTAGTATTTAGGCGCTGGGTGACAGGTATGGGTTTAGTGCCAGAATTAGACTTGGAAATACACAGTAGCGGGTGTGTGTGAAGTTATTCTGAATGACCCAATGTGCACCTTGAATATTATATACCCTTTTAGGGATAGATTTCAAATAGCTCTGATATAGCAGAAACCACTAAATTATGAAATTGCTAAATTGGGAATTGTATTTCAACCCAGAACAAGAAATGTGCTTTGACGGACACTAAATAACTTTCCCAGCCACAACAGGACAGCGTTAACGAGAGATTTAGCAGGATATAAATTTGAGGCCTAGTATTTAGGCGCTGGGTGACAGGTATGGGTTTAGTGACAGAATTAGACTTGGAAATACACAGTAGCGGGTGTGTGTGAAGTTATTCTGAATGACCCAATGTGCACCTTGAATATTATATACCCTTTTAGGGATAGATTTCAAATAGCTCTGATATAGCAGAAACCACTAAATTATGAAATTGCTAAATTGGGAATTGTATTTCAACCCAGAATAAGAAATGTGCTTGAACGGACACTAAATAACTCGCCCAGCTACAGCACTAAGGACAGATTTAGCGGGATATAAATTTGAGACCTAGTATTTAGGCGCTGGGTGACAGGTATGGGTTTAGTGCCAGAATTAGACTTGGAAATACACAGTAGCGGGTGTGTGTGAAGTTATTCTGAATGACCCAATGTGCACCTTGAATATTATATACCCTTTTAGGGATAGATTTCAAATAGCTCTGATATAGCAGAAACCACTAAATTATGAAATTGCTAAATTGGGAATTGTATTTCAACCCAGAACAAGAAATGTGCTTTGACGGACACTAAATAACTTTCCCAGCCACAACAGGACAGCGTTAACGAGAGATTTAGCAGGATATAAATTTGAGGCCTAGTATTTAGGCGCTGGGTGACAGGTATGGGTTTAGTGACAGAATTAGACTTGGAAATACACAGTAGCGGGTGTGTGTGAAGTTATTCTGAATGACCCAATGTGCACCTTGAATATTATATACCCTTTTAGGGATAGATTTCAAATAGCTCTGATATAGCAGAAACCACTAAATTATGAAATTGCTAAATTGGGAATTGTATTTCAACCCAGAACAAGAAATGTGCTTGAACGGACACTAAATAACTCGCCCAGCTACAGCACTAAGGACAGATTTAGCGGGATATAAATTTGAGGCCTAGTATTTAGGCGCTGGGTGACAGGTATGGGTTTAGTGCCAGAATTAGACTTGGAAATACACAGTAGCGGGTGTGTGTGAAGTTATTCTGAATGACCCAATGTGCACCTTGAATATTATATACCCTTTTAGGGATAGATTTCAAATAGCTCTGATATAGCAGAAACCACTAAATTATGAAATTGCTAAATTGGGAATTGTATTTCAACCCAGAACAAGAAATGTGCTTGAACGGACACTAAATAACTCGCCCAGCTACAGCACTAAGGACAGATTTAGCGGGATATAAATTTGAGGCCTAGTATTTAGGCGCTGGGTGACAGGTATGGGTTTAGTGCCAGAATTAGACTTGGAAATACACAGTAGCGGGTGTGTGTGAAGTTATTCTGAATGACCCAATGTGCACCTTGAATATTATATACCCTTTTAGGGATAGATTTCAAATAGCTCTGATATAGCAGAAACCACTAAATTATGAAATTGCTAAATTGGGAATTGTATTTCAACCCAGAACAAGAAATGTGCTTGAACGGACACTAAATAACTCGCCCAGCTACAGCACTAAGGACAGATTTAGCGGGATATAAATTTGAGGCCTAGTATTTAGGCGCTGGGTGACAGGTATGGGTTTAGTGCCAGAATTAGACTTGGAAATACACAGTAGCGGGTGTGTGTGAAGTTATTCTGAATGACCCAATGTGCACCTTGAATATTATATACCCTTTTAGGGATAGATTTCAAATAGCTCTGATATAGCAGAAACCACTAAATTATGAAATTGCTAAATTGGGAATTGTATTTCAACCCAGAACAAGAAATGTGCTTGAACGGACACTAAATAACTCGCCCAGCTACAGCACTAAGGACAGATTTAGCGGGATATAAATTTGAGGCCTAGTATTTAGGCGCTGGGTGACAGGTATGGGTTTAGTGCCAGAATTAGACTTGGAAATACACAGTAGCGGGTGTGTGTGAAGTTATTCTGAATGACCCAATGTGCACCTTGAATATTATATACCCTTTTAGGGATAGATTTCAAATAGCTCTGATATAGCAGAAACCACTAAATTATGAAATTGCTAAATTGGGAATTGTATTTCAACCCAGAACAAGAAATGTGCTTGAACGGACACTAAATAACTCGCCCAGCTACAGCACTAGGGACAGATTTAGCTGGATATAAATTTGAGGCCTAGTATTTAGGCGCTGCGTGACAGGTATGGGTTTAGTGACAGAATTAGACTTGGAAATACACAGTAGCGGGTGTGTGTGAAGTTATTCTGAATGACCCAATGTGCACCTTGAATATTATATACCCTTTTAGGGATAGATTTCAAATAGCTCTGATATAGCAGAAACCACTAAATTATGAAATTGCTAAATTGGGAATTGTATTTCAACCCAGAACAAGAAATGTGCTTGAACGGACACTAAATAACTCGCCCAGCTACAGCACTAGGGACAGATTTAGCTGGATATAAATTTGAGGCCTAGTATTTAGGCGCTGGGTGACCGGTATGGATTTAGTGACAGAATTAGACTGGGATATGGCCAAAAAATAAACAGACTATTGCTGGTTAAATGCACTTGGTGTGACAGCTTCACCCTGATGTAGGCTTTAGCCAAAAAACAACCACACCATTGAGGGTTAAATGCACTTGGTGACAGGCGCAGCTTGCCCCTGATTTAGTATATGGCCAGAAAATGAACAGACTATTGCTGGTTAAATGCACTTGGTGTGACAGCTTCACCCTGATGTAGGCTTTAGCCAAAAAACAACCACACCATTGAGGGTTAAATGCACTTGGTGACAGGCGCAGCTTGCCCCTGATTTTGTATATGGCCAAAAAATGAACAGACTATTGCTGGTTAAATGCACTTGGTGTGACAGCTTCACCCTGATGTAGGCTTTAGCCAAAAAACAACCACACCATTGAGGGTTAAATGCACTTGGTCGCAGCTTGTGCTGGCGCACCACAAGACACAAAATGGCCGCCGATCACCCCAGAAAAATGTGACTGACAAACGGTCTGTGCAGCCTAAAAACAGTGAGCAATTGAGGATCAGCAGCTCAATGATCCACAGCTGCAGATCGATCAGTTAATCAAGTCCTTTGGAGGAGTTAATCTGCCTAATCTCGCCCTACTGTCGCAGCCGCAACCTCTCCCTACGCTAATCAGAGCAGAGTGACGGGCGGCGCTATGTGACTCCAGCTTAAATAGAGGCTGGGTCACATGGTGCTCTGGCCATTCACAGCCATGCCAATAGTAGGCATGGCTGTGATGGCCTCTTGGGGCAAGTAGTATGACGCTTGTTGATTGGCTGCTTTGCAGCCTTTCAAAAAGCGCCAAGAAAGCGTCACAAAAGCGCGAAGAAAGCGACGAACACCGAACCCGAACCCGGACTTTTACGAAAATGTCCGGGTTCGGGTCCGTGTCACGGACACCCCAAAATTCGGTACGAACCCGAACTATACAGTTCGAGTTCGCTCATCCCTATTCACATACCAAAGTAGGACCCAGTGCGCAGAAGCCAGGGTGCTATCTCCTCTCTCTTATCTCTTCTTCCTTTTTGACCAATGAAACAATGTTTTAGCCTCAGTGAGGACTGCCCTCTTCTGAAGATGTATATACGCTTACCCCCATGTAATTAAAGTTAGAGATTGCATTGACCGACTTCTGTGTCAGTGTCTAGTCTCTCAGCCATGCGTGGATATTAACCCCTGGGGGGGTACATTGATCTGGCACACCAGAGTGTATCTTAAATGCCCTAATTTAGGGCGGCTTCATCACCTGTGTTGCTGAAGAGAGAGCTATGGTTGGATGCGAGAAAACCATTTGTGTTAGGGGTGTCGGGGAGCAGCCCCGCACCGTATAGTCAGGACACGACTGTATAGCTTAGCGCCGGATGGCAAGGATTTACTTTATGTTTTGTTTGTTTTCTGCTGTACAAACCTTTTTGCCTAGATAAACCTGGCAACCAGCCAGATTTTCAAGGAAACTGCCTGCTTACGGACTGTCTGTTTCAGAAAAAGGTGATCCCCACAAGCTAATCTCCCACACGTGGTGGACTCAGCGGGCATTTTCTGAAAATGGAGGAAATGTTAAATGCCCTGCTACAGACCAATGCCACTCAGCGGGAATCCAACCGCCAAGTCGCAGAGGTCGCTGCAGAACAGGGGGCCCAACAGGAGATGAACCGGCAGTTTGCAGAGGCTCTTGTGGAACTGAAAAAGGGGTTCCCACCTCCTGCGCCAGGGGAACCAAAATTGGTACGTGCCTCCTACTACCTACAGAAGATGACACCTACTGATGATGTTGAGGCCTACCTTGCGACTTTTGAGAGAGTTGCTGTCCGCGAGGAGTGGCCAAAAGAACAGTGAGCGGGTCTAGTGGCCCCGTTTTTGACCGGGGAACCTCAAAAGGCGTACTTTGATCTCGAACCGGATAAGGCCCAGGACTATGAGACAATGAAGACGGAGATACTTGCACGCTTGGGTGTCACCATGGTAGTCCGAGCCCAGCGTGTGCATCAGTGGATTAACTCCAGCAGCAAGTCACACTGTTCTCAAATGTTTGACCTGATCCATCTCACCAGGAAGTGGTTGCAGCCAGAGACCTTGACTGTCCCTCAGATCGTGGAGCGGGTAGTAATGGACCGGTACCTGCATGCGCTCCCTGCGACACTGCAGAAGTGGGTCGGACAGGGGGACCCCAACACTGCAACCCAGTTGGTGGAGCTAGTGGAGAGGTACCTTGCTTCTGAGGACTTGCTGAATCCGTATATGCCCCACCGTAGAGCATCTTGGGACGCAAGATCACCCCCAGGATGTGGTAAGACTGTTCCAGGGTTCAGAAGCAGGGGTAATGTTAAGACAGATTTTGCAGCTAATGAGACTGTGGGTCCTAGACCTGGAGACTGGCCAAAGAAGCCAGGAAGGTCTTTGGGACCCTTCAAAGGACTGGGGGTAGAGCACATATAGTGTTATCGGTGCCATGCATTTGGGCATATTACTGTCCTTTAAGTGATGAACCTATGCAGTGTGACTATGCTTACAGGAAAAGACACATTTCTCTTTTTGCACAGGTCGCGTGTACTGCAGCATGTTCGAGTCACACCGAGAGACAAGTGTGCGCTATTTCTGTGGATGGAAAGCCACTCACAGCCCTGCTAGACTCGGGTAGCAAACTACACCCCAGTACATTTGAATTCATGGGGACACACGGGACTACCAGACAGCAGTGGTTGAGGTTGATACCCCTTGGGGCAGTTTGACACATTCAGTCAGGGTGGTGCCGTCACTGCTTCACGAAGCGTTAGTGGGGAGAGATTTTCCCCATTTTTGAAGCTTATGGGAAGGCAAGGGGAGACTGGTAGATAGAGCTCCCCCTGCTGGGGAGGCAGAGGAGCTCTCGTCAGATCCTTTTTTCCAAAGGGAAGGGGACGTTGTTGAAGAAGCAGGAGATCCTCTTCCTTTCCCTGTTCTGGCTGGGGAGCCGGAGGACCGGGAAGCTAGCTCGAGGGTAATGAACAGGAGAGAAATGTTATGCCAGATTTAGAAGTCAGGAGAGAGGATTTCTGTACCGAACAACTGCGAGATGTCACCCTCATTAGAGCTAGGGAAAATGTTAAGATGGTGGTCCCTAACTGGGGGGTGTCCTTCCCCTACATGGCCCTCAACAACAATTTACTGTATCAGGTGATAAAACGTGGAGAAGACGAGGTCGAACAGCTACTGGTTCCCAAACCCGTCCGCAGGGTCGTACTAGACCTGGCACATAGTCACGTGATGGGGGGACATATCGGCGTTGAAAAGACCAGGGAGAGAATCGCCCAGAGATTTTTCTTGCCTGGGTTGCATGCAGATGTCAGGCAGTACTGTGGGTCGTGCCCCGAGTGCCAATTGTCAGCACCAGCGCCCCATTTTCGCAGTCCCCTGGTTGCTCTACCAATAATTGAGGTCCCTTTTGAACGGATTGGCATGGACCTGGTGGGGCCAGTGGTGAAGTCTGCCTGGGGTCACCAGCATATTCTGGTAATCCTGGACTACGCGACACGGTACCCTGAGGCCATCCCCTTGTGTAACATCTCTGCTAAGACTATCGCCAAGGAGTTAGTCCAGGTGTTTAGTCGAGTCGGGATCCCAAAGGAGATCTTAACCGATCAAGGCACCCCATTTATGTCCAGGGTCACCAAGGAACTGTGTAAAGTATATAAAATTTCCCATCTCCGCATCTCTGTCTACCACCCCCAAACGGATGGACTTGTGGAGCGATTTAATAAAACGCTGAAAAGTATGTTGAAAAAGGTGGTTGACAGAGATGGGAAAAAGGAGGCCAAGGAGGCCCAGAGGAGGGTCTACAATTAGGGTGCCAAGGTCCGTACTTTCAGACCCGGGGAACGAGTGTTGGTACTGGTTCCCACAGTTGAAAGCAAGTTCCTAGCTAAGTGGCAGGGTCCCTTTGAGGTGGTTGAAAAAGTAGGCGAGGTAAACTACAAGGTCTACCAACCCGGGAAATGGAAGTCACAACAGATTTATCATGTAAATCTCTTAAAACCCCTGAAGGACAGAGAGACTTTGTTGACCACGTCTCCGGCCGCAACAGTCCGGCGACCGGTGATCCCTGACGTCCCCATAACGGAGTCCCTATCCCTGGTGCAACAAAGTGACGTTAGGGCATTTTTGTACAAAAATAGAGACTTTTTCTCCCCCTTACCCGGACGAACCAATGTGATTCAGCATGACATAGTGACAGAATCTGGGGTTCGGGTAAATGTAAAGGCATATAGAATACAGGAGGCCAGACGAGAGGCAGTCACAAAGGAAATAAAAATGATGTTAGAGTTGGACGTGATAGAAGAGTCCCACAGTGATTGGTCGAGCCCCATAGTGCTGGTCCCAAAACCCGATGGCACTGTTAGGTTTTGTAACGACTTTTGGAAACTCAACAGTGTCTCCAAGTTCGATGCCTACCCGATGCCTCGGGTCGACAAACTCGTGGACAGGTTGGGACAAGCCCGCTACATAACGACCCTAGACCTGACGAAAGGCTACTGGCAGCTACCCCTAACTGAATCGGCCAAGGAGAAAATTGCCTTTTCCACTCCTGAATGCTCGTTTCAGTATAAGCAGATGCCTTTTGGTCTGCACGGAGCTCCTGCATCATTCCAACAAATGATGGATAAAACTTTGAGCCCACATTGCCCGTATGCAGCTGCTTATTTGGACGATGTGGTCATCCACAGCACAGATTGGGAATCGCAGCTGCTCCGGGTACAAGCAGTGGTAGATTCCCTTAAGAAAGCAGGTCTTACGGCCAACCCAAAAAAGTGTGCCATAGGCCTGGAGGAAGCCAAATACCTTGGCTACGTTATTGGCCGGGGACTGGTCAAGCCCCAGACCAATAAGGTTGAGGCAATTCAAAAATGTCCCCAACTAATAAACAAAAAACAAGTTCGGGCCTTTATTGGCATTAAAGGGTATTACCAGCGGTTTATACACGACTTTTCCACCATTGCCACTGCTCTGACCGACCTGACAAAGGGCAGAGGGTCGGCCATGGTTCAATGGAATCCTGAAGCTGAGGAGGCCTTCCAGAAGTTAAAGCGGGCCCTTTGTGTACTACCGGTGTTGGTAACCCCAGACTTCTCAAAAGGAGTTTGTGGTACAGACGGACGCCTCTGAGGTGGGCCTAGGGGCTGTCCTATCCCAAACCAGAGATGGTGAGGAGCACCCAGTGGTATACCTGAGCCGAAAGCTGAACAAGCATGAAAAGAACTATGCCATTGTCGAGAAGGAGTGTCTGGCTATTAAATGGGCCCTAGACTCGCTGAAATATTACTTATTGGGAAGGTCGTTTAAGCTCGTCACCGACCATGCACCCCTAAAGTGGATGTGTGACAACAGGGAAAAAAAATAGCCGCGTGACAAGATGGTTTCTGGTCTTACAGCCCTTTAAGTTTTCAGTAGAGCATAGGCCGGGCAAGCTCCAAAACAATGCGGATGCCCTCTCCTGCATACATTGTCTGCTGGGAACAGTTGCTCAGCCGCGGGGGCTAGAGCAGAGGGGGGGGATATGTGATGGTATGCGAGGCGAGGTGGTGGATGATAGGTATGTTTCACCTCGCATGCGCTCTGTTGTCAGGGACTGAACCGGAATCCGGCCCGGGTTTTCCAGCCTCTGTGGCAGGCTTGGTTCCGGTCCAGAAATTGTGGTCCACTGGAGTTCACCTCCAGGTGGACTTTAAATAAACAGGAAGAGTGCACAACAGGGCTCTCATGTGCTGAGTCTCAGGACTGTAAACTGTGTTGCTGAAGAGAGAGCTATGGTTGGATGCGAGAAAAACAAAAGGTTTGCTTTACCATTTGTGTTGGCGGTGTCGGGGAGCAGCCCCGCACCGTATAGTCAGGACACGACTTTATAGCTTAGCGCCGGACAGCAAGGATTTACTTTATGTTTTGTTAGTTTTCTGCTGTACAAACCTTTTTGCCTAAATAAACCTGGCAACCAGCCAGATTTTCAAGGAAACTGCCTGCTTACAGACTGTTTCAGAAAAAGGTGATCCCCACGAGCTAATCTCCCACAGTAGTCACAGGATACATTTCCTATCAGCCTCCTCAAGACACAGTGCTGACTGCTGGCAGGATATAGGCTGTTTATTTTATCTTATTCAAACTGCTGGACAATAATTATAGGTTATAAGATACACATTGCAAGAATTTATTAACTAAATGAATAAATCTTTGGACTAATCTTTCAGACAAACTAAGGGGCACATTTATTAAGACCTGTGTTTTAGACGCTGGTCTTAATAAACCTCTAAGCTGGCGGAGGATCCGCCGGAGTTATGAAGGGGCACAGCACTAGTTCTAAATATAAGACAGCTTCTGAGCTGTTACATTTAGACCATCTTCTGGAAATTTCACCCATCTGCACCCAGGATTTTTGGAGCTTAGCCAGAGTGAACATTGGGTCTTTGGTCACCTCATCCCCAATTACTTAGTTTGGTGGGACGACCAGCTCTAGGAAAAGCCCTGGTTGTTCCAAACCTCTTCCATTTAAGAATTATGGCGACCACTCTTTGGATTTTTCAATGCAGCAGAATTGTTGTTGTACCCTTCTCCAGATCTACGCCTCCACGCTATCCAGCCTCGAAATACTACATTCAATTCTTTCCTTCTCATGGCTTGGTTTTTGCTGTGCTATGCATTGTCAGCAGTGAGATCTTATATAGGCAGGGGTGTGCTTTTCCAAATCATGTCCAGTTAACTGAATTTACCATAAGTGGACTCCAATCAAGGTGTAAAAATATCTTATGACAAAGAGAAATGGGAGGCCTCCAGAGCAAACTTTCAAATTTCATAGCAAAGGGTCTTAATACTTATTCATATGCAAAATTTTATTTTTTTATTTTTAATGCATTTACATTTTTTTATTTTAGCACAAGGCTGCTACATAACAAAATGTGGAAAAAGTGAAAGAGTCTGAGAACTTTTCGAATGCATTGTAGGTTTGCTTGATGATAGATGATCAAATTGTCATGGTCTTACCTCCTTGCTGTTCCCTTCGTTTGACATGTGCTGGCGGCCATCTTGGTTTCTGGGTTTTCTTGTAGCCTCCCACCCTGCGGCTCCTCCTTCCCACTGGGAGGAGCTGGATGCCCAGCTCATATATATAGGAGGTCTGTGGCTTCAGTTCCTTGCTTGGTCCTCCTGTGTTCACATGCTTCCAAGACTGCTGCTGCTTCTGGTTCCTGATCCTGGCCTCGTCTGACTACCCCGTTGGTTCCTGATTCCGGCTTCGTCTGACTACCCCGTTGGTTCCTGATTCCGGCTTCGTCTGACTACCCCGTTGGTTCCTGTTCCTGGCTTCGTCTGACTACCCTTCTGGTTCCTGACCTCTGTCTCCGCAAGACCCTGCTTCGGTTTAGCCATCCGTTCGGACTTTGCTTACGGCTTGCTCTTCAATAAAACCTTCTTATTTTCCACTTATCTCTTGTTGTACGTCTGGTTCATGGTTCCATGACATTAGGACCAAGCCATGAATTCTGACGGTACAGGGCCACCCTCGCTACCTACGCTGGTTGCCAGACTTGATCAGCAGGATCACCTGTTGGGTCGGTTCGCTGTGGCGTTGCAAACCCTGCTTGAACGCACGGCTCATTTAGCTTCCGTTGCCGATGGGTCGGTTGTCGCTCCTGGGCCCGCTCCTACTGCCGCTCCGGTTGTTGCGCCAGAGTCTACCCTGACACCTGTTGCTGCGCCTGTGGTGTTTCAGGGTATGACCGGTTCTGCCCCCCTTCCACAGCGCTTTGGGGGAGAGCCAACTCAGTGCCGAGGTTTCCTTAACCAGGTGGGCATTTACTTCGAGTTGCTGCCACATGCCTTTCCTACTGAGAGATCAAGGGTGGGCTTCTTGATCTCGCTGCTCTCGGACAAGGCCTTGGCCTGGGCCAGCCCTTTATGGGAGAACAACAATCCGGTGGTTGCCGAGTTTTCCGGTTTTGTTGCTTCTCTTCGGAAGGTATTCGATGTGCCGGCTCGTGCTGCCTCTGCTGCGAAGCTCCTTATGTCCATCAGACAGGGTTCACGATCCGTAGCTGAATACGCCATTGAGTTTCGTACCCTGGCAGCAGAGGTGGGCTGGAATAATGAGGCTCTGGTCGCTGCTTTCTCTCATGGTCTCTCGGATGCCTTGAAGGATGAGGTTGCAGCTAAGGACCTACCAGTGGAGCTCGAGTCTCTTATTTCTTTCCTGATTTTGATTGACACCAGACTCAGGGAGAGACCTTCCTTTAAGGAGAGCCTGCGGAGGTCTCCTAACAGATTGGCGCCTACGTTTGCTGTCCCACCCGTGCCTCCCTCTCCTCCCACGCCTCCTGGGGATGACTTGTCTGGGGGTGAACCCATGCAGCGGGGGTTTGCTCGCCTGTCTGAGGGGGAGAGGGTACTCCGGAGACGCGAGGGCCGATGCATGTACTGTGGTCTCGGTGGGCATTTTCGGTTGGCATGTCCGAACCGTCCGGGAGAACGCTCGCACCTGAGGTCCTGTCGGGGGCAGATCTTGGGTGGAGTCTCCTCGTCCCCGGTTTCCCGTGTTGACAAACCACTGATCACGGTTGTCCTCTCCTGGGTCGGGGGCTCCGTGACGACCCAGGCGTTGGTGGACTCTGGTGCTGGTGGTTTGTTCATTGATAGAGTGTTCGTTGCCGCGAATTCCATTCCTCTGCAGCCTCGAGGTTCCCCACTGGCTCTTGAGGCGATAGACGGCAGACCCCTTCTGCCGCCACACGTGACTCATGAGACCCTTCCAGTGGGGATAGCCATTGGTGCCGTTCACAGAGAGTCGGTCTGTCTCCAGGTTATTTCGTCTCCACACTACTCGGTGGTCTTGGGGTACCCCTGGCTCCAGAAGCATAATCCGACTTTCGATTGGAGATCGGTCGAGATCCTCTCGTGGTCACCGCAGTGTGGGGCTAGTTGCATCCATGGGCCTGTCAAGTTGCTGTGTACTTCCTCGGACTCTCTGTTGCCTCCTGAATACGAAGAGTACCGGGATGTATTCGATAAGGTGCGCGCGGTTGCCCTACCTCCGCACCGCCCATACGATTGTGCCATAGAGTTACAATCCGGTGCCGTTCCTCCTCGTGGCAAAGTCTATCCACTGTCGGTAGCGGAGAATGAGGCCATGGAGGAGTACGTGAGGGAGGCGCTTTCACGCGGACACATTCGCAAATCCTCGTCCCCGGCAGGGGCTGGATTTTTCTTTGTGAAAAAGAAGGGCGGCGAGTTGAGGCCTTGCATCGATTACAGGGGTCTCAATCGCATCACGATCAAGAACGCTTACCCGATACCCTTGATTTCCGAGCTGTTCGATCGCCTCAAAGGGGCCACGGTCTTTACCAAACTCGACCTGAGGGCGGCATATAACCTGGTAAGGATCAAGGCGGGCGATGAGTGGAAGACCGCGTTTAACACCAGGACCGGTCATTATGAATCCTTGGTTATGCCCTTTGGGTTGTGCAATGCGCCCGCAGTCTTCCAGGAATTCATCAACGATGTTTTCCGTGACCTGTTGCAGCAGTGTGTGGTGGTCTATTTGGATGACATCTTGGTATATTCTGCATCAATGGAGGCCCACATTCTGGATGTCAGACGAGTGTTGCAACGCTTACGAGAGAACAAGCTGTTCGGTAAGCTTGAGAAATGCGAATTTCACCGATCCCAGGTAACCTTCTTAGGTTACATCATTTCCGCTGAGGGGTTCTCCATGGATCCTGAGAAGGTTTCGGCTGTCTTACAGTGGCCCCAGCCCAGTGGGCTTCGTGCCCTGCAGTGCTTTTTGGGCTTCGCCAATTATTATCGGAAGTTCATCAGGGACTTTTCCATGCTAGCCAAGCCTCTCACGGATCTGACCAGGAGGGGCAGTAATCCTCAGGTCTGGCCGCTCGAGGCCATCCGAGCTTTTGAGGCTCTAAAGTCCGCCTTTGTGTCGGCTCCGATTCTGTCGCATCCCAACCCTGGGTTGCCTTTTGTCCTCGAGGTGGACGCGTCTGAGACGGGAGTAGGCGCCCTCCTGTCTCAGCGTAGAACACCAGAGGGTCCTCTGCTTCCTTGTGGGTTTTACTCCCGGAAACTGTCTTCCGCGGAGTGCAACTATCAGATTGGTGACAGGGAGTTATTGGCCATCGTGCAGGCCCTTAAAGAATGGAGGCACTTGCTCGAGGGCTCGGTGGTTCCGGTTCTCATCCTGACGGACCACAAGAATCTGACCTACCTCTCTGAGGCCAAGAGATTGACACCACGTCAGGCCAGATGGGCTCTGTTCTTGTCACGTTTTAATTACGTGGTCTCCTACCTACCCGGCTCCAAGAACATCAGAGCGGATGCCTTATCACGGCAGTACTCCGAGCTGTCCGGGGAGGAGTCGATTCCGACTACGGTCATACCCCCGAATCAGATCCTGGCCGCTATTCGCACCAGCCTGACTTCTCCTCTGGGTGAGCAGATTTTGGCGGCTCAATCTGGTGCTCCCTCTGGGAGACCCAACGGCAGATGTTTTGTGCCTGAGGAGTTGCGCACTCGGTTGTTGCGAACCTACCATAACTCCAAGGCCGCGGGGCACCCTGGAAAGAATCAGCTGTCCTGGGCGGTTTCACGTCTGTTCTGGTGGCCTTCTCTACGTTCCGACATCGCCGCATATGTAGCGGCATGCTCCGTTTGTGCCCAGAGTAAGTCCCCTCGGCACCTTCCGTTGGGCCTTTTGCAACCCATAGCCACCGGGGAGCGTCCATGGTCACACCTGGGGATGGATTTCATTGTGGACCTCCCTGCATCCCGAGGCCATACGGTCATTCTCATGATTGTGGATCGGTTTTCCAAAATGTGCCACTGTGTTCCTCTCAAGAAGTTACCCTCTGCACAAGAGTTGGCCTCGATTTTTGCCAGGGAGGTCTTCCGGTTGCACGGTTTGCCCAAGGAGATTGTGTCGGATCGGGGGAGTCAGTTTGTGTCCAGGTTCTGGCGCGCCTTTTGCTCCCAGTTGGGGATTCATCTCTCTTTCTCCTCGGCCTACCACCCTCAGTCCAATGGGGCCGCAGAACGATCCAATCAGGCCTTGGAGCAATTCCTTCGTTGCTATGTCTCCGATCACCAAGACAATTGGGTTGACCTCCTGCCTTGGGCTGAGTTTGCCAGGAACACGGCGGTGAACTCTTCCTCTGGGACGTCTCCCTTCATGGCCAATTATGGGTTCCAACCTGCCGTGTTACCGGAGGTATTCTCTCCCCAGGATATTCCGGCTGTGGAGGATCACCTTTCCGTCCTACGTGCTTCTTGGGTACAGATCCAGAGGTCCCTTGAGGTCTCTGCGCAGCGCCAGAAACTCCAGGCTGATCGCAGACGAGCGCCCGCTCCTTCCTACCAGGTCGGAGACCGCGTATGGTTGTCCACCCGCAACCTCAACCTTCGAGTGCCCACTCCCAAGCTGGCGCCTCGCTTTGTTGGTCCCTTCCGAGTGCTTCGCAGGGTAAACCCGGTAGCCTATGCCCTTGCGCTTCCTCCTGGCATGCGGATCTCCAACGTGTTTCATGTCTCCCTGTTGAAGCCACTGGTGTGTAATCGTTTCACTTCCTCGATTCCTCGGCCTCGTCCGGTCCAAGTGGGCAATCGTGAGGAGTATGAGGTGAGCAATATCCTGGACTCACGCCTGGTCCGCGGCCGGGTGCAGTTTTTGGTCCATTGGCGTGGTTATGGTCCAGAGGAGCGTTCCTGGGTTCCCTCCGCAGATGTCCATGCTCCTGCTTTGCTCCGAGCCTTCCACGCACGCTTCCCTCAGAAACCGTTCCTTACTCCGCGGAGGAGGGGCCCTTGAGGGGGAGGTACTGTCATGGTCTTACCTCCTTGCTGTTCCCTTCGTTTGACATGTGCTGGCGGCCATCTTGGTTTCTGGGTTTTCTTGTAGCCTCCCACCCTGCGGCTCCTCCTTCCCACTGGGAGGAGCTGGATGCCCAGCTCATATATATAGGAGGTCTGTGGCTTCAGTTCCTTGCTTGGTCCTCCTGTGTTCACATGCTTCCAAGACTGCTGCTGCTTCTGGTTCCTGATCCTGGCCTCGTCTGACTACCCCGTTGGTTCCTGATTCCGGCTTCGTCTGACTACCCCGTTGGTTCCTGATTCCGGCTTCGTCTGACTACCCCGTTGGTTCCTGTTCCTGGCTTCGTCTGACTACCCTTCTGGTTCCTGACCTCTGTCTCCGCAAGACCCTGCTTCGGTTTAGCCATCCGTTCGGACTTTGCTTACGGCTTGCTCTTCAATAAAACCTTCTTATTTTCCACTTATCTCTTGTTGTACGTCTGGTTCATGGTTCCATGACACAAATCATACATGGTATCTTGATTATTGTCTTTGAACCAAATTGAATATAAGCATCCATACTGAGACTACACAGCACATGTCTTTGGTGTGGTGGTGTTTTTTTCTGTACCAGTGACTTCTTGGGGCTGACTAGCTACGGTAGGTTCCTGATAGGGGATCGTCCATATTAGGTTACTTTCACACTAGCGTTTTTCTTTTACGGCACTGAGTTCCGTCACAGGGGCTCAATACCGGAAAGAACTGATCAGTTGTATCCCCATGCATTCTGAATGGAGAGTATTCCGTTCAGGATGCATCAGGATGCCTTCAGTTCAGTCTTTTTGATATTCAGGACGAAGATAATACCGCAGCATGCATATATATTTTTTTAGGTCTGCCTGTGACACCCATAGACTTTGGGTAGCCAGACAGACACATGCCCCACAGCAGCTCTAAACTCTTCCTTGATCAGTGAGGTGAGACATGATGCTCAGGACCGTTAAACAAGTGACTGGAGGGTTTCCCAGTGGATAGATGATAATTGTAATTTATGGGAAACCCTTTTAAATAGAACTCCCCCCCACCCCACCTATAAAAGTGACTTTCATAGTGCCCCCACAATAGGGCCATTATTGTGGTTAGGGAATGCACAGACAGGCATCATGGTTGGATTTAGACAATGAACCAAAGGTTGTGCTCCCCTACCTTAATGGTAATGGCTCAGAAAGCATAGGTATTAGCGGTAGGAACTTTAAAGTTTTCTGTAAATGGTAATATAATCATTACTGTCACATGAAAGTATCAGAATTTGAAAATTAACTGAGATTCATGATAAATGTGTTTAATAAAGACAGGATTTTTTTAGTTTTATTTTAGAGATCAAATTATAGTTTGGTTAATATATGAGGCCATAACACCACGCAGCAAAAAATAAACTTTTCGTCTGCTACTGGGCAAAAAGCATTTGTCCTATACTAAATCGAGTGTGCGGATTACAAATACGAAGTCAGAATTGTTGTAACACGTCACAAAATTTTGTTATGCATAAGTATTTACGTTTGCGTTTGTGAACGGTCATATTTTTCCTTTGCAAAAGCCCCTATCATGTTGGGATTCTAGCGACCTTGATACCTGTTCTCCATTGTAGAAATATCTTTATGGAACCGTTCTCCATGTTCGTCACTTACGTGTCCCAAATTGGGTGGGAAAAAGTCAAGATGGGAATGTAAGAAATGCACTTTCAATGACATTCAGCAGCCAAGTTGTTCATATGCTGTAAGCATGTTGTCTACTAATTCAGCATAGTTTGCAGCTCGTCTGTTCCCAAGGAAGTTCAGCACTACTAGCACAAATGCATCCCAAGCTGCAAGACGCACTTGCTTTGTCAGATTCTTGCGCTGATCATAAGTAGTGTATTTGCCACATATGTAGCAGAAATTGACTGGATCGTTAACACATTTGCGTTTATCCATCCTAAGTTTCAAAACTGATAGCACTATAACAGATAACTTTATCAAAATCTGTCCAGCTTGCCTTATATACTTACTGCTGACATCAGCCTGAGTGCGTCCAAACAGGTGTGGACATGTCCATTGGAATATCTTCCATATAATGCATTAATATTATAACTGAATAGGCTTTGCATGTAAATGTGACCATGACATCTGCGCAGTCCGGGAGCAGAAGTCGCGCACTTCCGCTCTGGTAACCCCGGCTGAGATCGGGGAACCTGTTACATTGATCTAATTGTATTGGTATAATGCAAATGAAGTGTTCAATGGTGTCTATATAGACATCAATGAACACAATAGGCAATATAATGATTGCCAGTTATTGTCACCCAAGGTGACTTAAAAAAAAGTTTTTGCTAATATATATATAAAAAATAAATAAAAAAAGTTAAAATCACCCCCCTTTCCTTAAAATAAAAATACTTAAACAATAAAAAAAATATCATGTGCATCGCCGCGTGCAAAAATGCCCATACTATTAAAATATAACAATATTGATGGCATACAGCAAATGGCGTAATAAAAAAAAAGCCAATTTGCAATTTTTTGTCACTTCAACTACTTAAAAAGTGATCAAAAAGTCGCACACACTTCAAATTGGTATCACTTAAAAGAACAGATCATCCTGCAAAAAATTAGCCCTCACACAGCCCCACACATAACTACCAAAAAGTTATAAGGGTCAGAATATGGTCATAAATTTTTTTTTCCCCTCAAAGATTTAATATTTTTTTTTCAGTATTAAAACGCAAGAAAAATTATACAAGTGTGGTTTCATTGTAACCGTACTGACCTGGAGAATGAAGATAACAGGTAAATTTTACTGCATAGTGTACAGTGTAAAAGATAATAAATAAAAACCTTTATCAGAATTGCTTTTTTTCCCAATTCTACCCCATTTGGAATTTTTTCCCGTTTCCTACTACATGGTATTCAACCATAACTGGTGCCATTAGAAAGTATAACTTGTCCTGCAAAAAATAAAAAAAAATAAGCCCTCATAAGGCTATGTGAATGGAAAAATATAAAAGTTAGGACTATAGGAAGGCAGGGAGTGAAAAACAAAACCACAAAAATGGAAAATCCCAGGGTCCTTAAGGGGTCAAAATCTAGACGTGTCAGGCAAATTCCGAGTTCATATTTGGAATCAGCACGCTCATTTTAGTATAAATTACATGTTTTTCTCTCAGTAGCAAAATCATTGTTGCGTGGTGTAATCAACCATTTTTCAGCTGTAATCGACTTATTTTTCTTCTGGAAGTCAACAGTTATCAATATATTTTTATATACTTTCCATTATAACTTGTTCACTGGTGCCCAAAATGTACATTGGCCAGAAGTCAGTACAATAGCCAGTTTTTCAAACATGGCAAAAGAAAATGTAGACAAATTGATTGTGTCACCTTTGAATTAGCCTCTCAGAAATAAATGGAAAAATGTTAACTCTGTCAATATGTTCAGTAAATAAAGTCATAGTTTTACTGTAAGTAATTTAACTATAACAACATATTGAACTCACCTCTTTGAGTTCTGGTATATTCCTCTGGATGCTGCATATACAGTGTTTAAGCTCTTTAACACAATGGCAGCAACATTAAATAATGTGAGTGATACAACATGTAGCTATAGGTAAATGCATGGTTGAACGTGTTAACAAACAGCCTGTTTACAATGACAATGCACCATCACATTTGTTATGTTTTTTAAAATAAAAAATATACCAAAAAATTGTTCCTTGCTGGGGGAAGATAGAGTTTAAATACAGTAGCTTGTTCTGAACAAGTGGGCTAAAAATTATGCCTCAAAGATGCCTCCTCCTGTTTATACACATGCAAATGTTAATGTCAGAATACAAAGTGGCTTGTTCTGGACAAACATCCAAAAAGTATCCTTTTTTGGGAGCAACAGCAATATAGTGTGTATAGCTGTGCAGAGGTAATAGTTGCAGCAATAGCAGTGACAAAAGTAGCAAAACAGCATGGAACAGACAAGGCAGTAGATTTATGGTTGTATAAGGGTAGTATTAGTAAAGCAAATTAGTAGATGTACAGCTGTATAAGGGTAACGGTAATGGTAGTAGGGGGAGTAGCAATTGCAGTAGCAGCAGCAGCAGCAGCAATATAGCACATAATTGCAGGCAGACAACAGCAGTAGCATGATTGGGCTGGTGATAAATAGCCACTATCAGCAAGGGCAGATCTATTCAACTGCGTAAGCCACAGATGTGCGAAAATACTCACAGATTTATGTCTCATTCATTTTAACAAATGTGATGTTTTGCATACTTGTGGAAGACACCTTCCACCTGCCACACTGAAAAACCTCCCTGCGATTAAACTGGAAAATTGACAAATATAAATTTGAGGGAACAATATAAAGAGTACAAACTAGGCCACTTCCAGCCAATGTTCCAATCTGCCTGCCCAGAAGTCCATGGGGTCAGGGAACAGGACAAAATCTGGCTATTAAGGTGGCACATTTGCATTTGCTAATTTCTGGCAGGAAATGTGCCCCACTAAGAGCGGGCAGTGAAAACAGAGATGATGCAAGTGAAATATTTCTCTGGGGCCACAAGGAGGATGAGCAGGAGGAATGTGCTGACCCCTGGCTCAAAGGCAGACTCAGAGGTGAAATCAACATCATCTTAATGTGATCGAGAGGATAAGTGAGCTATCCAGTTCACAATGTCATCCTCTTTGTTCTCATTAATAATCTATTGCCTACAGGAAGCAAGGGAGAACTGTGGCCTACTACTACTACCGGCCAGACGTGTGTTGCCGACTATGCTATTACTGCTGTTTTAACTACTACAGCCATCCATACTCTCACTTGTGGATTATGAGAAACCAATCTTTTATTTATAAATTGTTATGAGGCCTATTTAAACAATGACCCAAGTAACATATTTGGTACACTGATTATTAAACAGTAGTAAGTGTTTTTCAGTGATTCACAGACAGAGGCACAATTAAACATCCCCTTCTACGAACACACTGTACACTGGTATTAACAATTTATAGTGGTATATTGATGCAGAATTAAATTAGTATATTGATGCACTAAAATTGCGTTGAATTAAACTGGTACATTGATGGAGTAAAATGAGCTGAATTAAACTGGTATATTGATGCACTAAAATGCATTGAATTAAACTAGTATAGTGATGCAGTAAAATGTGCAGAGTAAAACTAGTACAGTGAAGAAAAAAGGGTATTTGATACACTGGTGATTTTGTAAGTTTTCCCACCTACAAAGAATGGAGAGGTCTGTAACTTTTATCATTGGTACACTTCGACTGTGAGATACAGAATCAAAAGAAAATCCAGTAAGTCACATTGTATGATTTTTTTAAAATTAATTTGCATTTTACTGCATGACATAAGTATTTGATCACCTACCAACCAGCAAGAATTCTGGTTCTCACAGACCTGTTAGTTTTTCTTTAATTAAGCCCTCCTACCCTACACTCTTTACCTGTATTAATTGCACCTGTTTGAACTCGTTACCTATATAAAAGACACCTGTCCACACAATCAATCAAACCATGGCCAAGACCAAAGAGCTGTCTAAATACACCTGGGACAAAATTATAGACCTTCACAAGGCTGGGTTGGGCTACAGGACAATAGGCAAACAGCTTGGTGAAAAGGCAATAACTGTTGGCGCAATTATTATAAAATGGAAGAAACACAAGATGACTGTCAATTTTCCTCGGTCTGGGGCTCCATGCAAGATCTCCCCTCGTGGGGTAAGGATGATTCTGAGAACTACATGGGATGACCTGGTCAATGACCTGAGGAGAGCTGGGACCACAGTCTCAAACATTACCATTATCATGGATTAAAATCCTGCAGGGCACGCAAGGTGAATTTTTTTTGATAAACTAGTAATAAAAATGCACAGAAATATAAAAATATTATATATATATATATATATATATTATAGATACCAATTAATCAATTTATATCTATATATAGACATGATCCTATTGAATATTGATACATGATCTAATTGAGAACTGATATACAGACATGATCCTATTAAAAATCATTAATCCATTAAGGTAGAGGAATATTGTACATAATTGTTAATCAAATGGTGCTAGTATACCATTGGAATCAATAAATCAGGTTAAATAATATTTGATACCCAACAGCGATCATGCCAATTATTAAGATATTTCATATACATTTATATGCACAGTCCAAATGGGAGAAGATCATGTAGTCAAATGAGACCTAAATATAACTTTTTGGTATCAACTCCATCCGCCGTGTTTGAAGGAACAAGGATGAGTACAACCCCAAGAACACCGTCCCAACCATGAAGCATGGGGTGGAAACATCATACTTTCTGCAAAGGGGACAGGATGACTGCACCGTATTGAAGGGTGGACAGATGGGGCCACGTATCGCAATATTTTGGCCAACAACCTCCTTCCCTCAGTAAGAGAATTGAAGATGGGTCATGGCTGGGTCTTCCAGTATGACAATGACCCGAAACACACAGCCAGGACAACTAAGGAGTGGCTCCGTAAGAAGCATGTTAAGGTCCTAGAGTGGCCTAGCCTGACTCCATAACTGAACCCAATCGAAAATCTTTGGAGGGAGCTGAAACTCAATGTAGCTCAGCAACAGCCCCGAAACCTGAAAGATCTGGAGAAGATTTGTATGGAGGAGTGGGCCAAAATCCCTGCTGCAGTGTGTGCAAACTTGGTCAAGTACTACAAGAAACGTCTGACCTCTGCAATTGCAAACAAACGTTTCTGTACCAAATATTAAGTTATGTTTTTCTATTGTATCAAATACTTATTTCATGCAATAAAAGGCAAATTAATTATTTAAAAATCATACAATGTGATTTTATTTTATTTTTTTTAGATTCTGTCTCTCATAGTTAAAGTGTACCTACAATAAAAATTATATTCTTTGTAGGTGGGAAAACGTGCAAAATTGCCAGTGTATAAAATATTTATTTTCCGCACTGTATATTAATACAATAAAATGCCTTGAATTAAACTGCTATATTGACGCAGTAAAATGCACTAAATTAAACTAGTATCTTGATACAGTAAAATGTATTGAATTAAACTGGTATTTCTACACAATAAAATGCCTTGAATTAAACTTGTTTATTGACACAGTAAAATGCATTGAATTAAACTGATATATTGATGCAGTAAAATGTGCTCAATTAAACTCGTGTGCTGATGCAGTAAAATTGAAAATGTTCTGAAATAAACTGGTATATTGACAGTATACTGATGTAGTAAAATGCATCGAATTAAACTAGTATATTTTGACAGTAAAATGGATTGAATTAGACTGGTGTATCAACGCACTAAAGGTGTTGAAATGTTCAGTTATATACAGCAGTAAAGTTGCAACTGTTTATTCTATAACAAACAGAGGCATCCCCTTCTACGCACACACTGGTATTGACATGCTGAAAAGCGCTAAACTATGCAATTATAAATGGTAGCAAAATTACAAGAGAGATAAGTTGATTTTTTTTCTCTTTTGAGATCTTATTAACATGGGAGTCTTATAAACATGTGGAGTCTGACCTGAGGTCTGATAGTGATCTTATAAACATTGGGGATCTGATCTGAGGTCTGTTGTGCTTTTTCATAAGTTTAAACAGTTATACTTACTTATTTTAGTTATAATGGGTATTCATTGCCTTTAACCACTTAAGGACCACAGGTTTATACCCCCCTAGTGACCAGGCCCTTTTTTACAAATCGGCACTCCACAACTTTAGCGGTTTATTGCTCGGTCATGCAACTTACCACCCAAATGAATTTTACCTCCTTTTCTTCTCACTAATAGAGCTTTCATTTGGTGGTATTTCATTGCCGCTGACATTTTTACTTTTTTTGTTATTAATCGAAATTTAACGATTTTTTTGCAAAAAAATGACATTTTTCACTTTCAGCTGTAAAATTTTGCAAAAAAAAACGACATCCATATATACATTTTTCGCCAAATTTTTTGTTCTACATGTCTTTGATAAAAAAAAAATGTTTGGGCAAAAAAAAAAATGGTTTGGGTAAAAGTTATAGCATTTGCAAACTATGGTACAAAAATGTGAATTTCCGCTTTTTGAAACAGCTCTGACTTTCTGAGCACCTGTCATGATTCCTGAGGTTCTACAATGCCCAAACAGTAGAAAACCCCCACAAATGACCCCATTTCGGAAAGTAGACACCCTAAGGTATTCGCTGATGGGCATAGTGAGTTCATAGAACTTTTTATTTTTTGTCACAAGTTAGCGGAAAATGATGATGATTTTATTTTTTTTATTTTTTCTTACAAAGTCTCATATTCCACTAACTTGCGACAAAAAATAAAAAATTCTAAAAACTTGCCATGCCCCTCACGGAATACCTTGGGGTGCCTTCTTTCCAAAATGGGGTCACTTGTGGGGTAGTTATACTGCCCTGGCAATTTAGGGGCCCAAATGTGTGAGAAGAACTTTGCAATCAAAATGTGTAAGAAATGACCGGTGAAATCCAAAAGGTGCACTTTGGAATATGTGCCCCTTTGCCCACCTTGGCAGCAAAAAAGTGTGACACATCTGGTATCGCCGTACTCAGGAGAAGTTGGGGAATGTGTTTTGGGGTGTCATTTTACATATACCCATGCTGGGTGAGAAAAATATCTTGGTCAAATGCCAACTTTGTATAAAAAAATGGGAAAAGTTGTCTTTTGCCAAGATATTTCTCTCACCCAGCATGGGTATATGTAAAATGACACCCCAAAACACATTCCCCAACTTCTCCTGAGTACGGCGATACCACATGTGTGACACTTTTTTGCTGCCAAGGTGGGCAAAGGGGCACATATTCCAAAGTGCACCTTTCAGATTTTGCAGGCCATTTTTTACACATTTTGATTGCAAAGTTCTTCTCACACATTTGGGCCCCTAAATTGCCAGGGCAGTATAACTACGCCACAAGTGACCCCATTTTGGAAAGAAGACACCCCAAGGTATTCCGTGAGGGGCATGGCGAGTTCCTAGAATTTTTTATTTTTTGTCACAAGTTAGCGGAAAATGATGATTTTTTTTTTTTTATCTTTTTTCCTTACAAAGTCTCATATTCCACTAACTTGCGACAAAAAATAAAAAATTCTAGGAACTCGCCATGCCCCTCACGGAATACCTTGGGGTGTCTTCTTTCCAAAATGGGGTCACTTGTGGCGTAGTTATACTGCCCTGGCAATTTAGGGGCCCAAATGTGTAAGAAGAACTTTGCAATCAAAATGTGTAAAAAATGCCCTGCAAAATCCGAAAGGTGCACTTTGGAATATGTGCCCCTTTGCCCACCTTGGCATCAAAAAAGTGTCACACATCTGGTATCGCCGTACTCAGGAGAAGTTGGGGAATGTGTTTTGGGGTGTCATTTTACATATACCCATGCTGGGTGAGAGAAATATCTTGGCAAAAGACAACTTTTCCAATTTTTTTATACAAAGTTGGCATTTGACCAAGATATTTTTCTCACCCAGCATGGGTATATGTAAAATGACACCCCAAAACACATTCCCCAACTTCTCCTGAGTACGGCGATACCAGATGTGTGACACTTTTTTGCAGCCTAGATGCGCAAAGGGGCCCAAATTCCTTTTAGGAGGGCATTTTTAGACATTTGGATCCCAGACTTCTTCTCACACTTTCGGGCCCCTAAAAAGCCAGGGCAGTATAAATACCCCACATGTGACCCCACTTTGGAAAGAAGACACCCCAAGGTATTCAATGAGGGGCATGGCGAGTTCCTAGAATTTTTTTTTTTTTTGCATAAGTTAGCGGATATTGATTTTTTTTGTTTTTTTTCTCACAAAGTCTCACTTTCCGCTAACTTAGGACAAAAATTTCAATCTTTCATAGACTCAATATGCCCCTCACGGAATACCTTGGGGTGTCTTCTTTCCGAAATGGGGTCACATGTGGGGTATTTATACTGCCCTGGCTTTTTAGGGGCCCGAAAGCGTGAGAAGAAGTCTGGAATATAAATGTCTAAAAATGTTTACGCATTTGGATTCCGTGAGGGGTATGGTGTGTCCATGTGAGATTTTATTTTTTGACACAAGTTAGTGGAATATGAGACTTTGTAAGAAAAAACAAAAACAAAACAAACAAAAAAGGTCCGCTAACTTGTGCCAAAAAAAATGGCTGAATGGAGCCTTACCAGGGGGGGGTGATCAATGACAGGGGGGGTGATCAATGACAGGGGGGTGATCACCCATATAGACTCCCTGATCACCCGCCTGTCACTGATCACCCCCCCTGTAAGGCTTCATTCAGACGTCCGCATGATTTTTACGGATCCATGGATACATGGATCGGATCCACAGAACGCATGCGGACGTCTGAATGGAGCCTTACAGGGGGGTTATCAATGACAGGGGGTGATCAGGGTAATCAGGGTGATCACCCCCCTGTCACTGATCACCCCCCCTGTAAGGCTCCATTCAGACATCCGCATGATTTTTTACGGATCCATGGATACATGGATCGGATCCACAAAACGCATGCGGACGTCTGAATGGAGCCTTACAGGGGGGTTATCAATGACAGGGGGTGATCAGGGTAATCACCCCCCTGTCACTGATCACCCCCCCTGTAAGGCTTCATTCAGACGTCCGCATGATTTTTACGGATCCATGGATACATGGATCGGATCCACAGAACGCATGCGGACGTCTGAATGGAGCCTTACAGGGGGGTTATCAATGACAGGGGGTGATCAGGGTAATCACCCCCCTGTCACTGATCACCCCCCCTGTAAGGCTCCATTCAGACATCCGCATGATTTTTTACGGATCCATGGATACATGGATCGGATCCACAAAACGCATGCGGACGTCTGAATGGAGCCTTACAGGGGGGTTATCAATGACAGGGGGTGATCAGGGTAATCACCCCCCTGTCACTGATCACCCCCCCTGTAAGGCTCCATTCAGACATCCGCATGATTTTTTACGGATCCATGGATCGGATCCACAGAACACATGCGGACGTCTGAATGGAGCCTTACAGGGGGGTTATCAATGACAGGGGGTGATCAGGTTGATCACCCCCCTGTCACTGATCACCCCCCCTGTAAGGCTCCATTCAGACGTCTGCATGATTTTTACGGATCCATGGATACATGGATCGGATCCGTAAAAATCATGCGGATGTCTGAATGGAGCCTGACAGGGGGGTGATCAATGACAGGGGGGTGATCAATGACAGGGGGTGATCAGGGAGTGTATATGGGTGATCACCCGCCTGTCATTGATCACCCCCCTGTAAGGCTCCATTCAGACGTCCGCATGATTTTTACGGATCCATGGATACATGGATCGGATCCGTAAAAATCATGCGGACGTCTGAATGGAGCCTGACAGGGCGGTGATCAATGACAGGGGGGTGATCAGGGAGTGTATATGGGTGATCACCCGCCTGTCATTGATCACCCCCCTGTAAGGCTCCATTCAGACGTCCGCATGATTTTTACGGATCCATGGATACATGGATCGGATCCGTAAAAATCATGCGGACGTCTGAGTGGAGCCTGACAGGGCGGTGATCAATGACAGGGGGTGATCAGGGAGTGTATATGGGTGATCACCCACCTGTCATTGATCACCCCCCTGTAAGGCTCCATTCAGACGTCCGTATGCTTTTTGCGGATCCGATCCATGTATCCGTGGATCCGTAAAAATCATACGGACGTCTGAACGGAGCCTGACAGGGGGGTGATCAATGACAGGGCGGTGATCAATGACAGGGGGGTGATCAGGGAGTTTATATGGGGTGATCATGGGTGATCAGGGGTTTATAAGGGGTTAATAAGTGACGGGGGGGGGGGGGTGTAGTGTAGTGTAGTGTTTGGTGCGACTGTACTGACCTACCTGAGTCCTCTGGTGGTCGATCCTAACAAAAGGGACCACCAGAGGACCAGGTAGGAGGTATATTAGACGCTGTTATGAAAACAGCGTCTAATATACCTGTTAGGGGTTAAAAAATTCGGATCTCCAGCCTGCCAGCGAGCGATCGCCGCTGGCATGCTGGAGATCCACTCGCTTACCTTCCGTTCCTGTGAGCGCGCGCGCCTGTGTGCGCGCGTTCACAGGAAATCTCGCGTCTCGCGAGATGACGCCTATTGGCGTTAGTGTGACCTGGGAGAGCCGCCGCGATGACGCCTTTCGGCGTTAGCGCGGCGGCAAGCGGTTAAGAGCAATGTTGATTTATATTCACTGTTTTGTATGAAGTTTCATGTAGGCCAAAGTAAGTCCATGAGAAGATTACTGTACTGTTCAAAACTAGTGTTATTGTAACAATATATTATACATTTAGAAAGTTAGAAGATACACCGCACCTGCGGATTCTGAGGCTTCATTGTTTTTCCTATCTGAACATGAATTCCACAGTGTGAGAATGGTCTAGATGTTCCTCAAAGTATATATTCATGTATCAAAGTTTGTCCCTCAGCCCTGAGACAAGGCCTCTAGATGTCAGAGGTGTGAAGTAGTGAAAATATTAGGCATGTATGAGTTAACCCTTAATGGTATGATGCTTATTGCTTATACAACAGTGCCATCTAGATATAAGCGGTTAATACTACATCAGTAGCAAAATTGCATTCTGGGTAGTATTATGACGTCATGTTCCTTATCAATGCACACACCCCTCCAACAATGATTGGAAAGTTCCAAACTCGGAGGGCATGTCCATCTGATAAGTTTTGGGTTAAGAAACCAGTTACCAGAAGAAAAAAAGAGGGAGGAAGGAGAAAAGGAAAAAAAAAAGAGAAACAAACATTTGGATTATAGATCTCTGGAAAATCATTTGGATTATCGGGAAAAACTCTTGAGAGCTGGCTGCCCCAAGACTCTGCACATCACTTGATCCTTGGGTAATGTATATTTTGTTTTATGTAGTATTGATCTAAATTAATTGGCTTGATACTTAGCCAGATACCCGCTCACTTGCGGACGTGTAACGTTAGTTGCTACATCAGTATTTTCTCTGATTTCAGTTACGATGCATATAACTGAAAAAAGGGGATAATATTGGAGAAACTCTTTGTTGGGAATCTTTATATTCCCTAGTTTGATATCAAGCCAATAATGTATAAGTTTTGTTGCAATACTACCATTATCTGAAAGATTGGTCATCATTTTTGGGCGGAGCAAGGGCTCGTATCTGTCATCTTCTTGATTGAGTTTTCCGCATAATCCATTGATTGTATATCTCTCACAGATTTAAAGCTGTATTGCATATTATTCTTGTGTTGGTTGAGTAGTGTTTTGGTGGTATCATATAGTGGTGAATTCTGGGTACTGCATATCATTGTATATTATTGAAATTTATGTTGATTCATTTTCGTTTGTATTTTAACCTATTGTATAATAAACATTTATATTTTTGCATAGACGCTTGTACCCTGATTTACTGATTGCACAAAATAATCAGGTTCTCGATTGAACTCTTTATATTTATATAAAGCATTTGCTTTATATACCCGACAGGTCTGATTGGGAATCTCATAAACATTGGGGATCTGAGGTCTGATAGGGGGTCTTATATACATAGCGGGTCAGAGCCGAGGTCTAATTAGGGGGTCTTATACACATTTTTGATCTGAGGTCTGATTAGGGGTCTTATTAATATTGGAGTCTGAGCTGAGGTCTGATTGGGGGGTCTTATCAACCATGGGCATCTTATAAACAAAGGAGGTCTGATCTGAGGTCTGATTGGGGGTCTTATTAACATTGGGGGTCTGTTCTGTGGTTTGAATAACATAGCAGGTCTGACCTGAGGTTTGATTAACATTGGGGGTCTGAGCTGAGGTCTGATGAAACATATTTTTTTTATTTATTTTCTTCCTGTAAAACCTAGGTGTGTATTATGGGCATGTGCATCTTATAGGGCGGTAATTGTATAAAAAAGAATTCAAATCATAGAACTTGTGCTGTCCAAGATTTCTGGAGAGAGATGCAAATTTCTTTCATATTATTTTGAACTGTTAAAGTGTAACAGTTTCATTTTTTATTCCCTAATGGTATAGTACACTTTGCTTTATAAGTGCTTTAAAATGTAATTATTTTCAGTTTTACCTGATAATTCCCACAAATGTGTGCTACTTTTCTATTCTGCAGCCCTCTTCTCAAAGTGTTGTCATGTGCAGCTCCTCTGTATCATAAAGAGAAGGGGGAGCACTGGGAGGAGGAGCACAGCCCTGAGTGCCTGGGAACGGGCAGAAAGTGGAGGGGGGAGGACTGCTTTAGATGGTGATATCTCCTGAATGGAAGCAGCTGGAAAATTACATTATTTTTACCACACAGTGAACACCATAAAAAAATCCAGGTAATGTAAAAATTGCTGTTTTTTATATTTCCCCCTAAAAATAAAGTAATAAAAGTTATTTAATACACTATATATACCCAAAAATGGTTCCTAATAAAACTTTGAATGTGACTATTAAGAGGCTAAAACAAATGCTTACTGATTTCATGTAATTGCAGGGCTTGTCTCTGGTTATCTGTATGTGAGAGGATACACACTGCTCTGGGGTAGTGGAGGAATTTATCTGCATTGTGATTGGTCTTGTCTGTCTCTGGTTAGCTGTATGTGAGAGGATAAACACTGCTCTGGGGTAGTGGAGGAATTTATCTGCATTGTGATTGGTCTTGTCTGTCTCTGGTTAGCTGTATGTGAGAGGATACACAGTGCTCTGGGGTAGTGGGGAAGGTTATCTGCATTCTGGTTGGTCTTGTCTGTCTCTGGTTAGCTGTATGTGCGAGGATATACACTTCTCTGGGGTAGTGGAGGAAGTTATCTGCATTCTGATTGGTCCTGCTAGTTCATGTGAGGAGAGCAAGGGGTTACGGGAAGTCAGGGAAATACAGGATGGCCTCAAGGACATGACAAGCATCACCACAGGAAGTGCAGCAGAGACCATTTTAGGAATATGTTGTAGTAGAGTCACAGAGAAATAGGGTTGCTAAGGGCTGAATACAGACATCAGAAAGGTAAAATTAACTGAAAAATAAAGCTTCATGAATATCTTCCCTTCAGCATCACATATGTTAGGAATCTCATTTTTGGCAGTGAAATGGCAGTTACACTTTAACATCTAGAAGTTTTGGAAAGCTGTTCTTATGATAATACATGATAAATATAGGTTGGCCCACGTTGTTGCTTTGGAGTGTGCGATTTTGTGTGATATTTGTACACTTAACATGAAGCCAGAAGTTAAGATTTCTCTGATAAGGGCTCTGTTTTCACTCTGTTTTAGCTCAGTTGGCATTAGTTAGGGTTTTGCCATCAAAAGAGAATAGATTGAATAAAATTAAGGCTGTGTTCACACCACATTTGTGTCTCATGTTTAACAAACTATACTTGTGTCAAATACTATGCTTTCCATTCTGCAGATTCCCACAAAAAAGTATATGTTAGGGCTCATTCAGATGGCCGTATGCTATCTGCAAAAATGCGGATCCGTTTTTTTTGCGGATTAGATGCTGACCTATTCACTTCTATGGGGCCCTTTTCTATTCCACGGTTCCACAAAAAAAATTAAACATGTCCTATACTTGTCCGTGAAAATCAGGACATGGCCCCATTGAAGTCTATGGGTCCGCAAAAATACTGAATGCTATCCGTTTCTTTTGTGGATCCGCAAAAAAAACGATAGCATTCAGTATTTTTGCGGACAGCATACGGCCGTCTGAATGAGCCCTTAAACAGATCCTTTTTTTTTTTTTTACAGTGAAACCCTATGATGATGTCAGAGGCATCTGTTTAATGTAAAGGTCATGTACATATATGTAGAACTTGGGACTAAAATCTGATGTGAACACAGCCTTAAAAACTGTTGAATTTGAAAGAGTCTGGGGAGACTTCATAACATCTGGAATCAATTGATATACCGTACACCGTACACCCTTCCTCAAGTCTGCTACTTGCTGGCAGAATTGAGGTGGGGAAAGGTGGGGAAAGGTGGGGAAAGGTGGGGGGGGGGGGGGTAGGGGGAGAGGTGTATTGTGCAAGATTTATATCTATAATTTGATGTTTGTATTAAATAGATTAAAAATTCTATTACAATTACTACACCAGTATGGCTACACTTCCTGTCTTAAAACCTTTGAAAAAATGCCCCCACTGCACAAAAGGCTGCCTTAGAATGAAAGGACAATCATAGCTATACAAGTATGCAGGAAAATGTGTTGTTCTATAAATATACTATAGACCTATAGTGATTGCTGATTGTCACTACACTTTGTTATTAACACTATTTATGTTAAACTGTATTAACCAAATGGGGCATCATTACAGAATGTGAACTTTTGAAGAAAAACGCGATAATAGAGTCACATAATGTGTTATGAGATTTTAAAAGATGTGTAGGCAGTAAACTAAATCCATATTTCTTATAATTAGAGTTATTTTTTGTTTTACCTTTTCATATCGGTGTTCAGTTTCTGATTCATACTGTTGGCTGCTTACAATGTTAAATGAATGTTTTAGCTGGTTCGTTGAAAATGAAGGTGGATTCCATATATACAGTATGTATGTAATTTGTTCTGTAAAAATCCTTTATTTGTTCAAATAAATACTTAATACAAGCATGACTTATATAAATTCTATCAAGTAAAGATAAGGCATGTGCTAAACTGTTCCCATGGATGCCCATGAGCCATTTCTTCCTATTGTCAGAAGTGGCTGAAACTGTAATAGTAATCAGTATAGTGGCCACTATCTTGTCCATTGGAACTATTCCTTAATACCTACAACTACAACAGGATTAGGCCGGGTTCACATCACCGTTATGTGTTCCATTATTGTTTTCCATTATAACATGATTATAACGGAAAATAACGGAATCCATAAAACAGAAATCAAAACGGAAGCCTTTAAGAGACATTCTGTTTTAATCCATCATAATAGAAGTCTATAGGCAAGCATAACGGATCCATCTGGTTTCCGTTACGCAGGACAAAAAACAAAGTCCTTTCAACAAGGTCAAGAGAAGGTCTGAAAGACTAAGAAAAGTTTCAGAGACAGCTGCTTATAGGATTGCTAGAAAGGCAAATCAGAACCCCCACTTGACTGCAAAATAATTTCAGGAACTCTGGAGTTGTGGTACATTATTCTCCTGTTCAGCGACACCTGCACAAATATGGCCTTCATGGAAGAGTCTTCAGAAGAAAACTTCTCCTGCGTGCTCATCATAAAATCCAGCATCAAGCTTGTAAAAGAACATCTAAACAAGGCTGATGCATTTTGGACACATGTCCTGTGGACCAATGCGGTTAAAATAGAACTATTTGGCCACAGTGAGAAAAGGTATGTTTGCAGAAAAAAGGGCACAGAATTTCATGAAAAGAACACCTCTGTAAAAAACTGAAGTTGAAAAGAAGATGGCTTCTACAGATGGATAATGATCCTACACACACCTCAAAAGGTGCACGAAAGATGGTCCAGGAATCTCACAGAACTGAAAGACTTTTGTAAGGAAGAATGGATGATAATCCCTCAAACAAGATTTAAAAGACCCTTGGCTGGCTACAAAAAGTGTTTACAAGCTGTTATACTTGCTTAAAATACAAAGGGACTGTGTTATATTTAACTTATTTCTTTTGGAGATCATTTAATCTTCAACTTAGGCTGAGTTTACACTTCATTTATTCCCATCAGTTATTGTGAGCCAAAACCAGGTGTGAAATCTTTCCATTATACCTTATTTTTGAGTAGGCTTTAATACAGGTTTTAGCTCACAATAATCAATGGTAATAACTGGCCAGATAACTGAGGTGTGAACTCAGCCCAACTTAACTGTTCACAGAAACCTGGGGTGCCCAAAAGTTTGCATTCCACTGTACATTTTTGTGCCAAATCCATAAAGTAGCTGTGACCATGAGGTGTTATTCACCTTGTAGGGAGCAAGTTTACATACTGTAGCTAAAAATGTTTTTTTCACAACACACACACACACACACACACACACACGCACACACAGTCTTGGTGACATGCTCCTGGTGCAAACAACACCTCAATGTTCACATTGCCACACTAGGGACTGCCGTCCAGTTGTCCCCTGTCATCAGGACTTGTGAGACAAGTAGGCAGGGCCAAGGGTGAGGGTCTTCCACCTTGAGATAATGCTTCTTATGTACTAATTGGCAAATTTGGATCACCTTTGGGCAGGACCAAAGAAGATGGATGAAATCAGCCGTTATGCACTGTCCCATTTTTTTTTTTCCATCAGGATTGGGGCCACATACAGTCTGTGAATGACTTTAGACTGAACCAAAATATAAATAACAGAAACAGTCTTTGATACGTTGCCTGGACTTTCGGCGCTGTAGGTCCCAGAAGTGTCGTGGGTTAATTCACACTAAAGTTCAAATGCATTAATAAGTAGGACCGGGCTACAGAGTATCTTGGAATGCTTTCCTCCACCTAAGGCTCACCTCACACCATTCGGACATAGAAAGCACATAATTTCCTCAGGTAGCCTCCCCTCCTTCAACAAAACCTGCAGGATATCAAGGGATTGCGCAGATAGTGAAGCACTATTTGTTAAAATAAAATAATTTATTGTACTCACAAACAGCGACTTGTACAAGACAGGCATATCTCAGATAAAAATCCTCCTGTTGCCCGACTCAGATTTCGCTCTTCCGCTTCGTCAGGGGCATCTATCATGCCTTCTACGAGGCTGCCTTTAATCCACAAATCAAACCCACCCTCCCCAAATCCCTCCCATACATTGAACTGGACTCAACAGTACAACATAAAAAACATAAAATAAACCTAAAATCAATAAATAGCACAGGATTCATATCAACCATACTACATAAAAACCATTTTTACTAATATCCCCCCTCAAAAGATATTTTTCCATTTTCATTAATAAAACCTTTTACCCTAAGTCCTTGGTCAGATAGTTCCTTACATCACAGGGTTTGCTGACAATCACTAGCCTAGTTCCACCTCCTCAGGGTTCTTGAACCTCCGACCACATACTGTACACCCGCGGCTAACCGGTACTCTACACATCACAAATTAATATCAAACGATACACGGTTTAATATCACATTCTATATTTAGACCCAGGGGCTGAAGGGTCCCCAACTAAAACCACCATGTCCATGAGCCTTCACTAGTTCCATCCCCATAAACCGCAACCCACTAGGGTTTTTCTGGTGCACCTGTTTAAAGTGCAAGGATACACTGTGCGTTTCTAGACCTTTACATATATACTACCCCTATATTAGCTAAGAAATAGTAGCTCAAATACTTGGATGGCAACAGTATACATCACGTCTTTATATACATGTATCCCGAAGGTATTAGGTCTTAAAAAGAGTAGAGGAAGCTCTAAATAAAGATCCTCTTATGACAGAGGAACAGTGTCTTTTTATTCTGGAATGCATTGATTTTTGTCTCTTCCTCAGCTATTTCCTTTTTGATAATACTTACTCTACAACACTCTGGTGCAGCGATGGGGACAAAATTCCCCCTTAGTTTCGCCAACTTATTTATGGCTTTGTGGGAGAGAGAGAATATTGACCCAGTCCTGAATAAGAAGATGGAATATGGAGAGCTAATCATTTGGCGGCAATTTATTGACGACTGTCTGCTTATATGGCGGGGGGATAGGGAAGGTCTGGAGAAATTTATTGGACAGTTGAATGACAATCACTGGAATCTTAGGTTTACGAGTACTATCAGTAACATTTCAGTGGACTTTCTGGAATTAAATTTTTTTGTTGAGAATGATTATTTTAAGACTAAAACCTCCTTCAAAATCACTGATGTAAATGCCTATTTTAGCACTGCTAGTGTCACGGAAGGTGTACAGAAAACTAGAAGACACAAAATGAAGATCCGACTGACTGGATCCAAAACTAAGGAACAAAAGGGGGAGCCCTCCAACAGACCTGGCTCTCTGCGTAACTGTTCAGCCTATGCGAAAATCTCAATGGTAGATGATCGCATATCGTTGTACCTCGACTGTATAACACCTGAACACCCTATAATAGTGAGGGTACATGACCACTGGCTCCCTACACTTGATACGGAGGGAGTCAGGGTCACCTGGGATCCAGCAAATAGGAAAACACAAATGAATGACCAAAACTTATCTGTAGAAGACTCAGTAGTAGCATCAGTATGCACACACTCCAGGAAGTAATATAAACCGCAAAGTGATGCAGTATGGGAAGGGATTTAAAGGGATGCAATCAGTGCAACTACATGACAGCTGAGAGAGGCTAACGAGATGAGAAAATGAAAGCAAAACAAAAGGAACCTTTAAGGAGGAGGTTCTGAAGGACGTCTGTCAGAGCTTCTCAGATGTCTGGTGGTGACAGCTAGTTGCCACTATGGACCATGGTTAAAAAATATTCCTAAGGGGCAATTCAAAAGGATACAACGGATCTGTATAGATCCCCGTGACTATAAGGAACAAAGTCAGGTAATAAAAGAGAGTTTTTTGGAAAAAGGCTATGGTGAGGTAGAACTAGAATAATATAGGGAGGAGGTGGAGGATAATGGAAAAAGAGGGGGGACGACCACAGAAAGGAGGAATAGAGACTTTAGATTTACCGTTTTGACACAATTTAATACAAAAGCCGGTTTATTGAAAAATGCAATTAGGAAAAATTTGAATATTTTAAAAAATGATCCCGTCATTGGTGATGAAATCCCAAAACAGCCAGAAGTGGTTTTTAAGAGGGCCACAAACCTACATAATAGATTGGTTCATAGTGCGGGACCTACAAATATACCTGAACCACAAGGAGTTAACGGTAAGAATAAATTCACTTGGAGAGCCTTGGGTGGAGGAAAGGATTCCAAGATTCTCTGCAGCGCGGTCCTACACATTAACGCTTTTGAACCAAAACATGATTAAAGCATTTCAATACACTACCCTCTTTCCATTTTTGCTTTTGTCATTTATTGGTTACTATAAAGGCTGATTTATTTTTTTGTTAGTTTTGCTGCTGCTTAAGTTTTGAATAAATTACATGAATCACAACATATTCTCCTTTAATTACAAGACAAAATAATAACCCCACACAGTCTGCTCTATCGTCATGACTTTTTTACAGAGAAAGATGCTTCATGCACATTAGTTATTTTAACTTTTATTTTTATATTGCAAATGCTGCATGTAAAAACATAAAAGAACACTAACCATAATGTCAAAAAGCCATAAAATCTATCAAAAAGTTAGAAAATTCAAATGGAGGTGAAGTAATTAAAAAGAAAAGATTATTGGGGTTGTCCCCTTTGGACAATTCCTTTTGCTAGAGGAATATAGTCCAAAATAAGCAGATCCCAGTGTGTTTTTTTTTTCTTCTGCTGCTGAGACAGCCAGTGATTAACTTTATTGAGAGAGAAAGATAATTAGTGAATGGAGATCCTCTTGTAGGCTGGCTAAAAGCAGAAGATGAGTCTGTTGCTACAGACCAGTTAACTGCCTCTATCCACTATCTCCCCCAATCCTCAGGTACATCTGTTCATGTTGGAATTTTTTCCTCTCTTTTATAAAGAATGTCAGGACTGTTTGATAGGAGCAGATAGAGGGAAATGCACAATGGGGAGATTTCAGATGATTCTCACCACTGAAGGTACAGTAGGGAGGAGGGATGCATTTACTTGTACAGGAAGTGACAGTTATAACATTTAAAAGGTTTATTTGGGCTACAGATATTAATGACCAATCCACAGGATAGGTCACTCATCAATATCAGATTGGTGGGGTTCTGACACCTGGTACCCCACCGATCAGCTGTTTTGAGCAGCCAGGGTGTAAGAAACGATACTGTGTAAAGAGCACAGCCCCATGCACGGTGTAATGGCTGTGCCTGGTACTGCATCTCAACTCCAAGGAAACTACACAGTGCATAGAACCTTCTTCTTTGGTTTTGTACATAGTATAGTTTCGGGCGCCGCAGTGGATCAAAACAGCTGATTAGTGAGATGGGGATAGGTCATTAATATCTGAAGATCGGACAACCCCTTTAATGTATGGTTATGTATATCCTTTATGTACAGGGACATGCAAAAGTTTGGGCACCCCAGATCAAAATTACTGTTACTGAGAACAGTAAAGTAAATTGAAGATGAAATTATCGCCAAAAGACATAAAGTTAAAGATGACACAGTCAGCAAAAATATATTTTTATTTTCATCTTTTACATTTTAAAAATAACAAAAAAGGAAAAAGAGTGAAGCAAAACATTTGGCACCCTGCATAGTTAGTATCTAGTAGCGCCCCTTTTTGTTAGTATCACAGCTTGTAAGCACTTTTTGTAGCTAGCCAAGGGTTTTTCAATTCTTGTATGAGGGATTTTCATCCATTCTTCCTTACAAAAGTTTTCCAATTCTGTGAGATTCCTGGACTTCATGCACTGCTCTTTTGAGATCTATCCACAGATTTTCAATGATGTTCAGATCAGTGGACTGTGAGGGGCATGGTAAAACTTCAGCTTGTGCCTTTTGATGTTTACTGCTCACTGTGGCCAAAAAGGGTTCTATTGTAACCTTGATCGGTCCACAGGACTTGTTTCCAAAACACATCAGGCTTGTTTAGATGTTCTTTTGCAAGCTTCTGATGCTGAATTTTCTGATGAGGCAGCAGGAGTTTTCTTCCTTCCGATGACTCTTCCATGAAGACCATATTTGTGCATGTGTCGCTGAACAGTAGAACAATGTACCAGAACTTCAGAATCTGCTAAATCTTTCTGAAGGTCTTTTGCAGTCAAGAGTGGGTTCTGATTTGCCTTTCTAGCAATCCTACAAGCAACTGTCTCTAAAATGTTTCTTGGTCTTTTAGACCTTCTCTTGACCTCCACTGTTCCTGTTAACTGCCATTTTTTTAAAATTACATTTCAAACTGCAACCTGAAAACACTATTCTATCATCTGATAGCCTTATCCTGCTTTGTGGGCCTCAGCCATTTTCATTTTCAGAGTGTTAGGAAGCTGCTTAGAAGAACCCATGGCTTCTGTTTTTGGGACAAGGTCTGGGTATTCATAAAGCTTTGAAATTTGTATCACCTGGCCTTTCTTAACGATGATTGTGAACAAGAATTAACTGTAACAGGCTATTTAAGGTTTGAGACCTTGGTCAAGGTTATCTGAACACTCAAATCTCCTTGGATTCCCATACGTTTGCAAGGTATTCCTTTCCTTTTTTCACTCTAAAATTGTACTAAACCAAAATAATACACTGATGTTGCTTAAAATGTTGCAAAGACAGTACAAAGCAAACACATTCAATCAGCATGATAACGTCAGCATCTACCTGGTGGGTTTTTGTCTTGGAGGAGCGGATACTCTGCAATTCTGCCAAAGAATCTGTTCATGAATGAAAGTAGACTGAAAGAATAAAAAATGCTAGAAAAAGTTACACATGACATAATTGAAAAATTCTCAGAACTTTATTCATTTCCAGTGTCTTGATCTCTTGTCTTGAAAGCCTGCCCTCCAGATCTCCCAAGAGCTGTTCCTCACTCCGTTCTGCTCTTAAAGGTTCCAATTCATTAATTTTAATATTGTGTGACTCATTTTTATCTGCATGCTTCATTTTTATGAAAATGAGTTTATCTGTGCTTTTAATGAATTAGATGCACCATGGAGATCTGCAGTAATGTAACAGTTGCATTCATTAGTGGGGTTACAGGAATCTTTATGCATCTTGATCTTATCCTGTTATAATTTATATACCGTATAACTCATACTTTTACCTTTTGTATTCTAATTTCCATGTACTACGTTAATAAACTGCCGTAACTGGAATTTCTAATTTGACAAATGCTTCAAGTTCAAGTTGAGAGTTATGGAAATTGAAACGGGGTTGTGTGAGTGTCATGTAGAGCAAATTTACAATCCTGATCTAAAGTGCATGGGGTTTGCAGATTAAATATCAACATATACCGAAATTCTAATATTTGTGTGGGTTGAAGAATGATACGATTAGCATATGGTAGATCAGAAATTACGGAGGCACTTAGTATTATTTCTCAATGCAACCCCCATATCAAAGGGGATTTTAGTCAGTCTTATCCTCCTGTAGAGAATAGGAAAGTGTAACCCCCTCCCCAGTAAAACAACCCCTGTCATGAAAACAACCCCTGTCCATACATTCTATTTTGTCCCGTTCACAAGGCCTTTGCCAGTCTTGCAGAGTTCTCCTCCCATTGTTTTCAACCTATCTTAGAGCATTTGGACATCTATGTTTCCATCTATCTATAGTTTATTTAGCTAAGGCTACTTTCACACTGTTTGGTGCAGATCTGTCATGGATCTGCACAGACAGATTCGCACCGGTAATACAACCGCATGCATCCGTTCAGAACGGATCTGTTTGTATTATCTTTAACATAGCCAAGAACACCGACAAAGTTAGAGGTAGGTGGAGAGTCCTTAAAAATGATTTCAGGGATTTAGGTCAAAAGCTGAGGGCAAGGACCTCAAAGGTAGTATTTTCCGAAATACTGCCTGTACCACGAGCCACACAAGAAAGGCAGCGGGAGATTATGGAGATTAACAAGTGGCTCAAGAACTGGTGTAGGAAGGAGGGGTTTGGGTTCCTGGAGAACTGGGCCGATTTTTCTATCGGCTACAGGCTCTATCGTAGGGACGGGCTGCACCTCAATGGGGAAGGGGCAGCTGTGCTGGGGAGAAAGATGGCTAGAAGGTTGGAGGAGTGTTTAAACTAGGGACTGGGGGGGAGGGTAATTACGTTATAGGACGGGAAGATAGTGCAGATAGAGACCGGGGGCAAAGTAATGGGACTGGGGGAGGAATGGAAGGAGGGACTAGAACAGTTCAGAAGGAAAGGTGTAGGGTAAAAAATATACATAAACCTCTCAAATGTATGTATACTAATGCCAGAAGCCTGACTAATAAAACTGGTGAACTGGAATTAGTGATGTGTGAGGAGAACTATGACATAGTGGGAATAACTGAGACATGGCTGGATGATAGCTATGACTGGGCGGTAAATGTACAAGGTTACAGTCTGTTTAGAAAGGATCGTCAAAACCGGAGAGGAGGAGGGGTCTGCCTCTATGTAAAGTCCGGTCTAAAGCCCACACTCCGCGAAGATATAAATGAGGGACATGAACATGTGGAGTCACTGTGGGGAGAGATACATGGAGCTAAAAACAACAATAAATTACTAATAGGAGTTTACTATAAACCACCTAATATACCAGAGTCCACAGAAAATCTATTACTAAACGAGATAGACGAGGCGGCAAATCATAATGAGGTGGTTATTATGGGGGACTTCAACTACCCAGATATAGACTGGGAAACTGAAACTTGTATATCTCATAAAGGAAACAGGTTCTTGGCAATAACCAAAGACAATTACCTCTCCCAACTGGTTCAGGACCCGACTAGAGGGACGGCCATACTGGACTTAGTATTAACCAATAGGTCGGACAGAACAACAGACGTGCAGGTTGGGGGACACCTGGGAAATAGTGACCACAAAGTAATAACCTTCCAATTATCATTCAAAAGAGCGTTTCTACAGGGAGGAACAAAAATACCAAACTTCAAAAAAGCTACATTTAGCCAACTAAGAGAGGCCATAGGCCAAACTAACTGGGACAATTGTGAGAGGTACATACCGTATGGTAATAAAAGGTTAAGGAATAAAAAGAAACCAATGTGGATAAATAGAACTGTAACGAAAGCAATAAATGACAAAAAGAAAGCATATCATTCACTGAAACAGGAGGAGAGCACGGAAGCACTGAAAAACTATAAGGAAAAAAATAGAACATGTAAAAAACAAATAAAAGCAGCCAAACTAGAGTCCGAGAGATTAATTGCCAAAGAGAGTAAAACTAACCCTAAAATGTTCTTCAATTATATAAATGTTAAAAAGTATAAATCTGAAGGTGTCGGCCCTTTAAAGAGTAATGAGGGGGAAGTCGCAGAGAGCGATGAGGAGAAAGCAAAGCTGTTAAATATTTTTTTCTCCAATGTATTCACTGAGGAAAATAAATTGTCAGATGACATGCAGAATGCAAAAATAAATTCCCCATTAAAAGTGTCCTGTCTGACCCAGGAAGAAGTACATCAGCGACTTAAAAAGATTAAAATAGACAAATCGCCAGGACCGGATGACATACACCCCCGTATCCTAAAGGAATTAAGTAATGTCATAGCCAGACCCTTATTTCTGATATTTGCAGACTCTATACTGACAGGGAATGTCCCACAGGATTGGCGCATGGCATATGTGGTGCCAATATTCAAAAAGGGGCCAAAAACAGACTCTGGAAACTATAGGCCGGTAAGTTTAACATCTGTTGTGGGTAAACTGTTTGAAGGTTTTCTGAGAGATGCTATATTAGAGCATCTCAACAGAAATAAGCAAATAACGCCATATCAGCATGGCTTCGTGAGGGATCGGTCATGTCAGACTAATTTAATCAGTTTCTATGAGGAGGTAAGTTCTAGACTTGACAGCGGCGAATCAATGGATGTCGTATATCTGGACTTCTCAAAAGCATTTGACACTACCACATAAAAGGTTAGTATATAAAATGAGAATGCTCGGACTGGGAGAAAACATCTGTAAGTGGGTAAGTAACTGGCTCAGTGATAGAAAACAGAGGGTGGTTATTAACGGTACACACTCAGATTGGGTCACTGTCACTAGTGGGGTACCTCAGGGGTCAGTATTGGGCCCTATTCTCTTCAATATATTTATTAATGATCTTGTAGAAGGCTTGCATAGTAAAGTATCAATTTTCGCAGATGACACTAAACTGTGTAAAGTAATTTACACTGATGAGGACAGTATACTACTACAGAGGGATCTGGATAGACTGGAGGCTTGGGCAGATAAGTGGCAGATGGGGTTTAACACTGATAAATGTAAAGTTATGCACATGGGAAGGAAAAATGCAAGTCAACCGTACATACTAAATGGTAAAACACTCGGTAACACTGACATGGAAAAGGATCTAGGAATTTTAATAAACAGCAAACTAAGCTGCAAAAACCAGTGTCAGGCAGCTGCTGCCAAGGCCAACAAGATAATGGGTTGCATCAGAAGGGGCATAGATTCCCGTGATAAGAACATAGTCCTACCACTTTACAAATCGCTAGTCAGACCACACATGGAGTACTGTGTACAGTTCTGGGCTCCTGTAAACGAGGCAGACATAGCAGAGCTGGAGAAGGTCCAGAGGAGGGCAACTAAAGTAATAACTGGAATGGGGCAACTACAGTACCCTGAAAGATTATCAAAATTAGAGTTATTCACTTTAGAAAAAAGACGACTGAGGGGAGATCTAATTAATATGTATAAATATATCAAGGGTCAGTACAGAGATCTATCCCATCAGCTATTTATCCCCAGGACTGTGACTGTGACGAGGGGACATCCTCTGCGCCTGGAGGAAAGAAGGTTTGTACACAAACATAGAAAAGGATTCTTTACGGTAAGAGCAGTGAGAATATGGAACTCTCTGCCTGAGGAGGTGGTGATGGTGAGTACAATAAAGGAATTCAAGAGGGGCCTGGACGTATTTCTGGAGCTTAATAATATTACAGGCTATAGCTACTAGAGAGGGGTCTTCCTCTGGATCAACTTGCGGGATAACAGGCCTAACTGGATGGACAAATGTCTTTTTTCGGCCTTATGTACTATGTTACCATGGAAAGTCAATAGATGACGGATCCATTTTCTATTGTGCCATATTGTGTCAGTGAAAACGGATCCGTCCCCATTGACTTACATTGTGTGTCAGGACGGATCTGTTTGGTTCAGTTTCGTCAGACGGACACCAAAACGCTGCAAGCAACGTTTTGGTGTCCGCCTCCAAAGCGGAATGGAGGCGGAACGAAGCCAAACTGAGCCAAACTGATGCATTCTGAGCAGATCCTTATCCATTCAGAATGCATTAGGGCAAAACTGATCCGTTTTGGACCGCTTGTGAGAGCCCTGAACGGATCTCACAAACAGAAAGCAAAACGGCAGTGTAAAAGTAGCCTTACATGTGGAGACTGTTGGAAAGCCATGACAAGTCATTTATTTGGCTTAGGCCTCTTTCACACTTGCGTTGTCCGGATCCGGCGTGTACTCCACTTGCTGGAATTACACGCCGGATCCGGAAAAACGCAAGTGTACTGAAAGCATTTGAAGACGGATCCGTCTTCAAAATGCATTCAGTGTTACTATGGCAGCCAGGACGCTATTAAAGTCCTGGTTGCCATAGTAGTAGTGGGGAGCGGGGGAGCAGTATACTTACAGTCCGTGCGGCTCCCGGGGTGCTCCAGAATGACGTCAGAGCGCCCCATGCGCATGGATGACGTGCCATGCGATCACGTTATCCATGCGCTTGGGGCGCCCTGACGTCACTCTGGAGCGCCCCGGGAGCCGCACGGACGGTAAGTATACTGCTCTCCCGCTCCCCGCTACACTTTACCATGGCTGTCAGGACTTTAGCGTCCCGGCAGCCATGGTAACCATTCAGAAAAAGCTAAACGTCGGCTCCGGCAATGCACCGAAACGACGTTTAGCTTAAGGCCGGATCCGGATCAATGCCTTTCAATGGGCATTCATTCCGGATCCGGCCTTGCGGCAAGTCTTCAGGATTTTTGGCCGGAGCAAAAAGCGCAGCATGCTGCAGTATTTCCTCCGGCCAAAAAACGTTCCGTTCCGGAACTGAAGACATCCTGATGCATCCTGAATGGATTTCACTCCATTCAGAATGCATTAGGATCAGGATTCTTCCGGCATAGAGCCCCGACGACGGAACTCTATGCCGGAAGACAAGAACGCAGGTGTGAAAGAGCCCTTAGAGAGTTCCATGTGTATGTGCAAAGCCACAAAGGTGGTTAGGGATGCTCTGCAGAGTTTAAAATAATTTTTGATTTATTTAAAATTTTGGGTCATTGCATAATTACATGGTTATTATTTATTATTTAGTACAGTATGTATTTCGTATGTAAGGCTTTGTTCACAACAGTGCTTGTACTTAATAGGAGCAGAATAATATAAAAAAACAGAAACACCGGATCTATTGCATGGCTGGCACAAACGGCATTTGACAGACCCTATTGACTAATAAGGTTTGCTGGGTTTCTGTCATGCAACCTGGTATTTTAGCAAAGTAGCATATCATGCTTCTCTGTTTTGTGCTGAATCTTTGACATAATCTGTGATGTCCAGACCTTTGGACGCAGATCTGGAAATAATTTAATTTATTTAATTGTATTTAATGTTATTCTTAATTTGTAAAATACAAAAAAAAGACCAATAATTTTTATAGAGAGACAGGCAGAGAGATGTTATATGAATTAGATATATCTGATCAGCTCTAGGTTTTTGGAAATTAAGTTCACCTTCAGGTTCACAATAGCTTAAAATCAGATACCACTTACAGTGCCTTGCAAAAGTATTCACCCCCTTGAGGTTTTTCATATTTTGTTACATTACAGCCTTAAATTCAATGTTTTGTTAATCTGAATTTTATGTGATGGATCAGAACACAATAGTCTAAGGACTTATGCACACGACAGTGAAAAAAAAGTTGGTTAAAAACGGACACACTGTCAGGTTTTTATGGCCATTTTTCATCAGTGTGTGCATCCATTTTCTGGCCGTGTCTCCGTTTTTAATGTCTGTTTTGCATCCGTTTGGATCAGTTTTTCATGTCCCTTAAAAACAGACATGAAAAATTGATGAATTTGATTGGCAGTTATTTCTACTCCCACCCTTCTGAGAACACCCACAGGATGGTAGGCCCCCAGCTAAAATAATGTCCCCCATAGTGTATGAATTACTTTTTGTTGCTGCCCCCAGCTTTAAATATGTCCCCTATTTTGGCCCCAGCTAAAATAATGTTTTCCAAGGTGTAAATTTTTTTTTTTATAGTGCCCCCACTCTAATAATGCCCCCATGTAGGCCCCCAGCTAAATAAATGTCCCCCACTGTGTATATAATCTTTTTAACCTCCTCTAGCTTTAATAATGCCCCTAATGTAGGGCCCCATCGTAAATAATGTCCCCTATAGTGTGTGTGTGTTTTAGTTTTTTTTAGGGCCCAAAGCTTTATAATGTCCCCCATGGTTTATATAATGCCCCCATAGAGTCCCACAGCCCAAAAAAAAAACAACTCACCTTATTCAATTGCTCGCGCTGCAGAACAGGACCTGCCGAAGGTGTGTGATGACGTCACTGCGTGCTCCCGCATGGTAACGTCACCATTTAGATTGCAGGTCCTTCGGCAGCAAGTTAATGAGGTGAGTTTTTTTTAACCCCTAAATGGCCTGTGTACCCGTTTTTAACGGCCGTTAGACAGGTGCAGTCCTATCAATCGGCCTTTAAAAATAGTCCCATTGATTTCAGGACATGTTCTATTTTTGGACAGACGCTATTCACTGGCCGTTAAAAGAACAGCCATGTGAATAGCCCCATAGACTTTCAATGGTGCTAAAAATAGCCATGTGACGGCTGTTACTTAAACGGCCGTCACACGGCCATTTTTCACTGTCGTGTGCATGCAGCCTAAGTTGGTGAAGTGAAATGAGAAAAATATATAAATAAAACTATTGTTTAGAAATAGAAAACAGAAAATTGGCAGGTGCCTATGTATTCACCTCCTTTGTTAGGAAGCCCATAAAATGCTCGGGTGCAACCTATTACCTTCAGAAGTCACATAATTAGTCAAATGCTGTCCACCTGTGTGCAGATTAAGTGTCACATGATCTGTCATTACATATACACACACCTTTTTTTAAAGGCCACAGAGGCTGCAACACCTAAGCAAGAGGCATCACTAACCACACACTGCCATGAAGACCAAGGAACTCTCCAAACAAGTAAGGGACAAATCTTTGATGATCCCCAGGAGCACCATTAAATCCATCATAACCAAATGGAAAGAACATGGCACAGCAGCAAACCTGCCACGACATGGCCACCCACCAAAACTCACAGACCGGGCAAGGAGGGCATCAATCAGAAAGGCAGCACAGATACCTAAGGTAACCCTGGAAGAGCTGCAGAGTTTCACAGCAGAGACTGGAGTATCTGTACATAGGACGACAATAAGCCGTACGCTCCATAGAGTTGGGCTTTATGGCACAGTGGCCAGAAGAAAGCCATTACTTTCAGCTAAAAACAAAAAGGCATGTTGTGAGTTTGCGAAAAGGCATGTGGGAGACTTCCAAAATGTATGGAGAAACACAATCCCCATAGTGAAACATGGTGGTGGCAACATCATGCTGTGGGGATGTTTTTCAGCAGCCGGGACTGGGAAACTGGTCAGAGTTGAGGGAAAGATGGATGGTGCTAGATACAGGGATATTCTTGAGCAAAATCTGTACCACTTTGTGCGTGATTTGAGGCTAGGACGGAGGTTCACCTTTCAGCAGGACAATGGCCCCAAACACACTGCTAAAGCAACACTTGAGTGGTTTAAGGGGAAACATGTAAATGTGTTGGAATGGCCTAGTCAAAGCCCAGATCTCAATCCAATAGCAAATATGTAGTCACAAGCACAAACCATCCAACTTGAAGGAGCAGGAGCAGTTTTGCGAAGAGGAATGGGCAAAAATCCCAGTGGTAAGATGTGGCAAGCTCATAGAGACTTATCCAAAGCGACTTGGAGCTGTGATTGCCGCAAAAGGTGGTCTACAAAGTATTTACTTTAGGGGGTGAATAGTTATGCACATTGATTTTTCTGTTATTTTGTCCTATTTGTTGTTTGCTTCACAATATTAAAAAAATAAAATCTTCAAAGTTGTGGGTATGTTCTGTAAATTAAATTATGCAAATCCTCAAACAATCCATGTTATTTCCAGGTTATGAGGCACCAAAATACCAAAAAAGGGGTGAGAACTTTTGCAAGGCACTGTACGATTTCAGTTTTTGAAAACATCACTACAATTTTCAACTACAGTGTGGATATTATGATGGGTTACCATAATGTGTTGTAAATTATATGTATTCTTCCATGCAAAAGTGCAAGTAAATCACAACCTGCATCCCATATTATTTTCTTTTATTGAGGAATGGTTTGGATCAATACATCCAGCAATACACTTACCCTGCAGGCTACTAAAATTCATTTAGTAGGTAGGAATTTAAACTGTTATTTCCCCCTGAGGGGAAGTCAATAAAAATCTAAGAGATACATTTAATCTAGACATGCACATATCACTTATTGCCCCTGGGTGGCAGATTCCCATTTGAAAATGGTACCAATTTAAATGTCAACAGGACATTCTTTATCCCACCCTCTGGGTCTTCGTAATGCTATTAACACACTTTGGGGACATCATTGAACTAGGCTTGAACAAAATAAATGAAAATGTAAACAGTGACACTCCAATTATACTTTGTTCTGCTGTCATTTAGAAAATGCATGTTGCGGAATCGCTCTGGCATAAATATAGATGAACAACTCACATTTGCAGAAATACAATACCGTATATGGACACACGCCCTGTACGAGGTGTGTAAAACTAGCATACTATGGCAGGAACAGCCAATGAGTGAGGAGCAATATCTCTTAAGGTGGTGCCACATGTGTAGGAAGCAGCTGCTAACATTGACACTATATGATTCCTCCTGGATGGCACAGTCGAAGTTAACAACCCAGGCTCAGCTTTTGTAGAAGGTTAGGTGTGAACTGACTCCACACATAGCTCTAGTCAGTGATAGAGTTTGTGTACAGTTGGAACTGTGTTTTTCTATTGTTGGATGTACTACAACTCCTATTTTTCATTTCAGTAAAGGGAGACATTTATTCTGCTATATCTGGCCTAGTTATTGATTCCTGCACAATACAACAGCCATTGCACTCTACACATCCTGCCTTGCACCCATACAAAAACTCAACATCACGAGCACGCCGACTACCATCAAGCTGGAGCCCCAACATCAGGGTGTACCCTGGAGGACAAAAGGGTGTGCCCTCCTCCTCTCTCTGTATGATTGACTGTGACAGCCAGAGCCACTACCACTCCCATCCTCCTCTCCAGCTCCTCCCAGGTGGCTGCATAAAATTGGCTTTACAAACAAGATACAAATCCTCTGTGTTCTACCAAGCAAGTGGCCTTACTACTGTGCCAGAAGTCCTAAAATAATCTTTATTGTGCTTTTCTGTGGAAACTAAAGCCATACTGTGCTTTAAAGATTCCTTGTGGGTGTTAACACGCACTCCAGTTTCCTGTCAAGGCTAGAAAATGTGCCATCAGCTGCATGCCAGCCCAGAAGGGGTAATCAGTCATCTTGAATCTATGCTTCAAGGGCTAAATCTCTGTCCATTCCAGAGTGGGAAACAAGAGAGTATGCTCAGTAGATTAGCAGGCAAAATGTGCCTGTAGGGTACTCCTCATGTGTTAGAGCTAAGGCACTTTCAGCCAAACCCTGCTTTTTTATTTCGCTAAGAAAGCTTCCAAGAAATAAGTCTTGTGCCTGGGACAGTGGAGAAGAGACTGTAACCAGAAGCTGCCATGCTGAAGTTTGAGTTTAGAAAGGAGACGGCAGAAGTTTCCACTGTGTGCTACAAGATGGTGGCGAGAGGATCTCAACCTAAGTGGTCCTCCATGATGTGGGGGGACAACCCCAAGTGCTGCCAGTGAGACCCCCCTCTCCCTGCTATAGTGGTGACCTGCTGGGGAACCATTGCTTGGCCACAGAGGGCCATGGAGCCATGTGCCATTCTTCATAGACCAACACCTGAAAATCCTGGTCTCAGGGTTGGCTCTTTCCAAAGACACCATTCAGTTAAAGGTTGCCCTGGAAGAATGGGTGATCAGGGTGCTCGACCACTCACTGCCCGGTGATCCAAAATTAGAGCTGTGGTTGTGTACAGTCTGCTGGTTTTTAGTTGCTAGATGATGTGTTTTCCTCATAGATGATGAGGCGCTGGAAGAAGTGCTCATGAAACAGCGCTTTGTCAAAAGCAGTTACCTGTCTTCAGCTTGCCACAGCCTCTACAAGGGCTCACAAGTTAAATATACCCCGCTGATGGGTCTGCAGGGTTGGGTTTTGATTGGGGTGTCCCTACATCCCAAAGCCCCTAATAACAGATCACATCACCACTGGAACCAGAGATTCTCTATTCCCAGTAACCTCAGGGTCATCATTAGAGGGCCCTCTCATCAATCTGGAGGAGGGAGAAGAAGATTTCTCATTACACATAAAAGGATGTCAGAAGGTGAGATTACTTGCCTTTGTTCTCTGTTTTGTTGAGTGATGTCGGCCCTACCAAGTCTATTCTAGTACAGTACAAGTAAAAGGACTCCACCTTTGATATACAAATATCCCAGTTATGCACGTTGCACCTTCCCTTCTCAGGCTAACACCACACCTGATATGTTACACAATATTTAAAGTCATGTACCCAAATAAAGACCCTGACTTCACTAGAGCTCTTTGTGCCTCAAAGCTGAGCTCTCTGTGGTTTGTTATTTGCAATGTTTAAGACTGTACTCATTGCCATAGACTCTCACATACTTGAGCTGCAATGTGCCCTGGTTTTCTGCTTAAATGGACTCTGACATCATTAGAACCAGGGGCGTTGTTAGGTCAAAACATTTGGGGCTTGAGCCCTGGATGTTTTGTCCAGTGCCCCGAATGCTTTGCTGGTAGAATTTTTATTTGGCTATTCCAGGGCCCTTTAATATTGATTGGACCTGGGAAACCCCACAGATCATCCCTCCACCCCCTTGCACTTGTTCCGCTGATCTGCTACTTGCGAGCTGCACGGGCATGAGTTAAGTCACTTCGGTGCGCAATCCCGCGAGACCCGACCATGGGAGGTCGCAGGTCTCTTGGGATCACGCGCCGCAGGATGGGATTGCGCACCAAAGTGACTGAACTCAGGCCCACGCAGCCCGCAAGTAGTGGATCAGCAGAACAAGTACATGAGGGGGGGGGGAATGATCTGTGGGGTTGCCCAGGGTCCACTCCCATCAATATTAAAGGGCCCAAGCAAAGATTTGTGCAGTGGTGAGGAAATTAAACATAACAGATATTGGAAAGTTACAGAATATTGTATTATATAATGACTGCAGTACTGCACTTCATTTGCGTAAACCAGAATATCCCTTTAAGCATGCCTTTAATGAGCATGACTGTGCACACTGCACACATCTTTCATGACATGGCACCATGACAGCCTGTAAGTGTAAATGTAGTTCTTCACTAGTGATGGACGAACATCTGCCGGAACGGTTCACGAACGCGATCGCGCAAACACAATCAAATGTTCGCGAACCGCAAGTTTGCGGCGGGTCCCATTCATTTTAATGGCAGGCGAACCTGAAAAACCTTCAGCTTATATTTGCAGCCAAGAAATAATTACTAGAAGTGCACGAATAGTCCCACAACATGGACGTGACCAGATGTATTATTCAAATTTGTGATCTCCAGTCATCATTTTTTTCAATGCAAAATATCGGCAATATAATTTTCGAGTACGCGCATGCGCAAATGCACTATACAGTACCCAAATGCACTATAAAGAAAGTATATTGGTATATAACACCCCGCTTCAATCAGTTTTTTTGGAGGGCGACTGGTATATCACACCAGTAGAAATTATTTGTTCCAATAACGCTTGTCCCTCTATATAGCTGCAGTATCGCAGCAGAACCGCACACAACTGCCGCACAATACAAATGCACTATAATATACTTTATAACATAGAAAGTATATTATAACATTGTACTAGGAAGACAAGCCATTAGAATATACATAAAGATAAAATGTAACCTTTAATAATGTTACTATGAGGGTCCATTCGCACGTCTGTAAGTGTTTTGCGGATCCGCATATCGCATTCAGCAATTTGCGGATCGCATATCGCCGGCACTATAATAGAAAAATAATAGGACATGTTCTATTTTTTAGCGGAAACGGAAGCACGGATGCGGAAGTGCGGATCCTCAAATGCGGTTGCGGACAGCACATTCCGGCCCCATTGAAAATGAATGGGGCTGCACCTGTTCCGTAAAATTGCGGAATGGATGCATACCCATTTTGCGGACATGTGAATGGAAAAGATATCCCTCGAAATGAAAATAAATGAAATTATTAAAGTTAAGCAAAAAGCATAGATGTGGTAGGCAATAACAAGTGCTTGGCGGCACCAAATCAGAAACCATATGTCCTACCACAATCCGGGGGGTTCCAGTGCACATCCATGAATCCTGGAGGGAAAGCAAAAAAACACCTATCCCTGGGCTAGATGATGATGTGGTATTGAAGGACAGGGTGGGCAAAGAACTGTCCCTGATATTGCCCTACAGGGGGGTGCTATTCTGGCCCTTATAGCCTTACCACAACCCTCCCTGATAAGAGCGACCCCGTCCAGAACCTTACCCTATATAAAAATGGCCCTAGTAAACTCCTATCCCCTAGGCCCCTGACTTCCAGGTGATCACTATATAGATCTATGTGTTTTTGACTCATTGTAAAAGTATAAGTGTATCACACCCCTCTGTGTATCACACCTATCGATAGCACACCTATACCAGTCCTTAAAATGACTATTAGCTAGTGTTTGGTTCCCCTAACAGCCTGTCCCTGCTCCACACAGCAACCTCTCTCTACACTGTCAAAACACTGAATGTAAAATGGCAGCCAGATCAGGTTTATTTATAAGGTAGGGGGTGTGTCCATGTGCTGAAACATTTCAATTGGCTGTCCTGTACCACCTGATGGATGTGTCATGGGTCAAAGTTATTCACAATGTAAAAGAATATGGTGGGCGCGAATATCTCCATATGTTTGGCGAATAGCGAACACGCAAAGTTTGCCGCGAAACGACCGCCGGGCGAACCGCAAGGCCATCTCTATTCCTCACCTCCACTAACAAGCAGCAGACAGTTATCAGGAAGTAACCGTTCCTTCCCGATAATTATATGCAGAGTTGGCGAGGGACACAAAATGCACTTTTAGATTTTTTTTTTACAAATTTTATTTCAGCATTAAAGGATTATTCCAATTTCCAGTTAAAGAAAGTAGTCCCCTATCCACGATTGGATTGGTGAAGGTCCTATGGGTTCCCCAACCCCCCCCCCCTTCCCTCCTCAGATCACGATAATGGAGGCTCTGTATCTTGTGAAGCCCACCTGAAATGGACGGAGCGGCTGGTCAGAAATGTGCACAATTACTCTATTATTTTCTATAGGAGAGCCAGAGATAGCCGAATGCTGTACATAGCTATCTCCGGAACCTCCATAGAAATGAATAGAGTGGGAGCGTGCATGCCCGATGAGCCATTTGGTCCATTTCAGGGGTATCCATTGTACAACAGGGCCAGCGTTCTTGTGATTGGTGAGGATTCCAGCGGTAGGACCCTCACCAATCTAATAGATTTTTCTCTAAGCAGAATATCCCTTTAAGGGGCAAGGATCCAGAAATTAATAAAAAATAAGTTAACAACTAAGGGTACTACTAGCAAATGCCTTCTGTTTTATGTAGCTTATCTATGTTTATGGAGGTTTGTTGTAAACTCCTTGTTCTCAACATTTCAAACAGTTAATATTCTGTATGGAAAAATAAAATCTGTTATTTAAATACGTTGGCTTGTATGTTAATTCTTATTATGCAAATTTCAACACAATGGGCTTGTGCCCCGGATGTTTTCAGACCCTAGAAAGGCCCCTGTATTTGAGACCCTGCAGCTACCCTTCAAGAAGAGTGGGATGCCATGCCTCAACAGACAATAAGTCCAATTGTGATCAGCATGAGAGGTTGTTGTCAAGCTGCAATTAATGCTCAAGGCCACACACAAGTTATTGAGACATTTACATTTTTTGTGGGGGTATACCCACCACTGTTGTTGGCTTTTGTTTCAATAAATTGTTTGAGATGCGGAAATCACCATTGCATGCTTCTGCTTAAATTCCCTACTTTTATGAGATAATATCACTGTAGTGTGAACGTTTTACGTTTTCCATAAATTTCATCTGAAAGCCAAATATCCCAAACTTTTTGTGAGTAGTGTATATACATGCATACATGCCTTAATTAGGAACGTCCCTCTACAGGGTCTGACTCCCAGCACCCAAGCCCTATGAAAAGGCTGTGGCACCTTTAGGCCTTTCTAGGATATATGATGTCATGTTCATCAGTCAAATGGCCTAGGCACAGATCAGGCCCATTCAAGTGAATAGAGCTGAGCTACAATACCAAGCAAAGCCCCTATCCAATGCATGGCATGAAACATGGGAAAACAGCTTTCCTTGTCTGAACACTGTTTGTGTAGATTATATTAATTGTTCTAGACTGACATTCTGCTATTTGGCCACAAGATGCCGCTGTTTCCCAAACACAGCTACAGACTGCACATATATCTCCATATTCATGAGAGGTAGAGTTTAACACAGAGCCTGGAGAGAAAGAGAAGGAAAGAGCAGCCATCTTAGAGGAAACTAAGGAACTGTGAGAGCAGAGAATCTGAGAATCTAACTGCATCCAGGTGTGAAAGCAGCCCTCAGATACCAGAGCTACAGCTAAGTGTAGCTGATCGTGTCCAAGACCCTGATTCTGTCCAGAGTAAGTAGGATTGCTGCCAGGAACGCTGATGAGAGCCGAGGAACAAAGCAGCATACACTGTGGTACCGCATGCTTGTTGGAGAGATGTTTACTCTGTTCAGAGTCACCAGCGGATGCAGAGCAGACCTGGGTCGGTAAGATCGTGCACGCACCTCATAACAGTGTTGGTGCCTAGAGACTGAGACCAGACCAATAGTTATGGTTTTTGTTTGTGTCAGGCCACAAGTGTTACTCCTGGTCATGTCAAGGACTTCATAACTTAAAGCGATATTTCACATTAGGGAGCTGATAAAAATTCTCACAAACTCAAGCCAGGTTGGTGTTCTCTTGCTCAGGAGGAATACTCAGGCACATGCTACAGGACAGTTATGGGAGGGGGAATACTGTAGAACTTGTTAAGATTGTAAGCTGCTGCACAGCAGGATAGCTCGTAACACGCACCCATACAGTGGTTCTTGTTTTTAGGGTAATAACAGGTAAGTTGTGGCAGTGTAGTTGTGCTCGCCAGTAGGTAAATTACTGCATCCATCGGAGGGCGACGTGCTGTGTAGCACAAGAGTCTCAGCCTTCAAGTTGGGTGTATGTAAATTGATTGTATGTTCTCAGCATTTGTGGTTGTGTTTATTGCCACATTTAAGTAAAATTCTATTTTGGCAAAGCTGGTGTTGGGGGTTGCTTTCTTCGTTTGTGACTTCACTGTATTCTGTGAAGCCTACCCCAATACATGGCTTTCAACTTGGCATAGTCGTCAGGATACAGCGACCGTTGTGGACGGGGATGCGGTGGGAAATCTTCCCCGGCGCCAATGGCGCCGATCCAGGACCCAGATCAGGGTGTGCCAGTTCAAGACCAATTTACCCCAACACCGCTGATACAGCTTGTTCCCGCCATGCCCATACATGGCGGGAACATCCCCATGAGGGCGCTATTGCGTCATCAGCCAAAATTGGACGGTAAAAATATGACGTTGCAGGACTGGACTGAAAGGGTGCGAAGTGCGGGGGGGGGGGTGCTAAAGTAGTGCAGCTGCGGAGCCACTTCTTCAACCGAACACAGCGATGGGGGGAAGCCCTGATGCAGTATTCCAATGCCCTACAGGAGACTATAAATTACATACAGTGGCGAGATCCAGAGGCCACGGGAGCTTTCCGGGAGGTGGATCGGCTACTATGAGACCAGTGCATAGTGGGGCTCTCCAACAAATTCTTACAGGACAGATTGCAAGAGATGACCCGGACGACGCCTGACATGACATTCTACCATGTCTACCTAGCCGCCATGGAAAGAGAGAGGAAGAGTACATCCCTGTGGCGGCGAGAGTAGAGAGTATCACCATGCTACAGGAGGTCGACCTGCATTTGAAGACCGAGTCCTTAAAGGATGTGGTCCAGGCCCTGCGGACAGAATTTAGAGAACTTCGTCTGGAAGTGTCCCAGATGAAGGCAGGATCACTCAAGCCTCCAGAAATGACCCCAGCCCCCTGTGCCACTCCACCCAGGATGACTCAGGTGCGGGAACTTGTCAAAAGAAGCCCCTCTGCTGCACCTGTGGACAGAGAGTGGCCTGAACAGATGAAGTCTGAGCCAACATTAAGCTTCTGACCGCCGCAGTAGCTGGGGTCCTGCGGCAGTACACCATAAGCTAAGCCCTATGTGTGAGGAACACAACCTGTATGCCAGCAGCCCCATTATGGAAGCTGAGTTGGAAGGCCAGAAAGTACGCTGCCTAGTTGATACAGGGTCGGAGTGCACCCTTATGCCTCTGGAGCTCTTCGAAAGACATTTTGGACATATGATGGAGCCGGAAGACGGGAGCGTCATCAGACTGACAGCTGCCAATAACAGAGAGATGGACGTCCGAGGGATGGTCTGGATGCAGGTCTGGCTGTTTGGGCAAGGGGGTCGTGCTGGTGGACCCTTGGTCCCAGAGAGAGATGGACGTGACGATAGGTATGAATGTGCTGAGAGAACTAGACCATCAACTCTATGCCAAAGAAGGGCTAAAGTATTGGCAACGGGCAACCACACACTGGCCCACCCAGAAGGTCCTACAGCAGATGGTGAGAAGTTGTAGTCTTCAAAAGAGCAACATGTCCGGTCGGCCCATTTGACATGTGAAGGTGGCGGGGAGGACCCTGGTGAAGTTCCCACCTTAACTAGAACAAATATTGATGCTGCTGGTAGGGGCTGGATGACAACTGAATGGACTGGAGGTCTTGATCGAGCCCGCTTACCAAGAGGAAATGCAGACTCACCCACTTGTAGCCCAGGCACTTGCTATTGTGAAGGATGGATGTGTGTCCGTACGCTGCCTCAATGTTGAAGACTGCAAGTTAACCGTTCCTGGGAATACCTTTCTGGCCAAGGTTTATGCGTCCGAAGGGGATATTCCTGGACAAAAGAGCTCCATGGTACTGCCAGATAGGAGGTCAGCCTAAATTTATGCTGTAGAGGCCGAGTGATCATGGCCCGGATGGGTGTCGACTGCAAGACCCTGACTCCAGGACAACAGAAGTTGCTGGGAGACACATTTTGGGAATTTCAGGAGGCATTCTCGAGACATGATGAGGACTTCGGGTGTGCTTCCGCCATCGAACACGAGATCCCCAACGGCGATGCTGCACCGATAAGGGAACGTTTGGAGGTAAAGGATATGGTGGCCAGCATGTTGGAAAACCAGGTGATCCAGGAGAGTCAAAGTCCTTGGGCTCCAGTAGTCTTGGTGCAGAAGAAAGATGGAAGTCTCCGGTTCTGCGTGGATTATCAGAAGCTGAATGCCCAGACCATCCAAGATGCCTAGCCCCTTCGCAGATTGAGGAGTCGTTGTCTGCCCTGAGTCATGCGAAGTTCTTCTTGACTCTTGACCTGGCCAGTGGGTATTGGCAGGTACCGGTGGCCAAGAAGAACAAAGCGAAGACGGCTTTTATCCTACCTATGGGACTCTACGAGTTCAACCGGATGCCATTCAGCCTTTCCAATGCTCTGAGAACATTCCAGCGGTTGATGGAGTACTGTCTGGGAGATCTCAACTTTGAGTCGGTATTGATATGGATAACATAGTAGTGTTTGGGTGTAGAGAAATTGCTTTTCCAGCTCACCATACCAGCTAAGGTGCACGGAACTCGACTGGACCAGTCTTGATAGATGCAGTGAAAAGGAAACGTTTATTTTTCATAGTAGTGTTTGCGGCCTCCTTTGAGGATTCACCTCCAGAAGCTGTGACGGGTCCTAAGATGGCTGCGAGACCATGGGCTCAAGATAAAGCCCAAAAAGTGCCAACTGTTTTAACAGCAGATAGAGTATTTGGGACATCTGGTCACCCAGAAGGGAGTAATTATGGCCCCCAGCAAGGTGGAGGCCATCCAGAAGTGGGCCAAGCCAAGTAGACTACGAGAGTTGTGGGCATTCGTGGGACTGGTTGGCTACTACAGGAGGTTTATACCCAAATTTGTTCATTTGGTGGGCCCGTTAAACGATTTATTATGGGGCATCGAGTGGGGACCCTGGCAGAAAGAGGCCTTTGAAGCAGTGAAGGAGGCATTGACCAGTGCCCCGATTCTGGCTTATGTGCGGTTTGACACCCCATTTCTGCTGTACACTGACGGAAGTCTACATGGTCTGGGGGCTGTGTTATCCCAAATCCAGGATGGACATGAGAGAGTCATTGCCTATGGCAGCTGGTCTCTGAGGGAGTCAGAGTGCCACCCTGACAACTATAGCTCTTTGGAACTACTGGCACTGGTGTGGGCCATGACCGAAAGGTTCGTGAAGTACCTGACAGGTGCATAGGTGACTGTGATGATGGATGACAACCCATTAGCACATCTGGAGAATGCCAAGCTCAGTGCGCTTGAGCAGAAGTGGTTGGCTCACCTTTCAAAATACCAATACCGCATCAAGTTCCGATCAGGTAGAGAGAACGGCAACGTTGATGCACTCTCCCAAGTGGGAGATGAGAAGCTAGAGGACACAAATGCCTGACCTTGATCGATTACCCATGTTCCAGGATGTGGCACATTCAAGTGGGGTGGCGTCCGGGATGCCAATGGTGCTGGGAAAGATGTTGGCTGATTAGGAGAGGGTCCAGAATGGTTGCCCGGACTTGTGGAAAGTGAAAGAATGGGTCCAGACCAAGAACTGGCCTCGGCCAGAAGAGTGGGCCCGTCTGGCTTCAGTGGGCCAAAAGTTTTTGAGTCAGTGGGATAAGCCGACTGTTACCCAGGGCTTCCTGAGTCGGACCACATACTTGCAATCAGAGTTGCAGTACTGGCGACAGATTGTCATCCCCATGTCATTGAGACTGGAGGCTGCTTGTGAAGCCCATGAGAGGGGTGCCCATTTTGGGAGCGATAAAACGTTCAAGTAGCTCTAACAGCTAGTATACTGTCCAGATTTGGCAGACATGGTGGTTTAAGTGTTGGCCTTGAGGGCTGAGTAAGAGTACTGAACAGAGGCCTCCTGTCCTGGCCATCTAGAACTCAGCACACCTTTGAGTTCCTGATGATCGATTACATACAGATTGGGTACTCTACCTTGGGACACTCATACTGTTTAGTCATGACAGATCATTTAACAAATTATGCGGTGGCTGTACTCACCAGAGACCAGACGGCAGAGTCGGCCACTGAAGCGGTCTGCAAACACTTTGTACAGGTGTTTGGGTGTCCACGGAGGATATATTTGGACCAGGGGGCATGTTTTCAGGGTACTCTAATAAATTAGTTGTACCAACTGTATGGGATCGAACGTTCCCGCACCACCCCGTATCACCCCCAGAGAAACGGGGCGTGCGAGCGATTCAACCGCACCATGCTGCAGACTCTAGAGAAAATCCAAAAGGCTCATTGGCCCGAGTACCTACCTGAACTGATGTGGTAGTGTTACCTACAGTCATATGTAAAACCACAGATGACAGTAGAGCTAATAATGTGGTAGTGTTACCTGCATTCCTATATAAAACCACTGATAACACTAGTGCTGATAATGTGGTAGTGTTACCTGCAGTTCTATGTAAAACCACAGATGACACTAGTGCTGATAATGTGGTAGTGTTAGCTGCAGTCCTATGTAAAACCACAGATGACACTAGTGCTGATAATGTGGTAGTGTAACCTGCAGTCATATGTAAAACCACAGATAACACTAGTGTAGATCATGTGGTAGTGTTACCTACATCCTTAGTGTGCCTCCCTATGTCTCTCCCAAGGACTCCATTCTGGCCTCTTCCATCTTCTTCTTCTTGCCCAGCACAGAACGTCCTGATGCAGTTGTATCAAGACATAGGAACACTGTGGGCATGGTGATAGTGACACACACGGAGAGACACACACACACACGCGCACACAGAGGGAAAGAAACACACACACACACACACACAGAGGGAGAGACACACATACACACAGAGGGAGAGACACACATGCAGAGGGAGAGACACACACACAGAGGGAGAGACACACACACACACAGGGAGAGACATTCACAGAGGGAGAGAGACATACACAAAGGGAGAGAGACACACATAGAGGGAGAGACACACACACACAAGGACACACACACAAGGACACACACACTGGGGCAGTCAAATACACACAGGGGCAGATACACAGGGGCAGACACACACACACACACACACAGGGGCGGTCAAATACGCACAGGGCAGACATACACACACAGGGACGGACACACACACAGGGGCGGACACACAGGGACGGACACACACACATAGGGGCGGACACACAGACACAGGGGCGGACACACACACAAGAACGGACACACACACACACAGGGACAGACACACACACACAGGGACATACATATACATATGGACAGGCCACCTTTAGGGGACATTAAGAGGGAATTCCACTTTTAGTTATGCTCCAACCTTTTGTTACCTTCTAATATGACTCCCACTGATTCATAGTACTGAGGGGACATGGACTGGGGTTTAAAAGGGAATTATCAACATGTACCAGAAGGTGGTCTAAACTGTAACCCATTAGGCACTCGCTAGACTGTGGGATGGAGTATAAGCAATGCCTTAGGCCTCATGCACACGGCTATTGTGCGTCCGTTCCATGCAGTGGGGACCGCAATTTGGCCGGATCGAGACCCAATGGGTCCGTGATCTGTCCGCACCGCAAAAAAATAGAGCATGCTCTATATTTTTCCAGTGCTGAGGCAGGACCAGAAACACCACAGAAGCACTTCGTAGTGCTTCCCATCCGTGCTTCCGCACTTCATCTCCGTGATTGCGGACCCATTTAATTGCCCCGTGTATTGCGGACCCGCCGTGTGCATGAGGCCTTAGACACACGCAGGGGCACACACACACACAGGGACAGACAGACAAACACACAGGGACAGACACACACACACGCAGAGACAGACACACACATCATGGCCTCAGAATACACCCGGATCTGTACAATAAACCCCATTAATTGCACCAGATTCCACTCCACCTGAACCCCACTGCCCCTGAGTGCTACACCTGCAGGAGTGAGGCACAGTGGGCTCCCCCAGGAGCAGTAGGCCCCGGAACTTGCCCAGGTGTGCCGGGTGCTGATGCTAGCCCTGTTCATGAGAGGTGGAGTTTGACACAGAGCCTGGAGAGAAAGAGAAGTAAAGAGCAGCCATATTAGAGGAAACTAAAGAACTGTGTGAGCAGAGAATCTGACGGCATCCAGGTGTGAGAGCAGCCCTCAGATACCAGAGCTGCAGCTGTGAAGCTGATTGTATCCAAGACCCTGATTCTGTCCATAGGAAGGAGGATTGCTGCCAGGAACGCTGATGAGAGCATAGGAACAAAGCAACATACACTGTGGTACCGCATGTTTGTTGGAGAGACATTTGTTCTGTTCAGAGCCACCAATGGATGCAGAGCAGACCCTGGGCGGTAAGATTGTGCACGCACCTAATCACAGTGTTGGCCCCTAGAGACTGAGACTAGGCCTATAGTTAGTTAGTTAGGGTTTCTGTTTGTGTCAGGCCACAAGTGTTACTCCTGTTATTTAAGGACTTCATAACTTATAGCGACATTTCACATTGGGGAGCTGATAAAAATTCTCACGAATTCAAGCCAGGCTGGCATTTTCTTGCTCAGGAGGAATACTCAGGCACATGCTACAGGACCAGTTATGGGAGGGGGAATACTGTAGAACTTGTTAAGATTGTAAGCTGTTGTGCTGCACCACAGGATAGCCCGTAACACACCCATACAGTGGTTCTTGTTTTTAGGGTAATAACAGGTAAGGGGTGGCAGTGTAGTTGTGCCTGCCAGTAGGTAAATTACTGCATTTTTCCTCCTTCATCCGTTGGAGGGTGCCGTGCTGTGCAGTACAAGGGTCTCAGCCTTCGGGTTTGGTGTATGTAAATTGATTGTTTGTTCTCAGCATTTGTGGTTGTGTTTATTGCCACATTTAAGTAAATTTCTGTTGTGGCAAAGCTGGTGGTGGGGTTGCTTTCCTCGTTCGTGACTTCACTGTATCCTGGGAAGCCCACCCCTTTACACGGCTTACAGGCACTGGAGTCGGACCCCTGCCAATCTCGTATTGGTGGCCTATCCTGAGCTTGAGAAAGAACAGCTCCATATTTCTTTATTCATAGGAACACTTGTTTCTGATAATGTGCCGCTGATCATCTAACAGAAAAACAAAATGGGATATGACGTAGACAAATAGTCTCTATGGGGCAAACAATCTAAATAATTACGCCCAAAAGACCACAGCCATGTCTTTTTATAGAAATCACTTACCCACTCCATCTAACAGCATTACTGTGCTATGCAGCAACATCCAACACTAGTCACGTAAGGAGGAGTCTCATAAATAGCACTGGCCAATATCTCCAACATATCGGTATTGTCTCAATAGTTACTGTCAAAAAAGAGACAGCAAAATCAGCCTGATAATCCATGTCCCCGTATCAAGTGCCCCCCCAAATTTATTTTTGCAACAAATATCATAAGAAGCATATTAAAAACTACAGAAATGCATTACGAACAATATAAAATGTCTAAGACAAAGAAGAGCATGCTGTTGAAAACTTTGCACACTTTAAAGACTTTTGATTTGTTCCTCATTATTTAATCACTGGTATCTTTAATTGTGTTTAGGAGCCTAGGAGCACACAACGCAGGAGGACAAGGTTGCTCAGTGAATCCCGATGTACTGGTAGGTATAACCGCACGTATTTAATGATTTGCTAAATACAATATTGCCAATTAACACCAGTTTCTAAAAGAGCCTCTGGCTTAATAGTAAATTTATTTATTTTTTGTTTATTTTCAGTTTTTTTATTATTAGATTTTGACTAATTGGATGATTTAACTTTAGTTGAGTTATCGAGGATGTTTTTACCGGATGACTATTGTCTTTGAAAATAAACGTATGTGTTCTACACGCAGTCCTTTAGGATAGTTAATTTCTGTAAAAAGAATATATGGCAATGAAATTGTTTATTAGCAAAACATACATTTAGTTATATGACTAATTATTATAATTGTGCTATTCACTATAATTCAAATTAGTGTTGAGGGAATAGAAACATCGGGAGTGAAATTTGATCTGAAGTTTCGGAAAAATTTGACTCGCCATGAATCCAAATTTCCCCACACTTTGTGGTAATAAATCTTTCTTTTTCTAAAAATGGCTGCTGCACGTGTTACAAAGTGAAAGTAAGAAACCCAGGAACGTTATATGACCCAAAATGCCGTGCAGCCAGACAATCTGCAGATAGTTATCCCCTATGATGTCAGAGCCCTATAAAAGCTTCATCCTGCGCAATCTCCAACATTTCACTGTGAGCTGAGCATATGCACTTATATGCTAGGGACAGTGTTGCAGGGAGAGTGCAGGGATAGTGCAGGGAGATCATAGGAAGAGTTCTTTGAGACTGTAGGCAGAGCATAGGGAGAACGCAGGGACAGTGCAGGTTGAGTGTTATCATTGTGTGCATCTTATTCAACTGCTGCCTGTCACCACCAGACATCTGAGAAGCTCTGACAGATGCCTTTCAGAACCTCCTCCTTGAGCTTCCTTTGTTTTGGTTTTCAGTTCCTCATCTCGTTAGCCTCTCTCAGCTGTCATGTAGTTGGACTGATTGCATCCCTTTAAATTCCTCCCCATAATGCATTAGTGTGCGGTTTATACAACTTCCTGGAGTGTGTGTGCGCATGCTGATCCTATTTCCCAGTCTTCTACAAGTTAGTGTTGTACATTCATTTGTGATTTTCTGTTTGCTGGATCCCAGGTGACCCTGACTCCCTCCGTGTCTAGTGTAGGGAGCCGGTGGTCGTGTCCCCTCACTATTATAGGGTGTTCAGGTGTTATACAGTCGAGGTACGAGGATATGCGATCATCTACCATTGGGATTTTCTCATAGGCTGAGCAGTCAGGGAGAGTGCCAGGTCTGATGCAGGGGTCTCCCTTTTTGTTCCTTAGTTTTGGATCCAGTGAGTCATATATTCATTTTGTGTTGTCTTGTGTCCTGTACACCTTCCGTGACATTATAAACCGCCAAAACCGTCTCAAGCATGGATCCGGTTTCACTTTTGACTGAACGCTTGCAGGGTCTTTCATTGGAGGTAGCAGATCTCCGTAAGACTCTTTCTCAGTTTCAAGTGACCGGTTCAGCTTGCGTTCATGGAGTTTGTTCTGAGCCTAAGATCTCGCTCCCGGATACGTTCTCCGGGGGTAGTGAGAATTTTGTGCGTTTTAGAGAGGCTTGCAAACTCCATTTTCGCCTTTTTCCCCATTCCTCTGGTGATGAGGAACGGAGGGTGGGGATCATTATATCGCTGCTCAGGGATAACGCTCAGTCGTGGGCCTTTTCGCTGCCGGTGGGGGCACGGCCCCTCCGTTCAGTGGATGAATTCGTTTTAGCCCTGGGTCAGATATATGATGATCCGGATCGTATTGCTTTGGCTGAGTCTAGACTACGTCTGTTATGCCAGGGTAAACAATCCGCAGAGATATACTGCTCAGAATTTCGGAGATTGGCAGCTGATACTGGTTGGAATGATGCTGCACTCCGAAGTCAATTATGCCATGGTCTTTCAGAGGGATTAAAAGATGCATTTGCCTTTCATGAGAGGCCAAGATCTCCTTGGACTCTGCTATGTCTCAGGCCGTTCGTATTGACAGGCGTCTTAGAGAGAGAGGAGAGATCTCTTCTTCCTGTCATATTCAATCCCAGGACAGTGCAGCGGTCTCATTCTGTGCGCAGGGGTCTCAGTCGCTGTCAACCCTTTCTGAGCAGGAGCCCATGCAGCTGGGGTTGATTGCCTCTGACAATAGAAGATTCAGCCCGCATGGAAAGGTTTGTTTTTGTTGTGGAGGTATAAATCATTTGGCAAATGTTTGTCCCTCTAGGAGATTCAGGCAGTTTTTTGGGAGTAATAAAGAAACAAAAGGAGAGAGAGAACAGTGCACTGTTGGGGAAGTTGGTAATTAGCCACGCCCATAATATTATTTTTACCTTGTTGGAATCCGGGCTATTGAAGGGCTATGAGCGAGGCTATAGAGAGACTATAAAATTACTCCTGAAAGTGTGGGCTACAACTAGGACATGGTTAAAGATTAAGGGTTCATTTACATTTACGCCTCTTTGGCATAATGTGCACTTACAAAGGCTGGATGATATTGCAGCCGACACATTTTGGCAGAAGAATAAAATTTTATACATTTCACAGGTAGTTAAGGATAGAGATATTAAACCATTTATAGAGATGACACATAATATAGAAAATTTTTCATGGTTTAGGTATCTTCAATTGCGTTCAGTACTATCTAGTCTGGATGACAAACTGGTGTTGGATATAGATAATTCATCCTTTTTGAATGAATGGGTAGGGGGTACACTGTCTAGAATAAAAATTTCAAATATATATAAGCTATTACTTAAGGCACGGTTTAATGATACACATTCACCAGGACAAAGAGCGTGGGAGCTGGATTGCCCGAACTTACAAATAGAAGGTTGGGAGAATATTTTTGGGAATTTAGGTTCACTGTCACAGAACTTCAACCACGTTCTAGTACAATTCTATATTTGCCATAGATTATATATTACTCCATTCTGGATGAATAAATGTGGATTAAGAGACACGTCAAACTGCCCCAAATGCGACACTGTAGGAGCGGACTTTCTCCATATGATATGGACTTGTCCAGAACTTATAAACTATTGGAATACTATTAATAGTTGTATTATGTATAAACTAAAAGTTTGAATCCCTTTTGAACCACAAGTATTTGTGCTTAATGATCTTTCCAAATTAAATAATCACAAGTATCAAAAGATTTTCTTGAGCAGAATATTGATGCTGGCTAGAGTCTTGGTCAGTCGGACCTGGTTTGCTCGATTCACTCCAGATATAAATACATGGATAAATTTAGTTGTTAAGGTAAAAAATTATGAGAAAATTATGTACAAACAGAGGGAAGCTGAGGACAAGTGGATTAAGATATGGGGTGGCTGGAGGACTGATTAGTTGAGGTCAAATTGTTTTATTTTTTGGGTTTTTTTTTTGACGCACCACAGGTAGGGGGGGGAGGGGGGGGGGTTGGGGGGGGACTGTATCTCCTTTTTCTACTCTGTAATGTTTTGATATATTATTTAATAAAGACAATTAAAAAAAAATAAAAAATCCTTTAAAAATGTTCCATCTGTTACTATTGGCAGGGTTGAGGCGGAAATGGAAGGTTTTCCGTTTGCTTGTAGTTCCCGTTTTGTCCTGCCTGCCAGGGTGATGCTAGAGAGCAAGAACATTTTTTGTGAGATTTTTGTAGATAGTGAAGAAGCTGTCAATCTCATTGATAATCAATTTGCGATAACTCATGGTTTCCAGGTATGCACTTTGGGAAAGGATATTTCTGTTTTTGCTATTGATTCCGCTCCACTTTCTCAGAAATCATTAAAGGGCATAGTTCACAATATCCGTTTAATTGTGAGTGATGCTCATGTTGAGGATGTGTCGTGTTCCGTCCTTAGCGGATTGCCTACTCCTCTAGTGTTGGGGCTACCCTGGCTCACTAAACATAACCCCACCATTGATTGGCAAGCAAGGCAAATAAATGGTTGGAGTGACTTTTGCAGAGAGAATTGCCTCACGACATCTGTTTCTGAGGTTTCTACTAAGACTGTACCATCTTTTCTCTCAGAATTTTCGGATGTCTTCTCTGAGAGTGGAGTTCAGGATTTTCCCCCGCACAGGGAGTACGATTGCCCTATTAATCTCATCCCAGGCGCCAAGCTGCCTAAATCTCGTTTATACAATCTCTCCCAACCTGAAAGGGTCGCTATACGCGCTTATATCTCTGAGAGTCTGAGAAAAGGACACATACGACCCTCAAAGTCACCTGTTGCCGCTGGTTTTTTCTTTGTTAAGAAAAAAGATGGTTCTTTAAGACCTTGTCTCGATTTCAGGGAGCTGAACAGTTTTAGCAAAATGGTGCATTTCATCCCTTTTCCTGGCTTGCCCAATGCCAAGACGCTGGCGCAGGCATTTATTTATCACATTGTCAAATTGCATGGTATTCCTTCAGACATAGTCTCTGATAGGGGCACGCAGTTTGTTTCCAGATTCTGGAAGGCTTTCTGTTCTCGCTTGGGGGTTCGGTTGTCATTCTCTTCTGCTTTCCACCCGCAGTCGAATGGCCAGACGGAGCGCGTCAATCAGAATCTGGAGACATATCTGCGCTGTTTTGTGGCGGAGAATCAGGAGGATTGGTGGTTTTTTTTGTCCCTTGCTGAGTTTGCTTTAAATAACCGTCGTCAGGAGTCCTCTGATAAGTCAGTATTTTTTGGTGCATATGGGTTTCATCCACAGTTTGGGACATTCTCGGGAGAGGATCTTCTGGTTTACCTGATGAGGACAGATTCTCCTCGTCTTTGTCATCTATTTGGCAAAAGATTCAAGATAATCTAAAGAGCATGAGTGAGAGATATAAGCGTGTGGCAGATAAGAGACGTGTGCCTGGCCCGGACCTAAATGTTGGTGATCTGGTGTGGTTGTCTACCAAGAATATCAAATTGAAGGTTCCCTCCTGGAAGTTGGGTCCTAAGTTTATTGGGCCTTACAAAATCCTGTCTGTCATCAATCCTGCTGCCTACCGTCTTGATCTTCCTCAGACTTGGAAGATCCATAATGTTTTTCATAAGTCCTTATTAAAACCTTATGTTCAACCCATTGTACCCTCGTCTTTGCCTCCTCCTCCGATTATGGTTGATGGTAATCTTGAATTTCAGGTCTCTAGGATTGTGGATTCTCGTGTTGTCCGCGGTTCTCTCCAGTACCTCATTCATTAGGAGGGTTATGGTCCTGAGGAGAGGATGTGGGTCCCAGTGACGGACATTAAGGCCACTCGTCTCATCAGGGCTTTCCATAGGTCCCATCCTGAGAACGTGGGCTCTGAGTGTCCGGAGTCCACTCGTAGAGGGAGGGGTACTGTCACCACCAGACATCTGAGAAGCTCTGACAGATGCCTTTCAGAACCTCCTCCTTGAGCTTCCTTCATTTTGGTTTTCAGTTCCTCATCTCGTTAGCCTCTCTCAGCTGTCATGTAGTTGGACTGATTGCATCCCTTTAAATTTCTCCCCATAATGCATTAGTGTGCGGTTTATACAACTTCCTGGAGTGTGTGTGCATGCTGATCCTATTTCCCAGTCTTCTACAAGATAAGTATTGTACATTCATTTGTGATTTTCTGTTTGCTGGATCCCAGGTGACCCTGACTCCCTCCGTGTCTAGTGTAGGGAGCCGGTGGTCGTGTCCCCTCACTATTATAGGGTGTTCAGGTGTTATACAGTCGAGGTACGAGGATATGCGATCATCTACCATTGGGATTTTCGCATAGGCTGAGCAGTCAGGGAGAGTGCCAGGTCTGATGCAGGGGTCTCCCTTTTTGTTCCTTAGTTTTGGATCCAGTGAGTCATATATTCATTTTGTGTTGTCTTGTTTCCTGTACACCTTCCGTGACACTGCCACATTCATAGGTAATCTGTTAGTTTTTACATAGACTTACTGTGTTTCAGTATTAAAGGATGGTGTAATATATTGCCATGTGCATCTTGTTCAACTGCTGCCACATTCATAGTTAATCTGTTAGTTCATACATAGACTTACTTTGTGTCAGACTTAGTATTAAAGTGCGGTCCAATATATAGCTGTGTTTATCTTGTTCAACTGCTGCCACATTCTAAGGTAATCCGTTACATTACTGATTCAGTCACTGTACACTGTGCCCAACAGACAGTTTCCTGAGCCCTCCAAAGGAATGGGCAGTGGCAAAAATGTTGCTGTAGCTGGCACAAGTAGCAGCAGAAGAAGGGGGTTGGTATATCTTCTATCTTAATAAATGACCCCATATGTTTTACATTACTATATTTGTTTTAATTTATGGAAATGAATAAATGTGTCCGTTGATACAATACTTAACCCCTTAAGGACATAGGACGTACCGGTACGCCCTATTTCCCGAGTCCTTAAGGACCAAGGACGTACCGGTACGTCCTGACTTTAAAATCGGCATTCCGGCGCCGCAGGGGTTAATTTGAACAGGATGCCGGCTGAAATCATTCAGCCGGCATCCTGTTAAAACGCCAGGGGGGGTCATGTGACCCCCCCGTGTCGGCGATCGCAGCAAACCGCAGGTCAATTCAGACCTGCGGTTTGCTGCGCTTTTTGCAGTTTCTGATCCCCGCGGTCCCTGACCGCGGGGATCAGAAACTTTAGAGTGTCTAAAATCAATATAGTACACCCCCCCCTGCACCCCTGCATGATTTGATGGCAGCGGGTGGTGCAGGGGGGGTGTCGCAGGCGGTGGGGGCGTTGCGGGAGGCGGGCGGTGCGGCAGGCGGGATCGCGATCCCCCGCCCGCCTCCCATTGCGTAATCGTTGGTGTACAGTGGGTATACCAGGGTGCCAGCACATTGCTGGCACCCTGGTATAAACGGCTGACATCGTTGATGCGATGTCAGCCGTTTAACCCTTTCCATACAGCGGTCTGTACGGACCGCTGTATGGAAAAGGTTAACAGTAAAAGGGAGCGAGCTCCCTCCCTCTCCGATCGGGGGGCTGCTGTGCCTTTGCAGCCCCCCGATGGGAGAGGGAGAGAGCCCCCAGACAGCCCCCCCAGAGCCCCGTCCTTACCCTTCCCCGTCTGCGCAGTTATGACCATAACTGAGCAGACGGGGAAGGTTCCCATGACAGCAGGACGCCTGCTCAGGCGTCCTGCTGTCCATGGTGCTGAACAGATCTGTGCTGAAAGCATAGATCTGTTCAGTGTAAGTAAAATACAGTTACAGATACCTATATAGGTTCTGTACTGTATTTTACAGACATCAGACCCACTGGATCTTCAAGAACCAAGTGGGTCTGGGTCAAAAAAAAAAAAAAATAAGTGAAAAAAGTTAAGATAAAAAAAAAAACATTTATCACTGAATAAAAATTAAAAAAAATAAAATAAACTACACATATTAGGTATCGCCGCGTCCGTAACGACCTGATCTATAAAACGGTCATGTTACTTTCCCCGCACAGTGAACGCCATAAAAATAAAAAAATAAAAACTATGAGAAAATTGAAATTTTGCCCACCTTACTTCCCAAAAAAGGTAATAAAAGTGATCAAAAAAGTCGCATGTACGCCAAAATAGTACCAATCAAACCGTCATCTCATCCCGCAAAAAATTTGACCCTACTCAAGATAATCGCCCAAAAACTGAAAAAACTATGGCTCTTAGACTATGGAAACACTAAAACATCATTTTTTTTGTTTCAAAAATAAAATCATTGTGTAAAACCTACATAAATAAAAATAAAGTATACATATTAGGTATTGCCGCGTCCGTATCGACCGGCTCTATATAAATATCATATGACCTAACCCCTCAGGTGACCACCATAAAAAATAAAAATAATAAATTGTGCAAAAAAAGCAATTTTTTGCCATCTTACGTCACAAAAAGTGTAATAGCAAGCGATCAAAAAGTCATATGCACCCCAAAATAGTGCCAATCAAACTGTCATCTCATCCCGCAAAAAATTAGACCCTACTCAAGATAATCGCCCAAAAACTGAAAAAACTATGGCTCTCAGACTATGGAGACACTAAACAATTTTTTGGTTTTAAAAATGAAGTTATTGTATAAAACTTACATAAATAAAAAAAATTGTATACATATTAGGTATCGCTGCGTCCGTGACAACCTGCTCTATAAAATTACCACGTGATCTAACCTGTCAGATGAATGTTGTAAATAACAAAAAAAAAATGCCAAAAAAGCTATTTCTTGTTACCTTGCCGCACAAAAAGTGTAATATAGAGCAACCAAAAATCATATCTACCCTGAACTAGTACCAACAATACTGCCACCCTATTCCGTACTTTCTAAAATGGGGTCACTTTTTTGGAGTTTCTACTCTAGGAGTGCATCAGGGGGGCTTCAAATAGGACATGGTGTCAAAAAAACCAGTCCAGCAAAATCTGCCTTCCAAAAACCGTATGGCATTCCTTTCCTTCTGCTCCCTGCCGTGTGCCCGTACAGCGGTCTACAACCACATATGAGGTGTTTCTGTAAACTACAGAATCAGGGCCATAAATAATGAGTTTTGTTTGGCTGTTAACCCTTGCTTTGTAACTGGAAAAAAAATATTAAAATGGAAAATCTGCCAAAAAAGTTAAATTTTGAAATTGTATCTCTATTTTCCATTAAATCTTGTGCAACACCTAAAGGGTTAACAAAGTTTGTAAAATCAGTTTGAATACCTTGAGGGGTGTAGTTTCTTAGATGGGGTAACTTTTATGGAGTTTCTACTCTAGGGGTGCATCAGGGGGCTTCAAATGGGACATGGTGTCAAAAAACCAGTCCAGCAAAATCTGCCTTCCAAAAACCGTATGGCATTCCTTTCCTTCTGCGCCCTGCCGTGTGCCCGTACAGCGGTCTACAGCCACATATGAGGTGTTTCTGTAAACTACAGAATCAGGGCCATAAATAATGAGTTTTGTTTGGCTGTTAACCCTTGCTTTGTAACTGGAAAAAAAATATTAAAATGGAAAATCTGCCAAAAAAGTGAAATTTTGAAATTGTATCTCTATTTTCCATTAAATCTTGTGCAACACCTAAAGGGTTAACAAAGTTTGTAAAATCAGTTTTGAATACCTTGAGGGGTGTAGTTTCTTAGATGGGGTCACTTTTATGGAGTTTCTACTCTAGGGGTGCATCAGGGGGCTTCAAATGGGACATGGTGTCAAAAAAACTGTCCAGCAAAATCTGGCTTCCAAAAACCATACAGGCGTACCTTTCACTCTACGCCCCACTGTGTGGCCGTACAGTAGTTTACGGCCACATATGGGGTGTTTCTGTAAACGGCAGAGTCAGGGCAATAAAGATACAGTCTTGTTTGGCTGTTAACCCTTGCTTTGTTAGTGGAAAAAATGGGTTAAAATTGAAAATTAGGCAAAAAAATGAAATTCTCAAATTTCATCCCCATTTGCCAATAACTCTTGTGCAACACCTAAAGGGTTAACGAAGTTTGTAAAATCAGTTTTGAATACCTTGAGGGGTGTAGTTTCTTAGATGGGGGTCACTTTTATGGAGTTTCTACTCTAGGGGTGCATCAGGGGGCTTCAAATGGGACATGGTGTCAAAAAAACTGTCCAGCAAAATCTGGCTTCCAAAAACCATCCGGCGCACCTTTCACTCTACGCCCCGCTGTGTGGCCGTACAGTAGTTTACGGCCACATATGGGGTGTTTCTGTAAACGGCAGAGTCAGGGCAATAAAGATACAGTCTTTTTTGGCTGTTAACCCTTGCTTTGTTAGTGGAAAAAATGGGTTAAAATTTAAAATTAGGCAAAAAAATGAAATTCTCAAATTTCATCCCCATTTGCCAATAACTCTTGTGCAACACCTAAAGGGTTAACGAAGTTTGTAAAATCAGTTTTGAATACCTTGAGGGGTGTAGTTTATAGAATGGGGTCATTTTTGGGCGGTTTCTATTATGTAAGCCTTGCAAAGTGACTTCAGAGCTGTAGTGGTCCCTAAAAATTGGGTTTTTGTAAATTTGAAAAATTTTCAAGATTTGCTTCTAAACTTCTAAGCCTTGTAACATCCCCAAAAAATAAAATATCATTCCCAAAATAATTCAAACATGAAGTAGACATATGGGGAATGTTAAGTCATCACAATTTTTGGGGGTATTACTATGTATTACAGAAGTAGAGAAACTGAAACTTTGAAATTTGCTAATTTTTCCAAATTTTTGGTAAATTAGGTATTTTATTATGCAAAAAAATTAATTTTTTTGACTTTATTTTACCAGTGTCATGAAGTACAATATGTGACGAAAAAACAATCTCAGAATGGCCTGTATAAGTAAAAGCGTTTTAAAGTTATCAGCACTTAAAGTGACACTGGTCAGATTTGCAAAAAATGGCCTGGTCCTTAAGGTGAAAATGAGCCTGGTCCTTAAGGGGTTAAGAATATGGGGTCCCACATTTAATTCACCCAGGGCCACATTTTGTCTAAAACTGGCCCTGCCTGTCACCCATGTTCCAAGATCCCCTGGACACAGCGATAAATTAGAACTGACGGCTACAGTGACCTGTAATACTGACACACTGTAAATCTACAGCTAACAGAAGCAATTAAAAAGCTTGTGTTTGGACTGCCACAACATACATTAAAAGAACTTTTTTTTCTTCACTACTTTAATGGCACTGCCTCCATCTCTTTATTTTGTTCCTGCAAAGGGCGTGCACAGGTTTTTGTCTTTACTGAAGGGTGCTGCATGCTTTTCTTTTTGTTTAGCAGAAGGGATTAGCTATGAATCTTAGTGCACTGCACAGTGATGTATATGGCGATAAATTACACCTGTAATGCTGATGGCAGAGTACCTACAGAACGGATTAACTATGAATTTTGGAATGGAATGCACACTGCGATACACTCTCCCTGCGCTCTCCGTGCAGTTTAAATTCCAAGCCTTCACACTGAGATTGGGCCACCAAGTGGGATGAATATGATTAGGCAGAGTTGCCTGGGTATACCTGATTTATTGTGATATGAGACCAATTTATTTGTAACAAATCTAATTTCTTGTCGAAGTTCAGTGAATCGGCCAAACTAATTTTTCAAATTAAAAGGTTAGGCCTCTTTCACACCACCGCTATTGATTCCCAACAGATGTGCCATATAACTGATCTGAAGAGAGCCAAAGAAATCTCATTCACCATAATGGGGTTGGTTCATTTTTCATTTGGGAGTCAAACTCCTTTTTAGCAGAAGAAAAAGACTGCATGCAGGACTTTCCTCTCCATTGTTTTTGATAAAATCTGTATTGAAGACCCCAAATGGAGCCTTTGATACAGACATGAAGAAACCCTAAAGAGCCTCTGTCAACATTAAACTTATTTATCCTATTAAACCAGATATATTACCTGGTAGGGTTGATCACAATGAGTAAAACAATATACTTTTTTAGTTGTATCTTGAACAGCTGCTGAGAAATATGTGCTTTTATTTGTATGCAAATCATGCAGTGGGAGCACCAAGGGGCGGGCTGTAGAGCTAGGAACACTGCTATAGCTACACCACTAGTTCTCATTACACTCCCCGACTAACCGTTGATTGATAGGGCCAGACAAGATAGCCCTGTCTTCTAAAGCCACTGTGCCACCAGTATGATTCCTTGTACATATACTGTAATTGTACATAATTGGTGGCAGTATGTTCAAGCAAATCATGCATTCCTAGTGAAATGCATGATTTTGCTAATGCTCTATGCATTATATTTGATTGTTGGCTCTTATTGGTGGCAGTGAAACCTCTGTAGTGAGTGCCATGCAGGCACAAGACAACACTTTTCGTTTGATCCTCCCAGCAGCTGTGCTCCTCTGCTGTTTGTGTAGCCACCAGCACCTCTACTTCCAGGCAGACTACTTTACATTGTATCAAAATATCATGTTTTCAGTGTTGTCCCATGAAAAGATATAATAAAATATTTACAAAGATGTGAGGGGTTTTCTAAGATATATATATATATATATATATATATATATTACAAAAAGCGGGGGGCAGCACTCCAAATTTGTGGAACAATGAGGAAAACTTTATTCACCCATGTTGCAAGGCAACGTTAAAGCCTTAAAGGCTGTGGTATTGAGCCAAAAGGTTGCCTCGCCACACGGGTGAATAATGTTTTCATTATTGTTCCACAAATTTGGATTGCTGCCTGCTTTTTGTATCCTGCATATTGGGTGAGCTTATTCCCCTTGGGCCCTGCACCCATTTTTTTTATTTTTTTGTTCTTTGATCGGTGCTGCCATTTTTCCATTATATCTACATTTAAATATTTATGTATATATATACTTAGCAAATGACGAGGCAGCACTTCCAGCTTTCAGTGAACGGGTGAAGACCCCAAACTTTAATCCAAGCAACGTTTCGGCCTGCTCAATGAGGCCTTTATCAAGCTGATAATATATATATATATATATATATTTATATAGAGCAGTGCACTGGTGTGAGAAGTACAAGGTATAACAGTGCAATATGTGCAGATATATGTGGTCAGTTATATTTTATAAGGTACATGAGGTAATAGTGGTTGTAACTGTCTGCAGTACTATGTATATGAGTGATACATGAGTGAAAATAGGGAATGGGGGGGGGGGGCAAATGAGAAAGTCGAAGGACCACCTCTTACCACTCAATTCTAGTCTAAGTGGAAAGCTCATCTTCAATGCTGTTGGGGGTTGAAGGACCTGTGACGATGCTCTGCTGCGCAGTTCTGTGAAAATTCAGCGTTTTTTTTGCGCACATGCGATTTTTTATGTGCGATAATCCTGCGTTAAATCTGCGGTTTTTATGCGCACATGCGCTTTTCTTTTTTGTGTATTCCTAAACCAACCAGAATCATTATACATAACAATACATAACAGATTGTACAATACTGTAACTGTAACTAGCTATTGTACAATCTGTTATGTATAATGATTCTGGTTGGTTTAGGAATACACAAAAAAGAAAAGCGCATGTGCGCATAAAAACCGCAGATTTAACGCAGGATTATCGCACATAAAAAATCGCATGTGCGCAAAAAAAACGCGAATTTTCACAGGATTATCGCAATATAAGGCAATTGGACCCAGATCCTTTGGGTCCATTTCAAGTTTACTAAAGAGCCCTTGTGAGGATAAATAGCCGGCAAGTTAGTCAGACCCAAATTAGCCACTGAGGAAGAAGGCAGGTAGCCTTTGAAACGCGTCTGGCAAGGAGCAATTGAATGTTTGCTTCTACACTACGTGGGACGCCACGGTGGGAATAGGACGATATGTGAGTAAGAGCCATACAGCTCCATAATACTGCTGGATATATGTATATTGCTGCCCAAACATCTTGATTTGCTGTTTGAATATTGCGCAACATTGCTGGACATATTTATAACATTGCCCAAGTATCCTGCTGCTTATATTGCGGTTGTTCAAACATACAGCCTATTCAGGCAGATATCTGCTCAGACTGAATATATTTGTGGACAATTGTACGGACCAAACCAGGATTTTAGGCCACATGTTCTACTACTAAAGAAACACTGCGGCATCAGTGTTATACAGCCACTTTATTGACTCTTCAGAAATATATTTATATATTTATTCATACACATTATCTCACTTATTGTTTTATAATTATATCTTTGATCCAGTGGATTTTATGTAGCAGTTAATGCTGCATTTTACCCATTGGTCACTATTAGTCACTGTGCACCTATTATCAATCTATTTATTCACTCACTGATTTATTTATTTTCTGGAGATATATTTGCTGTAAACCACTGTTGTAGATAATAGAAGACAAAAGTACTGTGTTACATCTACTAATGCCAGATTGAACTATTAACACTGGATTGGACACTTGGATCTTTTATCAGCTATAACAGTGGACAGTTGTAATGTTTATTTTATCAATTTTATAAGTTTTACTATTTTATGCTGATTTCGGGAAATTAGTTTTATTTAGGGTACATTGCTCATATAAATTTGTTCAACTCATCGCTATTAATAAATTAATATTTGAGTCACTTTGCCTACCTTGTGATCTAGATATATGAGTGCCCATTTTACTTCTTTTTAATACTATTGTTTTTGGTGATTGGGTACAACATCTATTTTGGTGCACCTTGCCATCCCAAACCAGAGGTGAGCCGTCCTTTATCCCTTTATTACAAATTCAGATAAATGGTAGCCATAACTATAGAGGATAATTCTGAGAAAATGATGCTAGTTTAATGACTCATCAAATAACATTGATGTAGGTGTAGACCTACTATGTCGTAAAAATTGATTTCTGGCTTTTCAGAATCATACAATTATATACAGTATGATTTATGGGATATTTCAAAAATGGTTCATGACAAAAATGGCCACTTACAGACCATAGGTTTGTTTGGCTTTGATTTGCTCAACACTGTGATATAGTTAATATGATATTGTGATATAGTCGAATTCAGGAAGGACGTGGCTCCAAGCATTAATTAATGCTGAGGGCATCAGAATATTATTTACCTGACCAGTGGCTGTAAGGAGGACTTGGGTGGCCTCCCGGGCATTGGCCCACCAGGAAATTTCCTGTAGGATCTATGGGCAGTCCATCTGTGGTGTGGATTCCAAATCAGCAGCATGTCAAATTATGCAGTGTATTTTTACAGTGGTTTTCAAACTTTGCTATGCATAGGGGGTATTCCACCACAAACCCACAAAAAATAAATAAAAAAATCTGCAACAAATCCACCCCATATGCCCATACCTAGAAACAGGAATCTAAATATTTTGGATCTATCATTCAGAGAAGGATTATGCGTCAGTAAAAGTAATGCTCCCACGAGAAAGGCAGGTTTGGCTGACAATTTAATCTGTATTTTGAGCTCCTGGCTCTCCCTCAACAGATGATGTTGGGGGAGAGAAGGTTGGAGTGAACTTTCGATCCTTTTTGTTCTCCGAGGAGACAAACCTCTGCCAGAAGTGTTTGAGTGGCTCTCTATTCTCCTTCCGATCACAACACATACACACTCGGCTGATCCTAATCTGTGTGTGCAAGGGGGAGTTGGATAAGAGTTGGAAGAGTATGGCCATCAGCTGAACGATTGTTCAGCCAACAGCTATTGACTGAGTAAAGCCAGCTTTGGCTTCATGTTACCAGAAGTGTAACTTGAATCTCCTGGAGCTTAGGTGCAACTGATACCTCTGCAACACCTACAGTGTAAACCTTTGCATGCAGGTGGCAGACTGGGAACATAAATTAGCCCTGGGAAAAAAAATCTAATGGCGCCATGTCATAACTGGGTCTAAATTGATAGAAGGTGATGCCAGCACAAGTAGGCATGGAGAACTCAAGCAGGTGGCATCATGACAATAGTGCAGCACACAATACCACACCAGAAGAACCAAATACCACAGTGCACCACAAAATACCACCCCAGCAGCACAAAATACCTTTTGGGTCTATGGCCAGTCTGCCCCTGTTTGCATGTGACCGAAAGCAAACAAAATAAATAAATAACAATTTCTATCAATGTAAGCTCATGATCCCTTTCTTATATGCTTTCAAAGGCAAATAATAGAGTTTCTGGAAAATGCTTGGTTTTCTTTAGCGCCTTTGTAATTACATCACATGGTAAGACACAGTATCATTGTCTATTGACTATTGTGTTTCTTCTAAGACCATCCCCCAGTGTGTGCTACCATACTTAGTGACAAGGATATGTGTACAATTCTCAAGTCTGAAGGCTTTAAAAATAAACTTGCTTATAGGACATAAATAGCTTTTCTCCTACAGCGTCATTTATACAATTTGATGAGGTTGTGTCATATCACACAGCTAAACACATAAAGAAAGATTTGTGACTGTTCCCTGAAAAAAAAAAGAGAGCAGCAAAATAATTTCTGCAATGTTTCCGCGTATAAAAGCTCACATGGAGATGTTGAGGCAGCACATGCTGATCAGCACGCTTCATTTAGGGGGGTCTGAAAAAGAATCACAGCTCCTGCTCCCACAAACTGTTTAGCATTTCAATTGCATAATATAAATTGTTCCCCTTGATATGAGTCACTCTTATTGTTTTTTTTTATTCAACATTACCTTTGTCAGTTTTTTTTTTTTATTCAATCTTTTCTGATGCTAATGTCTTAACTCATTCAGTGTTTTTCAATGCTTGTAGCCTGGAAGTATTCAGAATAAGAGGGTTCTGTGCATGTGAAATCAGAATCAAAAGAAGACACTACTTTATAGAGACATATATACAAAGTGTGAAAAATACAGAAACAATAGATGGCGACGCTAAAGCTAATGGCAGGCATAAAAACACTGGCTGCACGTTATTTATTTTTTTATAATTTATTAATGATCCTGCTTTTTACCTACTCAGAAAAAAGGTAACTTAGGGTGCTAGGTCATGTGGAAAATATACATTAAAATTATTTTCCAACTCAAGGCATTATTCATCACGTGTTATCCGTTTTAAAAGAGTTTTCTGGGACTTAAAGGGGTTATCCCATGAATAATGTAAAAATTGAAAATCATACATAATCTAGCACTTTGACAACTTCTAACAAAGCTAGAACCAGCCCTATGCCTCACATGGATCCAGAGATATACCAATTCATTGCTCCAAGTGTATTTCTACCCATCAGCTTAGCGAGCCCTTGGCAGTTGAAGGATGGAACTGAGCATGTGCTTCCGTCTCACTGAGCAGGACAGAGGAATTAGAACAAGAGCAGTAGGTGGCACTATACAGATACATTTCATTGATTAACTCAGTAGCAGGGGCGGATTAAGTGCATGATAGGCCCGGGGCCGTCTAACCAACTTGGCCCCCCCCCTCCATTTTAGTTAAATTTTTTTGTATGAAGAGGCTGCAGTGCTTCATGAGCGCCACAGTCTCTTCTTAGGCCATATGACATCTTCAGACAAAAAAAATACCCCAAATTGTGTCCTAAACTGAAAAATTAGGTCGCCAAATTTAAAATACATATAATTATAATAAAAAAAGACATGGAGAAGAATACAGCACCACATGCCTCTTACATCCAGTGACATCGCCTGTCATGTAGACCTTCTCTTTCCTCTTCTCCTCTGTTTGACCCAGACCACCATGGCAAATTCTTTCAGCCGCATCTCGTCTCTACACTTTGTAACACAGACATGTTCGATTTCTCAATTTTTCCATCAACCTCCTCATCCTGGTGTCCCCACAATGTCATCCTGCTGACACTCCCAATACTGTGCCTGTTTTGCTCCCCAATGTCCAAGGTACTATACTGCTTAAAAAATTGTGACCCTAATAGACATAATTGGAGTCATTTATCAAACTGGTGTAAAGTAGAACTGGATTTCCAAAAGAGCTGTCAAATATGAAAGGTGGAATCTGATTGGTTGCTATGGGCAAATAAGCCAGTTCTACTTTACACCAGTTTGATAAATTACCCTAAATGTTCCTATAGTGTCCACAGCAGTTATAATGTCCCCTAGAGTGCCCCCAGTAATAATACCAACCTCTATTGTGCTCCAGGCAATAATCCCTGTATAGTGTCCCCAAAAATAATAGAATTGCCCCTACAGTGCCTCCCCAATAGCAACACCCCATATAATAATTTCCACCACACTGCCCCCACATAGTAATCCCCCCATAGTAATTTCCCCCACACAGTAATTTCCCCCAAACTGCCCCCATATAGTAGTTTGCCCCCACACAGTAATTTCCCCTACATAGTAATTTGCCCCACACTGCCCCTACATAGTAATTTCCACCCCACTGCCCCCACATAGTAATTTCCCCCACATAGCAATTTCCCCACACTGTCCCCACATAGAAATTACCCCACACTGCCCCAACATAGCAATTTCCCCCACATAGTAATTTGCCCCCACACTGCCCCACCTAGTAATTTCCACCACACTGCCCCCACACTGTCCCCACATAGCAATCTCCCCACACTGTCCCCACATAGAAATTACCCCACACTGCCCCCACATAGCAATTACCCCACACTGCCCCCACACAATAATTTCCTCCACATAGTAATTTGTCCCCACATAGCAATTTCCCCACACTGTCCCCACATAGCAATTTCCCCACCTCTCCTGGTGCCAAAGACTGCAATGAGAGTCCACACTATACCTCTCCTGGTGCCAAATGGCTTCCAGTAAATGAGGGAGAGCAGGCTAAGCTATATACTCACACTAATTAAAATCAGCCTATGGGGCAGACAAGCTGGTCAGGAGTGCACGACTGAGGTGTCAGCCACACCTCCAGTACAAACTGCAAAGAAAAAGGGGGTCAGTCAGCACATCCCAATGCTCAGGAGCACGTCGCCATGGCTGAAAACAACACTGCAAAACAAAACATACAATGCAACAGCTCTCTGCAAACCAAATAAAGTACACAAATGCACAATAATTGCTAATGCTATACTTATAATTTAGAGATGCTTGGCAAATACATTTTGTACAAAATTATTTGAGCCCGTCTGCCGCACGTAAAGGCGATCTCTGTAAGACGGGTCCTAACACTAAATACTACCCTTTATGTGCCATGACGGCATGTCTGAGCGGCTTTTTTAATCAATTTTTCCATGTCTCCAGGCTGGTTCAATGTTTTGGCTTGCCCCTGTGAGTCAGCAGGTCTTTGGCCACCGATCTTGACCATGTCGGGATTGTGGTTCTAGAAATACAGGGTCTTGAGGGAATCGCTCACTGCAGAGCTACACTTCACGCAGCCATCTAGCTCCGGTGCAGGCTCCGCCCCATTAATCAACTCTTATGAAGACTGAAAATAAATCGCATTATTCATTTTTTATATACCTCTTGTTGAATCCTGGTGATGAGTCCTCCGGGTGTACTTTACTCCAAATAAGCATACACTAGATTTGTAGAGGATTACCAAATCAGGTTGATATATTTTTCGTACATAAATATTTTACACTTGGAGACATATTACAGCAGGGATGTCAAACTCGTGGCCCTCCAGCTGTTGCAAAACTACAACTCCCATCATGCCTGGGCATACTACAGCTATCAGGGAATGATGGGAGTTGTAGTTTTGAAACATCTGGAGGGCCATGAGTTTGACATCCATGTATTACAGTGTACATAATGAATAATCTAATATATGGCTGCTATATGACATGTATCCTGTATCTACTACCTGTGTTCTCCTCTACACACTCCATTTCTAATTGTCATTTTTTCCTGAGACCACCTCCAGAGTGGGTAGTGACTAGCTGCTATGATGGCTCCTCTATACACAGCACACATAGAAGAGGATCTCCTGGTCCTATTTTTCTCTGCACACCCTCAGAAATAACAGCAGCAATGAAGCTTACAATACAATTTCATGCTCACATGCACATGTTTTGTATAACTGTAGGATGGGCCGTCAGAATCATTTTCTGTAGAACCCAGTCTCACACCATCCTGTAGCAAAGAGGACAAACTGGGACTGTTTCCTATCTCTCCAAGATCCACATCACCCACACCATCTCTGGCACATATACCCTTGACTTTATTAAGTGCATATGATCATAAATTATCCATCTACTGGTTCAACTGGCAGCCAGCCTCCTTAGTGAATTGAAAAGCACATTCAATGAACATGTACAAAAGAATACAAAAAAAAAAAGAGAACAGCACACAAATGACAATTTATTACGTACTTCTATTATTAAAGTGTTGGCTGCCAGAGAAGTTATTTTTCTACCACTCATGTTCTTCTGCACATTGATTGCATTTTAGTGACTGTATAAGAACATGTCATACTGTATTCATTGTTATATGCACTGAAAACTCAGCTTTTATGCTAAATATCTTAGAAACATATTGTACTGCTATGAGCAGTGAGAGGGAGGTATATAACAGGTTGTACATACAATAACTTCTACGCTAGTCGAAACCCTCCTCTCTGTCCATGGCACATGCATCTCAGAATGCAACTGTATTCAGGAGATACACTTCACTCGCATTTGGTTTTTTAATGTAAAATATTTTAATGTATTCATTTTAACTTTTACTGCAAATTCAGGTTTATTAAAAAACTATATTATACATTTCAGGACTTAACTATTTTCATTTTTATCTTTGAACATTTGCCTCTGAGTTAATTTACTTTTTCATTTCTACAAGAATGCCACAGCATAATCAGCACCTCGTCCCTGGTCTCATTGTGAAACAACTAAACCTAGCAAAGCTGTCCATTTTCATCATGCCAAGCTTGCTTCATTTAAGTGTTTAAACCTTGTTAGTGTTAAATACACTCTATGCTTCAACCTGAAGTTTTCAACTGACTGAGTAATATAGAAGGAGAAATAAACTTTTCATATATTTTTTTTGCAGTCAAATAATTGTGAAAATCGTTCTTACTTTTTAAATATAAAATTGGCAAAGTTCTATACAGAGGACTCTTATTACTGAACCCTTTTCATTTATTTTACCAATTGTAACCAAAAAAGAGATTTCTAAGAAAATGCTAAATGGTTAAGATATTGTCCCTCATTGGAGCTATTAAATGCTGTGTTGTACAGAAAACTTTAAAATACCCCTCTCCCAGAGTATTTCCTGACAAGTCTGCGCTCAGTCTAACCTTCACATTGACTGTGGCAGAGTTGCAGTAAAAAACCCCCACAACTTCTATTGAGTACAGCTCCCAGAACAATGTTGCCTCCTGCTCTTGACGGTCAACTGTATACCGGATGTTCTGATGCTGTACTGTCTAAGACTGTGCACTCGCTAGCAGATACACACTGTGCAGCATCACAGTCAGCCATCAATGCTGATACACATATTGCCTATTGCCATTAGTGAACTAGTGAGCACCTCCTTGCTGGACCATTCCTCCTCTGCTTCAACAAGTACAAAGCTTTATCTTTCTTACTGAAAGTTTCAGTTGCACTTATATTGCCCTCACTGATAAACTTTTTTTCCTATACATTCCCTTTACTGTATATTATACAAACTAAAGCAAAAAATATATAAAATTCATAAAACTGAGATCCAAAATTAAATATAGACCTCAGACCAGACCCCAAAATAATTCAGACCTTCGACCAAAATCCATGATACGATCCTGGTCCCACAATTAAATATATCAGTTGCTCTGTTACAGAAATCATATCTATTTTTAATTGGAATTATTCTTACAAATATCCCTGTGTTTAGACATTGCTGTTATGTACAAACTGGATTCCAAAAAAGTTGGGACACTAAACAAATTGTGAATAAAAACTGAATGCAATGATGTGGAGATGGCAAATGTCAATATTTTATTTGTAATAGAACGTAGATGACAGATCAAACGTTTAATCCGAGTAAATGTATCATTTTAAAGGAAAAATACGTTGATTCAAATTTTCACGATGTCAACAAATCCCCAAAAAGTTGGGACAAGTAGCAATAAGAGGCTGGAAATAGTAAATTTGAGCATAATGAAGAGCTGGAAGACCAATTAACACTAATTAGGTCAATTGGCAACATGATTGGGTATAAAAAGAGCTTCTCAGAGTGGCAGAGTCTCTCAGAAGCCAAGATGGGTAGAGGATCACCAATTTCCACAATGTTGCGCAGAAAGATAGTGGAGCAATATCAGAAAGGTGTTACCCAGCGAAAAATTGCAAAGACTTTGCATCTATCATCATCAACTGTGTATAACATCATCCAAAGATTCAGAGAATCTGGACTAATCTCTGTGCATAAGGGTCAAGGCCGTAAAACCATACTGGATGCCCGTGATCTCCGGGCCCTTAAGCAACACTGCACCACTAACAGGAATGCTACTGTAAAGGAAATCACAGAATGGGCTCAGGAATACTTCCAGAAACCATTGTCAGTGAACACAATCCACCGTGCCATCCGCCGTTGCCAGCTGAAACTCTACAGTGCAAAAAAGAAGCCATTTCCAAGCAAGATCCACAAGCTCAGGCGTTTTCACTGGGCCAGGGATCATTTAAAATGGAGTGTGGCAAAATGGAAGACTGTTCTGTGGTCAGACGAATCACGATTCGAAGTTCTTTTTGGAAATCTGGAACGCCATGTCATCCGGACCAAAGAGGACAAGGACAACCCAAGTTGTTATCAACGTTCAGTTCAGAAGCCTGCATCTCTGATGGTATGGGGTTGCATGAGTGCGTGTGGCATGGGCAGCTTGCATGTCTGGAAAGGCACCATCAATGCAGAAAAATATATTAAGGTTCTCGAACAACATATGCTCCCATCCAGACGTCATCTCTTTCAGGGAAGACCCTGCATTTTTCAACAAGATAATGCCAGACCACATTCTGCATCAATCACAACATCATGGCTGCGTAGGAGAAGGATCCGGGTACTGAAATGGCCAGTCTGCAGTCCAGATCTTTCACCTATAGAGAACATTGGCGCATCATAAAGAGGAAGGTGCAACAAAGAAGGCCCAAGACGATTGAACAGTTAGAGGCCTGTATTAGACAAGAATGGAGAACATTCCTATTTCTAAACTTGAGAAACTGGTCTCCTCGGTCCCCAGAAGTCTGTTGAGTGTTGTAAGAAGGGGAGATGCCACACAGTGGTATAAAATGGCCTTGTCCCAACTTTTTGGGGATTTCTTGACACCATGAAATTCTGATTCAACATATTTTTCCCTTAAAATGGTACATTTTCTCAGTTTAAACTTTTGTTCCGTGATTTATGTTCTATTCTGAATAAAATATTAGAAGTTGGCACCTCCACATCATTGCATTCAGTTTTTATTCACGATTTGTATAGTGTCCCAACTTTTTGGGAATCCGGTTTGTACTTTTTATGGTGCCCCTAATGCTCATAGGATTCCCTTTCATAATATCCACCTAATGGAGAGAGAGAGATTTCAGAGAGAAAAGTTCTCAATGTAAAACCAAAGTAATTTCAGTTTATGATTTGGTTGTATAACTAAAGGCTCATCTTCATAGTTACAAATTTACATAGTTAATACGGTTGAAGAAAGACATAAGTCCATCAAGTTCAACCAAGGGATAGGTGGGGATGTGAATCCCAGAAGGAAGTGGGACTCAAATTTCTACACATTGTCATAAACATTATTGTCATTTACTTTTTCTTCAAGGTAATCCCCTTTAGAATAGCAGGTGGAAGACAGAGGAGCAGTGCATTGATTAATATATTGTGAGAAGCTCTGACAAGCCACACTGCTGGAATAGTACAGTGGTGGTGTGGTGCTCTAATTGAGTCAACCACCCCTCACTTTTCCCTGGTCTGACTGATATTCTGAGAAAGAGAGTTAAGCCATACTCTCTGCTGAGCTGAAAGTCCAGATAGAGAGATAAGTTAAAGACTCCGGGCAGAAAGTGGTATACATTGAGTGACTTGAAAAAACATATATCCATAAAAGCAATCAATATTTTCTTGTAAGAAAAATAAAATATTCACATAAAAGTTGTTACTATGCAATTATAGAACTTTGATGTGACCGCTAGATAAACTGGTTGGCCTTATTTTTCTGCTACTCACTGTATATAGTCACTGCTCCTGATGTATTCAGCAACTTCAATCCATATTCTGATTATTCTGCTCTTTTGCTCCTCGCCGCTGCTCCTGTAAGCAGTGGCTGTGGTGTGTTTTTGCAGCTGCGACCCCTACATGTGAGATCCCCTAAAATGGCTGTGTAGCCTTCCCTGTCCAGCCAGCACTGTCCCCTCCTGTCCTTTTTTCTAGTGCACAGACTCAACAAGTATGAAAGCACTCAATCTTCCAGTGCAGACCCAACTTGGATTCTGTACCTGAGGATGAACAGTGAGCATGCTCACCTCACTTGGCAGCTAAGCATATCGGACGAGACACTAGAGGCAGAAGAGTTCAGACTGCACTGGACAATTGAGAGCTTTCACTCTTGTTGTGCAGTCTGCACAGTAGAAGAAAGGACAGGAGTGGGCAATGCCTGCTGGACAGGGCAGACTACACAACTACTTTCAGGGACATCATATGTAGGGGCCACAGCTGTAAAAACAAACCACAGGTACTGTTTACAGGAGCAGCAGTGAGGAGCAAAAGAGCAGAAATCAGAATATGGATGGAAGTTACTGAACACATCAGGAGTAGTGACTATAATACAGTGAGTAATAGAAAATCATTGCAAAGTGGTCAACCTCTTAAAAGTACAGTGTAGAACTCATAAGCCTCACGCACACAGCAGAGTTCCTGGGGAAGAATACAGTGCCTTTGTACCATGGCATCCATTTTTTGCAGCAAATTTGTGCACAGTCTGATGGAAAAATATCTTTAGATATAAGAGTCATGGAGACACACGGACTTACATTTGAGTAGTTAATAAGAAATAAAAAAATGATTATTTGCAAGATTGCCCTGTTTTTTATTTTTAGATAAATCAAATAAATCTAATAATTAAAATGTAGCAAAAAACTGCTTGCAAAAGTATACATACTGTTAAAAAGAGAATATAAGTATTGCAAAAATAATTTAAGAGAAAATGAACTTGGCTCAAGCTTTCGTTAACATGCTAAATAAAGTATTTGTTATGAGCTGTAGTTAGTGAGTGGCATTAAAAAGTGGCAAGAAACAATATTACTTCTCTAAGATTTTCTTGTACAGAGAGAAAGGTTAAAAGTAGATAATAAAACTGATGCATGGTAAGTTTAAAGATTGACAGCAGAGACTGATAAGCATTCAGAAGCATAACACCAACCTCGACTCAGCGATCATCGCACATTAATGTGTAAGAGCTGCTGATAGACCTATTGACTTTGTAATCTAATTTCAGTTCTCATGGGGTGAGTTTCCACATCATAAAACCACTCAAATTTCCACCTTATGTGTAAAACTGCTGAAGAAAATCAATTCACAAACTTGCATTAGAATATTTAAATAAATATATCACTAAATACTTTTGACGAAGGCCAACAAGGAGGTGGCATCAACAACAATATTTTAAAACTCAACACATAAACATAATGGATATAGTGCTATAAGTTGGAATTATCCTTTATAACTAGAGATGAGCAAATTTTTAAAAAATTCCATTTGCCGGTTCGCCTAATTTTTGGGGAAAAATTCGGTTTGATCCAAATTTATTCGTGGCAAATTACGTTAAAAACAGCTATTTCCTGGCTGCAGAGAGCCTTTATAGTGGTGTAGAACACTGTGCCTTACAGTAACACGCATATGGAGTCTGCTTTGGTAGTGAAATAATTTTGTGAGTCCATATGACATGCAGATGACAGGGGTCGCTCTTAGAATGACTGCACACTTCACATAACTCAAGTATGAACTTAGCCTTACAGGTTGATGTTAGCGCCAAAAAGAAGCGCACTCCTTTTAAACCGTCGATAGATGATTCCACATAGATGTCTACAGAACCTGTTCTATTAAACGTTTATATAAGTAGAGCCCCCCAACAGAGTGGAGAGGGAGTCAGCAGTAAGTTTGTGTGGACGTCACTGATTATTTTGCCCTACCTCTGATCTCTATACACACAACCAATTTTAGCAATAGTCAATGCTTAGATAACAGGGTGACCCAGATTACAAAAGACACTACACAGGTTAGAAACTACGGGTACCTTTAAATACGTAACTTTTATTAATTTATTTCTAAAATATGCCCTAATAAATCAATATCAACATTACCTTGTGCAAATCCACATAAAACGCCGCGCCACTAAATACTTGGTGCTGGGGATCACAGAGTCTCTAATACTGGGTCTCTGAAATCTACTTGACTTTGCCAAATCAAGTTTCCAGGGAGTATTGTAGCTAACCCTAAAAAGGGCGATCCCACAGGACCAATATACTCACTAGCTGTCCCTCCTAGTCCATGAGCCGCGAAGGTGACTGCCCAGCTTTGTTAAAAACTAAGGTGGAGGACCCTAATGCCAGTACATGATAGTTGTTCTCAATTTGTCCCACTTACGTAGACAGGTAAGGGACCACAATTTGTCCCACTTACATGAACAAGTAAGGGATCCTAATGTCAACACACAAAAATTGTCCACACATTTTTCCAACGCGTTTTGTTGGTTCAAAACCAACTCATCAGGGGACTTATCAATCAATGCGTGTCTATGTTGTAGAGACACCAACTCACATATGACATTCAATTGCTCTCAAGCAGGCTAGCGATGGTCAGTCGCTACAGTCCTGGATATATATTATGTTCAGCACACAATCATATGTAGTCAAATCAAACTATGGTAAATTAGCATTAGCTCAGTGGTAATAAAACACTAAAAAATACTTAGCTCTCCTCCTCATGTATCAGTAGACATGGAGTGGGGCTGGAGTCCTGCGTGTGGCAGCGGCAGAGTCAGCGTCCACATTGGTGCTTTTTGAAAGCAGCCCGGGACGCCGATCCGGACCCCCCCTGAAACCACGAGAGTCTCTGCGTGACCGGTCATGTGCTATGGCTGGATGACACGTATATCACGTGACCACCGTGAGATGCATCAGTAATCTATATGTGCATCTCCAGTAGTCACAGTGCAGTGGGGCAGGGGGAGGGTGGAGAGAGGGAGATGATTAGGGCGTACACTCTCCTCCAACTCCACGCCCATCAACTATAGACAAACAGATGAAGGTAAATGCTCCATGTCTGTATGATGGCAGTCCACGGAGCATCAGGGCTTACGCTGGCAAGGGTTAAAAAGTCCAATCTGGTAATCTCAATTGTTATCAAAAGTATAAACATTAGTCATGGTGACACATCATTTGCAATAATTCGCATTATTTGCAATATTCTTCAACTTATATACCTCAATCACGTTATCTCACATTTATATTTGCAGTTGGATATAGTAACCATGCAAAAGTTGCATATTACTAGCACACAATTAAAAAGTCAGATGTAATGGGACATCACACATCATTCTTCAAAACATATATCTGAATAACAGTAACACGTTATTAAATTATTCACATTGTTCACATATTCTCCAAGTTGTATAAGTTGTTGACATTGTTCACATTATTAACATTATTCTCCAAGTTGTATCACAGTGTCTCATCTTTTTTCATTGACATAAGTGTGTATACAGTTAGATATAGCAAACATGCCACAATTGCTCATCACAGGCAGAGGATTAAGAAGTCCAATCTAGTTGGATATCTCACATTATTCTCCAAAGTATATACCTCCATCACAGTATCACACAGTTCGTATTATTCCCAATATTCAACAAATTGTATACCTCAATCACAGTATGTCACATTTATTTACCAACAGGTATAATTAGATGTAGCAGCCATACAGTAACTGCTCATTAAGTCCTGTCGGCTGCATCGTACATAATTTAAAAATCCACCAGGTCTCTCTTTTCAGGATTTTTTTGGGTCCCAATCACCCCTTCTCATTGGGGGGGACACTAGCTCAATGCCCATAAATTTCATTCCTGAATATGTTCCCCCATGATAACTTTCAACGTGTATAGCCAGGGGGGTGTCTCTTATGTGTCGCATATCACCCAGGTGTTCACCAACCCGCCTCCTGAGCTCATGAGTGGTCTTGACCACATATTCCAGTCCACACTTACATGTCGGAGAGAGAGGGGGACAGAGGAGTGAAGGAAGAGGGAGAGGACGTCAGAGGGGAAGAGGCCCACGAGGGGGCTAGGAGAGTACGGGACAGCTTTTTTTGGAACAGGGAAATGCATATCATTTGAGAATGCAAAATCCACCCAAGTCTCCTCCCCACCCATCAATACCCCCAATCAATCCAGTCAGATATTAAATTTATCAACTAAATCCCTACAGGTAGCAGAAATGAAGCTACTTAATAGGGGTCTTTCTTTTGTACCGACATCATCATTTAATTTGTTCAATTGGGTGAAAGATCTCAATTTATTTACGAGGAAATTGAGATAGTGAAACACTTTCAAATCTTGAACAAACGAGAAAGTAAGGAATTGGGTGTCCCATTAGATGTCTTGCAGGATGTGCGTCTCCTTTATAGCCTGGGGGAAAGTGCGCCTCAGGAAGGTAAAGGCCCATTTACGACACTAAAAAACTAAAGTTGTAAGATGCCACCAATGGGAGAACCCTCCTGCATAGATGTCTTTGTGAATCGGGTTACCTGTGAGCTTGAAAATTTTACCCTCAATAAATGTAAATTCAATTGCACAAAGGCGGATTTCAAAGCTATGTCTGCTTTAGAACGCAATAAAGAGTTAGTAATTAAACCCTCAGACAAGGGGAGTAATATTGTATAAGTTATAGACTCAGCAGAATATAAAGAAATGTGTTTACATCTTTTACAAAATAAGGAAACCTATGAGAAACTTAAATCGGATCCTACCTCGCTTTTTCAAAAGAAACTGATGACCATCTTGCGGGCAGCTAAAACTGAGGGCCTAATTCGGAGAAAGAGTTTGACTTCATTCAATGTAAACATCCAACAGTGGTGACCTTTCACAGTCTACCAAAGGTCCACAAGAGGATGACCCCATTAAAGGGGTGCCCAATTGTGTCAGGCATCAATAGCCTGAGCCAAAATCCTGGAATTTACATAGACTCAATTTTAGCACCCTTTGTGAAGACTCTGCCCTCCTATGTCAGGGACACAGGGGACCTGCAATTGTTATGCTCACCTTCTGGTGTTGTGCATACGTCGGCACAACACTCGTAAGGGCGGGGATTCGGTGCTGCTGGTATCTTCTCAGACCTTGGATTTGCCAGTTCTCCAAAGGAGTTATATGAAATGCAATAGGAAGCTGTGTACTGAGGTCATACACAATGTGATACCTCTTAGTGCAAAACCACAACCACAAATGAAGTCTTATTAAAACGTTTTTTATTTTTGATCAGGTGACCACGCGTTTCGGAGTGTGTCACATTTTACCTACCTTCTGACAGATCAGAGGAAGGGTCAAATAAATGATTATGTCAGCCAAGCCAAAAAGGCTAAATAGTGGCCCAGTCATGAAGTAGGGAGGGTGGGAACAGTATGAGAAGTCCACAGAGTGGCCCTATGAGATAGTGGTGAGGTGAAAGCAGCATGAGGAGACCACAGACTGGCCCAATGACAGAGTCTGTAAGTGGTGGTAGCATCAGGAGGCCACATAGTGGCAAGGTGACATAGTATGGAGGTGGCGGCAGCATCAGGAGGCCACAGAGTGACAAGTTGACATAGTGTAGAGGTAGGGGAAGGATCAGGAGGCCACAGAGTGGCAATATGACATAATGTGGAGGTGGAAGCAGCATGAGGAGACCACAGAGTGGCAAGGTGACATGGTGATGAGGTGGAAGCAGCATGAGGAGACCACAGAGTGGCCCAATCACAGAGTCTGTAGGTGGCGGCAAGATCAGGAGGCCACAGAGGGGCACAATGACAGAGTGTGGAGGTAGAGGCAGCATCAGGAGGTCACAAAGTGGCAAGGTGACATAGTGTGGAGGTGGCAGTAGCATCAGGAGGCCAAAGAGTGGCAAGGTGACATAATGTGGAGGTGGAAGCAGCATGAGGATACCACAGAGTGGCAAGGTGACATAGTGTGGAAGTGGCAGCCGCATGAGGAGACCACAGAGTGGCAAGGTAACATAGTGGTGAGGTGGAAGCAGCATGAGGAGACCACAGATTGGCCCAATCACAGAGTCTGTAGGTGGTGGCAGCATCAGGAGGCCACAGAGTAAATTGCTAAATGACAATTAGGCCCTAATTCTTTTCTATTTTTACAAAAAAGGCTTTTCAATAGGGTTGAGCGTACCGAACTTCATACCGAACTTTAGTTTTTTTGTACCCGGACCCGAACCTTTTCGTAAAAGTTCGGGTTCGGTGTTCGGCAATTTAATGATGCTTTTTAAAAGGCTGCAGGGCAGCCAATCAACAAGCATTTAACTTGTGTGCCCTTAGAAGCCATTACAGCCATGCCTACTAATGGCATGGCTGTGATTGGCCAGTGCAGCATGTGACCCAGCCTCTATATAAGCTGGAGTCACGTAGTGCCGCTAGTTACATCAGCTCTTACTAGTGTAGGGAGAGGATGCTGCAGCTGTGAGGGAGAGATTAGGAAACAATTCTGGTGTTCTTGGTGTTAAATCTGCAAACTACAGTGATTATTTTTGTGGGTGCTATGCTACATTTTTGTACCCTTGAGCCAGTGCCACAGAGAAATAAGCTTTAATTAGTCTGTTTGTTAGGTGGGCACCGGCGACCATTTTTGCAATATCTAGACATTTTTTAAGGACACCTGCACTGCATATGTGCCAGGGGAAGGAAACATAATATAGGTAATCTGTCTGTGACTTCAGGGCCCCGGGGGGGACATATTTAAATTTTTTTCTGTGAAGTCCCCCTGTGCTAAATATCTGAGAGGGAAAATCTATTCATTAAATCCATGTGTTAGATTCCAGGGGGACAAAGTCCCATTTTTTTGGCGGCCAAGTACCCCTGCAGCCTGCAGTGCATATCTGCCAGTGAAAATAATTCAATTACATTAGTCTGTCACATATTTGTGTGACCTAAAGCGATTTTTTTCTCTTTCTGACACTGGCACTGCATATCTGACAGTCAAATAAAACCGTTAAATACTACTGTTACATTGTCGGCTGAAAAAAACGTACTTTTTGTGCTAGATAGTACATTTGCGGCCTGCGCATTTCTGACAGTCCAATAAAACCTTAGTTAGGACACTATAAAACTAGTGACAGGTTCCCTTTAAGCACATTTTGCTGCCTTTTGCAGTGAAATATAATCAGTAAATATAACTTTGACATTGTTTGTGAAAAAAACCCTTTTTATTTGCCATAAAGTACCTTTGCGGCCTGCACTGTATTTGTGTTGGTGAAAAAAAAATTCCTGTTAATTCCATCTGTTTTATTGTTGGTGAAATTTTTTCTTTTTTCTTTGGCCAGAAAATACCTTTGTGGCCTATGCTGCATATGTGACAACCAGGCAAATTAATACACTAAATTCATCTGTGGGATTGTGGGGTGACATATTCACAGTTTGGTCTTTCAACTAACGCTGTGGCCTGCACTGCATATGTGACAGCCAGGCCAATAAATTCGTCAAATCCATCTGTTTGCGTGTGGGGTGACATTTCCACGGTTATCAGGCCAGTCATTCACAAGTGGCTCGATGTGCAATACTGTCATGGTCTTACCTCCTTGCTGTTCTCCTTCGTTTGACATGTGCTGGTGGCCATCTTGGTTTCTGGGTTTCTTGTAGCCTCCCACCCTGCGGCTCCTCCTTCCCACTGGGAGGAGCTGGATGCCTAGCTCATATATATAGGAGGTCTGTGGCTTCAGTTCCTTGCTTGGTCCTCCTGTGCTCACATGCTTCTAAGACTGCTGCTGCTTCTGGTTCCTGATCCTGGCTTCGTCTGACTACCCTGCTGATTCCTGATCCTGGCTTCGTCTGACTACCCTGCTGGTTCCTGATCCTGGCTTCGTCTGACTACCCTTCTGGTTCCTGATCCCTGGTTTCGCAAGACCCTGCTTCGGTTTAGCCATCCGTTTGGACTTTTGCCTTACAGCTTTATTTTCAATAAAGCCTTCTTATTTCCACTCAACTCTTGTTGTACGTCTGGTTCATGGTTCCATGACATTAGGACCAAGCCATGAATTCTGACGGTACAGGGCCATCCTCGCTACCTACGCTGGTTGCCAGACTTGATCAGCAGGATCACCTGTTGGGTCGGTTCGCTGTGGCGTTGCAAACCCTGCTTGAACGCACGGCTCATTTAGCTTCCGTTGCCGATGGGTCGGTTGTCGCTCCTGGGCCCGCTCCTACTGCCGCTCCGGTTGTTGCGCCAGAGTCTACCCCGACACCTGTTGCTGCGCCTGCGGTGTTTCGGGGTATGACCGGTTCTGCTCCCCTTCCACAGCGCTTTGGGGGAGAGCCAACTCAGTGCCGAGGTTTCCTTAACCAGGTGGGCATTTACTTCGAGTTGCTGCCACATGCCTTTCCTACTGAGAGATCAAAGGTGGGCTTCTTGATCTCGCTGCTCTCGGACAAGGCCTTGGCCTGGGCCAGCCCTTTATGGGAGAACAACAATCCGGTGGTTGCCGAGTTTTCCGGTTTTGTTGCTTCTCTTCGGAAGGTATTCGATGTGCCGGCTCGTGCTGCCTCTGCTGCGAAGCTCCTTATGTCCATCAGACAGGGTTCACGATCCGTAGCTGAATACGCCATTGAGTTTCGTACCCTGGCAGCAGAGGTGGGCTGGAATAATGAGGCTCTGGTCGCTGCTTTCTCTCATGGTCTCTCGGATGCCTTGAAGGATGAGGTTGCAGCTAAGGACCTACCAGTGGAGCTCGAGTCTCTTATTTCTTTCCTGATTTTGATTGACACCAGACTCAGGGAGAGACCTTCCTTTAAGGAGAGCCTGCGGAGGCCTTCTAACAGATTGGCGCCTACGTTTGCTGTCCCACCCGTGCCTCCCTCTCCTCCCACGCCTCCTGGGGATGACTTGTCTGGGGGTGAACCCATGCAGCTGGGGTTTTCTCGCCTGTCCGAGGGGGAGAGGGTACTCCGGAGACGCGAGGACCGATGCATGTACTGTGGTCTCGGTGGGCATTTTCGGTTGGCATGCCCGAACCGTCCGGGAAACGCTCGCACCTGAGATCCTGTCGGGGGCAGATCTTGGGTGGAGTCTCCTCGTCCCCGGTTTCCCGTGTTGACAAACCACTGATTACTGTTGTCCTCTCCTGGGTCGGGGGCTCGGTGACGACCCAGGCGTTGGTGGACTCTGGTGCTGGTGGTTTGTTCATTGATAGTGTGTTCGCTGCCGCCAATTCCATTCCTCTGCAGCCTCGAGGTTCCCCACTGGCTCTTGAGGCGATAGACGGCAGACCCCTTCTGCCGCCACACGTGACTCATGAGACCCTTCCAGTGGGGATGGCCATTGGTGCCGTTCACAGAGAGTCGGTCTGTCTCCAGGTTATTTCGTCTCCACACTACTCGGTGGTCTTGGGGTACCCCTGGCTCCAGAAGCATAATCCGACTTTCGATTGGAAATCGTCCGAGATCCTCTCGTGGTCACCGCAGTGTGGGGCTAGTTGCATCCATGGGCCTGTCAAGTTGCTGTGTACTTCCTCGGACTCTCTGTTGCCTCCTGAATAAGAGGGAGTTCCTGGGATGTATTCGATAAGGTGCGTTCGGTTGCCCTACCTCCGCACCGCCCATACGATTGTGCCATAGAGTTACAATCTGGTGCCGTTCCGCCTCGTGGAAAAGTCTATCCACTGTCGGTAGCGGAGAATGAGGCCATGGAGGAGTACGTGAGGGAGGCGCTTTCACGCGGACACATTCGCAAATCCTCGTCCCCGGCAGGGGCTGGATTTTTCTTTGCGAAAAAGAAGGGCGGTGAGTTGAGGCCTTGCATCGATTACAGGGGTCTCAATCGCATCACGATCAAGAACGCTTACCCGATACCCTCGATTTCCGAGCTGTTCGATTGCCTCAAAGGGGCCACGGTCTTTACCAAACTCGACCTGAGGGCGGCATATAACCTGGTAAGGATCAAGGCGGGCGATGAGTGGAGGACCGCGTTTAACACCAGGACCGGTCATTATGAATCCTTGGTTATGCCCTTTGGGTTGTGCAATGCGCCCGCAGTCTTCCAGGAATTCATCAACGATGTTTTCCATGACCTGTTGCAGCAGTGTGTGGTGGTCTATTTGGATGACATCTTGGTATATTCTGAATCCATGGAGGCCCACATTCTGGATGTCAGACGAGTGTTGCAACGGTTACGAGAGAACAAGCTGTTCGGTAAGCTTGAGAAATGCGAATTTCACCGATCCCAGGTAACCTTCTTAGGTTACATCATTTCCGCTGAGGGGTTCTCCATGGATCCTGAGAAGGTTTCGGCTGTCTTACAGTGGCCCCAGCCCAGTGGTCTTCGTGCCCTGCAGCGCTTTTTGGGCTTCGCCAATTATTATCGGAAGTTCATCAGGGACTTTTCCATGCTAGCCAAGCCTCTCACGGATCTGACCAGGAAGGGCAGTAATCCCCAGGTCTGGCCGCCCGAGGCCACCCGAGCTTTTGAGGCTCTAAAGTCCGCCTTTGTGTCGGCTCCGATTCTGTCGCATCCCAACCCTGGGTTGCCGTTTGTCCTCGAGGTGGACGCGTCTGAGACGGGAGTAGGCGCCCTCCTGTCTCAGCGTAGAACACCAGAGGGTCCTCTGCTTCCTTGTGGGTTTTACTCCCGGAAACTGTCTTCCGCGGAGTGCAACTACCAGATTGGTGACAGGGAGTTATTGGCCATCGTGCAGGCCCTTAAAGAATGGAGGCACTTGCTCGAGGGCTCGGTGGTTCCGGTTCTCATCCTGACGGACCACAAGAATCTGACCTACCTCTCTGAGGCCAAGAGATTGACACCACGTCAGGCCAGATGGGCTCTGTTCTTGCCACGTTTTAATTACGTGGTCTCCTACCTACCCGGTTCCAAGAACATCAGAGCGGATGCCTTATCACGGCAGTACTCCGAGCTGTCCGGGGAGGAGTCGATTCCGACTTCGGTCATACCTCCGAATCAGATCCTGGCCGCCATTCGCACCAGCCTGACCTCTCCCCTGGGTGAGCAGATTTTGGCGGCTCAATCTGGTGCTCCCTCTGGGAGACCCAACGGCAGGTGTTTTGTGCCTGAGGAGTTGCGCACTCGGTTGTTGCGAACCTACCATAACTCCAAGGCCGCGGGGCATCCTGGAAAGAATCAGCTGTCCTGGGCTGTTTCACGTCTGTTCTGGTGGCCTTCTCTACGTTCCGACATCGCCGCATATGTAGCGGCATGCTCCGTTTGTGCCCAGAGTAAGTCCCCTCGGCACCTTCCGTTGGGCCTTTTGCAACCCATAGCCACCGGGGAGCGTCCATGGTCACACCTGGGGATGGATTTCATTGTGGACCTCCCTGCATCCCGAGGCCATACGGTCATTCTCATGATAGTGGATCGGTTTTCCAAAATGTGCCACTGTGTTCCTCTCAAGAAGTTACCCTCTGCACAAGAGTTGGCCTCGATTTTTGCCAGGGAGGTCTTCCGGTTGCACGGTTTGCCCAAGGAGATTGTGTCGGATCGGGGGAGTCAGTTTGTGTCCAGGTTCTGGCGCGCCTTTTGCTCCCAGTTGGGGATTCATCTCTCTTTCTCCTCGGCCTACCACCCTCAGTCCAATGGGGCCGCAGAACGATCCAATCAGGCCTTGGAGCAATTCCTTCGTTGCTATGTCTCCGATCACCAAGACAATTGGGTTGACCTCCTGCCTTGGGCTGAGTTTGCCAGGAACACGGCGGTGAACTCTTCCTCTGGGACGTCTCCCTTCATGGCCAATTATGGGTTCCAACCTGCCGTGTTACCGGAGGTATTCTCTCCCCAGGATATTCCGGCTGTGGAGGATCACCTTTCCGTCCTACGTGCTTCTTGGGTACAGATCCAGAGGTCCCTTGAGGTCTCTGCGCAGCGCCAGAGACTCCAGGCTGATCGCAGACGAGCGCCCACTCCTTCCTACCAGGTCGGAGACCGCGTATGGTTGTCCACCCGCAACCTCAACCTTCGAGTGCCCACTCCCAAGCTGGCGCCTCGCTTTGTTGGTCCCTTCCGAGTGCTTCGCAGGGTAAACCCGGTAGCCTATGCCCTTGCGCTTCCTCCTGGCATGCGGATCTCCAACGTGTTTCATGTCTCCCTGTTGAAGCCACTGGTGTGTAATCGTTTCACTTCCTCGATTCCTCGGCCTCGTCCGGTCCAAGTGGGCAATCGTGAGGAGTATGAGGTGAGCAATATCCTGGACTCACGCCTGGTCCGCGGCCGGGTGCAGTTTTTGGTCCATTGGCGTGGTTATGGTCCAGAGGAGCGTTCCTGGGTTCCCTCCGCAGATGTCCATGCTCCTGCCTTGCTCCGAGCCTTCCACGCACGCTTCCCTCAGAAACCGTTCCTTACTCCGCGGAGGAGGGGCCCTTGAGGGGGAGGTACTGTCATGGTCTTACCTCCTTGCTGTTCTCCTTCGTTTGACATGTGCTGGCGGCCATCTTGGTTTCTGGGTTTCTTGTAGCCTCCCACCCTGCGGCTCCTCCTTCCCACTGGGAGGAGCTGGATGCCTAGCTCATATATATAGGAGGTCTGTGGCTTCAGTTCATTGCTTGGTCCTCCTGTGCTCACATGCTTCTAAGACTGCTGCTGCTTCTGGTTCCTGATCCTGGCTTCGTCTGACTACCCTGCTGATTCCTGATCCTGGCTTCGTCTGACTACCCTGCTGGTTCCTGATCCTGGCTTCGTCTGACTACCCTTCTGGTTCCTGATCCCTGGTTTCGCAAGACCCTGCTTCGGTTTAGCCATCCGTTTGGACTTTTGCCTTACAGCTTTATTTTCAATAAAGCCTTCTTATTTCCACTCATCTCTTGTTGTACGTCTGGTTCATGGTTCCATGACAAATACACCATTTTTAGACCCCTGACACAGAAAGATAATTTATCTGTATGTTCAATCTGTGGCTGATCTTCCTACTTTTTGGTGGGCGCAATGCAACATATAAAATAAATATAAATAATGTAATACCTAATCCATCTGTTAGTTTGGTGGGTGATAAAAAAAAATTTGGGTGAAGTACACCTGCACCTGCATATGTGCCAGAGACAAAAATATAGTTAATCTGTCTCTGGGTTCAGAGGTTGCAAAATAATTGTGGAGCCCCAGTTATGGGTCTTCAACACAATGAAAGCCAGATACAGGAAGGAAAACTGATTGGATTGCTGTGTCGATACTCTTAAATGAGGCTCCACAGTGTTTTCTGTAGCTGGTCTCCCTAAGATCAGCCATTGTTATGTTTGAGTAGTCTCCAAGGCATTGCTCCCAGTTAGTCAGAATCCTACTCCACACTGATGAGGGGCAACACCCCGAAACAGCTGTCTGTGGATGGATAACTGGCTTAGGTCTTCCCCGTCACATCCTTAAAGCTTGTAAAAGAGAGGGATCTTGACATAGGGGCCACTTAATATGGTGGATTTGGTGATCTCTGTAATGGGGACACCCCTTTGCTCGGTGTTCCTTTCTTTGAAGGATATCTGGCTTTCACTGTGTTGAAGACCCATAACTGGGGCTCAACAATTATTTTGCATATTACTGTTTCCCAGGGAGCTTTGCACTTTGGATTGCTGTGTCGAGACTCTTAAATGAGGCTCCACAGTGTTTTCTGTAGCTGGTCTTGTTTTGTAGCTGGTCTTGTTTTGTAGCTGGTCTTGTATTGTTTGAGTTCAGAGGTTGACATATTTGCATATTTGCCTGTGATATACCCCTGCTCTACATAGCGGACAGGAAAATAACTTTCACTAATTCGTCTGTTATGTTGTTGGGTGACATTGACCAATTTTTGACTGTGATATACCCCTGCTCTATATTGTGGACAGGGAAATACAGTATTTTCCGGCGTATAAGACCACTTTCTATCACTAATTTGTCTGTTACATTGTTGTGTGACATTAAACTATTTTTGGCTGTGATATACCCCTGCTCTACATAGTGGACAGGAAAATACCTTTCACTAATTCATCTGTTACATTGTTGTGTGACCTCCACCAATTTTTGGCTGTGATATACCCCTGCTCTACATAGCGGACAGGGAAATAACTTTCACAAATTTGTCTGTTACATTGTTGGGTAACATTCACCAATTTTTGGCTGTGATATACCCCTGCTCTACATTGTGGACAGGGAAATACTGTATTTTCCGGCATATAAGACGACTTTCTAACACTAGAAATTATTTTCGAAGGGTCGTCCTTTACACCATGTATTCTCAGATCCGATGGTATATTCTATCCCCAGGTGTTCGCATGGTGCTTGCCTGGGGGTTAGAATATAGATCCCCCCATAGCAGTGTCATCCACTGATCCCTCTCCCCATAGCAGTGTCATCCACATATGCCCCTCCCCATAGCAGTGCCATCCACAGATCCCCCAATAACAGTACCATACACAGATCCCCTCCATAACAGTGCCATCCACAGATCCCCTCTATAACAGGGCCATCCACAGATCCCCTCCATAACAGTGCCAGCCACAGATCCCCCATGGCAATGGACCCATAATCTTTTCCCAGCCCCTAGTAGTTCCTATGTGGGAAAATTGGAATGTGAAAAGAAAAAGATAGGTTACCATGGCAGCCAGGACTCTACTGAAGCCCTGGCTGCCATGGTCAGTTACCTGGACTGGAGAAGATCATCTTAGAGACAGGGAGGGCGTGGCAGGTAGGGGTAGTCTTATACAGTGAGTATAGCCCAAACCCTATATTTTAAATGGAAAGGTTGGGGATCGTCTTATGCAACTAGTTCTTGTACGCGGGAAAATACGGTACATTTCACTAATTCGTCTGTTACATTGTTGGGTGACATTCACCAATTTTTGGCTGTGATATATCCCTGCTCTACATTATGGACAGGGAAATACATTTCACTAATTTGTCTATTACATTGTTGGGTGACATTCAACAATTTTTGGCTGTGATATACCCCTGCTCTACATAGTGGACAGGGAAATACATTTCACTAATTTGTCTATTACATTGTTGGGTGACATTCAACAATTTTTGGCTGTGATATACCCCTGGTCTACATAGTGGACAGGGAAATAAATTTCACTAATTCGTCTGTTACATTGTTGTGTGACATTAAACAATTTTTGGCTGTGATATACCCCTGCTCTACATAGTGGACAGGAAAATACCTTTCACTAATTCATCTGTTACATTGTTGTGTGACATTAAACAATTTTGGGCTGTGATATACCACTGCTCTACATAGTGGACAGGGAAATATATTTCACTAATTCATCTGTTACATTGCTGTTTGAAAAATGAAAAAAAAATATTGGACAGTGAAGTATTTGTATAAAATTCAACTGTCACACTGTTGTGTGACCTCAAGAATTTTTTTCTCTTTATGACACCGTCACAGCCTTTCTGTCAGTGAACTTAATTGTTGATGTTGTCGCCTGACATAAACCATCTGTTAGTTTGGTGTTTGAACGCAAAGAATGAGGAGAGCGTCAAATAAGGGATGTGGCCCTGGTTGTGGTGCTGCTGGTGTTGGTGGAACTCCTGTTGCAGGGAGAGGACGTGGTCGATCTGTGCCAGCTACACGCACAAGTGAAACACATTCCTCAGGTGTGAGTAGGCGACAGAACCTTCAGCATTATTTGGTAGGCCCGAATGTGGCTATACAAATGGTGAGACCAGAACAAGTACAGGCTTGTGTGACAGTGTCTCCAGTTCTTTCACATTTTCTCCCACCCAGTTCCCTGCTGAAAGCTCAGAGTTGGCACCTAAAGCCCATGGCCATCTGTCTTTCAACTTACCCCCTTGCAAATCAGGCAAGCTGTCTGAGCCCCAAGTAATGCAGCAGTCTCTTATGCTTTTTGATGACTCTGCTGGCAGGGTTTCCGTGGGCCATCCACATAGCCCTGCCCCAGAAGTGGAAGAAATTGAGTGCACTGATGCCCAACCAGTTATGTTTCAGGATAAGGACATGGGAAGACCACCGCAGCACGTCTCATCCACCGCCTCCTTAACCTCCTCCTCCTAGATCAAGATTATAATTTAAATTTTTACATATTTTATGTAATTTTAAGTCATTTCCCTATCCACACGTGCCATGCTCTTAACCGCATTTTGCTGCCCTTTTGCAGCACTCTAGCCCTTTCCATAACTTTTTTAGAGCCATTTTAGCGCTCCAAAGTTTGGGTCCCCTATGACTTCAATGAGGTTCAGGTTTGGAGTCAAGTTCGGGTCCTGAACTCAAACTTTTTTGCAAAGTTCGCCCGAATCCGTCGAACCCGAACTTCCAGGTGTCCACTTAACTCTACTTTTCAACAGATAAGTGCAACGATGAACGGCAAATATATTTGTATTTCACCACTAATACACGGCAAACTGGGCTTTATAGCACTGCATCACACAAGGGTAATAAGGCCCTAGTTTTTTTTTACACTTTTACAGAACACAAAAGGTTTTTCAACAGATAAGGGCAAAGCAGCATGGCAAATATTTTTGTATTTAGCCAGTAATACACAGCAAACTGGGCTTTAGAATATATCACTGCAGCGCAGAACTGCAATTAGACCTCCAAAAAATTCTACTTTTACACAAAAGGCTTTTCAACAGATAAGTGCAACGATGAACGGCGAATATATTTTTATTTGCCACTAATACATGGCAAACTGGGCTATGAAACATCTCATGCACCGCTGAGCAGCAAAGATATCTTTCCTTTTTCCACTACATGCAAAAAATGGCTTTAAAACAGATAAATGCACCTCTGAGCGGCAAATATATTTTTTCTATTTCCACTAATATACAGAAAAAAGGCTTTAGAACAGATAACTGCACTGCTGAGCGGCAAATATATTTTACTTTTGCCACTAATACAAGACAAAAGGGCTGTAATTTTCGCACTTCACCACACAACGGCTAATAAGCCATTTTTTCCCACTAATACAAGCCAAAAAATGCTTTACAACATAACTGCACCGCACTAGGGCAAGTAAAACGTAGAAATGGTAATTGGGAGCTTTGTCGCATATAAAGACACCCTGAGGTGGCCCTACAGTGGAAACCCCCAAAAACTAACCTAATTTAGGAAACTATACCCATCAAGGAATCTTTCAAGGTGTGTAGTGTGCATTTTGACCTCAAAGCTGTTTCCTAGAATTAGGAAACTCTTGGCAGTGAAAATGGAAAAATTGCATTTTTTTTACAAAAAAGTTGCTTTAGACTCATCTTTTTTCACTTTCCCAAAGGGTAACAGGACAAAATGCACACCACATTTTGTTCCCCATTTCCCCCCCAAATACGGCAACACCCCATATATGCTTAAAAACTGATGTATGGGCGCATTGAAGGCTTCAGAGTGGAAGGAGCAGCATATGGCATTAGGAGAGCGGATTTAGCTGGAATGGTAATTGGGAGCAATGTCGCATATGAAGACACCGTGAGGTGGCACTACAGTGGAAACTCCCAAAAAATGATTTTGAAAACTACACCCCTAAAGGAATCATTCAAGGTGTGTAGTGAGCTCTTTGATCTCAAAGGTGTTTCCTAGTATTAGGAAACACTTGGCAGTAAAAATGAAGAATTGTATTTTTTCTCAAAAAAGTTGCTTTACATGCACATTTTTCACATTCCGAAGGGTAACAGGACAAAATGCACCAATAGTTTTGTTCCCCATTTTGCCCTGTATATGGCAACACTCCATATGTGCTAAAATGATTTATGAGTGCACTGCAGGCTTCAGAGAGGAAGGAGCATTATATGGCTTTAGGAGAGTAGATTTAGCTGGAATGGCAACTGGGAGCTATGTCACACATGAAGACACCCTGCGGTTACCCTACAGTGGAAACCCCAAAATGTGACCCCATTTTGGAAACTTCACCCCTAAAGGAATCTTTTAAGGTGTGTAGTGAGCACTTTGACCTCAAAGATGTTTCCTAGAATTAGAAAAGACTTGGCATTGAAAATGAAAAATTGAATTTTTTCACAAAAAAGTTGCTTTACACCTACATTTTTTACTTCCCCAAAGGGTAACATTACAAAATGCATCTCATAATTTATTCCCCATTTCCCCCCGAATATGACAACACCCCATATGTGCTCAAAAACTGATTTAAGGGCGCACAGCAGGCTTCAGAGTGTAAGGAGCACCATATGGCTTTAGGAGATTGGATTTATCAGGAATGGTAATTGGGAGCTATGATGCATATAAAGACACCCTGAGGTGGCTTTACAGTAGAAACCACCAAAAATGTACCCCATTTTGGAAAATACACCCCTCAAGGAATATTTAAAGGTGTGTAGTGAGCACTTTGACCTCGAAGGTGTTTCATGGAATTAGGTAACACTTGGCAGTGAAAATGAAAAATTACATTTTTGTCACAAAAAAGTTTGTTTACACCCACATTTTTCACTTTTAGAGTTGAGCGAACCCGATCCGAACTTCGTCCCGAACCCGAACCCCATTGAAGTCAATGGGGACCCAAACTTTTCGGCACTAAAACGGCTGTAAAAAAGCCCAGGAAAGGGCTAGAGGGCTGCAAAAGGCAGCAACATGTAGGTAAATCCCCTGCAAACAAATGTGGATAGGGAAATGAATTAAAATAAAAATTAAATAAATAAAAATTAACCAAAATCAATTGGAGAGAGGTCCCATAGCAGAGAATCTGGCTTCCCGTCACCCACCACTGGAACAGTCCATTCTCAGATATTTAGGCCCCGGCACCCAGGCAGAGGAGAGAGGTCCCGTAACAGACAATCTGGCTTCATGTCAGCAGAGAATCAGTCTTCATGTCATAGCAGAGAATCAGGCTTCACGTCACCCACCACTGTAAGAGTCCATTTTCATAAATTTAGGCCCAGCACCCAGGCAGAGGAGAGAGGTCCCGTAACAGACAATCTGGCTTCATGTCAGCAGAGAATCAGTCTTCATGTCATAGCAGAGAATCAGGCTTCACGTCACCCACCACTGCAACAGTCCATTTTCATAAATTTAGGCCCAGCACCCAGGCAGAGGAGAGAGGTCCCGTAACAGACAATCTGGCTTCATGTCAGCAGAGAATTAGTCTGCATGTCATAGCAGAGAATCAGGCTTCACGTCAGCCACCAATGCAACAGTCCATTGTCAGATATTTAGGCCCAGCACCCAGGCAGAGGAGAGAGGTCCCGTAACAGAGGATCTGGCTTCATGTCAGCAGAGAATCAGTCTTCATGTCATAGCAGAGAATCAGGCTTCACGTCACCCACCACTGTAAGAGTCCATTTTCATAAATTTAGGCCCAGCACCCAGGCAGAGGAGAGAGGTCCCGTAACAGACAATCTGGCTTCATGTCAGCAGAGAATCAGTCTTCATGTCATAGCAGAGAATCAGGCTTCACGTCACCCACCACTGCAACAGTCCATTTTCATAAATTTAGGCCCAGCACCCAGGCAGAGGAGAGAGGTCCCGTAACAGAGGATCTGGCTTCATGTCAGCAGAGAATTAGTCTGCATGTCATAGCAGAGAATCAGGCTTCACGTCAGCCACCAATGCAACAGTCCATTGTCAGATATTTAGGCCCAGCACCCAGGCAGAGGAGAGAGGTCCCGTAACAGACAATCTGGCTTCATGTCAGCAGAGAATCAGTCTGCATGTCATAGCAGAAAATCAGGCTTCACGTCAGCCACCACTGCAACAGTCCATTGTCAGATATTTAGGCCCAGCACCCAGGCAGAGGAGAGAGGTCCCGTAACAGACAATCTGGCTTCATGTCAGCAGAGAATTAGTCTGCATGTCATAGTAGAGAATGAGGCTTCACGTCAGCCACCACTGCAACAGTCCATTGGCATATATTTAGGCCCAGCACCCAGGCAGAGGAGAGAGGTCCCGTAACAGAGGATCTGGCTTCATGTCAGCAGAGAATCAGTCTGCATGTCATAGCAGAAAATCAGGCTTCACGTCAGCCACCAATGCAACAGTCCATTGTCAGATATTTAGGCCCAGCACCCAGGCAGAGGAGAGAGGTCCCGTAACAGAGGATCTGGCTTCATGTCAGCAGAGAATTAGTCTGCATGTCATAGCAGAGAATCAGGCTTCACGTCACCCAACATTGGAACAGTGCAGGCCAGCACCTCCAAGGCATAAAAGGCTAGCTCTGGCCACGTGGACAATTTAGAGACCCAGAAGTTGAATGGGGCCGAACCATCAGTCAGTACGTGGAGGGGTGTGCACACGTACTGTTCCACCATGTTAGTGAAATGTTGCCTCCTGCTAACACGTTGCGTATCAGGTGGTGGTGCAGTTATCTGTGGCGTGTTGACAAAACTTTTCCACATCTCTGCCATGCTAACCCTGCCCTCAGAGGAGCTGGCCGTGACACAGCTGCCTTGGCGACCTCTTGCTCCTCCTCTGCCTTGGCCTTGGGCTTCCACTTGTTCCCCTGTGACATTTGGGAATGCTCTCAGTAGCGCGTCTACCAACGTGCGCTTGTACTCGCGCATCTTCCTATCACGCTCCAGTGCAGGAAGTAAGGTGGGCACATTGTCTTTGTAGCGTGGATCCAGCAGGGTGGCAACCCAGTAGTCCGCACAGGTTAAAATGTGGGCAACTCTGCTGTCGTTGCGCAGGCACTGCAGCATGTAGTCGCTCATGTGTGCCAGGCTGCCCAGGGGTAAGGACAAGCTGTCCTCTGTGGGAGGCGTATCGTCATCGTCCTGCCTTTCCCCCCAGCCACGCACCAGTAATGGACCCGAGCTGCGTTGGGTGCCACCCAGCTGTGCCATGCTTCATCCTCATCCTCCTCCACCTCCTCCTCATCCTCGTCCTCCTCGTCCTCCAGTAGTGGGCCCTGGCTGGCCACATTTGTACCTGGCCTCTGCTGTTGCCAAAAACCTCCCTCTGAGTCACTTCGAAGAGACTGGCCTGAAAGTGCTAAAAATGACCCCTCTTCCTCTTCCTCCTCCTCCTCCTCCTGGGCCACCTCCTCTTCCATCATCGCCCTAAGTGTTTTCTCAAGGAGACATAGAAGTGGTATTGTAACGCTGATAACGGCGTCATCGCCACTGGCCATGTTGGTGGAGTACTCAAAACAGCGCAACAGGGCACACAGGTCTCGCATGGAGGCCCAGTCATTGGTGGTGAAGTGGTGCTGTTCTGTAGTGCGACTGACCCGTGCGTGCTGCAGCTGAAACTCCACTATGGCCTGCTGCTGCTCGCACAGTCTGTCCAGCATGTGCAAGGTGGAGTTCCACCTGGTGGGCACGTCGCATATGAGGCGGTGAGCGGGAAGGCCGAAGTTACGCTGTAGCGCAGACAGGCGAGCAGCAGCAGGATGTGAACGTCGGAAGCACGAACAGACGGCCCGCACTTTATGCAGCAGCTCTGACATGTCCGGGTAGTTGTGAATGAACTTCTGCACCACCAAATTCAGCACATGCGCCAAGCAAGGGATGTGCGTCAAATTGGCTAGTCCCAGAGCTGCAACGAGATTTCGCCCATTTTTACACACCACCAGGCCGGGCTTGAGGCTCACCGGCAGCAACCACTCGTCGGTCTGTTGTTCTATACCCCGCCACAACTCCTGTGCGGTGTGGGGCCTGTCCCCCAAACATATGAGTTTCAGAATGGCCTGCTGACGTTTACCCCGGGCTGTGCTGAAGTTGGTGGTGAAGGTGTGTGGCTGACTGGATGAGCAGGTGGAAGAAGAGGAGGAGGAAGCCGAGAAGGAGGAGGTGGCAACAGGAGGCAAAGAATGTTGCCCTGCGATCCTTGGTGGCGGAAGGACGTGCGCCAAACAGCTCTCCGCCTGGGGCCCAGCCGCCACTACATTTACCCAGTGTGCAGTTAGGGAGATATAGCGTCCCTGGCCGTGCTTACTGGTCCACGTATCTGTGGTTAGGTGGACCTTGCTACAGATGGCGTTGCGCAGTGCACACTTGATTTTATCGGATACTTGGTTGTGCAGGGAAGGCACGGCTCTCTTGGAGAAGTAGTGGCGGCTGGGAACAACATACTGTGGGACAGCAAGCGACATGAGCTGTTTGAAGCTGTCTGTGTCCACCAGCCTAAATGACAGCATTTCATAGGCCAGTAGTTTAGAAATGCTGGCATTCAGGGCCAGGGATCGAGGGTGGCTAGGTGGGAATTTACGCTTTCTCTCAAATGTTTGTGAGATGGAGAGCTGAACGCTGGCGTGTGACATGGTTGAGACGCTTGGTGACGGAGGTGGTGGTGGTGTTGGTGGTACATCCCCTGTTTGCTGGGCGGCAGGTGCCAACGTTCCTCCAGAGGCGGAGGAAGAGGCAGAGGCGGCAGCAGCAGAAGAGGCCGAGGCGGCAGCAGCAGAAGAGGTAGCAGGGGGAGCCTGAGTGACTTCCTTGTTTTTAAGGTGTTTACTCCACTGCAGTTCATGCTTTGCATGCAGGTGCCTGGTCATGCAGGTTGTGCTCAGGTTCAGAACGTTAATGCCTCGCTTCAGGCTCTGATGGCACAGCGTGCAAACCACTCGGGTCTTGTCGTCAGCACATTGTTTGAAGAAGTGCCATGCCAGGGAACTCCTTGAAGCTGCCTTTGGGGTGCTCGGTCCCAGATGGCGGCGGTCAGTAGCAGGCGGAGTCTCTTGGTGGCGGGTGTTCTGCTTTTGCCCACTGCTCCCTCTTTTGCTACGCTGTTGGCTCGGTCTCACCACTGCCTCTTCCTCGGAACTGTGAAAGTCAGTGGCACGACCTTCATTCCATGTGGGGTCTAGGACCTCATCGTCCCCTGCATCGTCTTCCACCCAGTCTTGATCCCTGACCTCCTGTTCAGTCTGCACACTGCAGAAAGACGCAGCAGTTGGCACCTGTGTTTCGTCATCATCAGAGACATGCTGAGGTGGTATTCCCATGTCCTCATCATCAGGAAACATAAGTGGTTGTGCGTCAGTGCAGTCTATGTCTTCCACCGCTGGGGAAGGGCTAGGTGGATGCCCTTGGGAAACCCTGCCAGCAGAGTCTTCAAACAGCATAAGAGACTGCTGCATAACTTGAGGCTCAGACAGTTTCCCTGATATGCATGGGGGTGATGTGACAGACTGATGGGGTTGGTTTTCAGGCGCCATCTGTGCGCTTTCTGCAGAAGACTGGGTGGGAGATAATGTGAACGTGCTGGATCCACTGTTGGCCACCCAATTGACTAATGCTTGTACCTGCTCAGGCCTTACCATCCTTAGAACGGCATTGGGCCCCACCATATATCGCTGTAAATTCTGGCGGCTACTGGGACCTGAGGTAGTTGGTACACTAGGACGTGTGGATGTGGCAGAACGGCCACGTCCTCTCCCAGCACCAGAGGGTCCACTAACACCACCACGACCATGTCCACGTCCGCGTCCCTTACTAGATGTTTTCCTCATTGTTATGGTTCACCACAACAACAAAAATATTATTTGGCCCAATGTATTGTATTCAAATTCAGCTGAATATAAATTTGAGGCCTAGTATTTAGGCGCTGGGTGACCGGTATGGATTTATTGACAGAATTAGACTTGGAAATGCACAGTAGCGTGTGTGTGAAGTTATTCTGAATGACCCTATGTGCACCTTGAATATTATATACCCTTTTAGGGATAGATTTCAAATAGCTCTGATATAGCAGAAACCACTAAATTATGAAATTGCTAAATTGGGAATTGTATTTCAACCCTGAACAAAAAATGTGCTTTAACGGACACTAAATAACTTGCCCAGCCACAACAGTACAGCGGTAACGACAGATTTAGCGGGATATAAATTTGAGGCCTAGTATTTAGGCGCTGGGTGACCGGTATGGATTTACTAACAGAATTAGACTTGGAAATGCACAGTAGCGTGTGTGTGAAGTTATTCTGAATGACCCTATGTGCACCTTGAATATTATATACCCTTTTAGGGATAGATTTCAAATAGCTCTGATATAGCAGAAACCACTAAATTATGAAATTGCTAAATTGGGAATTGTATTTCAACCCAGAACAAAAAATGTGCTTTGACGGACACTAAATAACTTGCCCATCCACAACAGGACAGCGGTAACGACAGATTTAGCGGGATATAAATTTGAGGCCTAGTATTTAGGCGCTGGGTGACCGGTATGGATTTAGTGACAGAATTAGACTTGGAAATGCACAGTAGCGTGTGTGTGAAGTTATTCTGAATGACCCTATGTGCACCTTGAATATTATATACCCTTTTAGGGATAGATTTCAAATAGCTCTGATATAGCAGAAACCACTAAATTATGAAATTGCTAAATTGGGAATTGTATTTCAACCCTGAACAAAAAATGTGCTTTGACGGACACTAAATAACTTGCCCAGCCACAACAGTACAGCGGTAACGACAGATTTAGCCGGATATAAATTTGAGGCCTTGTATTTAGGCGCTGGGTGACCGGTATGGATTTAGTGACAGAATTAGACTGGGATATGGCCAAAAAATAACCACACTATTGCTGGTTAAATGCACTTGGTGTGACAGCTTGACCAACCACACTACTGAGGGTTAAATGCACTTGGTGACGGGCGCAGCTTGCCCCTGATGTAGTTTATGGCCAAAAAATGAACAGACTATTGCTGGTTAAATGCACTTGGTGTGACAGCTTGACCAACCACACTACTGAGGGTTAAATGCACTTGGTGACGGGCGCAGCTTGCCCCTGATGTAGTATATGGCCAAAAAATGAACAGACTATTGCTGGTTAAATGCACTTGGTTTGACAGCTTTACCAACCACACTACTGAGGGTTAAATGCACTTGGTGACGGGCGCAGCTTGCCCCTGATTTAGTATATGGCCAAAAAATTAACAGACTATTGCTGGTTAAATGCACTTGGTGTGACAGCTTCACCCTGATGTAGGCTTTAGCCAAAAAACAACCACACCATTGAGGGTTAAATGCACTTGGTGACAGGCGCAGCTTTCCCCTGATGTAGTATATGGCCAAAAAATAAACAGACTATTGCTGGTTAAATGCACTTGGTGTGACAGCTTCACCCTGATGTAGGCTTTAGCCAAAAAACAACCACACCATTGAGGGTTAAATGCACTTGGTCGCAGCTTGGATGCACTTGGTCGCAGCACCGCACAAGACACAAAATGGCCGCCGATCACCCTAGAAAAAAGTGACTGACAAACGGTCTGGGCAGCCTAAAAACAGTGAGCAATTGAATTTCAGCAGCTCACTGATGCACAGCTGCAGATCGGTCGATTAATCAAGTCCTTTGGAGGAGTTAATCTGCCTAATCTCGCCCTACTGTCGCAGCCGCAACCTCTCCCTACGCTAATCAGAGCAGAGTGACGGGCGGCGCTATGTGACTCCAGCTTAAATAGAGGCTGGGTCACATGGTGCTCTGGCCAATCACAGCCATGCCAATAGTAGGCATGGCTGTGACGGCCTCTTGGGGCAAGTAGTATGACGCTTGTTGATTGGCTGCTTTGCAGCCTTTCAAAAAGCGCCAAGAAAGCGTCACGAAAGCGCCAAGAAAGCAACGAACACCGAACCCGAACCCGGACTTTTACGAAAATGTCCGGGTTCGGGTCCGTGTCACGGACACCCCAAAATTCGGTACGAACCCGAACTATACAGTTCGAGTTCGCTCATCCCTATTCACTTTCCCAAATGGTAAGAGGACAAAATGCGGCCCACATTTTGTTGCACATTTCTCCCCGAATACGGCAACATCAGATATGTGTTCACAAAAGATGTATGGGCGCACAGCAGGCTTCAGAGTGGAAGGAGCACCATATGGCTTTAGAAGAGCAGATTTAGCTGGAATGGTAATTGGGAGCTATGTCACATATGAACACACAATGAGTTGACCCTACAGTGGAATCCTACAAAAGGTGAACCCTTTTTAGAAACTACATCCCTCAAGGAATCTTTCAAGGTGTGTAGTGAGCACTTTGACCTCAACTGTGTTTATTAGAGTAAGGAAATACTTGGCAGTAACAATGAATAATTGCATTTATTTTTTTCAGAAAAAAGGCTTTACACCAGCATCTTTCACTTTCCCAAATGGTACTAGGACAAAATGCAACACCATATTTTGTTCCCCATTTCCCCCTGGATATGGCAACACCCCATATGTGCTGATGTATCGGTGCACAGCAGACTTCAGAGTGGAAGAGCGGATTTAGCTGGAATGGTAATTGGGAGCTATGTCGCATATGAAGACACCCTGAGGTTACTCTACAGTCACCGCATTTTGGAAGCTACACCCCTCAAGGAATCTTTGAAGGTGTGTAGTGAGCACTTTGACCTCAAAGGTGTTTCCTAGAATTAGGAAACACTTGGCAGTGAAAATAAAAAAATTATTTTTTTCATAAAAAACTATTGATATGTCGCATATGATGTCACCCTGAGGTGGCCCTACAGTGGAATCCGCCAAAATGTGACCCCATTTTGGAAATTACACCCCTTTAGGAATTTTTCAAGGTGTGTAGTGAGCACTTTGACCTCAAATGTGTTTCGTAAAATTAGGAAATACTTGGCAGTGAAAATGAACAATTACATTTTTTTTATCAAAAAATTGCTTTACACCCACTTTATACCATTTTCACTTTCCCAAATGGTAACAGGACAACATGCCCCCCACATTTTGTTCCCCATTTCCCTCCGAATATGGCAACACCCCATATGTGCTGAAAAAAATCTATGGGCGCACAGCAGGCCTTAGAGTGGAAGGAGCACCATATGGCTTTAGGAGAGTGGATTTAGATGGAATGGTAATGGCGAACTATGTCGCATATGAATACACCATGAGGTTGCCCTACAGTGAAAACCCCTAAAAAGTGACCCCATTTTGGAAATTAAACCCCTCAAGGAATCTTTCAAGGTGTGTAGTGAGCACTTTGACATCAAAGCTGTTTCCTAAAATTAAAAAAAGTTTTTATTTTTTTCACAAATAAAGTTGCTATACACCCACATTTTTTACTTTATCAAAGGGTAGCAGGAGAAAATACATACCACATTTTGTTCACAATTTACCCCCAAATATGGTAACACCCCATATGTGCTAAAACAATGATGTATGGGTGCACAGCATGGCTCTAGAGTCAAACAGCAAAATGCCTGAATTGGCAGACATTGATTTTATTTGCCATATCGCATTAAATATATTCCGGAGGTCCCCAGAAATTAAAAACCCCAAGAATTGATTACATTTTAGAAAGAGCACCCCAGTGCTAACATTTTAAGTGGTGAAAAGGGAACTTTTCAGCAAACAGGTGTCTCACAGAAGGCAGAAACACTTGTTAAAGGACTTCAAAGCACACATTTCTGAAAATGAAAAATTACTATCAGACCCCAATTTTTCACTTTCACAATGGGTTAAAAGAGAAAATGCACCCCAGTATGTGTTCCCCATTTTCTCCCCACTTGGGAAACACCCCATATGTGCTGGTAGCCTGCTGTATGGGCGCATAGCAGAGCTCTAGAGGCAAACAGCAAAATATAGATTTTGCTGGCAGGCCTTAATTGGCAGACATGGATTTTAGGTGCCATGTCGCATTAAAAAAATTCCTGAGGTCCCCCCCCAAAAAAACAAGAAATGACAGAATTTTCGAAAGAGCACCCCGTACGAACATTTTAAGGGGTGGAAAGGGCACTTTTGACCGAACAGGTGTTTCAGAGAAATAAATATGTAGTGGTTGGTGAAAAGTGGATCTGTAAGCTATACAAACTAAATCAGATATATAAGGTGGTAAAACTACAGGGTGGATGAAATTAAATTAATACTCCATGGATGAGTGGTAGATTTTAAAACACTCTTGCATGCACAGGCCAGGTTTTTCAGGGCAGGTTTCGCAGTGGTAAATGGTGTCTTTTCTTATCCCCCTTTTGGAACACACCCTGCTTCTTTTTTGGGTCCTTCCCTTACTTGCTGTCTGGGGGACTTGACATGGAAAATGTTGCCCTGGTACAACACAGGCACCATGATTTCCTGAAGTACTTGGACCCTCCCCGGCCTGGCTTTGAAAAATCAGGGCCTTGATAACCACCTCTTGGAACTGAAGGAAAGTTCCTGTGTGGCCTGCAGATTGAAATAGCACGTACGCATTTCAAAATGCCATCTGTACAATGTGTTTACGACCAGCTTTTTGTACCACACTTTTGTTTTTCGTGTGGCACTGTTGGGCTTCAGAAATTGATCTGAAAGATTCCATGTGCCTGTTGTAGTCCAGGATACAAACTAGTTTGTGGGTAGTGGTTGTGGTACCTTGTACTGGAGCAGGGGATCTGGTGTTAGTGTGAATGGTGGTCAGTACAAGGACATCCCTCTTGTCCTTGTACTTAACCACCAGCATGTTCTCATGGAGGAGAGCCCTACTTTCACCCATTCTCAGTGATTACCCCACCAGGGATCTAGGGAGGCCTCTCTGATTTTTGCACACTGTGCCGCAAGCCACAGTACCTCTGGCAGTTAGGGACATGAATAGGGGTATGCTGGTATAATAGTTATCCACATAGAGGTGGTAACCCTTATCCAGCAGTGAGTGCAGTAAGTTCCACACAATCTACCCACTAACTCCTAGGATGGGGGGGCATTCTGAGGGTTCTATCCGGTAATCTTTCCCTTAGTAAATGTGGAACTTGTGGGTGTACCCGGAGCTTCTCTCACAAAGTTTGTATATCTCTATGCCATACCTTGCCCTTTTGCTAGGCATGTACTGTCGGAATATAATCCTCCCTTTGAAAAGTAGGGACTCATCTACACAGACATTTTTATCTGGGTTATACACCTCAGCAAACTTGGTGTTAAAGTGGTCAATGACAGGCCTAACCTTGAACAGACAGTCAAATGTCCGGTCATTTTGGGGTGGGCATGGTGCATTGTCGTTGTAGTGTAGGAATTTCTGAATTGACTCAAATCGTTTCCGGGTCATGGTGTTACTGTAAATTGGAGTCTGGTAGAAAATGTACGAACTCGGGGGCGGAGCTTGCGCCGGCCTGAGATGGCCGCTTGAATCTGAGCTCCGTCTGACTGACGTTCTTTAGCACCAGCTATCTTTTGCTCTTCACCCGAAAATGGTGAAAATAGGTAACCCCAAGGCAGGGGAACACCCTAGCTCTAACAAGGGCCATGTCCAGGGAGGCGAAATGGACAGATTTGTTAAGAAGGCGGCTGCAGCCTTTGTCGCTCGTGACTCCAAGATGGCGCCGACTCAGCAACAGAAAGCGGGCCTGCAGGACAGATCGGACGAGGAGAGTGAAACGGAGGAGCTACAGGGCAGGGGGGCCCTTCCGATTACAAGGAATTACCTGAAGAGCACTTTGAATAAAGCCTTGGAGCCCCTGCTCAGCGAATTTGCCGCATTGCGCCAAGACGTGAGGCAGGTGGGGGACCGAGTTGAGACGCTCGAGAATAACCAGGCCCTGATGCTGGATCACCAGAGGGCTACAACAAGCTCGTTCCGTAGATGTGGCACTTACCTGAACGAGATGTAGAACGCCTTAGAAGACCAGGAGAACAGGGGACGCCGGAACAACCTGCGGATAAGAGGTATCCCTGATACTGTTCTCCCTGGTGAGGTTCCTGCTACCATCACCTCCCTCTGTGTCTCCCTCCTAGGCCCTGACTTCGCCCCAGAGATCATAATTGAGAGGGCTCACAGGGCCCTACGGCCTAAACCTAAAATAGATGAGCCCCCAAGAGACATCATCTGCAGGTTCTTGAACTTTCAGGTTAAATCTGCTGTGCAGGAGGCAGCCAGAAACAGATCCGAAATAGTGTTTGAAGGCGCATTAGTCTCGATTTACCAAGATCTGGCCCCTTCCACCTTAAAGAAGCGCAAACATCTTAAGCCTCTGACGGAGTGGTTGCGAGCTAATAGGATCCTATACAAGTGGAACTTTCCGTTTGGACTGTCCTTTTCCCAAGGGGGCCGCCGCTTCAATATCACCTCGCATGCTGACCTGGATAACGTCTATGAACACCTTCAAATCCCACCTATGCAGATAGAAAACTGGGAGCAGTTTCAAGAGCTCTTTGCCCTACCTACAGTTCCAGAAGTGGCTCCCTTCTCCCTGCACCATACTCCTAAAGCTCACAAGTCAGGGAAGAGAAGCCGACAGCTGACGCCTAAGAGACTGGCTCAAGAATGATACCCCTGGCCCTCCAGATGTAACCGTGGACAGTGGTGAACCTCGTTAGCAGGACTGTAGTGGATCTTTCCAGAGAAGTAGCTCCTTTTTGTTTAGTTTGTTCATTTCTGCTTGTAGATCCGCTGCGTCGCTCCTTGATAGTCATGTCTTTGATAACTATGATCAGATATTGTTTTAGCATTGCATGTCTATGGGCCACTCACCTCTGTTCACATTTAACACCCAGTGGGTTCTCCTCAATTCGAATTCGAATATCGCTTGAATTACCTATTGAGGCCCTCCTAGGCCCCTATCCTTCTCCCCATTAGGGTTCCTGCCAGTTCCTTGTTCAATTTCTGGCCCGTTTTCAGGTTGCTCTCAAACGTGCTAAACGTCATGTAAACTGGTCTTTGACCGATTTTCCCCCATGCTTTATACTAGTGGTTCTCATTCAACTCCTTGTTATATCCTGTATTTTTCTTTTGTTCTCATTGTTTCCCCTGTCCTGTTATTTTGTTTTAGGTACCCGACACAGACCTCACTGATTCACCAGCAATGCTCGCAGGTTTGCAAGACTTCAGCTTCTCCTCCGGGCGGGGTAGGGCCCCTTCAAAAAGTAAGTGCTCTCTCTTGGGGGACCAGCACACACTATGCTTCTATGTTCACAACACGGATTAGTCATGGCTGATATCCATATAGCTTCCTATAATGTGAAAGGCTTTAACTCGCCCTCTAAGAGAAGCCAGATTTTCTCCATATTGCGCAAGGAGGGAGCGGATGTGCTGCTCCTCCAAGAGACTCACTTTAGATTCAACCATTTTCCCAACATGGAATTTTCTCACTACCCCATTTGGTTCCATAGTGGGGGGGCCACTGCCTCGTCAGGAGGAGTAAGCATTGGTTTTAAAAGGAGAATACCTTTCAAGCCTACCAGTCACCTACAAGACCCAGAGGGCAGATTCATTATGGTGAAGGGCTACATAGGTTCCCAAATGTATTCCTTTGTTAACCTGTATGTCCCAAACAGCAACCAGGCTAAATGGCTTTCTTCCATAGCCCAAACAATCTCTTCTTTTAAGGAAGGTATAGTTTTAGTGGGAGGAGATCTCAATACGGCCCTCGACCCGCAGATGGATTCTTCCTCACACAAGACCCCTCAGTCTAGGCGCTCCTTAAAATTCATTAGGAATTTTTTCTGGGACCTACATTTGGTGGATGTGTGGCGCACCTTACATCCTAGTACCCTAGACTATACGTTTTATTCACATACCCATGGATCATACCACCGTATAGATTATATCTTCGTATCCAAAGAACATTTGCAGCTATGCCATAAGGCTTACATTGGGTCTATACACTTGTCAGATCACGCTCCTATTTATTTAATGTTAATATCCCCAACACAACAATCCAAGAGTTTTAATTGGAGACTGAATGAGTCCATCCTAGGTGACTCCGCGTCTGTAGAAAAAATAGCCTTGTTATTAGACGAATACTTTAACCTTAACTCCCTTCCGGAGTTATCCCCCCAAGTCACGTGGGATGCCCATAAACACTTTATTAGAGGTGAATTCATTAGCATTGGCTCCCATTTAAAGAAACAACGGGAAGGTAAAATTAACAGTCTCCTCTCCACAATAAGGAAGTTGGAGGCGGGCCACAAACAATCCATGGCTGAGTCCCAACTCCAGGAACTATCCAAATCTAGAGCAGAACTGAAAACCCTATTACAGAGTAGATCGGCCAAGTATTACCTTAACTCCCAATATAAGTTTTATGCACATGGTGACAAAGCCACCAAATTTCTAATTAGCAGAATTAAGGCCAGGAGGGCAGACAATTACATACATCAACTCACATCCCCGAAAGGCGAGCCAATTTTTGCATCACAAAAAATTGCAGCTCAATTTAGGGATTTTTATGAGGCCCTTTATAATATTCCTCCTTCTTTCTCCTCTTCTGCTCATTCCTCATTAATTGACACCTTTCTACAGCCCTTGTCCTGCCCGACCCTATCAGTTGACCAGAAACGTTCCCTGGAGGCTCCTTTTACCATTGAGGAATTAACCCTGGCTCTGGCCCAAATGCCCCAGGGTAAAAGCCCAGGCCCAGATGGCCTTCCCGCTTCCTACTACAAAACTTTCAAGAAACAACTCCTGCCCCGCTTACTCACTGTGTGCAACCAGTCCTTACAAAATATCTCCCTTTCTAGGGACATGACGATTGCCCATATTGCTCTGATTCCTAAGGAGGGGAAGGACTCCAAAGTGTGCGCTAACTATAGACCGATATCTCTATTCAATATTGATCTTAAGCTTCTAGCGAAACTTCTAGCTAACCGCTTGGCAGTCCTTCTCCCTCTTTTAGTACATATGGACCAGGTGGGGTTCGTTCGCGGTAGGGAAGGTAGAGATAACACGGCTAGAGTTATCAACGTATTTTGCCATGCTAAATGCACTTCCTCCCCACTACTACTCCTCAGTACTGACGCTGAAAAAGCGTTTGATCGCATAAATTGGAACTACCTAGGCCGCGTGCTAGAACTGTTTGGCCTGCCTGGTCCATATATCAAGGCAATATTTGCAATGTACGAGCGAGCCACGGCTCGGGTTATGGTCAACGGTGACCTCTCTATCCCCTTTCAAATACGGAACGGTACGCGCCAGGGTTGTCCTCTATCCCCTCTCCTTTTCATCTTAGCTATGGAACCCCTCTTAATAAAACTTAGAGCAGACACAAGGATTAAGGGTATGTTTCTGGGGGGTAGGAGCCATAAACTTGCCGCCTTTGCGGATGACGTCATGATAATGACTTCCAACCCTAGAATCTCCCTCCCCTTAATTCAGGAGCATTTAAGAAGCTACAGTGACGTCTCTGATTTTAGGATCAACGAAAGTAAGTACGTCATTGTTAGCACGGGCCTCTCCTCTCAGCTTAAACGCTCCTTAATGGAAAACTCGCCATTTAACTGGTCGTCCCCAACAGTAACTTACTTAGGAGTGAAGATTGGTCCTAACATTTCTGACCTCTTTTCACTAGGGATGAGCGAACTCGAACTGTATAGTTCGGGTTCGTACCGAATTTTGGGGTGTCCGTGACACGGACCCGAACCCGGACATTTTCGTAAAAGTCCGGGTTCGGGTTCGGTGTTCGTCGCTTTCTTCGCGCTTTTGTGACGCTTTCTTGGCGCTTTTTGAAAGGCTGCAAAGCAGCCAATCAACAAGCGTCATACTACTTGCCCCAAGAGGCCATCACAGCCATGCCTACTATTGGCATGGCTGTGATTGGCCAGAGCACCATGTGACCCAGCCTCTATTTAAGCTGGAGTCACATAGCGCCGCCCGTCACTCTGCTCTGATTAGCGTAGGGAGAGGTTGCGGCTGCGACAGTAGGGCGAGATTAGGCAGATTAACTCCTCCAAAGGACTTGATTAACTGATCGATCTGCAGCTGTGGATCATTGAGCTGCTGATCCTCAATTGCTCACTGTTTTTAGGCTGCACAGACCGTTTGTCAGTCACATTTTTCTGGGGTGATCGGCGGCCATTTTGTGTCTTGTGGTGCGCCAGCACAAGCTGCGACCAAGTGCATTTAACCCTCAATGGTGTGGTTGTTTTTTGGCTAAAGCCTACATCAGGGTGAAGCTGTCACACCAAGTGCATTTAACCAGCAATAGTCTGTTCATTTTTTGGCCATATACAAAATCAGGGGCAAGCTGCGCCTGTCACCAAGTGCATTTAACCCTCAATGGTGTGGTTGTTTTTTGGCTAAAGCCTACATCAGGGTGAAGCTGTCACACCAAGTGCATTTAACCAGCAATAGTCTGTTCATTTTTTGGCCATATACTAAATCAGGGGCAAGCTGCGCCTGTCACCAAGTGCATTTAACCCTCAATGGTGTGGTTGTTTTTTGGCTAAAGCCTACATCAGGGTGAAGCTGTCACACCAAGTGCATTTAACCAGCAATAGTCTGTTTATTTTTTGGCCATATCCCAGTCTAATTCTGTCACTAAATCCATACCGGTCACCCAGCGCCTAAATACTAGGCCTCAAATTTATATCCAGCTAAATCTGTCCCTAGTGCTGTAGCTGGGCGAGTTATTTAGTGTCCGTTCAAGCACATTTCTTGTTCTGGGTTGAAATACAATTCCCAATTTAGCAATTTCATAATTTAGTGGTTTCTGCTATATCAGAGCTATTTGAAATCTATCCCTAAAAGGGTATATAATATTCAAGGTGCACATTGGGTCATTCAGAATAACTTCACACACACCCGCTACTGTGTATTTCCAAGTCTAATTCTGGCACTAAACCCATACCTGTCACCCAGCGCCTAAATACTAGGCCTCAAATTTATATCCCGCTAAATCTGTCCTTAGTGCTGTAGCTGGGCGAGTTATTTAGTGTCCGTTCAAGCACATTTCTTGTTCTGGGTTGAAATACAATTCCCAATTTAGCAATTTCATAATTTAGTGGTTTCTGCTATATCAGAGCTATTTGAAATCTATCCCTAAAAGGGTATATAATATTCAAGGTGCACATTGGGTCATTCAGAATAACTTCACACACACCCGCTACTGTGTATTTCCAAGTCTAATTCTGGCACTAAACCCATACCTGTCACCCAGCGCCTAAATACTAGGCCTCAAATTTATATCCCGCTAAATCTGTCCTTAGTGCTGTAGCTGGGCGAGTTATTTAGTGTCCGTTCAAGCACATTTCTTGTTCTGGGTTGAAATACAATTCCCAATTTAGCAATTTCATAATTTAGTGGTTTCTGCTATATCAGAGCTATTTGAAATCTATCCCTAAAAGGGTATATAATATTCAAGGTGCACATTGGGTCATTCAGAATAACTTCACACACACCCGCTACTGTGTATTTCCAAGTCTAATTCTGGCACTAAACCCATACCTGTCACCCAGCGCCTAAATACTAGGCCTCAAATTTATATCCCGCTAAATCTGTCCTTAGTGCTGTAGCTGGGCGAGTTATTTAGTGTCCGTTCAAGCACATTTCTTGTTCTGGGTTGAAATACAATTCCCAATTTAGCAATTTCATAATTTAGTGGTTTCTGCTATATCAGAGCTATTTGAAATCTATCCCTAAAAGGGTATATAATATTCAAGGTGCACATTGGGTCATTCAGAATAACTTCACACACACCCGCTACTGTGTATTTCCAAGTCTAATTCTGGCACTAAACCCATACCTGTCACCCAGCGCCTAAATACTAGGCCTCATATTTATATCCCGCTAAATCTGTCCTTAGTGCTGTAGCTGGGCGAGTTATTTAGTGTCCGTTCAAGCACATTTCTTGTTCTGGGTTGAAATACAATTCCCAATTTAGCAATTTCATAATTTAGTGGTTTCTGCTATATCAGAGCTATTTGAAATCTATCCCTAAAAGGGTATATAATATTCAAGGTGCACATTGGGTCATTCAGAATAACTTCACACACACCCGCTACTGTGTATTTCCAAGTCTAATTCTGGCACTAAACCCATACCTGTCACCCAGCGCCTAAATACTAGGCCTCAAATTTATATCCCGCTAAATCTGTCCTTAGTGCTGTAGCTGGGCGAGTTATTTAGTGTCCGTTCAAGCACATTTCTTGTTCTGGGTTGAAATACAATTCCCAATTTAGCAATTTCATAATTTAGTGGTTTCTGCTATATCAGAGCTATTTGAAATCTATCCCTAAAAGGGTATATAATATTCAAGGTGCACATAGGGTCATTCAGAATAACTTCACACACACGCTTCTGTGCATTTCCAAGTCTAATTCTGTCACTAAATCCATACCGGTCACCCAGCGCCTAAATACTAGGCCTCAAATTTATATCCAGCTAAATCTGTCCCTAGTGCTGTAGCTGGGCGAGTTATTTAGTGTCCGTTCAAGCACATTTCTTGTTCTGGGTTGAAATACAATTCCCAATTTAGCAATTTCATAATTTAGTGGTTTCTGCTATATCAGAGCTATTTGAAATCTATCCCTAAAAGGGTATATAATATTCAAGGTGCACATAGGGTCATTCAGAATAACTTCACACACCCGCTACTGTGCATTTCCAAATCTAATTCTGTCACTAAACCCATACCTGTCACCCAGCGCCTAAATACTAGGCCTCAAATTTATATCCCGCTAAATCTGTCCTTAGTGCTGTAGCTGGGCGAGTTATTTAGTGTCCGTTCAAGCACATTTCTTGTTCTGGGTTGAAATACAATTCCCAATTTAGCAATTTCATAATTTAGTGGTTTCTGCTATATCAGAGCTATTTGAAATCTATCCCTAAAAGGGTATATAATATTCAAGGTGCACATTGGGTCATTCAGAATAACTTCACACACACCCGCTACTGTGTATTTCCAAGTCTAATTCTGGCACTAAACCCATACCTGTCACCCAGCGCCTAAATACTAGGCCTCAAATTTATATCCCGCTAAATCTGTCCTTAGTGCTGTAGCTGGGCGAGTTATTTAGTGTCCGTTCAAGCACATTTCTTGTTCTGGGTTGAAATACAATTCCCAATTTAGCAATTTCATAATTTAGTGGTTTCTGCTATATCAGAGCTATTTGAAATCTATCCCTAAAAGGGTATATAATATTCAAGGTGCACATTGGGTCATTCAGAATAACTTCACACACACCCGCTACTGTGTATTTCCAAGTCTAATTCTGGCACTAAACCCATACCTGTCACCCAGCGCCTAAATACTAGGCCTCAAATTTATATCCCGCTAAATCTGTCCTTAGTGCTGTAGCTGGGCGAGTTATTTAGTGTCCGTTCAAGCACATTTCTTGTTCTGGGTTGAAATACAATTCCCAATTTAGCAATTTCATAATTTAGTGGTTTCTGCTATATCAGAGCTATTTGAAATCTATCCCTAAAAGGGTATATAATATTCAAGGTGCACATTGGGTCATTCAGAATAACTTCACACACACCCGCTACTGTGTATTTCCAAGTCTAATTCTGGCACTAAACCCATACCTGTCACCCAGCGCCTAAATACTAGGCCTCAAATTTATATCCCGCTAAATCTGTCCTTAGTGCTGTAGCTGGGCGAGTTATTTAGTGTCCGTTCAAGCACATTTCTTGTTCTGGGTTGAAATACAATTCCCAATTTAGCAATTTCATAATTTAGTGGTTTCTGCTATATCAGAGCTATTTGAAATCTATCCCTAAAAGGGTATATAATATTCAAGGTGCACATTGGGTCATTCAGAATAACTTCACACACACCCGCTACTGTGTATTTCCAAGTCTAATTCTGGCACTAAACCCATACCTGTCACCCAGCGCCTAAATACTAGGCCTCAAATTTATATCCCGCTAAATCTGTCCTTAGTGCTGTAGCTGGGCGAGTTATTTAGTGTCCGTTCAAGCACATTTCTTGTTCTGGGTTGAAATACAATTCCCAATTTAGCAATTTCATAATTTAGTGGTTTCTGCTATATCAGAGCTATTTGAAATCTATCCCTAAAAGGGTATATAATATTCAAGGTGCACATAGGGTCATTCAGAATAACTTCACACACACGCTTCTGTGCATTTCCAAGTCTAATTCTGTCACTAAATCCATACCGGTCACCCAGCGCCTAAATACTAGGCCTCAAATTTATATCCAGCTAAATCTGTCCCTAGTGCTGTAGCTGGGCGAGTTATTTAGTGTCCGTTCAAGCACATTTCTTGTTCTGGGTTGAAATACAATTCCCAATTTAGCAATTTCATAATTTAGTGGTTTCTGCTATATCAGAGCTATTTGAAATCTATCCCTAAAAGGGTATATAATATTCAAGGTGCACATAGGGTCATTCAGAATAACTTCACACACCCGCTACTGTGCATTTCCAAATCTAATTCTGTCACTAAACCCATACCTGTCACCCAGCGCCTAAATACTAGGCCTCAAATTTATATCCCGCTAAATCTCTCGTTACCGCTGTCCTGTTGTGGCTGGGAAAGTTATTTAGTGTCCGTCAAAGCACATTTTTTGTTCTGGGTTGAAATACAATTCCCAATTTAGCAATTTCATAATTTAGTCGTTTCTGCTATATCAGAGCTATTTGAAATCTATCCCTAAAAGGGTAGATCATATTGAAGGTGCACATAGGGTCATTCAGAATAACTTCACACACACGCTTCTGTGCATTTCCAAGTCTAATTCTGTCACTAAATCCATACCGGTCACCCAGCGCCTAAATACTAGGCCTCAAATTTATATCCCGCTGAATTTGAATACAATACATTGGGCCAAATAATATATTTGTTGTTGTGGTGAACCATAACAATGAGAAAAACATCTAGTAAGGGACGCGCTCGTGGACATGGTCGTGGTGGTGTTAGTGGACCCTCTGGTGCTGGGAGAGGACGTGGCCGTTCTGCCACATCCACACGTCCTAGTGTACCAACTACCTCAGGTCCCAGTAGCCGCCAGAATTTACAGCGATATATGGTGGGGCCCAATGCCGTTCTAAGGATGGTAAGGCCTGAGCAGGTACAGGCATTAGTCAATTGGGTGGCCGACAGTGGATCCAGCACGTTCACATTATCTCCCACCCAGTCTTCTGCAGAAAGCGCACAGATGGCGCCTGAAAACCAACCCCATCAGTCTGTCACATCACCCCCATGCATACCAGGGAAACTGTCTCAGCCTCAAGTTATGCAGCAGTCTCTTATGCTGTTTGAAGACTCCGCTGGCAGGGTTTCCCAAGGGCATCCACCTAGCCCTTCCCCAGCGGTGAAAGACATAGAATGCACTGACGCACAACCACTTATGTTTCCTGATGATGAGGACATGGGAATACCACCTCAGCATGTCTCTGATGATGACGAAACACAGGTGCCAACTGCTGCGTCTTTCTGCAGTGTGCAGACTGAACAGGAGGTCAGGGATCAAGACTGGGTGGAAGACGATGCAGGGGACGATGAGGTCCTAGACCCCACATGGAATGAAGGTCGTGCCACTGACTTTCACAGTTCGGAGGAAGAGGCAGTGGTGAGACCGAGCCAACAGCGTAGCAAAAGAGGGAGCAGTGGGCAAAAGCAGAACACCCGCCGCCAAGAGACTCCGCCTGCTACTGACCGCCGCCATCTGGGACCGAGCACCCCAAAGGCAGCTTCAAGGAGTTCCCTGGCATGGCACTTCTTCAAACAATGTGCTGACGACAAGACCCGAGTGGTTTGCACGCTGTGCCATCAGAGCCTGAAGCGAGGCATTAACGTTCTGAACCTGAGCACAACCTGCATGACCAGGCACCTGCATGCAAAGCATGAACTGCAGTGGAGTAAACACCTTAAAACCAAGGAAGTCACTCAGGCTCCCCCTGCTACCTCTTCTGCTGCTGCCGCCTCGGCCTATTCTGCTGCTGCCGCCTCGGCCTCTTCCTCCGCCTCTGGAGGAACGTTGGCACCTGCCGCCCAGCAAACAGGGGATGTACCACCAACACCACCACCACCACCTCCGTCACCAAGCGTCTCAACCATGTCACACGCCAGCGTTCAGCTCTCCATCTCACAAACATTTGATAGAAAGCGTAAATTCCCACCTAGCCACCCTCGATCCCTGGCCCTGAATGCCAGCATTTCTAAACTACTGGCCTATGAAATGCTGTCATTTAGGCTGGTGGACACAGACAGCTTCAAACAGCTCATGTCGCTTGCTGTCCCACAGTATGTTGTTCCCAGCCGGCACTACTTCTCCAAGAGAGCCGTGCCTTCCCTGCACAACCAAGTATCCGATAAAATCAAGTGTGCACTGCGCAACGCCATCTGTGGCAAGGTCCACCTAACCACAGATACGTGGACCAGTAAGCACGGCCAGGGACGCTATATCTCCCTAACTGCACACTGGGTAAATGTAGTGGCAGCTGGGCCCCAGGCGGAGAGCTGTTTGGCGCACGTCCTTCCGCCGCCAAGGATCGCAGGGCAACATTCTTTGCCTCCTGTTGCCACCTCCTCCTTCTCGGCTTCCTCCTCCTCTTCTTCCACCTGCTCATCCAGTCAGCCACACACCTTCACCACCAACTTCAGCACAGCCCGGGGTAAACGTCAGCAGGCCATTCTGAAACTCATATGTTTGGGGGACAGGCCCCACACCGCACAGGAGTTGTGGCGGGGTATAGAACAACAGACCGACGAGTGGTTGCTGCCGGTGAGCCTCAAGCCCGGCCTGGTGGTGTGTGATAATGGGCGAAATCTCGTTGCAGCTCTGGGACTAGCCAATTTGACGCACATCCCTTGCTTGGCGCATGTGCTGAATTTGGTGGTGCAGAAGTTCATTCACAACTACCCCGACATGTCAGAGCTGCTGCATAAAGTGCGGGCCGTCTGTTCGCGCTTCCGGCGTTCACATCCTGCTGCTGCTCGCCTGTCTGCGCTACAGCGTAACTTCGGCCTTCCCGCTCACCGCCTCATATGCGACGTGCCCACCAGGTGGAACTCCACCTTGCACATGCTGGACAGACTGTGCGAGCAGCAGCAGGCCATAGTGGAGTTTCATCTGCAGCACGCACGGGTCAGTCGCACTACAGAACAGCACCACTTCACCACCAATGACTGGGCCTCCATGCGAGACCTGTGTGCCCTGTTGCGCTGTTTCGAGTACTCCACCAACATGGCCAGTGGCGATGACACCGTTATCAGCGTTACAATACCACTTCTATGTCTCCTTGAGAAAACACTTAGGGCGATGATGGAAGAGGAGGTGGCCCAGGAGGAGGAGGAGGAGGAGGAGGAAGAGGGGTCATTTTTAGCACTTTCAGGCCAGTCTCTTCGAAGTGACTCAGAGGGAGGTTTTTGGCAACAGCAGAGGCCAGGTACAAATGTGGCCAGCCAGGGCCCACTACTGGAGGACGAGGAGGACGAGGATGAGGAGGAGGTGGAGGAGGATGAGGATGAAGCATGGTCACAGCGGGGTGGCACCCAACGCAGCTCGGGTCCATCACTGGTGCGTGGCTGGGGGGAAAGGCAGGACGATGACGATACGCCTCCCACAGAGGACAGCTTGTCCTTATCCCTGGGCAGCCTGGCACACATGAGCGACTACATGCTGCAGTGCCTGCGCAACGACAGCAGAGTTGCCCACATTTTAACCTGTGCGGACTACTGGGTTGCCACCCTGCTGGATCCACGCTACAAAGACAATGTGCCCACCTTACTTCCTGCACTGGAGCGTGATAGGAAGATGCGCGAGTACAAGCGCACGTTGGTAGACGCGCTACTGAGAGCATTCCCAAATGTCACAGGGGAACAAGTGGAAGCCCAAGGCCAAGGCAGAGGAGGAGCAAGAGGTCGCCAAGGCAGCTGTGTCACGGCCAGCTCCTCTGAGGGCAGGGTTAGCATGGCAGAGATGTGGAAAAGTTTTGTCAACACGCCACAGCTAACTTCACCACCACCTGATACGCAACGTGTTAGCAGGAGGCAACATTTCACTAACATGGTGGAACAGTACGTGTGCACACCCCTCCACGTACTGACTGATGGTTCGGCCCCATTCAACTTCTGGGTCTCTAAATTGTCCACGTGGCCAGAGCTAGCCTTTTATGCCTTGGAGGTGCTGGCCTGCCCGGCAGCCAGCGTTTTGTCTGAACGTGTATTCAGCACGGCAGGGGGCGTCATTACAGACAAACGCAGCCGCCTGTCTACAGCCAATGTGGACAAGCTGACGTTCATAAAAATGAACCAGGCATGGATCCCACAGGACCTGTCCGTCCCTTGTCCAGATTAGACATTAACTACCTCCCCATAACCATATATTATTGGACTCCAGGGCACTTCCTCATTCAATCCTATTTTTATTTTCATTTTACCATTATATTGCGATGCTACCCAAAGTTGAATGAACCTCTCCTCTGCCTGTGTGCTAGGCCTAAATATATGCCAATGGACTGTTGCAGTGGTGGCTGACATGAAGCCTGATTCTCTGCTATGACATGCAGACTAATTCTCTGCTGACATGAAGCCAGATTGTCTGTTACGGGACCTCTCTCCTCTGCCTGGGTGCTGGGCCTAAATTTATGACAATGGACTGTTGCAGTGGTGGCTGACGTGAAGCCTCATTCTCTGCTATGACATGCAGACTGATTCTCTGCTGACATAAGGCCAGATTGTCTGTTACGGGACCTCTCTCCTCTGCCTGTGTGCTAGGCCTAAATATATGCCAATGGACTGTTGCAGTGGTGGCTGACGTGAAGCCTGATTCTCTGCTATGACATGCAGACTGATTCTCTGCTGTCATGAAGCCAGATTGTCTGTTACGGGACCTCTCTGCTCTGCCTGTGTGCTAGGCCTAAATATATGCCAATGGACTGTTGCAGTGGTGGGTGACGTGAAGCCTCATTCTCTGCTATGACATGCAGACTGATTCTCTGCTGACATGAAGCCAGATCCTCTTTTACGGGACCTCTCTCCTCTGCCTGGGTGCTGGGCCTAAATTTATGACAATGGACTGTTGCAGTGGTGGCTGACGTGAAGCCTCATTCTCTGCTATGATATGAAGACTGATTCTCTGCTGACATGAAGCCAGATCCTCTGTTACGGGACCTCTCTCCTCTGCCTGGGTGCTGGGCCTAAATTTATGACAATGGACTGTTGCAGTGGTGGCTGACGTGAAGCCTGATTCTCTGCTATGACATGCAGACTGATTCTCTGCTGTCATGAAGCCAGATTGTCTGTTACGGGACCTCTCTGCTCTGCCTGTGTGCTAGGCCTAAATATATGCCAATGGACTGTTGCAGTGGTGGGTGACGTGAAGCCTGATTCTCTGCTATGATATGAAGACTGATTCTCTGCTGACATGAAGCCAGATTGTCTGTTACGGGACCTTTCTCCTCTGCCTGGGTTCTGGGCCTAAATTTATGAAAATTGACTCTTACAGTGGTGGGTGACGTGAAGCCTGATTCTCTGCTATGATATGAAGACTGATTCTCTGCTGACATGAAGCCAGATTGTCTGTTACGGGACCTTTCTCCTCTGCCTGGGTTCTGGGCCTAAATTTATGAAAATTGACTCTTACAGTGGTGGGTGACGTGAAGCCTGATTCTCTGCTATGATATGAAGACTGATTCTCTGCTGACATGAAGCCAGATTCTCTGTTACGGGACCTCTCTCCTCTGCCTGGGTGCTGGGCCTAAATTTATGACAATGGACTGTTGCAGTGGTGGCTGACGTGAAGCCTGATTCTCTGCTATGACATGCAGACTGATTCTCTGCTGACATGAAGCCAGATTCTCTGTTACGGGACCTCTCTCCTCTGCCTGTGTGTGTGCTGGGCCTAAATATATGCCAATGGACTGTTGCAGTGGTGGCTGACGTGAAGCCTCATTCTCTGCTATGACATGCAGACTAATTCTCTGCTGACATGAAGACAGATTCTCTGTTACGGGACCTCCCTCCTCTGCCTGGGTGCTGGGCCTAAATATATGCCAATGGACTGTTGCAGTGGTGGGTGACGTGAAGCCTCATTCTCTGCTATGACATGCAGACTAATTCTCTGCTGACATGAAGCCAGATTGTCTGTTACGGGACCTCTCTCCTCTGCCTGTGTGTGTGCTGGGCCTAAATATATGCCAATGGACTGTTGCAGTGGTGGCTGACGTGAAGCCTCATTCTCTGCTATGACATGCAGACTAATTCTCTGCTGACATGAAGACAGATTCTCTGTTACGGGACCTCTCTCCTCTGCCTGTGTGTGTGCTGGGCCTAAATATATGCCAATGGACTGTTGCAGTGGTGGCTGACGTGAAGCCTCATTCTCTGCTATGACATGCAGACTAATTCTCTGCTGACATGAAGACAGATTCTCTGTTACGGGACCTCCCTCCTCTGCCTGGGTGCTGGGCCTAAATATATGCCAATGGACTGTTGCAGTGGTGGGTGACGTGAAGCCTGATTCTCTGCTATGACATGCAGACTAATTCTCTGCTGACATGAAGACAGATTCTCTGTTACGGGACCTCTCTCCTCTGCCTGTGTGTGTGCTGGGCCTAAATATATGCCAATGGACTGTTGCAGTGGTGGCTGACGTGAAGCCTCATTCTCTGCTATGACATGCAGACTAATTCTCTGCTGACATGAAGCCAGATTGTCTGTTACGGGACCTCTCTCCTCTGCCTGTGTGTGTGCTGGGCCTAAATATATGCCAATGGACTGTTGCAGTGGTGGCTGACGTGAAGCCTCATTCTCTGCTATGACATGCAGACTAATTCTCTGCTGACATGAAGACAGATTCTCTGTTACGGGACCTCCCTCCTCTGCCTGGGTGCTGGGCCTAAATATATGCCAATGGACTGTTGCAGTGGTGGCTGACGTGAAGCCTCATTCTCTGCTATGACATGCAGACTGATTCTCTGCTGACATGAAGCCAGATCGTCTGTTACGGGACCTCTCTGCTCTGCCTGTGTGCTAGGCCTAAATATATGCCAATGGACTGTTGCAGTGGTGGGTGACGTGAAGCCTCATTCTCTGCTATGACATGCAGACTGATTCTCTGCTGTCATGAAGCCAGATTGTCTGTTACGGGACCTCTCTGCTCTGCCTGTGTGCTAGGCCTAAATATATGCCAATGGACTGTTGCAGTGGTGGGTGACGTGAAGCCTCATTCTCTGCTATGACATGCAGACTGATTCTCTGCTGACATGAAGCCAGATTGTCTGTTACGGGACCTCTCTCCTCTGCCTGTGTGCTAGGCCTAAATATATGCCAATGGACTGTTGCAGTGGTGGCTGACGTGAAGCCTCATTCTCTGCTATGACATGCAGACTAATTCTCTGCTGACATGAAGCCAGATTGTCTGTTACGGGACCTCTCTCCTCTGCCTGGGTGCTGGGCCTAAATTTATGACAATGGACTGTTGCAGTGGTGGCTGACGTGAAGCCTGATTCTCTGCTATGACATGCAGACTGATTCTCTGCTGACATGAAGCCAGATCCTCTGTTACGGGACCTCTCTCCTCTGCCTGTGTGTGTGCTGGGCCTAAATATATGCCAATGGACTGTTGCAGTGGTGGCTGACGTGAAGCCTCATTCTCTGCTATGACATGCAGACTGATTCTCTGCTGACATGAAGCCAGATTCTCTGTTACGGGACCTCTCTCCTCTGCCTGTGTGTGTGCTGGGCCTAAATATATGCCAATGGACTGTTGCAGTGGTGGCTGACGTGAAGCCTCATTCTCTGCTATGACATGCAGACTAATTCTCTGCTGACATGAAGACAGATTCTCTGTTACGGGACCTCCCTCCTCTGCCTGGGTGCTGGGCCTAAATATATGCCAATGGACTGTTGCAGTGGTGGCTGACGTGAAGCCTCATTCTCTGCTATGACATGCAGACTAATTCTCTGCTGACATGAAGACAGATTCTCTGTTACGGGACCTCTCTCCTCTGCCTGGGTGCCGGGGCCTAAATATCTGAGAATGGACTGTTCCAGTGGTGGGTGACGGGAAGCCAGATTCTCTGCTATGGAACCTCTCTCCAATTGATTTTGGTTAATTTTTATTTATTTAATTTTTATTTTAATTCATTTCCCTATCCACATTTGTTTGCAGGGGATTTACCTACATGTTGCTGCCTTTTGCAGCCCTCTAGCTCTTTCCTGGGCTGTTTTACAGCCTTTTTAGTGCCGAAAAGTTCGGGTCCCCATTGACTTCAATGGGGTTCGGGTTCGGGACGAAGTTCGGATCGGGTTCGGATCCCGAACCCGAACATTTCCGGGATGTTCGGCCGAACTTCTCGAACCCGAACATCCAGGTGTTCGCTCAACTCTACTTTTCACTTAATTTTACCCCCTTGAAATCCTCACTATTCGAGGCAGTAGATAAACTCAGCAAGTCAGCACCGACACTCTCGTGGTTTGGCAGGAAAAACATCCTCTCTTCACTTGTCATTCCCCGCCTCACTTACCTTCAACAGGTCCTACCGATCCCTATACCTAAGTCCTACTACGTAGCCCTCAGACAAAAATTTAGTGCTTTCATATGGAATGGTCGTAGACCCAGACTTTCTTACTCGTTTTTGTCCCGTTCTAGAGTTACAGGTGGAATTGGCTTGCCAGACCCTGAACTTTATGGAAGGGCCATATCGATGACTAGAGTCATTGATTGGCTGAGGAATTCAAAGAACAAGTCTTGGGTTGCCCTAGAACATGACATTATAGGCACGCCAGCCCGTGCTGTCTGCTTAGGTTTTGACTCTCCCCCCTCCATCAATCTGCAGTCGTACCCTATAATCAAAGCCACCATCGATACTTGGAAATGGTGGAACCAATCTCATTGTTCAATCCCCTTTCCTTCCCCCCTGATCACAATTGGTGACATTCTAGGTTTGGCCTCTTCTGGACCTCGCAATACCTTCTCGAACTCAGTTAGATCCTCAACAGTCCCTATTCTTCATCTTCTAGAGTCGCCGGGCTCACCAACCACATCAGATGCTATTGAATCGTTGCTTAAACCCCAACCCCGTGACCTTACTCTTGTCCCACTTATTAAGACATTCATTCGGAAAAACAATGCAAAAGGTGAGCTACTACGGCCTCTTACCTGGTTTGAAGCCTTAATAACAAATCCAAACCCTCCAAAAAAAGCAATCTCACTTATATATAATAAATTGAGATCCCCTCCCATAATTTCCAAACCGGCTTTCATTTGATATTGGGAGAAGGAAACGGGCTTAGATATACCTTTTCAATCCCTCCCCTTATTATTCGAAACCTCTCACAAACTGTCCAGATGTGTTAGAGCCCAGGAAAATGGCTACAAGGTATTGTCACAATGGTACATTACACCCGTTAAGTCTGCACGTTTCACCAGACCCTCCTCCAATATATGCTGGAGATGTCAGGAGGAGGTAGGCACCTTCTTCCATATATGGTGGTTGTGTCCTCTCATCAACAAATGGTGGAAAGAGATCTTTCAGGAATGCAACCGAATTTGCTCCTCCGATGTGCCCCTTTCCCCGTATGGAGCTTTACTTACCTTTTTTGATAAGGAGGCTTCTCAGGCCCCATCGTACCTCTTTAAGCAGCTCCTGCTGGCGGCCCGCTTGTTGATTCCCAAATTATGGCTGCAAACATCTGTGCCCACATTGGAACAGTGGAAGCTCAAGGTGGATCAAATCCATCGATTTGAGGAACTAGCCTCTTGGGAGTCGCGTTCGCACTTGGCGTTCTCGAAAAGATGGGCCCTTTGGACGAATTATAGGTTCCCCCCCTCCTCTCTAAACCCTGCTTAAGTGCGAGGACCCACGTCCGTCAAACTAAGTGTTAGATCCAGTTTCCTACAAGTCCTGCCTTGGGTGAGGTCAGGGCCTAGGACCTAAACCTGGTTTTGCCCCCCCAATGAGCTTTCGGTTGTTTGCCTACCTATTCTAAGTCCGGTGCTTCTCCTGTCTGCTAAGTATTGCTGGAATTGTATTGAACAACTAGGCTGTGCTCCTAGCTTCCTGTATGGTAACTGCCTTTTGTCCATTCCATGTGCAGTCTGTATTTTCATTGCTTTGTATGTGCTCGGTGCCGTGTTACACCATTGTTGGTGTTGTTCACTTTGTATTTTCTTAATTTGAAAATAAAGCATTTTAAAACTAAAAAAAAAAAAAAAAAAAAAAAAAAAATGTACGAACTCCAATATTGTCTAACTTTTGGCTTCTTTACAAGGCCCATATACAGCACGAGTCCCCAAAACCTCATCATCTCTGTTGCACTTACTGGGGTCCAACCTAGGGGTCTAGTGTATGCCAATGTAGGGTTCTGATCAATGAATTGTTGGGCATATAAATTGGTTTGGGTCACCATTAAATTGACTAAATCTTCAGAGAAGAAGATTTTGAAAAAATCTAGTCAGTGAAGCCCACACAGTCTATCTGTATTTCGGAGCTGCCCTCAAAATCCGGAATATGGTGCATGACAAACATCCCCTCCACACCTAGTAAATCCTTCCACAAACATGGCCATGGACAGCGTAGCTCAGTTCTGAGTCATGTAATACCTATGCTTTTAGCACTTGTAGCATTCTATATAGGATTTTTAGCCCCTTGTCATCGCTTAGCCTCAGTTCACAGTTAAAATAAGGTCTTAGGAGGCGAGCGGCAGTACCCTTCCCTGACTCAGGGAGGCAGCGTTCTGACAGATTAGGCTTCAATCCCTGCACAATATACCGCAATGTCCCTTAATACCTACCAGTATTAGTAATAGGGATCTCATGCTCCACATGCCGTACAGCTGGGAATGAACTGTAAACAGCTATACTTGAGAATGCTGTAGGTGGGACCAATCTGACAGAAGGCAGGCCAACACAAGTAGATTGGGTAGTCTACAGTACAGCAAAAAAATAAAAAATACCGTCCCAGAAGAACTACTGGTAAATATGACAGTGCAGTGCTCCATAAACTGTTCCTCTGTGGTAGCCATCAATAGCTGCTAAGTTCTGTCCTCCTCCTCTAATTGTCTGTAATTAAGATAGTGAGCAGGGTGCTTATGAGGTGAGGCCACGTAAGCGGTGAGGGAGCTTACAGGGTTTTTTCAGCCTGTGGCCTGAGACACCTGTGTCCCTGCGCCATTTGTACACTGTCTCATATAGTGGCCTGTGGCCTAGAGAGTGAACAGCAGGCCAGGGAGCGAGTGTGTTCCCATTAGGGATGAGCGAAGTTCTAAAAAATTCAATTCGGCTGCTTTGCCGAATTTCACAAGCAAATTCGCTTTGTGATTAATTACTTTGCTACAAAGCGCATTTGTTTGTGAGTAGCGGGCACAATGATGGGGAATGGCGATTGCTCCGCCCTCATCACTGAACCCCTCAGATAAGTTCTGATTTGGCTGACAACTCATCATCCCGACTCCCCTATACACCTGCTCACTTGGCTGAGAAAAAATGTTATAAGCCATTGCCAGGCTTCACATGGAATGGAGCATTAAATCCAACCTGCCTGATCCTTCTTTCTCCTGACATCTACAATCAGAGGAAAGTCTGGTGACCACCTTGCACGCTAAATGGTCTGCTGTCTGCTGACTATCAAGTTGTAATATATACGTGCATTTTTAGCATAAGACAGAAGTATTTACGTATTAAACAGGTCATCTCATGAAGACAGACCCTGTCCATATACTGTATTACGACGCTGGATGAGAATCGCCTGGCTGGCAGCAAACCTGCCCCGGCAAAATCTGCTTTTTGCTGGGGGTGCCAGGAGTCGGACTGCAGCAGATTTTTTTCTGAAAAGGGTTATCTGTGATCAGAGAACTGCTTTACGGACAAGGAGTGTGTGCAACCTATGCCCCAGCCCCGAATCAATGGTCTCCAGCATTACAATGGTTGTGAAACTACAAATCTATCTTCCTTCATTCACTTCTATTCTATTCAGTTCCAAGTACAGCTGAGCAAGTGTTCATGATGGGAGTTGCAGTTTTTACAACAGCTGGAGCTCCGGAGGTTGTTGACCTCCGGCTATACAATGCTCCAGCCATGTGAGAGGCTCAGCCTACAACTGGTTTAGGTTGCCCCTTATGTGGTGCCCATACACGTTCAATAGCTCTCGGACGAACAATCATCTCTCCCAGGTCGCCCATACACTCTTGGTTCGGCCAAGCCTGTCTATGTTTTTAATGATGAGAGAGAAGAAATCTTGTGCTAGACACCTCTGATGCCTAGTCATAGTGAGCCTATTCCCTGGGGGCCGCCCGAGCCCACCTCACAGCTGCCGGCTGGCTACATATTAATCTGATGCTCTCAACACTATTAATGCTGAGAGCATCAGGTACTTATGTAGCTGGTCAGCAGCCATATGTTCCCTCCTGTCCTCAGAACGGTGATACAGTTGAATACTTGTCATGCCCCACTCTGACGATGTGCGGAGGTCGGCCAGGATAGCAGCACTAGTGTTTTGGAGCCGTGCTGGATCCACCTTTCATCAGGTGCACTGGGTGGGGTCATTAGTTTAAATAGCACACCAGCCCAGTGCTCTAAGCGGATTATAAGAATCATTGTGGTCTTGGAAGTTAGGAAGGAAGGTTGTCTGTTCCAGCTCAGAAAGATAAGTGTGATTTCAAGTTTGGTTGTTTTGTGTCATCTCTCCCATCCAGGTTCTGTGCGAGCAGGCTGCTCCTATTTGCCCTCTTCACCATCTCAGGGAATTTAGGGTTTTTTCAGCCCAGGCACGGGGACACATCATACCTACCGTTAAGGTCTGCATGTGGGCTGAACAGTGCAGGGAAAGAGGTCAGGGATTAGCTAGGAGGTGACACTTTCCCTGTCTCTTGCCCAGAGCCTGGTTGATGGGTTATCTGTGAGTATGAGTGCATGCCCGCTGTGACAATACTGTGGTGAGGGAGAGAGACAGCATTTTGTGCTGCACTGTGGTATTTGGCTCTGCAGGGGCGGTATTTTGTGCTGCACTATGATATTGCAGGCTCCACCTACTTCTGTTGTCCCTGCTTACTTGTGTTGCCTTGTCTTGTGTCACTTTGGACCCGCCTACAACATGGGGCCACTTTCTTTTTTTTTCCGGGGCCACTTTAAGTTCCCAGTCCGCCCCTGGGTTTAGTGATCTGGAACAGCTGCAAATGAAAAAAAAAATCCAGATGTTCTTCTTTCTTCTTTCAGCAGGAAAAGCTCAAATCTCAGTGGTGGTGCAACACAAGTCCCAGCAAGCAAATAAGCAGCACAGAGGAGCATAGAACCTCTCTGCATGCAGTCACCAGCTAGAATGGCTGCTTGCAGAGAGGTTCATCCCTTTTCTGTGCTGCTATAGCGCTGCCATTGGCTGGAGCGCTGTTTCAGCCAATCGCAGCGCTGGCAGGGGACGCCAAACACTGGACCTCGGAGGAGACAGGTGATGACTAGTCCTGCACCTATCACCTCCCCATGACCCCCCGACCCGACCCGTCCCGCAGCTTCCTTCTGCTTCCGCCGCTGCTATGTGCCAGTCTACATTGACCGGCCAATCACAGCGATTGGACCTGCAGGGGGGTGGAAAGACACCATGCTGCCCTTACCCAGCATGGATGCCTGCCAGTAAGAGCAGCCATGGTGCCCCGATTGCCCCGCTTTCCTGCCCAAGCACCCAGCGGACCTTGCTGATTCTTAAGTCATGTCCAGCTGCACCTGGGTTAAAGGTATGTCCACATGTAGCAGACCTGAGAATGTATTACATAGGGGTTTGGTCTGATCCATCTTCTTATACTTCTTGACTTTAGACCTGATGTTACCTGCCAGTTTTTGACCCTGATCTATTGTGACTACGTATTTTACCCTGCCGGCAACCATCTGTCTATTTATTAGTGACTATCCAGGGGCTGGCAACTTGAGTAGTATTTTGCCAGTAAAAGGCTCACAAGAAAGGGTTAAGAATGTAGAATGAGAGGATCTGTTAGACATTAGGTTAGCCAGTACTAGTTTAGTAATGGTGTTTGGAACTGTTCTCTGCGTTTAAGATTCCTCCATTTCTCTAATGTTATTATGCTTCTTGCTGTGCAACACTGTGTTCCTGTCACAAAGCCTGCCATCTGTATTTTCCCTGTAATTGTCACATCATAGACTAGTGGATATGGCTGGTGGCTGCTGAAGGATGGAACTGAGCTGTGTTTGAGCACATTACTATACAGATTCAACACCAGGGGCGCCATTATAATGAAGAGATTATGAGAATGTCTGGAGAGCTGTTCACATGACTCCTGTATAGAAATAACATTATTAAATTATGACAGAATCAAGTTAAATTGTGCATAGTGTTTAAGGAAGTATTTGATCTATTTTGTGTTTACAATCCATTAGTTATTGTGTAATGCCTCTTCGATTCTCCTAAAATCCTCTAAGGTAGACTGTGTTTTTGACAGCTTACTGTTAATTTAAACAACTTCACCTCTGTTAGCTGGATAACGCTATGTTAGATCCTCTACGGTTTTTAAATCTCTCTGGTGCATTTGTAGATTTAAATGTTCTTAAGCAAATCTCTAGTGGTGGCAACAAACAATTATTACTTGTGTGGAATTATGGTGGACGTGTATTGCTGATCGGAAAGTAGTTTAACTGGAACATGGGTAAAAGGCCTCATATGCTCTGGAGTCACAGATGAAAGGGAATAACTATTGACTTTAGAGGCTTTGTTCATATAGCTCTACATAGTTTTTTGGGTGATCTGTGATAAAGATGCCCCTAATCAGGGCCGATCATGTTTGCTCTACTGCTCCAAATTAGTAGTAACCCAAGGGTTTTACGTGCACGGAAGAAAATAACTATGATACACACACACTGGGGTCAAAGCAAATTCTATTTACAGGAAGTACAGCAGTTCATAAAGTCATCAGAGGGGCATTCTCCCTGAGGCATGTGGCATTGTTACATTGGCTAACATATGAAAATAAGAAGAGAGATAACACTTAGCATCTGCCCATTGTGCATTGTTTTACTAACTGTGGTATGTGAACTATGTAAATATCTAGCTATAGGAGCCATCCTGTAATAGAATTCTCTAACAGCAGAAAAAGCATATATGATGTAGCAAGGAGGCGTGTTCTTTTGGGTAGGATGGAACCTTTGTGCTCTGGAGAAGATAAGGTGTTGTCTGAGAGCTAAAGTATGTGGGAGCTTTCATAGCTGAATCAAAGAATGTAGTCCACATCTCTATCAGTCCCCCCTTGGACCTCATTCATTCCCTATTGAAAGCCTAGCACATCTGTCCCCATGCTTCAAATACTCTTTGCCAGCTACCATGACAACCTAGCCTAGTGTATAGACTCCCATGACACTGGACTTAGCATGGGAAAGTCAGATGTCAGTCCCTATGGTCGATGATCTCCAGGTCGCGTCGACCAACAGAACTGAGTGGAATTTGTCTCTCATCCTCATGGAATTCTCTCATGATCATCTCCGGGGTAGCCTCAGCTATGGCTTTGACCAGAAGCCTCCTAATGCAGGGGATGACACAACAAACAGTTTGTCACGCCTTGCCCTGTGAATGTGCGAAGATCTGTCAGACTGGCTGCACATGTCTGACTTCTTGGTTTGTTTTGATTTTGATTTGAGCTGGATCCACCTTCCCTCAGGTGTACTGGGTTTCATTGTTAGTGAGGATAACAATCATCCCTCCTTCCCCTATTGGCCTGTGTGGGTTATAGTTATTTTCTAGGAGCTCTTAATTTGTGGTGGATCGTCTGCTCCAGCTCTTCTCAAGATAAGTCCTCTCCTTTCTTTCCAGATGGGGCCAAAATCGTGATCTACTCCAAAAGCATATCTGGAATCGTTGTATATGTTGGCAGTCTTCCCCTCAGCCATCTTGCAGGCCTCAGTGAGGGCTATCAGTTCAGCCTCCTGGGCAGACTTGTCCGGAGAAAGAGGAGAGACTTGTAGCGCATCATGTAAGGAGGTAACCGCATATCCAGTATGATATCTGCCTTGTTCATCTGCATATCGAGATCCATCCACAAATATATTGAGATCAGTATTGTTTCAGTCACATTCAGGAGAGGCTCAGTCTCTTGCTTAATCAGCTCCAGGCAATCATGTCAGTCTCCAGAGTCTCCAATATCCCCTTGAGGAGAAGGAAGTAGGGAAGCAGGGTTTAGGACATGACACCTAGAGATAGTCACAGTGTCCAGAAGAAGAAGAGAACACTGCATACAAAGGTGTCTAGCAGCTGAGAAATGTTTGGGTTGTGTTTGCTGGAGAATTGCAGAAATGTCATGGGGGGCCAAAATCTGCAAATGGTGACCCAGGACAATGTCTTGTCCAGAAGAAGATGGCAGACGTGAATAGCACGTATGCAGGAAGGGGTCCCCCGAGCAACTAGATCCAAGCGGGCTGAGTAGTGGCCCAGAGGCCTGTTTCTACCCCCGTGTCTTTAGGTAAGGACCCCTTTTGCATGTCCCTGACGTTCCATGACATACAGTCTAAAAGGCAGGCTGTAATTAGGCAGTCCTAAGGTAGGAAAGGAAGAAGACACTGCCTTCAACTGATTAAAGCAGAGTTTAGCGTCCTCTGTCAGATAGAATGAAGTGTGCGGTATGCAGTCATACAGCAGTTGCATGAGGATAGAAGCATCTATGATCCAAGGGTGGCAGCATAAGATAAAGCCTACTGTTTTGAGGTAGATGTGCAGTGTCCCAGGGGGTCAGTAGTGTGTGCTGGGCTTTGTAGTGCAGATTGACCACTAACCTGGGATCCACTGTCGTCTTCAATTGGGGCAAATGCTGGAACAGGCAGGTGATTAAAAGTTCGTGACGCCAGTGTCAATTAAACGGTGACACGCCGTGTAAAGTATGGTGGACGAATGAAGCAAGCACAGGATAACCAACAAAAACTGGAACTTTTACTGAATATCAGTCAGGATAATACATGGACACAGGAAGAGCACAGTTCCATAAAAGACGGTTGGTTTCTTATAACAATACAGGAAGTTCTTGACATCACAGAATGGCCGGTCTTAGCAATGTATAATACAGAGTGTTGATTGCAGGAGATGCAGTACAGGCGGCTTACACACAATTCCTGACTGGGTCCTGACTCCTATGTGACTTCCTCTCCAAGGTCTAATGCCCTTTATCTGGCGTACCCTTGAAGCTGTCCTTATCTAGTACCTCCTCTGTTATCTTGAGTACCTCTTGCTTATCTGATCGGCCTCTGTGGTAATCTGTGTCTTGACTTGTGTCTGGCTTGTGGCTTGATTATGCTGCTTCAGCTAAACGGATGGTGACTCAGGAGGGGAACCTTTTCCTTGGATCCGGAACCCGGTTACAGGGCCTTTACTACCCTCTCCTAGCCGACAGGCTTCAGGCCTGCTATGCTCTCACAGGCCCATAGCCTGGCTTTCACTCAGACACAGGATCATTTCTGACCTCTGCTCCCACTGTCTGAACACACTGGCTACTACTTCCTGACTGGGCCTTATATAACCTAGGGCTCCCTAGCTCCCTCTAGTGACTCAGAGCTGGAATGACACCCTAGCCGGCCTGCATAAGCACGTTTCACAGTAACAGGAAAATACATAGCATGACATTACAAGATGTTTTTACCAACCTCCCCTTAAAGGGGGAACGACAACACCCAAGTGACCCTTCTGTAGTGACAGGGTATTACTCTCCCGTACACTACAGATGGTTCTTGGATCTGCAAGATAGCCTTTTTCCTTTCTTCTGTAAGGTGTTTTGCACCAGGACTAAGGCAGTGTCCGAGAAACATACATTTGATTGACACCACTAGATTTTGTTTTTGGAAACCTTGCATCCCTGATCTGATAGGAAAAGGAGAAATAAAAGCGATACATCTGAACACACACACAGGCGCCCTGTGCAAACACTAAGAGATCATCCACATACTGGAGTAGGACAACATTATCATGAACTTGCTTTAAATCTTCCAAGATAGAAGACATGGCTTTATTAAACTGCGATGGTCTATTTTGAGCTCCTTGCGGCTTGACTGTACAGGTATACTGTGATCCTGCATGGGTGAAGGCAAAAAGGTATTGACATTCGGGGTGTAAAGGTATAAAAGGCATTAGCTAGGTCAGTTATAGGCAAACTGCGGCTCTCCAGCTGTTTCAAAACTACAACTCCCATCATGCCCTGCTGTAGGCAGTCTTTGCATGCTGGGAGTTGTAGTTCTGCAACAGCTGGAGAGCCGCAGTTTTCCTATCACTGAGCTAGGTCAATGACCAAGGCTTTCTTGGCGCTTTTGTAACGCTTTCTTGGCGCTTTTTGAAAGGCTGCTAAGCAGCCAATCAACAAGCGTCATACTACTTGCCCCAAGAGGCCGTCACAGCCATGCCTACTATTGGCATGGCTGTGATTGGCCAGAGCACCATGTGACCCAGCCTCTATTTAAGCTGGAGTCACATAGCGCCGCCCGTCACTCTGCTCTGATCAGCATAGGGAGAGGTTGCGGCTGCGACAGTAGAGCGAGATTAGGCAGATTAACTCCTCCAAAGGACTTGATTAATTGATCGATCTGCAGCTGTGGATCATTGAGCTGCTGATACTCAATTGCTCACTGTTTTTAGGCTGCCCAGACCGTTTGTCAGTCACTTTTTTCTGGGGTGATCGGCGGCCATTTTGTGTCTTGTGGTGCACCAGCACAAGCTGCGACCAAGTGCATTTAACCCTCAATGGTGTGGTTGTTTTTTGGCTAAAGCCTACATCAGGGTGAAGCTGTCACACCAAGTGCATTTAACCAGCAATAGTCTGTTTATTTTTTGGCCATATACTACATCAGGGGCAAGCTGCGCCTGTCACCAAGTGCATTTAACCCTCAATGGTGTGGTTGTTTTTTGGCTAAAGCCTACATCAGGGTGAAGCTGTCACACCAAGTGCATTTTACCAGCAATAGTCTGTTTATTTTTTGGCCATATACTACATCAGGGGCAAGCTGCGCCTGTCACCAAGTGCATTTAACCCTCAATGGTGTGGTTGTTTTTTGGCTAAAGCCTACATCAGGGTGAAGCTGTCACACCAAGTGCATTTTACCAGCAATAGTCTGTTTATTTTTTGGCCATATACTACATTAGGGGCAAGCTGCGCCCGTCACCAAGTGCATTTAACAATCAGTAGTGTGGTTGGTCAAGCTGTCACACCAAGTGCATTTAACCAGCAATAGTCTGTTCATTTTTTGGCCATATACTACATCAGGGGCAAGCTGCGCCTGTCACCAAGTGCATTTAACCCTTAATGGTGTGGTTGTTTTTTGGCTAAAGCCTACATCAGGGTGAAGCTGTCACACCAAGTGCATTTAGCCAGCAATAGTCTGTTTATTTTTTGGCCATATACTACATCAGGGGCAAGCTGCGCCCGTCACCAAGTGCATTTAACCCTCAGTAGTGTGGTTGGTCAAGCTGTCACACAAAGTGCATTTAACCAGCAATAGTCTGTTCATTTTTTGGCCATATACTACATCAGGGGCAAGCTGCGCCTGTCACCAAGTGCATTTAACCCTCAGTAGTGTGGTTGGTCAAGCTGTCACACCAAGTGCATTTAACCAGCAATAGTGTGGTTATTTTTTGGCCATATCCCAGTCTAATTCTGTCAGTAAATCCATACCGGTCACCCAGCGCCTAAATACTAGGCCTCAAATTTATATCCCGCTAAATCTGTCTTTACCGCTGTACTGTTCTGGCTGGGCAAGTTATTTAGTGTCCGTCAAAGCACATTTTTTGTTCTGGGTTGAAATACAATTCCCAATTTAGCAATTTCGTAATTTAGTGGTTTCTGCTATATCAGAGCTATTTGCAATCTATCCCTAAAAGGGTATATAATATTCAAGGTGCACATAGGGTCATTCAGAATAACTTCACACACACGCTACTGTGCATTTCCAAGTCTAATTCTGTCAGTAAATCCATACCGGTCACCCAGCGCCTAAATACTAGGCCTCAAATTTATATCCCGCTAAATCTGTCTTTACCGCTGTACTGTTCTGGCTGGGCAGGTTATTTAGTGTCCGTCAAAGCACATTTTTTGTTCTGGGTTGAAATACAATTCCCAATTTAGCAATTTCATAATTTAGTGGTTTCTGCTGTATCAGAGCTATTTGAAATCTATCCCTAAAAGGGTATATAATATTCAAGGTGCACATAGGGTCATTCAGAATAACTTCACACACACGCTACTGTGCATTTCCAAGTCTAATTCTGTCAGTAAATCCATACCAGTCACCCAGCGCCTAAATACTAGGCCTCAAATTTATATCCCGCTAAATCTGTCTTTACCGCTGTACTGTTCTGGCTGGGCAAGTTATTTAGTATCCGTCAAAGCACATTTTTTGCTCTGGGTTGAAATACAATTCCCAATTTAGCAATTTCATAATTTAGTGGTTTCTGCTGTATCAGAGCTATTTGAAATCTATCCCTAAAAGGGTATATAATATTCAAGGTGCACATAGGGTCATTCAGAATAACTTCACACACACGCTACTGTGCATTTCCAAGTCTAATTCTGTCAGTAAATCCTATACCGGTCACCCAGCGCCTAAATACTAGGCCTCAAATTTATATCCCGCTAAATCTGTCTTTACCGCTGTACTGTTCTGGCTGGGCAAGTTATTTAGTGTCCGTCAAAGCACATTTTTTGTTCTGGGTTGAAATACAATTCCCAATTTAGCAATTTCGTAATTTAGTGGTTTCTGCTGTATCAGAGCTATTTGCAATCTATCCCTAAAAGGGTATATCATATTCAAGGTGCACATAGGGTCATTCAGAATAACTTCACACACACGCTACTGTGCATTTCCAAGTCTAATTCTGTCAGTAAATCCATACCGGTCACCCAGCACCTAAATACTAGGCCTCAAATTTATATCCCGCTAAATCTGTCTTTACCGCTGTACTGTTCTGGCTGGGCAAGTTATTTAGTGTCCGTCAAAGCACATTTTTTGCTCTGGGTTGAAATACAATTCCCAATTTAGCAATTTCATAATTTAGTGGTTTCTGCTGTATCAGAGCTATTTGAAATCTATCCCTAAAAGGGTATATAATATTCAAGGTGCACATAGGGTCATTCAGAATAACTTCACACACACGCTACTGTGCATTTCCAAGTCTAATTCTGTCAGTAAATCCATACCGGTCACCCAGCGCCTAAATACTAGGCCTCAAATTTATATCCCGCTAAATCTGTCTTTACCGCTGTACTGTTCTGGCTGGGCAAGTTATTTAGTGTCCGTCAAAGCACATTTTTTGTTCTGGGTTGAAATACAATTCCCAATTTAGCAATTTCATAATTTAGTGGTTTCTGCTGTATCAGAGCTATTTGAAATCTATCCCTAAAAGGGTATATAATATTCAAGGTGCACATAGGGTCATTCAGAATAACTTCACACACACGCTACTGTGCATTTCCAAGTCTAATTCTGTCAGTAAATCCATACCGGTCACCCAGCGCCTAAATACTAGGCCTCAAATTTATATCCCGCTAAATCTGTCTTTACCGCTGTACTGTTCTGGCTGGGCAAGTTATTTAGTGTCCGTCAAAGCACATTTTTTGTTCTGGGTTGAAATACAATTCCCAATTTAGCAATTTCGTAATTTAGTGGTTTCTGCTGTATCAGAGCTATTTGCAATCTATCCCTAAAAGGGTATATCATATTCAAGGTGCACATAGGGTCATTCAGAATAACTTCACACACACGCTACTGTGCATTTCCAAGTCTAATTCTGTCAGTAAATCCATACCGGTCACCCAGCACCTAAATACTAGGCCTCAAATTTATATCCCGCTAAATCTGTCTTTACCGCTGTACTGTTCTGGCTGGGCAAGTTATTTAGTGTCCGTCAAAGCACATTTTTTGCTCTGGGTTGAAATACAATTCCCAATTTAGCAATTTCATAATTTAGTGGTTTCTGCTGTATCAGAGCTATTTGAAATCTATCCCTAAAAGGGTATATAATATTCAAGGTGCACATAGGGTCATTCAGAATAACTTCACACACACGCTACTGTGCATTTCCAAGTCTAATTCTGTCAGTAAATCCATACCGGTCACCCAGCGCCTAAATACTAGGCCTCAAATTTATATCCCGCTAAATCTGTCTTTACCGCTGTACTGTTCTGGCTGGGCAAGTTATTTAGTGTCCGTCAAAGCACATTTTTTGTTCTGGGTTGAAATACAATTCCCAATTTAGCAATTTCGTAATTTAGTGGTTTCTGCTATATCAGAGCTATTTGCAATCTATCCCTAAAAGGGTATATCATATTCAAGGTGCACATAGGGTCATTCAGAATAACTTCACACACACGCTACTGTGCATTTCCAAGTCTAATTCTGTCAGTAAATCCATACCGGTCACCCAGCACCTAAATACTAGGCCTCAAATTTATATCCCGCTAAATCTGTCTTTACCGCTGTACTGTTCTGGCTGGGCAAGTTATTTAGTGTCCGTCAAAGCACATTTTTTGCTCTGGGTTGAAATACAATTCCCAATTTAGCAATTTCATAATTTAGTGGTTTCTGCTGTATCAGAGCTATTTGAAATCTATCCCTAAAAGGGTATATAATATTCAAGGTGCACATAGGGTCATTCAGAATAACTTCACACACACGCTACTGTGCATTTCCAAGTCTAATTCTGTCAGTAAATCTATACCGGTCACCCAGCGCCTAAATACTAGTCCTCAAATTTATATCCCGCTAAATCTGTCTTTACCGCTGTACTGTTCTGGCTGGGCAAGTTATTTAGTGTCCGTCAAAGCACATTTTTTGTTCTGGGTTGAAATACAATTCCCAATTTAGCAATTTCGTAATTTAGTGGTTTCTGCTGTATCAGAGCTATTTGCAATCTATCCCTAAAAGGGTATATCATATTCAAGGTGCACATAGGGTCATTCAGAATAACTTCACACACACGCTACTGTGCATTTCCAAGTCTAATTCTGTAAGTAAATCCATACCGGTCACCCAGCACCTAAATACTAGGCCTCAAATTTATATCCCGCTAAATCTGTCTTTACCGCTGTACTGTTCTGGCTGGGCAAGTTATTTAGTGTCCGTCAAAGCACATTTTTTGCTCTGGGTTGAAATACAATTCCCAATTTAGCAATTTCATAATTTAGTGGTTTCTGCTGTATCAGAGCTATTTGAAATCTATCCCTAAAAGGGTATATAATATTCAAGGTGCACATAGGGTCATTCAGAATAACTTGACACACACGCTACTGTGCATTTCCAAGTCTAATTCTGTCAGTAAATCCATACCGGTCACCCAGCGCCTAAATACTAGGCCTCAAATTTATATCCCGCTAAATCTGTCTTTACCGCTGTACTGTTCTGGCTGGGCAAGTTATTTAGTGTCCGTCAAAGCACATTTTTTGCTCTGGGTTGAAATACAATTCCCAATTTAGCAATTTCATAATTTAGTGGTTTCTGCTGTATCAGAGCTATTTGCAATCTATCCCTAAAAGGGTATATAATATTCAAGGTGCACATAGGGTCATTCAGAATAACTTCACACACACGCTACTGTGCATTTCCAAGTCTAATTCTGTCAGTAAATCTATACCGGTCACCCAGCGCCTAAATACTAGGCCTCAAATTTATATTCAGCTGAATTTGAATACAATACATTGGGCCAAATAATATTTTTGTTGTTGTGGTGAACCGATAACAATGAGGAAAACATCTAGTAAGGGACGCGGACGTGGACATGGTCGTGGTGGTGTTAGTGGACCCTCTGGTGCTGGGAGAGGACGTGGCCGTTCTGCCACATCCACACGTCCTAGTGTACCAACTACCTCAGGTCCCAGTAGCCGCCAGAATTTACAGCGATATATGGTGGGGCCCAATGCCGTTCTAAGGATGGTAAGGCCTGAGCAGGTACAGGCATTAGTCAATTGGGTGGCCGACAGTGGATCCAGCACGTTCACATTATCTCCCACCCAGTCTTCTGCAGAAAGCGCACAGATGGCTCCTGAAAACCAACCCCATCAGTCTGTCACATCACCCCCATGCATACCAGGGAAACTGTCTGAGCCTCAAGTTATGCAGCAGTCTCTTATGCTGTTTGAAGAATCCGCTGTCAGGGTTTCCCAAGGGCATCCACCTAGCCCTTCCCCAGCGGTGAAAGACATAGAATGCCCTGACGCACAACCACTTATGTTTCCTGATGATGAGGACACATACCACCTCAGCATGTCTCTGATGATGACGAAACACAGGTGCCAACTGCTGCGTCTTTCTGCAGTGTGCAGACTGAACAGGAGGTCAGGGATCAAGACTGGGTGGAAGACGATGCAGGGGACGATGAGGTCCTAGACCCCACATGGAATGAAGGTCGTGCCACTGACTTTCACAGTTCGGAGGAAGAGGCAGTGGTGAGACCGAGCCAACAGCATAGCAAAAGAGGGAACAGTGGGCAAAAGCAGAACACCCGCCGCCAAGAGACTCCGCCTGCTACTGACCGCCGCCATCTGGGACCGAGCACCCCAAAGGCAGCTTCAAGGAGTTCCCTGGCATGGCACTTCTTCAAACAATGTGCTGACGACAAGACCCGAGTGGTTTGCACGCTGTGCCATCAGAGCCTGAAGCGAGGCATTAACGTTCTGAACCTGAGCACAACCTGCATGACCAGGCACCTGCATGCAAAGCATGAACGCCTCTGGAGGAACGTTGGCACCTGCCGCCCAGCAAACAGGGGATGTACCACCAACACCACCACCACCTCCGTCACCCAGCATCTCAACCATGTCACACGGCAGCGTTCAGCTCTCCATTTCACAAACATTTGAGAGAAAGCGTAAATTCCCACCTAGCCATCCTCGATCCCTGGCCCTGAATGCCAGCATTTCTAAACTACTGGCCTATGAAATGCTGTCATTTAGGCTGGTGGACACAGACAGCTTCAAACAGCTCATGTCGCTTGCTGTCCCACAGTATGTTGTTCCCAGCCGGCACTACTTCTCCAAGAGAGCCGTGCCTTCCCTGCACAACCAAGTATCCGATAAAATCAAGTGTGCACTGCGCAACGCCATCTGTGGCAAGGTCCACCTAACCACAGATACGTGGACCAGTAAGCACGGCCAGGGACGCTATATCTCCCTAACTGCACACTGGGTAAATGTAGTGGCAGCTGGGCCCCAGGCGGAGAGCTGTTTGGCGCACGTCCTTCCGCCGCCAAGGATCGCAGGGCAACATTTTTTGCCTCCTGTTGCCACCTCCTCCTACTCGACTTCCTCCTCCTCTTCTTCCACCTGCTCATCTAGTCAGCCACACACCTTCACCACCAACTTCAGCACAGCCCGGGTAAATGTCAGCAGGCCATTCTGAAACTCATATGTTTGGGGGACAGGCCCCACACCGCACAGGAGTTGTGGCAGGGTATAGAACAACAGACCGACGAGTGGTTGCTGCTGGTGAGCCTCAAGCCCGGCCTGGTGGTGTGTGATAATGGGCGAAATCTCGTTGCAGCTCTGGGACTAGCCAGTTTGACGCACATCCCTTGCTTGGCGCATGTGCTGAATTTGGTGGTGCAGAAGTTCATTCACAACTACCCCGACATGTCAGAGCTGCTGCATAAAGTGCGGGCCGTCTGTTCGCGCTTCCGGCGTTCACATCCTGCTGCTGCTCTCCTGTCTGCGCTACAGCGTAACTTCGGCCTTCCCGCTCACCGCCTCATATGCGACGTGCCCACCAGGTGGAACTCCACCCTGCACATGCTGGACAGACTGTGCGAGCAGCAGCAGGCCATAGTGGAGTTTCAGCTGCAGCACGCACGGGTCAGTCGCACTACAGAACAGCACCACTTCATCACCAATGACTGGGCCTCCATGCGAGACCTGTGTGCCCTGTTGCGCTGTTTCGAGTACTCCACCAACATGGCCAGTGGTGATGACGCCGTTATCAGCGTTACAATACCACTTCTATGTCTCCTTGAGAAAACACTTAGGGCGATGATGGAAGAGGAGGTGGCCCAGGAGGAGGAGGAGGAGGAAGAGGGGTCATTTTTAGCACTTTCAGGCCAGTCTCTTCGAAGTGACTCAGAGGGAGGTTTTTGGAAACAGCAGAGGCCAGGTACAAATGTGGCCAGCCAGGGCCCACTACTGGAGGACGAGGAGGATGAGGATGAGGAGGAGGTGGAGGAGGATGAGGATGAAGCATGGTCACAGCGGGGTGGCACCCAACGCAGCTCGGGTCCATCACTGGTGCGTGGCTGGGGGGAAAGGCAGGATGATGACGATACGCCTCCCACAGAGGACAGCTTGTCCTTACCCCTGGGCAGCCTGGCACACATGAGCGACTACATGCTGCAGTGCCTGCGCAACGACAGCAGAGTTGCCCACATTTTAACGTGTGCGGACTACTGGGTTGCCACCCTGCTGGATCCACGCTACAAAGACAATGTGCCCACCTTACTTCCTGCACTGGAGCGTGATAGGAAGATGCGCGAGTACAAGCGCACGTTGGTAGACGCGCTACTGAGAGAATTCCCAAATGTCACAGGGGAACAAGTGGAAGCCCAAGGCCAAGGCAGAGGAGGAGCAAGAGGTCGCCAAGGCAGCTGTGTCACGGCCAGCTCCTCTCAGGGCAGGGTTAGCATGGCAGAGATGTGGAAAAGTTTTGTCAACACGCCACAGCTAACTGCACCACCACCTGATACGCAACGTGTTAGCAGGAGGCAACATTTCACTAACATGGTGGAACAGTACGTGTGCACACCCCTCCACGTACTGACTGATGGTTCGGCCCCATTCAACTACTGGGTCTCTAAATTGTCCACGTGGCCAGAGCTAGCCTTTTATGCCTTGGAGGTGCTGGCCTGCCCGGCGGCCAGCGTTTTGTCTGAACGTGTATTCAGCACGGCAGGGGGTGTCATTACAGACAAACGCAGCCGCCTGTCTACAGCCAATGTGGACAAGCTGACTTTAATAAAAATGAACCAGGCATGGATCCCACAGAACCTGTCCGTCCCTTGTCCAGATTAGACATTAACTACCTCCCCTTAACCATATATTATTGTACTCCAGGGCACTTCCTCATTCAATCCTATTTTTATTTTCATTTTACCATTATATTGCGAGGCTACCCAAATTTGAATGAACCTCTCCTCTGTCTGGGTGCCGGGGCCTAAATATATGCCAATGGACTGTTCCAATGTTGGGTGACGTGAAGCCTGATTCTCCGCTATGATATGAAGACTGATTCTCTGCTGACATGAAGCCAGATTGTCTGTTACGGGACCTCTCTCCTCTGCCTGGGTGCTTGGCCTAAATTTATGACAATGGACTGTTGCAGTGGTGGCTGACGTGAAGCCTGATTCTCTGCTATGACATGCAGACTGATTCTCTGCTGACATGAAGACAGATTCTCTGTTACGGGACCTCTCTCCTCTGCCTGGGTGCTGGGCCTAAATTTATGAAAATGGACTGTTACAGTGGTGGGTGACGTGAAGCCTGATTCTCTGCTATGACATGGAGACTAATTCTCTGCTGACTTGAAGCCAGATTCTCTGTTATGGGACCCCTCTCCTCTGCCTGGGTGCTGGGCCTAAATATATGCCAATGGACTGTTGCACTGGTGGCTGACGTGAAGCCAGATTGTCTGTTACGGGACCTCTCTCCTCTGCCTGGGTGCTGGGCCTAAATTTATGAAAATAGACTGTTACAGTGGTGGGTGACGTGAAGCCTGATTCTCTGCTATGACTAGTGATGAGCGGCAGGGGTCATATTCGAATTCGCGGCAAGGTAATGATTGTGTAATATGCGAATTTTCGTAATTCGAATTTTCGGATTCAAATTTTATTGCGAACTTTATAACTTACAACTATTAGACAAAGAAGATTATAGCACTATATTAGCTAAATTGCTCTATATTCGATTTTTGGAATATTCGCTATATTGCTATAACAGTTTTTTCGAATATTCGTAATATAGCAATATAGCGAATATTCGGAAAAAAACGAATATAGAGAAATTTAGCTAATATAGTGCTATAATCTTTTTTTTTATAGTTGTAATTTTTTTCCAATCTGAACTTCAGATGAGAAAAAATTACAACTATTAGACAAAGAGGACTATAGCACTATATTAGCTAAATTGCTCTATATTCTTTTTTTTTTCGAATATTCGCTATATTGCTATAACTTCGTTTTTTCGAATATTTGTAATATTCTAAAACAAGAATATATAGCAATATAGCGAATATTCGAAAAAACGAATATAGAGCAATTTAGCTAATATAGTGCTATAATCTTCTTTGTCTAAAAGTTGAAAAATTCGCAATAAAAATTCGAATCCGAAAATTCGAATTACGAAAATTCGCATATTACACAATCATTACCTTGCCGATTTTTTAAAGAAAAAAAAATCGTGCATTTTCGAATATGACCCCTGCCGCTCATCACTACTCCTAAAGTCAAGTATATTGCAGCCTTCTTATTGGCCCACAAGCAAGAAGCAGGAAGGGATCATGTGTACTGATTTAAAAAAAAAAGAAAAGAAAATCGGGAAAAAAAAAAAACAGAAAAAAAAATCGAATATTCGAAATTGCGAATATATATATAACAATATTTGAAATATTCGCAAATTTTCGAAGTGCCTATATTCGCGATAAAAATTCGAAATTCGAATATTCGTGATCAACACTAGCTATGACAAGAAGACTGATTCTCTGCTGACATGAAGCCAGATTGTCTGTTACGGGACCTCTCTCCTCTGCCTGGGTGCTGGGCCTAAATTTATGAAAATGGACTGTTACAGTGGTGGGTGACGTGAAGCCTGATTCTCTGCTATGATATGAAGACTGATTCTCTGCTGACATGAAGCCAGATTGTCTGTTACGGGACCTCTCTCCTCTGCCTGGGTGCTTGGCCTAAATTTATGACAATGGACTGTTGCAGTGGTGGCTGACGTGAAGCTTGATTCTCTGCTATGACCTGCAGACTGATTCTCTGCTGACATGAAGACAGATTCTCTGTTACGGCACCTCTCTCCTCTGCCTGTGCTCTGGGCCTAAATATATGCCAATGGACTGTTGCACTGGTGGCTGACGTGAAGCCTGATTGTCTGTTACGGGACCTCTCTCCTCTGCTTGGGTGCTGGGCCTAAATTTATGAAAATGGACTGTTACAGTGGTGGGTGACGTGAAGCCTGATTCTCTGCTATGACATGCAGACTAATTCTCTGCTGACATGAAGCCAGATTCTCTGTTACGGGACCTCTCTCCTCTGCCTGGGTGCTGGGCCTAAATATATGCCAATGGACTGTTGCACTGGTGGCTGACGTGAAGCCAGATTGTCTGTCACGGGACCTCTCTCCTCTGCCTGGGTGCTGGGCCTAAATTTATGAAAATGGACTGTTACAGTGGTGGGTGACGTGAAGCCTGATTCTCTGCTATGACATGAAGACTGATTCTCTGCTGACATGAAGCCAGATTGTCTGTTACGGGTCCTCTCTCCTCTTCCTGGGTGCTGGGCCTAAATTTATGACAATGGACTGTTGCAGTGGTGGCTGACATGAATCCTGATTCTCTGCTATGACATGAAGATTGATTCTCTATTGACATGAAGCCAGATTGTCTGTTACGGGACCTCTCTCCTCTGCCTGGGTGCTGGGCCTAAATTTATGAAAATGGACTCTTACAGTGGTGGGTGACGTGAAGCCTGATTCTCTGCTATGACATGCAGACTGATTCTCTGCTGACATGAAGACAGATTCTCTGTTACGGCACCTCTCTCCTCTGCCTGGGTGCTGGGCCTAAATATATGCCAATGGACTGTTGCACTGGTGGCTGACGTGAAGCCCGATTGTCTGTTACGGACCTCTCTCCTCTGCCTGGGTGCTGGGCCTAAATTTATGAAAATGGACTGTTACAGTGGTGGGTGACGTGAAGCCTGATTCTCTGCTATGACATGCAGACTAATTCTCTGCTGACATGAAGCCAGATTCTCTGTTACGGGACCTCTCTCCTCTGCCTGGGTGCTGGGCCTAAATTTATGAAAATGGACTGTTACAGTGGTGGGTGACGTGAAGCCTGATTCTCTGCTATGACATGAAAACTGATTCTCTGCTGACATGAAGCCAGATTGTCTGTTACGGGACCTCTCTCCTCTGCCTGGGTGCTGGGCCTAAATTTATGACAATGGACTGTTGCAGTGGTGGCTGACGTATATCCTGATTCTCTGCTATGACATGAAGACTGATTCTCTGCTGACATGAAGCCAGATTGTCTGTTACGGGACCTCTCTCCTCTGCCTGGGTGCTGGGCCTAAATTTATGACAATGGACTGTTGCAGTGGTGGCTGACGTGAATCCTGATTCTCTGCTATGACATGAAGACTGATTCTCTGCTGACATGAAGCCAGATTGTCTGTTACGGGACCTCTCTCCTCTGCCTGGGTGCTGGGCCTAAATTTATGAAAATGGACTCTTACAGTGGTGGGTGACGTGAAGCCTGATTCTCTGCTATGATATGAAGACTGATTCTCTGCTGACACGAAGCCAAATTGTCTGTTACGGGACCTCTCTCCTCTGCCTGGGTGCTTGGCCTAAATTTATGACAATGGACTGTTGCAGTGGTGGCTGACGTGAAGCCTGATTCTCTGCTATGACATGCAGTCTGATTCTCTGCTGACATGAAGACAGATTCTCTGTTACGGGACCTCTCTCCTCTGCCTGGGTGTCGGGGCCTAAATATCTGAGAATGGACTGTTCCAGTGGTGGGTGACGTGAAGCCAGATTCTCTGCTATGGGACCTCTCTCCAATTGATTTTGGTTAATTTGTATTTATTTAATTTTTATTTTAATTCATTTCCCTATCCACATTTGTTTGCAGGGGATTTACCTACATGTTGCTGCCTTTTGCAGCCCTCTAGCCCTTTCCTGGGCTGTTTTACAGCCTTTTTAGTACCGAAAAGTTCGGGTCCCCATTGACTTCAATAGGGTACGGGTTCGGGACGAAGTTCGGATCGGGTTCAGATCCCGAACCCGAACATTTCCGGGAAGTTCGGCCGAACTTCTCGAACCCGAACATCCAGGTGTTCGCTCAACTCTAATCCTGATGCATCCTGAACGGATTTCTCTCCATTCAGAATGCATTAGGATAATCCTGATCAGGATTGTTCCGGCATAGAGCCCCGACGACGGAACTCTATGCCGGATCCGGCCAACGCAAGTGTGAAAGGGCCCTAAGGGTTATGCAGGCACTCTCTTCTGAAGTGTCTAGGCTGGCCACACACATAGCAGGGACAGGCAGGTCTGGTATCTCCCCCTGGGCGGGGGAGGGGTACCCCTCAGCTGAGAGCATTACGCTAGCCCTGGGAGCTGCCTCTTTGCCTTTAGCCACCAAGATTCAAGAGAAATGTCAAGAGAAACAGTACGATACTCTGGGCGAGCAGTCTTTAGAGACTTTTGGATATGAGGTTTTAATCCATCCGCAAGGGCACTAGACAACATTCTGCTTTGCACTGGGTCCAGTTTAGAGAACTCCAGGTCCTTAAACATTTGCTCCATTCGGTTTACAAATTTTTCCACTGACTCTGCCTTATCTTGTTTCATATCCTGAATTTGGATAGCCTGATTAGCCAGTCTGGTCCTAGCCCAAGTCTGTAATAATTCACAGAAATGCACTCCAGATTGGTAGGTTTTTTTGTGTACACTTTATCCTCATGTTTCGGGGCTGGCAGCTTCTTAGCTATAGTTGGCCAAAAAGAATCCCCTGCCTTAATTTGAGTAAGTCCAGAGAGGTCTCGCCATGTGGCAGAATGCGTTTTTCTGATCTGTTCTAATGCCCTATAGAAGGGTATGGGATGTTGTTCGGGGTCGGGGAGAAAGTTCACAAGATTGGTGGCCTGTTTAGGGTTGAAAGTCACGTATCTCCCCTGATGACTCATTTCAGAGGGAGGCTTAGGGGTCTGAGCTTGTCTGGTCAGGACCTCTATTTGCCCGGCTAATCTGGCCACCTCATGGTCTCTGTCTCTCTCTCCATCCGCCCTCCCTTTCTGCACTCTACACCTCCCCTGCAGTGGGGGCTGGACAGGGCAGAGGACCGTCTGAACAGGGGGGGGGGGTTGTGTCTATGGACCGGAGCTGGGTCGTCACACAGAGGCTCTCCCACTTCTGGAAGGGTGGGGTTGGGAGGCACCACAAGCAAGACACTTATCTTGGGCATCAGGGTTCTGCTGACCACAATGTACACACATCCATCCTGCTGGTCCCCTCACTGTCACCCCAGGGCCTCTAAGAGTGCAAATCACCAGATACTGCTCCCCCAGCGGCCTACCTTTATAGGCCAGTGGCACTCCACTCTGTGGAGTATAGACATATGTTTTCAGACCTGCATCCCATCTCTCTTATCCTCCGTTAGCAGCCAGGCGGTCTGCTGTTCGCTGCCAAGCTTGTGCTGAACTCAGTAAGCCTGCATCACACAATTTACCACGGCACTGAGCCAAAACTTTCCTCCACATTACAGAGTTTAAATCTCAGTTTTCATGACCACCAGCTATTTGTAATGTTTGACATGCTTACTCCCCTCTTCTTGGGCTACCAGCTGATGAGCTGTATACTTGTCCTCGGGAGTGACTGCGACTGCCCCATGGATTTAACACTTACAACCAAGACAAAAGCAGGCACCTTCTTTTTCTCACTCCCAAGCAGGGCTCACCCGGTGCAGGTTATTAGCTGTGAATTCCCTGGCTACCTCGTCTGGTCCACCAGTCCAGGACTAACCCTCCGCCACTCCAGGCAGATAATTTATAGTCCTCTCGGGACTCTCCTGGGCCACACCCTCCATTACTAGGATAATTTAGTGGCCCCTAATTTAAGTCCCACCCGGGCTACCCGGGGTCATACCCTCCGTCACTAGGACAGATAAATCAGTAACCCCTAAATCAAGCCTAGAGCACCCCGGGGCTACTGCAGGGGAAATCTCTTGCTCTGCCTAACTGTGAAGGTGCCCGACACAAACCACACAGAAAAAACACAAACACAGGAGAGCAAACTCAAAAAATGGATTCTAGGAACTCAGGATTTTACATCAACTGAAGTTGCTACTACGTACATAACCTCAATAGCAGAACAGATTACCACAGCACAGTGGATCACAGCAAGAGGCAGATGAGGTAACCACATTTTCTCACCTTGTCTCTGAGGCTGCAGACCTCCTCCTCAAGCGTGGTCCACCGTGCTCTGGGAACCCCAAACTTCGGCTAGCGACGTTACTGCTCCTGAGCCCCACGTTGGGCGTCAACTGATAAAGTTGCTTCTAATCATGGCCGATCACGTTTACTCTACTGCTCCAAATTAGTAGTAACCCAAGGGTTTTACGTGCACGGAAGAAAATAACTATGATACACACACACTGGGGTCAAAGAAAATTCTAATTTATTACAGGAAGTACAGCAGTTTATAAAGTCATCAGAGGGGCATTTCCCCTGAGGCATGTGGTATTGTTACATTGGCTAACATATGAAAATAAGAAAAGAGATAACACTTAGCATCTGCCCATTGTGCATTGTTTTACTAACTGTGGTATGTGAACTATGTAAATATCTAGCTGTAGGCACCATCTTGTAATGGAGTTCTCTAACAGCAGAAAAAGCATATATGACATAGCAAGGAGGTGTGTTCTTTTGGGTAGGATGGAACCTTTGTGCTCTGGAGAAGATAAGGTGTTGCTTGAGAGCTAAAGTATGTGGGAGCTTTCTTAGCTGAATCAAAGAATGTAGTCCACATCTCTATCATCTGCTTTGAGAGAAAAAGTGTCTTTGATGACATAAACCTGAATTGACTTTTACTTGAAGGGTTGGGGACTGGTGTTTAGTTTCAGCCTCATTGATGTCACATTAGGACATAATATATAGAAGATTTTTCAAAGAATCTGGATAGTTATAGATTAAAAATGTGTTTAGATGGTGGTTAAGTATTTTCTTGTTCTACCTGTAGCCAATAGTACAGTTTAAAATATATGGGTGATAAAATTGGGTCAGTTTATCTTCGAGGGGTTGTCCCACCATAACAACTGTGGCTAGGTCATAGGTATCTGATTGGTGAAAGTTAAACAGCTAGGACCTAAATGGATCATAAGAATAGGGGTCCATGAGTCCCCCTGGTGAATGAACTGGAGGACACACGTGCACAGCTCCTCCAGTAAAGTGCTCAGCTATAGCAGTGCACATGCTCCAGGGACTCTGTACTTGGTGGACTTTAATTCATTTTGCATTAATCACTTGTACCATGTTACTTTCACATTTCTGCTAATTGTGCCAATGATTATTTGTTTCTAATCTGGAAGATTTTTATTCCTCGTATAACCAACTTTTTGCATTGGCCCTTTTACACAAACCAATAATTGGTCAAATGAGCATTCATTCCCCTGCTTCAGCTTCCAGAGGCGTAGACCTGCCTCCCACGCTCCCACCCTTTGTCCTCGGCCACTGGGGTAACTCTGTCCCTCCATACATGCTGCAGCCTGCTTGCTGGCTTGGTCTCTCTCACTCTTCCTGTAGCGTAAGTACCCTAATCTTTACCAACCAATGGCTGGCCACCTTGGGGGACATTAGACAGCTTGGGAAAGTGCCTGAACAACAGGTTCCAGTCAGCTAGTGTCCTGCTATATATTCTGTACCAACTTGCGCATGGTTTCCAGATAATATTCTTTGCTGCCTAACCTGACCTCTGTCTAATCTCTTTATTGACCTTGAGCTGCTCGTCTTGAATTCAGACTGTTTATCTAATTGTCAGTACTCTGGCTGCCCTGACCTCAGTCTGCCCCTGACTACAGTTTTCCTTGTTCCCTAGGTGCTCAACACTGGTGCCTCTTGACCCCTATAGATCAGCAGTCTCTTGAACAGAGACTACTTTGAGAGACATCAGCCTGGTGGTTCCCCTGTAGCAAAGTCCAGATCCCTGTATAGGGGTTAAAGGGTTAAGGGGTGAAAACCAGGAGGCCACTTTCATATTGCCCTTTGGAGTAGCTCAACGCCAAATTTGTTCAAGTGATGCTGTGGTTCTGCTGCTATAAACAATGTTACCCACACTCCAAAAGTGTGGTGGTGCCAAGTGAAGAGTTTGCGAACCCAGAAAATTTTAATAGAAAATACCATGGCACTCAATAAGCTTGCTTTTATTGTATAAAATGAAATGTGGTCCAGAATTTATAGTATACAGCTACTCATGAAAAAAGACGTTTTGGTCATTTATTGACCTACCTAAGCAACATGAGACTGCAGCTGAAAGCTGGAGGGCATGAAGGCACTGGAGCTGGCTTATTGATGTGTGTATTAACTTAGTGCTATGGTGTTTTCCACATCCGTTGCATAACAACCTGCTCCATCCTTTTAAACCACAAAATAAGGACATCCTCACATCCTGATATACCGTTATATCGAACACAAGCTCTGTATGATAAAAGATACAATGGTAAAGAAATGGTTAAACTATCTCTGAAGTCCCCTTCCATCATACTATGGACATAAAATTGAAGAGCTCCAATTTCTTGCCTTTGATGTAGTCTCAGAAGAAAATTGCCATGCTATTTACACAAATTAGTGAAAGGGCTTTCCAGTGAATTGGATTGTTCTAAAAAAGGACTATTAGGAAAACCGTTCAGCAGATCATCAGACAAGCTTCTTTCATCTTGTGTTCAGCTTTAACAAAAAGCATATTATACCACAAGGTAGGCTAAGATGCACTAAAGGTAAGCCATAATTAGGGAAAAACGGTGCTAATTTGTTAAGGAAGTTATCTACTCCCTGCCGCTAATGCATTACATAAAATAATTATTTTATTTGCAACAAAGGTAGGTATAATGTATCTGCATCATTAATGACCGTTTGTGTTTTAGGGCAAAGCTATTAGTGATGTTTACATTAATTAGTTATATCTATTAACTATGATATTGTTGGTAATCGACCAGATGGAAATCTGAATATTTGTTAGCGACGCATTCATGTTTGCTGCTTAGACTAAAGTCTGTGCCCACTTTTCAAGAATCGTTCTTGAAGTTTAGTCGAAATCAGGCTGTTCATGTCATTTTCTGCATTGTTTTATTTTATGTCAAACTCATTGGGGCACATTTACTATTTTGGCTTTACCTGGATTTTGTGCTCAGATGTGGCACCACAATGTCACATCAACTGTAATTTGAGACAGATATATCATCATTATTTATAATTAGTTGAAAGCGCTATTAGTACCATAGCGCTTTACATCAAGAGAGGGTTACACATACATAATATAAAAATACAGCAGAATTCCGGTTCCGGCGCTGGTATGGAGTGACATAACTAGCGGAGCTCCGCTACCCTTCTCAGCTGTATCACCCTACGCAAACTGCCTACGGGCTTATCTTTCCCATCCAGTGTGTGGGATACCCCGCAATACTTCCAGAAGTGTATGGAGAGGTATTTATTTAGAAGGAGGAAGAAACCAGGTGACAGTGACGAACAGAGGTCTAGTAAGACCAACAGCATGCCCAAGATGGCATCTGAGCACACTACCACTTGCAGCCTGCTCTCTCCCAAGATGATATATTTTGGCCCAGCTCCTTCCTGACCACCGACATTAAGCGTCTGGCTGTTGAGGTAGCAAATCACTTGGCTCCGGACCTTAAGGCTTCATTATCAGCCACGGTACAATTAGCACTTACAGAGCTGCAAGATGGAGTTACATAGCAAGGCTATTGCATTGACGAACTTGAACAATGCACCTCGTTTGTAAAAGAAGATCTAGGAGGCACCAATGCAAAAGTGTAGATACTGCAGCGTGCGGTCATGGAGCTTAAGGATAAAGTGGACGATCTAGAAAATCGCTCCCGCCGCAGCAACCTGTGCTTGGTGGGGCTATCAGAGGAGGTTCCGGGTCGGAGCTACGACGCATATGTGAGTGTGATCTTCCTAAAGCACCTGGTTTGTCGACACTACGAAAAGTGAAAAGGGAGCATAGATTGAGACCTAACTTAAATGACTCAGAGGGTCCTAGAGATAACAGGGAACAGGTCCCCAAGGTCTAGACAAGTCATCATGAAGTACCTAGACTTCACAGACAAAAAGGACATTATCCAAGCTTATTGAGCTCGTAAAGAACCGCTGACTTTCCAGGGTCACAAAATCATGTTGTTCAATGACTACTCTGCAGTAGTGACAAAAAAGAGATGGGTCTTCAATGGGGTTTGTACTTTTACTTTTTATTTCAAAGCAACATTCGTTTTCAACTATTGTATCCTGCAGTACTGCGCGTCAGGTGTGCCGATGGAATGTTCAAGCCTTTTTCACTCAAGGGCCTTATCTGTCAGATCAAGACAGCAGTGAAAAAAGCATAAGTGAGCCAAGAACCACGCAGCGCAATTCACCTGGATCATCACTGGGACAAACAAAACATGGGATGGAACCCAAAGGACCAGCAGCCAAGGAGCAAAGGCATCATCAGCCCTGAGAAACTTTATTGCTAGGATCCACAGGTACGCCCTACCGTGGCATCGAGATATGAAGGTACCGTCGCATTATATACTTTTCTTCCCCAACATGTCTGGATCTGAAGGTAACGAAGTGGTGGGAGATACCAGAAAAAAGGGAGTCTACGACTTTTCTTCTTGTTGCAGTGGGACTACCTCTTGTTTCATGATGTTACTCTTTTTTTTTCTCTGTTGGAGTTATTATTGTTTTGATCCTGCAGATTACTTCCATGCCTACGTGTGTCCGCACAGCGAGGGTGAGATGATATCTTATATTATATCATGCTTAAAATAGTCACTTGGAATGTCAAAGGTTTGTGTTCCCGCAGAAGTGCATGATGGTGCTGTGTCATCTCAAGCATTTGGAGCGGACATCGCCCTCCTGCAGGAAACGCACCTTATAGAATCTAACTTCCAGAGAATGGCTAGGCTCTGTGTGGGGGAGGTTTATGGCTCTCCTGCAGTTCAGGGTAAAGCAGGGATCCTCACACTCCTGCATAAATACCTACCCCATAGAGTGCAGGCTCAGGCCACAGATGATGAAGGGAGAGTTCTAGTTTTAAAGATAACCTACCCGAGTGGAGAAATCAGTCTCTATAACGTATACACCCCGAATGTGGCCCAGAAGCCTTTTTTTTAATCCTTAAAAGACAGGCTTCTGCAAGATCCCACATTGAATAAGATAGTGGGGGGTGATCTTAATGTGGTATCAATTACAAGCGAAGACCACAAACAGGCAGCTGCCTCTAGAGCAATCTCAAATCCGGTGGTGGTGTTCTGGCCGCCTTCCTAGAGCATACGTCCTTGCTGGACATGTGGAGGATCTCACACCCTGATGACCGGGAATATACCCATTACTCCCACGTACAGGACTCATGGTCTAGAATAGACTACTGGTTCACAGACCCCCAGCTGATGCCTAGGGTGCAAAAAGTACTCATTGGAGATCTGGTGATCTCAGATCATTCACCAGTTATTCTGACTCTGGCAGACATGGTCCCAAGGGGAGCAGAGTTTTACATGGCGTTTCCCATCTTTCCTAGTGAAAGATGAAGCATTTGCCATCTTTGTGCAGGGTTGGTGGCTGGAGTATAATACTTTAAACCAAGAACATGTATCCAATCCTGCATTATTTTGGGAGGCGGGGATGGCAGTGATACGGGGCCGCTTGATAACACATGTAGCAGGGCTCAAAAAGGCAACCAAGACCCAATATATTAAAGCTAGCAGGGTGGTGGAAAAGGCAGGATTTTGACACCTGGGCAAATTTGAACTCCAACTCCATGAATATGGGAACAAGGCAGGGAGATTGATGGCCAACTTAGCAAAGGGACGTCGCCCACCACGCCCCTTGTATCAATTGCGTAGACCTGATGGTATCCTTGAGTCAAACCCCTCGGAAATCCTAAAGATCTTTAGTGACTACTACTCCGACCTGTATCGCAAGCCTGAGGGTAGCGGGGGATGGAGAAACAAGCTTTTTGGAGGGTTTAGATTTTCCTAGTTTGACATCTGAAAAACTGAGCTTTCTCAATGCGCCCATCACAGCGGAAGAGATACAAACTACAATCGCCCAGCTACCAGGTGATAAGGCCCCGGGACCTGATGGATACTAGTAAGATTTTACAAAATATTGAAAATGCAGGTCTCGCCTACCCTGTCGTGCATGGGCAAAGCGATTATGCAGGGGGAGGTGTCACCACAGATGAATATGGCTCACATTAGATTGCTCCCGAAGGAAGGAAAATCTTCCGAAGATACAGTCTCTTACCATCTGATCTCCCTTATCACCTAAGACCCAAATATTTTCTCTAAACTCATAGCTCGCTAGCCCAGTGCAGGTAGGCTTTATGAATGGGAGATCGTCAGTCACGAACATTTGTTGAGTTCTGGCGGCGTTGGATGCGGTAGATCTGAGAGGAGCAGGGGTCTCTGCATCTGCCCTGGTCACACTAGATGCTGAAAAACTATTTGATTACATACGTTGGGATTGGCTAGGGCGAGTGCTGGACCGACTAGGGATGGTGGGCTCCTTTAGTATTTGAAACAGCTCTATTCCAACCCACAAGCTAGACTAGGCACTCAGGGCTTATTGTCTGACCCTTTTATTTTACATACCAGAAAGGGCTGCCCCCTGTCTCCTCTTTTGTTCAACTTGGCAGTGGAGCCTTTGGTACGATTTCTGAATACTCGAGGAGTATTTCAGGTTATTAAGGTAGGGACTACGGAGCTGAAAGTAGCCTTTTTTGCAGATTACGTTCTGCTGTTCATGGAGCGACCACAGGAGGAGCTGCTAGGTGTGCTAATTTTATACAGCATAAATGATTTTGGAAAGCTCTCGGGATTCAGGGTAAACACAGCCAAGTGTGCACTCCCACAGCTACAGAGAAATAGGAACGTCATGGCTAGTGATGAGTGGCTGGGGTAATATTCACGTAATGCACACGAAATACAGGCGTGGGTCACTTTTGCTACATTTTTCAAGCTGCTAGAAGTTTCCTAAGACTGTAGAAAATGGTTGACTCGGCAGAACATTAAAAATGGCTTTATTTGCAGTATATATTCCCGAATGCGCAAATTGGCACTAACAATGCAAATGTGCAATACATGAAACTTCACATATTAGCAGGTCTGCATGTATGGACAGCAGAACCTATCACACTACCTAACACCCTGCAGTGCAACAGCTACTACACTATATCAAGATATAACCTACACTAACTATCTGTATTATATATATATATATATATATATATATATATATATATACAGTCCTGATCAAAAGTTTAAGACCACTTGAAAAATGGCAAAAAAAATCATATTTTACATTGTTGGATCTTAACAAGGTTCTAAGTAGAGCTTCAACATGCAACAAGAAGAAATGAGAGTGAGACAAAACATTTTTAGAGCATTTAATTAATTGAAAATATCAATTAAACTGAAACAGGCTGTTTTTCAGCTGATCAAAAGTTTAGGACCACATGCCTTTAAAAGGCCAAATCTGTGCAAAGATGTGGATTCATTGTCATTTTCTGTCAGGTAGTCACACGTTGTGATGGCAAAAGCCAAAAAACTCTCCCTTTTTGAACGTGGTTGGGTTGTTGAACTGCATAAGCAGGGTCTCTCACAGCGCGCCATCGCTGCTGAGGTGGGACGCAGTAAGAGAGTCATTTGGAATTTCTATCAGCACTGAGCAGGAGGATCCAATTGGCTGTCCGTCAAGACACTGGACGATCCTCGACCCAAATTAAGGCCCTTACTGGTGCTGACTGCATCCCCATAACCATCAGACGGCATCTGAGACTAAAGGGATTCAAAAACAAAAAACTTCTTCAAAGACCTTGTCTCCTTGAACGCCACAGAACTGCTTGTTTGGTCTTTGCAAGAGAGCACCAAACACGGGAAATTCAAAGGTGAAAAAAGTTTTATTCTCTGATAAGAAAAAATATAACCTTGATGGTCCTGATGGTTTCCAACGTTACTGGTATGACAAGCAGATCCCACCTGAGATGTTTTCTACGCGCCACAATGGAGGGGGCACCATAATGGTCTGGGGTGCTTCTTCCTTCAGGAAGTGCAGGGGTGTCAAACGGACGCTGGCTATATCCAGATGTTGCAGAGAGCATTCCTCATGACTGAGGGCCCTCGTCTGTGTGGTAACGATTGGGTTTTTCAACAGGACAATGTTACAGTACACAATGCCCGCAGGACAAGGGACTTCTTCCAGGAGAATAACATCACTATTTTGGCCCATCCTGCGTGTTCCCCTGATCTAATTCCAATTGAGAACCTTTGTGGATGGATGGCAAGGGAAGTTTACAAAAATGGCTACAATATTACGAATATATATCACTATAGTCTAAATATTTGCAAATTCTCGAAGTGCCGATATTCACGATTAATATTAGTGATTTGAATATTCGTTATCAACACTAGTCATGGCCAACCAGGAGTCTTTATGTGGAATATCGATAGCGAAAGAAAGTATACCATACTTGGGGATCAAGTATGGGATGCTCGGCGGATTCTCTGTACAGGCTTAATTACTCTAATACATAAGATAGTTCAAGACCTACGTAAATGGCTCAATGAACCTCTGTCACTCTTGGGGAGGTTACATCTAATTAAAATGATGAGTTTCTCCAGACTCTTCTATCCCCTTCAGACATTACACTTATTGATAAAGGGAGTCGATTCAAGGAGCTCCCTTCATCCGAACTCCATCTCCGGTGGAGGTTCAAGGGGAACCTGAATTCGAGGTCAATTAGATTTTGGACTCCCGTTTTGTCCAGAGGTCTCTCCAGTATTTAGTGGACTGGAAGGGTTATGGTCCAGAGGAGAGATATTGGGTACTTGCCCGCCAGGCTCATGCGGATGAATTAGTGGCAGCTTTCCACCGTGAGAATCCGGGGAAAGCCCATTTGGAGTCTTCTGAGCTGCCTCCTCGAGGGGGGGGGGGGGGTAATGTAAGACACTCTGTTCTGCGATCCACTGAGACCCCAGAGGTCCTCGTGGGGCTCGGCATGTCTTCCGTTCCCACTCCTTTGAGGGCAGACGCATGGTTGCCGGAGGGTAAGACCGCCGGGGTCTCGGAGGCAGATTGACCAGACTGGTGGCGGCACGCAGCGGCCGGTCCTGTCTCCGGTATCGCCTGCGGATTCTGTTTCAGCGTCCGTGCCGACACGATCGTGTATTCATGCTTGGCCTCACGAGCGTCCGCATGCACACTCGAGAGGAGGTTCGCAAAAGGATAAGCGGCCGAATGTACGTGCATCTTATTTAGGGAAAATACCTGTACGTAAATTCTAGTAGATTAGAGGGCAGGCATGGGATAAGTGACTAAGGACCAGCCTAGGCCGCACAAGTGTCAGGGAATAGGATCATTATATGACCTATGAGGAATAGACACATGGCACTTTGTGATTGGCTAGCAGGTACTTAAAAGGTGATCTCACTGGCTGGTCAGTGCCCACTGTTGTTTTGACAACCTGGGTGTATGTTGCGGTTCATATTCTACCAGACTTACCTGTGCATGACCCCTGCCTTCCTCAAAACTGCCTCTGGATACCTCATCTTTGCTGAACAGTTTGTCTTGTGTATGACTTTGGATCGGACCCTGGAAATCCTGACGTCTCATCCCTATGTACCACGTTACATGGACTAATAATGCGCTTAAGAACTTTGGCCTGGTCACTGGCTGTCCCCTTGGTGTTTCCCTGCACAGGTTATTATTCGGGTTGGTTACCTGTATATTACTGGTTTGGACTGTACTGCCGTTTATTTAATAAATCCAGTATTTTTTAACCTCTGTCTGGTTGCTTGGGGTTCTGCACCATTACAGTTTGGTGCTGAATTAGGCCAGCCAGAAAATTATGAAGGCATACACTAGCATTTTAGTTGACTCAGGAGTGAGGAGGGAGCGAATGTGGGAGATGTTCTTGAGTTGAAAGTGGCAGGTGGAGGTTTAGATGTGTGGCTTGAAGGAAAGGGCAGATTCAAATGTTGGCCCCAGGCAGCAGACCTGTGAGACTGAAGAAAGCATTGTGCTATTAACTGTAATGGATAGGTTAGGTAGGATGGCTGAGCAACATGGAAGAAAGAAGATGAAGTCAGTTTGCTCCTTGTTGAGTTTTAAGAAGCGAGAGGAGAAGAATAAAGATATAGCTCACAGACACTATGGGATTTTGGATAGTAGACAAGTAGCATATGGGTCAGAGAGGTAGATCTGAGTGTCATAGGCATAGAGATAGTATTGAAAACCATGGGTCTCATTGAGCTGTCCTAGACTGAATGCATAAATGAAGAAATGTAGGGGACCCAGGACAAAGCATTGAGGGACACCAACACAGAGGGGGCATGGTAAGGAGGTGATGTATGAATGGGAAATGCTGAAGGTTCTATTGGGGAAGTAAAAGGATATCCAGGAGAGGGCCAGGTCTCTGATACTGAGGGATGAGAGGGTTTGTAACAGGGGAGAGTGTTTGACTGTGTCAAAGACAGATAAAAGGTAAAGAAGGAGGAGAAAAGAATAATGACGTTTTGGCGAGGTTTCTGTGGAGTGACTGGGTCTGAAGCCGGATTGTAGAGGATCAAAGAGTGAGTGGGATGATAGGTGGGAGGACAGTTCAAAATGGTCATAATGTTCTAGGAGTTTTGATGTGAATATAGAAGGATGGGGCGATAGCTGGATAAAGAGGATGGAATGGAGGGCCTTTTCAGTATTGGTGTGATAGTGGCATGCTTAAAAGAGGAAGGGTAGATGCCAGTCGTTATTGTTAGGTTGAAGAGGTGGGTTAGCGCAGGGATAACTATATTGGTGAGGTTAGGGATGGGATTGGGAGAAGGGCACAGGTGGTAAGGTATGATTTGGAGATTAACTGAATGTGTCGAAAAATAATTTTTATGCACCTTTCCTGTTTGTCTCTTTCGACATGACAGTGGGTGTACCAGTATGAAATCGAACTTTGCAAAGGTTTTATTGAAGGTTTAGGCCATTTTTTGGTGCAAATGTGTGGCAATTCGTATAATCTTGGCTTTGGTATAAAAAGGTGCCCAAGGATGCTGACACACTACATTTTTTCACACCCACATCGTGGCCTATGCAACACCGGCCATAAGTGGGTGGATTTGCTTGATTTGGGGACATTCCCAGGCAGGGTTTATATGCCCAAAGTTACCAAATGCGGTGTTGGTAAGAATTCGTAATGCGATAAAAAAAAAAAAAAAAAGACAAGGGAGATAAAAAATTATTTTAACCAGGGATGGAATAAGCTCTCTTGGGGGGTCATTTATTATCATGAATCATGCCTATATTAGGCATATTTCAGGCACAGATTACTGCAATCTGTGACTTTTCCCCGCTAATGCCAGTTCTAAAAAATGTGGGCTGTGCTGGGAAGAAGATGAGCCAGCAGACCCATCTCATTTATCATTTTCTATGTCTGTTTTAGGTAATGAGAGTTTTTGGAACCGCGCTGCTCTGGACTATAATCTCCGGTCAATAGAGTTGAGCGAACACCTGGATGTTCGGGTTCGAGAAGTTCGGCCGAACATCCCGGAAATGTTCGGGTTCGGGATCCGAACCCGATCCGAACTTCGTCCCGAACCCGAACCCCATTGAAGTCAATGGGGACCCGAACTTTTCGGCACTAAAAAGGCTGTAAAACAGCCCAGGAAAGAGCTAGAGGGCTGCAAAAGGCAGCAACATGTAGGTAAATCCCCTGCAAACAAATGTGGATAGGGAAATGAATTAAAATAAAAATTAAATAAATAAAAATTAACCAAAATCAATTGGAGAGAGGTTCCATAGCAGAGAATCTGGCTTCCCGTCACCCACCACTGGAACAGTCCATTCTCAGATATTTAGGCCCCGGCACCCAGGCAGAGGAGAGAGGTCCCGTAACAGAGAATCTGTCTTCATGTCAGCAGAGAATTAGTCTGCATGTCATAGCAGAGAATGAGGCTTCACGTCAGCCACCACTGCAACAGTCCATTGGCATATATTTAGGCCCAGCACCCAGGCAGAGGAGGGAGGTCCCGTAACAGAGAATCTGTCTTCATGTCAGCAGAGAATTAGTCTGCATGTCATAGCAGAGAATGAGGCTTCACGTCAGCCACCACTGCAACAGTCCATTGGCATATATTTAGGCCCAGCACACACACAGGCAGAGGAGAGAGGTCCCGTAACAGAGAATCTGGCTTCATGTCAGCAGAGAATCAGTCTGCATGTCATAGCAGAGAATGAGGCTTCACGTCAGCCACCACTGCAACAGTCCATTGGCATATATTTAGGCCCAGCACACACACAGGCAGAGGAGAGAGGTCCCGTAACAGAGAATCTGGCTTCATGTCAGCAGAGAATCAGTCTGCATGTCATAGCAGAGAATGAGGCTTCACGTCAGCCACCACTGCAACAGTCCATTGGCATATATTTAGGCCCAGCACCCAGGCAGAGGAGGGAGGTCCCGTAACAGAGAATCTGTCTTCATGTCAGCAGAGAATTAGTCTGCATGTCATAGCAGAGAATGAGGCTTCACGTCAGCCACCACTGCAACAGTCCATTGGCATATATTTAGGCCCAGCACACACACAGGCAGAGGAGAGAGGTCCCGTAACAGAGAATCTGGCTTCATGTCAGCAGAGAATCAGTCTGCATGTCATAGCAGAGAATGAGGCTTCACGTCAGCCACCACTGCAACAGTCCATTGGCATATATTTAGGCCCAGCACACACACAGGCAGAGGAGAGAGGTCCCGTAACAGAGAATCTGGCTTCATGTCAGCAGAGAATCAGTCTGCATGTCATAGCAGAGAATGAGGCTTCACGTCAGCCACCACTGCAACAGTCCATTGGCATATATTTAGGCCCAGCACCCAGGCAGAGGAGGGAGGTCCCGTAACAGAGAATCTGTCTTCATGTCAGCAGAGAATTAGTCTGCATGTCATAGCAGAGAATGAGGCTTCACGTCAGCCACCACTGCAACAGTCCATTGGCATATATTTAGGCCCAGCACCCAGGCAGAGGAGGGAGGTCCCGTAACAGAGAATCTGTCTTCATGTCAGCAGAGAATTAGTCTGCATGTCATAGCAGAGAATGAGGCTTCACGTCAGCCACCACTGGAACAGTCCATTCTCAGATATTTAGGCCCCGGCACCCAGGCAGAGGAGAGAGGTCCCGTAACAGAGAATCTGTCTTCATGTCAGCAGAGAATTAGTCTGCATGTCATAGCAGAGAATGAGGCTTCACGTCAGCCACCACTGCAACAGTCCATTGGCATATATTTAGGCCCAGCACCCAGGCAGAGGAGAGAGGTCCCGTAACAGACAATCTGGCTTCATGTCAGCAGAGAATCAGTCTGCATGTCATAGCAGAGAATCAGGCTTCACGTCACCCACCACTGCAACAGTCCATTGTCATAAATTTAGGCCCAGCACTAGTGTTGAGCGGCATGTCCCATATTCGAATTCGCGAAATTTTGTGAATATTCGAAAGAATATTCGTAAAATATTCGCGATTATTCAAATTCGTTATTATTTCGCATATGCGATAATTCGAATTATCGCATAATACATATGCTATGCAAAATTCACATGTGCGCTAATGAAATCGCCTTACGAAGATTCGCAACTCAATTCAATCACTAATGTATGAATGCAATGCCCTTTGCCTCTGTTCTGGGACAAGTGTAGATATTCGCATGTGCGCTAATAAAATCGCCTTACGAAGATTCGCACCTCAATCACTTTCTAGGGAATGTGAGACTTTTGGGAATCAATCGAGATACAGTGGGGGGTGATGACAGTAGTTGACAGAGTACAGATCAATGTAATCTGTAAGGTGGAAAGTAAAATAAAAAATACGAATATTCGTAAATCGAATTTTACGAAGTTCTACGTATTCGCGAATATGGTGCTATACTATATGAATGCACAGGCCTTTGCCTCTCTGTTCTGGGGACAAGTGTAGATATTTGCATTTGCGTTAATAAAATCGCCTTACGAAGATTCGCAGCTCAATTCAATCACTAATGTATGAATGCAAAGCCCTTTGCCTCTGTTCTGGGACAAGTGTAGATATTCGCATGTGCGCTAATAAAATCGCCTTACGAAGATTCGCAACTCAATTCACTAATGTATGAATGCAAAGCCCTTTGCCTCTGTTCTGGGACGTGCCGATATTCGCATGTGCGCTAATAAAATCGCCTTACGAAGATTCGCGCCTCAATCACTTTCTAGGCAATGTGAGTAAGATCTGAGCTGTTGGACCTTTGGGAAACAATCAATTATATGTGTACTGTAATTTTGTGGGGGGGGGGGGGGAAACAAAAAACGAATATTCGTTTTTACGAATATATAGCACTATATTCGAAATATTCGCGAAATCGCGAAGTTGCGATATTCGCGAAAAAAATTTGCTTTTCGAATATTCGCGCTCAACACTACCCAGCACCCAGGCAGAGGAGAGAGGTCCCGTAACAGAGAATCTGGCTTCATGTCAGCAGAGAATCAGTCTTCATATCATAGCAGAGAATCAGGCTTCACGTCACCCACCACTGTAAGAGTCAATTTTCATAAATTTAGGCCCAGAACCCAGGCAGAGGAGAAAGGTCCCGTAACAGACAATCTGGCTTCATGTCAGCAGAGAATCAGTCTTCATATCATAGCAGAGAATCAGGCTTCACGTCACCCACCACTGCAACAGTCAATTGTCATAAATTTAGGCCCAGCACCCAGGCAGAGGAGAGAGCTCCCGTAACAGAGGATCTGGCTTCATGTCAGCAGAGAATCAGTCTGCATGTCATAGCAGAGAATGAGGCTTCACGTCACCCACCACTGCAACAGTCCATTGGCATATATTTAGGCCTAGCACACAGGCAGAGCAGAGAGGTCCCGTAACAGACAATCTGGCTTCATGTCAGCAGAGAATCAGTCTGCATGTCATAGCAGAGAATGAGGCTTCACGTCACCCACCACTGCAACAGTCCATTGGCATATATTTAGGCCTAGCACACAGGCAGAGCAGAGAGGTCCCGTAACAGACAATCTGGCTTCATGTCAGCAGAGAATCAGTCTGCATGTCATAGCAGAGAATGAGGCTTCACGTCACCCACCACTGCAACAGTCCATTGGCATATATTTAGGCCTAGCACACAGGCAGAGCAGAGAGGTCCCGTAACAGACAATCTGGCTTCATGTCAGCAGAGAATCAGTCTGCATGTCATAGCAGAGAATGAGGCTTCACGTCACCCACCACTGCAACAGTCCATTGGCATATATTTAGGCCTAGCACACAGGCAGAGCAGAGAGGTCCCGTAACAGACAATCTGGCTTCATGTCAGCAGAGAATCAGTCTGCATGTCATAGCAGAGAATGAGGCTTCACGTCACCCACCACTGCAACAGTCCATTGGCATATATTTAGGCCTAGCACACAGGCAGAGCAGAGAGGTCCCGTAACAGACAATCTGGCTTCATGACAGCAGAGAATCAGTCTGCATGTCATAGCAGAGAATGAGGCTTCACGTCAGCCACCACTGCAACAGTCCATTGGCATATATTTAGGCCTAGCACACAGGCAGAGCAGAGAGGTCCCGTAACAGACAATCTGGCTTCATGACAGCAGAGAATCAGTCTGCATGTCATAGCAGAGAATCAGGCTTCACGTCAGCCACCACTGCAACAGTCCATTGTCATAAATTTAGGCCCAGCACCCAGGCAGAGGAGAGAGGTCCCGTAACAGAGAATCTGGCTTCATGTCAGCAGAGAATCAGTCTTCATATCATAGCAGAGAATCAGGCTTCACGTCACCCACCACTGTAAGAGTCAATTTTCATAAATTTAGGCCCAGAACCCAGGCAGAGGAGAAAGGTCCCGTAACAGACAATCTGGCTTCATGTCAGCAGAGAATCAGTCTTCATATCATAGCAGAGAATCAGGCTTCACGTCACCCACCACTGCAACAGTCAATTTTCATAAATTTAGGCCCAGAACCCAGGCAGAGGAGAAAGGTCCCGTAACAGACAATCTGGCTTCATGTCAGCAGAGAATCAGTCTTCATATCATAGCAGAGAATCAGGCTTCACGTCACCCACCACTGCAACAGTCAATTGTCATAAATTTAGGCCCAGCACCCAGGCAGAGGAGAGAGCTCCCGTAACAGAGGATCTGGCTTCATGTCAGCAGAGAATCAGTCTGCATGTCATAGCAGAGAATGAGGCTTCACGTCACCCACCACTGCAACAGTCCATTGGCATATATTTAGGCCTAGCACACAGGCAGAGGAGAGGTTCATTCAACTTTGGGTAGCCTCGCAATATAATGGTAAAATGAAAATAAAAATAGGATTGAATGAGGAAGTGCCCTGGAGTCCAATAATATATGGTTATGGGGAGGTAGTTAATGTCTAATCTGGACAAGGGACGGACAGGTCCTGTGGGATCCATGCCTGGTTCATTTTTATGAACGTCAGCTTGTCCACATTGGCTGTAGACAGGCGGCTGCGTTTGTCTGTAATGACGCCCCCTGCCGTGCTGAATACACGTTCAGACAAAACGCTGGCTGCCGGGCAGGCCAGCACCTCCAAGGCATAAAAGGCTAGCTCTGGCCACGTGGACAATTTAGAGACCCAGAAGTTGAATGGGGCCGAACCATCAGTCAGTACGTGGAGGGGTGTGCACACGTACTGTTCCACCATGTTAGTGAAATGTTGCCTCCTGCTAACACGTTGCGTATCAGGTGGTGGTGCAGTTAGCTGTGGCGTGTTGACAAAAGTTTTCCACATCTCTGCCATGCTAACCCTGCCCTCAGAGGAGCTGGCCGTGACACAGCTGCCTTGGCGACCTCTTGCTCCTCCTCTGCCTTGGCCTTGGGCTTCCACTTGTTCCCCTGTGACATTTGGGAATGCTCTCAGTAGCGTGTCTACCAACGTGCGCTTGTACTCGCGCATCTTCCTATCACGCTCCAGTGCAGGAAGTAAGGTGGGCACATTGTCTTTGTAGCGTGGATCCAGCAGGGTGGCAACCCAGTAGTCCGCACAGGTTAAAATGTGGGCAACTCTGCTGTCGTTGCGCAGGCACTGCAGCATGTAGTCGCTCATGTGTGCCAGGCTGCCCAGGGATAAGGACAAGCTGTCCTCTGTGGGAGGCGTATCGTCATCGTCCTGCCTTTCCCCCCAGCCACGCACCAGTGATGGACCCGAGCTGCGTTGGGTGCCACCCCGCTGTGACCATGCTTCATCCTCATCCTCCTCCACCTCCTCCTCATCCTCGTCCTCCTCGTCCTCCAGTAGTGGGCCCTGGCTGGCCACATTTGTACCTGGCCTCTGCTGTTGCCAAAAACCTCCCTCTGAGTCACTTCGAAGAGACTGGCCTGAAAGTGCTAAAAATGACCCCTCTTCCTCCTCCTCCTCCTCCTCCTCCTGGGCCACCTCCTCTTCCATCATCGCCCTAAGTGTTTTCTCAAGGAGACATAGAAGTGGTATTGTAACGCTGATAACGGTGTCATCGCCACTGGCCATGTTGGTGGAGTACTCGAAACAGCGCAACAGGGCACACAGGTCTCGCATGGAGGCCCAGTCATTGGTGGTGAAGTGGTGCTGTTCTGTAGTGCGACTGACCCGTGCGTGCTGCAGCTGAAACTCCACTATGGCCTGCTGCTGCTCGCACAGTCTGTCCAGCATGTGCAAGGTGGAGTTCCACCTGGTGGGCACGTCGCATATGAGGCGGTGAGCGGGAAGGCCGAAGTTACGCTGTAGCGCAGACAGGCGAGCAGCAGCAGGATGTGAACGCCGGAAGCGCGAACAGACGGCCCGCACTTTATGCAGCAGCTCTGACATGTCGGGGTAGTTGTGAATGAACTTCTGCACCACCAAATTCAGCACATGCGCCAAGCAAGGGATGTGCGTCAAATTGGCTAGTCCCAGAGCTGCAACGAGATTTCGCCCATTATCACACACCACCAGGCCGGGCTTGAGGCTCACCGGCAGCAACCACTCGTCGGTCTGTTGTTCTATACCCCGCCACAACTCCTGTGCGGTGTGGGGCCTGTCCCCCAAACATATGAGTTTCAGAATGGCCTGCTGACGTTTACCCCGGGCTGTGCTGAAGTTGGTGGTGAAGGTGTGTGGCTGACTGGATGAGCAGGTGGAAGAAGAGGAGGAGGAAGCCGAGAAGGAGGAGGTGGCAACAGGAGGCAAAGAATGTTGCCCTGCGATCCTTGGCGGCGGAAGGACGTGCGCCAAACAGCTCTCCGCCTGGGGCCCAGCTGCCACTACATTTACCCAGTGTGCAGTTAGGGAGATATAGCGTCCCTGGCCGTGCTTACTGGTCCACGTATCTGTGGTTAGGTGGACCTTGCTACAGATGGCGTTGCGCAGTGCACACTTGATTTTATCGGATACTTGGTTGTGCAGGGAAGGCACGGCTCTCTTGGAGAAGTAGTGCCGGCTGGGAACAACATACTGTGGGACAGCAAGCGACATGAGCTGTTTGAAGCTGTCTGTGTCCACCAGCCTAAATGACAGCATTTCATAGGCCAGTAGTTTAGAAATGCTGGCATTCAGGGCCAGGGATCGAGGGTGGCTAGGTGGGAATTTACGCTTTCTATCAAATGTTTGTGAGATGGAGAGCTGAACGCTGGCGTGTGACATGGTTGAGACGCTTGGTGACGGAGGTGGTGGTGGTGGTGTTGGTGGTACATCCCCTGTTTGCTGGGCGGCAGGTGCCAACGTTCCTCCAGAGGCGGAGGAAGAGGCCGAGGCGGCAGCAGCAGAATAGGCCGAGGCGGCAGCAGCAGAAGAGGTAGCAGGGGGAGCCTGAGTGACTTCCTTGGTTTTAAGGTGTTTACTCCACTGCAGTTCATGCTTTGCATGCAGGTGCCTGGTCATGCAGGTTGTGCTCAGGTTCAGAACGTTAATGCCTCGCTTCAGGCTCTGATGGCACAGCGTGCAAACCACTCGGGTCTTGTCGTCAGCACATTGTTTGAAGAAGTGCCATGCCAGGGAACTCCTTGAAGCTGCCTTTGGGGTGCTCGGTCCCAGATGGCGGCGGTCAGTAGCAGGCGGAGTCTCTTGGCGGCGGGTGTTCTGCTTTTGCCCACTGCTCCCTCTTTTGCTACGCTGTTGGCTCGGTCTCACCACTGCCTCTTCCTCCGAACTGTGAAAGTCAGTGGCACGACCTTCATTCCATGTGGGGTCTAGGACCTCATCGTCCCCTGCATCGTCTTCCACCCAGTCTTGATCCCTGACCTCCTGTTCAGTCTGCACACTGCAGAAAGACGCAGCAGTTGGCACCTGTGTTTCGTCATCATCAGAGACATGCTGAGGTGGTATTCCCATGTCCTCATCATCAGGAAACATAAGTGGTTGTGCGTCAGTGCATTCTATGTCTTTCACCGCTGGGGAAGGGCTAGGTGGATGCCCTTGGGAAACCCTGCCAGCGGAGTCTTCAAACAGCATAAGAGACTGCTGCATAACTTGAGGCTGAGACAGTTTCCCTGGTATGCATGGGGGTGATGTGACAGACTGATGGGGTTGGTTTTCAGGCGCCATCTGTGCGCTTTCTGCAGAAGACTGGGTGGGAGATAATGTGAACGTGCTGGATCCACTGTCGGCCACCCAATTGACTAATGCCTGTACCTGCTCAGGCCTTACCATCCTTAGAACGGCATTGGGCCCCACCATATATCGCTGTAAATTCTGGCGGCTACTGGGACCTGAGGTAGTTGGTACACTAGGACGTGTGGATGTGGCAGAACGGCCACGTCCTCTCCCAGCACCAGAGGGTCCACTAACACCACCACGACCATGTCCACGTCCGCGTCCCTTACTAGATGTTTTTCTCATTGTTATGGTTCACCACAACAACAAATATATTATTTGGCCCAATGTATTGTATTCAAATTCAGCGGGATATAAATTTGAGGCCTAGTATTTAGGCGCTGGGTGACCGGTATGGATTTAGTGACAGAATTAGACTTGGAAATGCACAGAAGCGTGTGTGTGTGAAGTTATTCTGAATGACCCAATGTGCACCTTGAATATTATATACCCTTTTAGGGATAGATTTCAAATAGCTCTGATATAGCAGAAACCACTAAATTATGAAATTGCTAAATTGGGAATTGTACTTCAACCCAGAACAAAAAATGTGCTTTGACGGACACTAAATATCTTGCCCAGCAACAACAGTACAACGGTGGGTAACGAGAGATTTAGAGGGAATTAAATTTGAGGCCTAGTATTTAGGCGCTGGGTCACCGGTATGGATTTAGTGACAGAATTAGACTTGGAAATACACAGTAGCGGGTGTGTGTGAAGTTATTCTGAATGACCCTATGTGCACCTTCAATATTATATACCCTTTTAGGGATAGATTTCAAATAGCTCTGATATAGCAGAAACCACTAAATTATGAAATTGCTAAATTGGGAATTGTACTTCAACCCAGAACAAAAAATGTGCTTTGACGGACACTAAATATCTTGCCCAGCAACAACAGTACAGCGGTGGGTAACGAGAGATTTAGAGGGAATTAAATTTGAGGCCTAGTATTTAGGCGCTGGGTCACCGGTATGGATTTAGTGACAGAATTAGACTTGGAAATGCACAGAAGCGTGTGTGTGAAGTTATTCTGAATGACCCAATGTGCACCTTCAATATTATATACCCTTTTTGGGATAGATTTCAAATAGCTCTGATATAGCAGGAACCACTAAATTATGAAATTGCTAAATTGGGAATTGTACTTCAACCCAGAACAAAAAATGTGCTTTGACGGGCACTAAATAACTTTCCCAGCTACAACAGGACAACGGTAACGAGAGATTTAGAGGGATTTAAATTTGAGGCCTAGTATTTAGGCGCTGGGTGACAGGTATGGGTTTAGTGACAGAATTAGACTTGGAAATACACAGTAGCGGGTGTGTGTGAAGTTATTCTGAATGACCCTATGTGCACCTTCAATATTATATACCCTTTTAGGGATAGATTTCAAATAGCTCTGATATAGCAGAAACCACTAAATTATGAAATTGCTAAATTGGGAATTGTACTTCAACCCAGAACAAAAAATGTGCTTTGACGGACACTAAATATCTTGCCCAGCAACAACAGTACAGCGGTGGGTAACGAGAGATTTAGAGGGAATTAAATTTGAGGCCTAGTATTTAGGCGCTGGGTCACCGGTATGGATTTAGTGACAGAATTAGACTTGGAAATACACAGTAGCGGGTGTGTGTGAAGTTATTCTGAATGACCCTATGTGCACCTTCAATATTATATACCCTTTTTGGGATAGATTTCAAATAGCTCTGATATAGCAGGAACCACTAAATTATGAAATTGCTAAATTGGGAATTGTACTTCAACCCAGAACAAAAAATGTGCTTTGACGGGCACTAAATTACTTTCCCAGCTACAACAGGACAACGGTAACGAGAGATTTAGAGGGATTTAAATTTGAGGCCTAGTATTTAGGCGCTGGGTGACAGGTATGGGTTTAGTGACAGAATTAGACTTGGAAATACACAGTAGCGGGTGTGTGTGAAGTTATTCTGAATGACCCTATGTGCACCTTCAATATTATATACCCTTTTTGGGATAGATTTCAAATAGCTCTGATATAGCAGAAACCACTAAATTATGAAATTGCTAAATTGGGAATTGTACTTCAACCCAGAACAAAAAATGTGCTTTGACGGACACTAAATATCTTGCCCAGCAACAACAGTACAGCGGTGGGTAACGAGAGATTTAGAGGGAATTAAATTTGAGGCCTAGTATTTAGGCGCTGGGTCACCGGTATGGATTTAGTGACAGAATTAGACTTGGAAATACACAGTAGCGGGTGTGTGTGAAGTTACTCTGAATGACCCTATGTGCACCTTCAATATTATATACCCTTTTTGGGATAGATTTCAAAGAGCTCTGATATAGCAGGAACCACTAAATTATGAAATTGCTAAATTGGGAATTGTATTTCAACCCAGAACAAGAAATGTGCTTGAACGGACACTAAATAACTCGCCCAGCTACAGCACTAGGGACAGATTTAGCTGGATATAAATTTGAGGCCTAGTATTTAGGCGCTGGGTGACCGGTATGGATTTAGTGACAGAATTAGACTGGGATATGGCCAAAAAATGAACAGACTATTGCTGGTTAAATGCACTTGGTGTGACAGCTTCACCCTGATGTAGGCTTTAGCCAAAAAACAACCACACCATTGAGGGTTAAATGCACTTGGTGACAGGCGCAGCTTGCCCCTGATTTTGTATATGGCCAAAAAATGAACAGACTATTGCTGGTTAAATGCACTTGGTGTGACAGCTTCACCCTGATGTAGGCTTTAGCCAAAAAACAACCACACCATTGAGGGTTAAATGCACTTGGTGACAGGCGCAGCTTGCCCCTGATTTTGTATATGGCCAAAAAATGAACAGACTATTGCTGGTTAAATGCACTTGGTGTGACAGCTTCACCCTGATGTAGGCTTTAGCCAAAAAACAACCACACCATTGAGGGTTAAATGCACTTGGTGACAGGCGCAGCTTGCCCCTGATTTTGTATATGGCCAAAAAATGAACAGACTATTGCTGGTTAAATGCACTTGGTGTCACAGCTTCACCCTGATGTAGGCTTTAGCCAAAAAACAACCACACCATTGAGGGTTAAATGCACTTGGTGACAGGCGCAGCTTGCCCCTGATTTTGTATATGGCCAAAAAATGAACAGACTATTGCTGGTTAAATGCACTTGGTGTCACAGCTTCACCCTGATGTAGGCTTTAGCCAAAAAACAACCACACCATTGAGGGTTAAATGCACTTGGTCGCAGCTTGTGCTGGCGCACCACAAGACACAAAATGGCCGCCGATCACCCCAGAAAAATGAGACTGACAAACGGTCTGTGCAGCCTAAAAACAGTGAGCAATTGAGGATCAGCAGCTCAATGATCCACAGCTGCAGATCGATCAGTTAATCAAGTCCTTTGGAGGAGTTAATCTGCCTAATCTCGCCCTACTGTCGCAGCCGCAACCTCTCCCTACGCTAATCAGAGCAGAGTGACGGGCGGCGCTATGTGACTCCAGCTTAAATAGAGGCTGGGTCACATGGTGCTCTGGCCAATCACAGCCATGCCAATAGTAGGCATGGCTGTGATGGCCTCTTGGGGCAAGTAGTATGACGCTTGTTGATTGGCTGCTTTGCAGCCTTTCAAAAAGCGCCAAGAAAGCGTCACAAAAGCGCGAAGAAAGCGACGAACACCGAACCCGAACCCGGACTTTTACGAAAATGTCCGGGTTCGGGTCCGTGTCACGGACACCCCAAAATTCGGTACGAACCCGAACTATACAGTTCGGGTTCGCTCATCCCTACCGGTCAATAGTGGATGGTGCCGGGCTCCAACACCTTTCCTTTCCACCCAAAAAAGGTCCAATCTTCCACAGATGGTTTCCTCTATAGGGTTCAAGGAAATTGATACAATAGTGAAGCACCCTTTGGCTTGATGTTATTAAAAGGTTTTATTATACTCACAAGAGTCGATCAACAAAAGGCATATATCAATAGATACAATCGTCTGGTTTCTGCCCGACCCGGGTTTCGCTGCCTCGCTTCTTCAGGGGCGACAACTGCGCATATGCGCAATGGGGCCCTTTAAATAGCCCAGCTTATTTCGATAAATGAGCCGGCGGTGATCCGGATCAAATCCCAACATTGCAGAAAAGTTTCCCATCATGCATTTTACAAGTATCTTCATATACCTTCCCATTCCGCATAAAAATTAACACATATACATATAAATAGATACAAAATTATAAAACTCTTGCTGTTATAAACAACTTGATCTCCAACACATTTATCTCTTATTCATCATTATTTTATACACCGCAATATTATTTAGTGGATATAGATCTTCATCCCACTTAATTCACCTACAACATTACATAAATCGTCCGATTTGCGATATGCTCTATACTTAAATATTCAAATATTCACAAAGCCGTCATTAATCCTCCACCCACTTTTGTGACGTCGCTTGGGTGCTCCGAACCCCGCCTCCTCCCTCCGACATCCGCGTCACACTCCGTCACCATGACGTAGTTCGAAGGTCCTCAAGGAGCAGGGTCAGGAGAACCAAAGCAACGCGACTGGTCGGGGTGTTCTACAGTAAGCATGGTTTCAAATCAAATTCAATATTTAACCCACCTGGCTGTAGGGTTCCTAACTGATAAATCCACTCTACCTCCTTTCTATTGATTTGCGCCAGTGAGTCCCCCCCTCGCCAGTGTGGCTTGACAATCTCTACACCCACAAATCTTAAACCCTTCGGGTTTTTTTCATGTGCAAATTTGAAATGGGCAGATACACTGTGGGTCAACAGACCTTTTCTAATGTTCCGTACGTGCTCCTGTATTCTGATTTTGAGCTTCCTTACTGTCCTGCCCACGTACTGGAGCCCACAAGGGCACTCCAGTACGTATATGATATTCTCATTCTCACAGGAACAGTTTCCTCTTATACGGAACTCCATTCCATTTTTTGGGGATGTTATACAGTTGATGTTTATCTGTCGTTCTTTTGTATTCCTATTTTTACATCCTGCGCAAAACCCACACCAGGTGAATTTTCCTCCTTCTTTCTTTGGCTTAATGCTGACTGGAGGGATAGCACTATGTACAAGTTTTGTTCTGATACTAGCCGCTTTTTAAAAAATAAAGGAGGGATTATCTGGTATAGTTTTTCTTAATACTGGTTTTTAAGTATCCCCCAGTTCTTTCTCACCATTTTCTTGATGTTATCAGACATAGAACAGTATTTTGTCACAAAAGAGAATTTGTAATCTTTCTCACCCTTTTTTGCTTTTTCTCTCGTGTCTTTATTCTCTTCCCTTTTTTCTACTTCCACAGCTTCTATGCATACGTCTAGATTTGCCTCCTCATAACCCCTTTCAATGAATCTGTTTTTTAGCACTTTGCTTTGTATTCGATAGTCTTCGACTTTCGTACAATTACGGGCCATCCTCTTGAATTGTCCTTTCGGTATATTCGTGAGCCAGGGCCCGTAATGACAACTTTTTATGTCAATATAGGAGTTGACATCTGTGTCCTTAAAATGTGAACTTGTCATGAAGCGGCCATCTTCTATCCGTATGCATAGATCCAGGAAGGTGACAGAGACATTACTAATTTCTCCCACAAATTTTAAATTCCAATCATTAGTATTCAACTGACATATGAAGGACTCGAGGCCCTCCCTCCCTCCTTCCCACACTAGGAGACAGTCATCGATATATCTCCTCCAGAAGGTCAGTTTACCCCCTGGGGTGTCCGCTCCCAGTGTGGGAAGGATGGAGGCCTCCTCCCATGCCCCCATAAAAATGTTAGCGAAGCTGGGGGCGAATTTTGCCCCCATCGCCGTCCCGATGCACTGTACATAGTGCGAGTCCTTAAACCAAAAATAATTGTGATCAAGGCAATAGCTGAGGCATTCCAGGATAAATGTTCCCTGTGCATCTCCTAATTTCATATCTTTTTTGATCCTACTCTCTACAGCTTCCATACCCAACTTCTTCGGAATGACTGTATACAGAGATGCCACATCAATTGTGGCCATCCATGTATCTACAGTAGGGGGGCTTAGTTCCTTAATAAGTTGTAACACAGCTCCGGTGTCCTTCAAGTGCGGGGGTTCTGCACCACATACCCCTGCAAGTAAAAATCAATATATTCGGTGATCCTGCATGTCAATGAGTTCAGGCCCGAAATTATCGGCCTCCCTGGAGGGTCGATTAAACTTTTGTGGACTTTTGGCAGGTGATATATTACTGGTACTAGAGGGAACGGTATGGTGAGATACTCATACTCTTTTTTATTCAATATTCCTTTTTTAAAACCCTCTCTCAAGATTCCATCCAGAATCTTTTTATATTCTTGGGTGGGGTTACTTTTCAGTTTTCTATAGGTTGTTCTGTCCGATACCAATCTGGCCATTTCTGCTTCATACTTCTCTTTGTTCATTATAACTACCCCCCCCCCCCCTTTATCCGCCGGTTTAATTGTTAGATCTGGATTTTTTTCCAGATCTTTCAGGGCCTTTCTTTCTTTATAATTGAGATTTTGTTTCACCTTACTCGTGTCCATCTCTTCTAGCTCTTTTAACAGGCCAATTTTAAAAGCCTCCACACATTCATTATTCCGGTTTTTGGGAAAAAACTTTGATTTTTCCTTCAATTGTGTGTGTACGATATCTCCCTCTTTCTTAATCTGTGTGTCTAATATAGCAGGATTTTTATTCTGTGAAGCAGGATTGCTGATCCAATATTTAGCCATATTGATTTTCCGAATATATTTATGAATATCCAGGAATGCCTCAAATTTGTTGATCTTCTGGCTAGGCGCATATTTGAGGCCCTTATTCAGGACACTCTTTTCTCCCTCTGTTAAGATGTGGTCGCTTAAGTTGAAAATCCCTCCTATGTCTCCTTGATCTTTTTGGTTTTTGGGCTCGATCTTCCCCTTTCCTTTTCCCCGTCTTCCTCTACCAGACTTCTTTTTTGTGGTGTCCTCGTTGTTACCTCTCTTATTTCTCCTTCCCTCTGGACCCCTTTTATGCTCTGGTGAGGAAAATTTTGCTCGTTCTGTTGTGTACTGTTTAGTCTGTTTCCTTCACTGTTATCCCTTTTTTGTTTATCATCATAACTGTTTCCTTCATAATGGGCTCCTTCATAATGGTTAGTCCTATAATTCTCCTGTGGTCTCCATCTTGGTTTTCCCTTATACCCTCCTCCTTGATACGGCTGTTTATACATTTGTCTATATTGTTGCCCTCTATATCCATTATTTCGTCCATAATTCCCATTGTACTGGCCCCCTTTGTGACCATTACTATACTCATAATGTTTGCCCTGTTGACCAGCATAATGGTGTGTATAATTCTGCTGGTTTATATAGTCTTCCCTATTCTCAAAGTTTGGCTCATATGTGTATACATTTTCTCTATTAAATTGATATGCATTTTCATGATACCCATAATTCCGCTGCGGTGTATATTTATTAAACTGTTGGTTATAATTGTTTTTAAAAACCCTTTGTCTCTCAGCCCCAGTCTCTGGTTTCCTAAAACCTCCAGTGTAGTGTCCTTGATTAGGATTACTAGCACTGGGCTCATCCACATTTCCCGTTTCTGACATAGTCTCCCCAGTGTTTTTCTGTTTGTTTTTCCATTTATATACTTTATCAGTTTTATATTCATTACAAATCTTAACATATTTCTTGTGTTTCTTATTCCTTATTTCCTTTTCGGATTTAAGTACTGCTTCCTGACACTGTTTGCTACATTTATCATATATCTCTTTATTCCCATTTTTTATAGGTTTAATCACCTCTTGTAAATCATCAATCACCTTATTAATCTTCTTTAACTTATTCTTTCGGACTGTGATAATATATTGCATGACTTTCCACGCACATTCATTCAATATATAGGAATAGGAATACAAAAGAACGACAGATAAACATCAACTGTATAACATCCCAAAAAAATGGAATGGAGTTCCGTATAAGAGGAAACTGTTCCTGTGAGAATGAGAATATCATATACGTACTGGAGTGCCCTTGTGGGCTCCAGTACGTGGGCAGGTCAGTAAGGAAGCTCAAAATCAGAATACAGGAGCACGTACGGAACATTAGAAAAGGTCTGTTGACCCACAGTGTATCTGCCCATTTCAAATTTGCACATGAAAAAAACCCGAAGGGTTTAAGATTTGTGGGTGTAGAGATTGTCAAGCCACACTGGCGAGGGGGGGACTCACTGGCGCAAATCAATAGAAAGGAGGTAGAGTGGATTTATCAGTTAGGAACCCTACAGCCAGGTGGGTTAAATATTGAATTTGATTTGAAACCATGCTTACTGTAGAACACCCCGACCAGTCGCGTTGCTTTGGTTCTCCTGACCCTGCTCCTTGAGGACCTTCGAACTACGTCATGGTGACGGAGTGTGACGCGGATGTCGGAGGGAGGAGGCGGGGTTCGGAGCACCCAAGCGACGTCACAAAAGTGGGTGGAGGATTAATGACGGCTTTGTGAATATTTGAATATTTAAGTATAGAGCATATCGCAAATCGGACGATTTATGTAATGTTGTAGGTGAATTAAGTGGGATGAAGATCTATATCCACTAAATAATATTGCGGTGTATAAAATAATGATGAATAAGAGATAAATGTGTTGGAGATCAAGTTGTTTATAACAGCAAGAGTTTTATAATTTTGTATCTATTTATATGTATATGTGTTAATTTTTATGCGGAATGGGAAGGTATATGAAGATACTTGTAAAATGCATGATGGGAAACTTTTCTGCAATGTTGGGATTTGATCCGGATCACCGCCGGCTCATTTATCGAAATAAGCTGGGCTATTTAAAGGGCCCCATTGCGCATATGCGCAGTTGTCGCCCCTGAAGAAGCGAGGCAGCGAAACCCGGGTCGGGCAGAAACCAGACGATTGTATCTATTGATATATGCCTTTTGTTGATCGACTCTTGTGAGTATAATAAAACCTTTTAATAACATCAAGCCAAAGGGTGCTTCACTATTATATCAATTTCCTTGAACCCTATAGAGGAAACCATCTGTGGAAGATTGGACCTTTTTTGGGTGGAAAGGAAAGGTGTTGGAGCCCGGCACCATCCACTATTGACCGGAGATTATAGTCCAGAGCAGCGCGGTTCCAAAAACTCTCATTACCTGCATTTCCAGTGTGATACACCTACCACACTACTCCGGAACCAGCAGCAGCACAAGCAATCTGTCCGTGTGAGGATACAGGACTGACTCTTTTATTGTTGATTTAATTTATGTCTGTTTTAGGCATAGAACATTATCTAAATGTAAGCCAGCTAGGAAGCCCTCTTACATTTAGACTATCTCTGGATGCACCAAACTTGTGTAGAGGCCGGCGCCTGTTCATAACGCCGGCGGATCCAGAGCCACATATAGGGGTTATTAAGACCGGTGTCTAAAACGCCAGTCTTAATAAATTACCCTTTTGGTGCCTAAAATGAGGCTTCTGAATGTTTCTGCCATCCATTCCTTGGTCCCTGAATTTTAACAAAAACATTTTGGGACAAATCATGTTCCATTTTCCCCGTGTCAACACCCCTTCCCCAACAATCAAAAGAGCTCTATTCTATAGGTCCCTTTACACTGCACTATATAGCAGGCGATTGTCAGATAGGAAAGAAACGTTCCTTCCCTACAATCACCTGTTCCTCAGTGGAGAAGACCACTACATCAACATACATGCAGCAATCTTCTCCACAGTATGAGGAGGAGTGATCACTAATGCCATTACTCGTTCCCATACAGAATCATTGTTTGTCAGCAGTGGAGGCTCTTTAGACGGCACAATCTGCTGGCAGCAAACAATGATTTAGGGGTCTGCACAAAAGATCATATTACCCGATTTTACACCATATTACCTGATGAATGACCCACACAAGTGCGGGTGATGCTAGGGAGGCTCGTGCCCGTTCACCCCTGCCATTGACTGCTTCCCCTTCGACACTGGATGTTTTCATCCGTGTACATGGAGAAGCAGCAGAGGCGATCGGGGGACCTGGAGTAGTGCAGGGAGCGGCTTAAGTATATTCATTGTGGGGGGCCCAGCACATGGGGGGGCTGTTACAGAAATTGGATAACCCCTTTAATGTCACGAAAATTTATAATATCATTATTACATTACTGTCATATCAAGCGAAAGCTTTGACTTTGCAGTTCTAATGCTGACAATTTGTCATTATGTATGTCAGCTCAGCATGCTAATTGGATACAAGCCCATATTCTTTCACTTCCATCACATTTTCAATATAAAATGTGTGTGGAGAACTTAAAGGGACACTGACAGGCCCTATAAACATTTTTAGATATTCATATGCTGTCATAGGTCTTATAATGTGTATGCCAATCATATAAGTGTACCCCCTGTCCGCATTTCAAACACTGTAAAATCAACTTTATATTCATATGTGAATCACTTTCCTTTGTGCCCAAGGGGCGGTCTTTCTTCTGCATTTGTGCCCAGCCGCGCCTCAACTGCCGTTTCCTAGCGCCGCACAGCTCATTATTATTTTCTGCGCAGGAGCCGCTGAAGCCGCCGCATTGAAGGTTATGGGACGCAGGCACACTATGATTCCGGTGAGTGAGGGTGCCAGATGGCCGATGCCCATATGTTTATATTCGGCATGCACGTGATCTCGCAGCATCGGGGACTGGAAAAGCCTCTGTCACGGCGGACAGGATCTCAGATACACAGATAAATAAACAAGTTTCTAGGCGAAAAGCTGGGGATAAGGTCACCTCCTAGCAAATCCCTAACAGCTCTCCCTATACTGCTATGCCCATATTCAGACCCTAAAGGTGGGAACAATGTGTCCTCGTGCCTGGGCTGAAAATACCCTAGAATCCCTGAGATGGTGAAAGGGGCAGCCTGCTCCCTCAGAACCTGGAGGGGACAGACGTCACTCAAACAGCCTAGACAGCAAACTACAAAAATCTGAAACCAAACTTATCTTATCTGAGCCGGAACAGCCAATCCTTCCTTCCTTGCTTCCAAAGCCAGACTGATGCTATAACCCGCATGGAACACTGAGAGTGAGAGTAATTTAAACCAACGACCCCACCCAGTGCACCTGAAGGGAGGCGGATCTAGCACGACTCCAAAACAAAACAAAAAACGAAACACGTGCTGCTAATCTGGCCGACCTCCGCACATAGTCAGAGCAGGGCATGACAGCCGCCCAGAGCAGTGAATAATAATGAGATGGGCGGCGCTAGGAAACGGCAGTTGGGGCACGGCTGGGCACAAATGCAGGAGAAAGACCCCCCCTTGGGCACAAAGGCACGTGATTCACATATGAATATAAAGTCGATTTTACAGTGTTTGAAATGTGGACAGGGGGTACACTTATATGATTGGCATAACCATTATAAGACCTATGACAGCATATGAATATCTAAATATGTTTATAGGGCCTGTCAGTGTCCCTTTAAATGTCCATTCTGTTGGAATAATTGATTAAACTTTATGACCAATTGATAAATTCTTATAATGCAGAAAACAGACTTAGGCCTCATGCACGCGACTGCAAACCGCGGATCCGCAAAACACTGATGGCGTCCGTGTGTGTTTTTAATATAACTGCCTATTCTTGTCCACAAAGCGCGGACAAGAATAGGACATTGAAAGAGTATTTCCCTCTCAATGCACCTTGATTCCTTCCTTTGTCCCCGAGGACAGGCCCGGAGAACGTGTCAGTGACAAATGCTGAATGATGTCAGTAACAGTTCTATTTATTCTCTGTCATATTGGGCCTTATATACTTTCAAGCATACATACAAGAATAGCTGCAGCTCTCATTACAATAATAGCAGTTCCTTATACAGACAGGCAGCTCATAATAATGCTGACAAGAAACATTTCCTTTATACAGACAGGAGGCAAATGTATATATAGTCACCCTTCAATATGATGTCACCCAACCTCCTGTCCTTCATACAGATTATACAGCTAATTCTGTTTAACCCTTCAGACACTTTATATTTTTTTGCGGACCACGGAAAGGAGCAACGGATGCGGACAGCAAACGGAGTGCTGTCCGCATCTTTTGCGGCCCCATTGAAGTGAATGGGTCTGCACCCGAGCCGCTAAAACTTCGGCTTGGATAAGGACCAAAACAATGGCCGTGTGCATGAGGCCTTAATTAAACAATTTCTATATCTTAATAAATAAGTGTCATGTAGAAAAGAAGAATTTGAATTGTAAGCATTCTTGGTTAAACAAAAAGGCCACATGAATTTGAACAAAGAGAGTAAATAGCCTGAAAAAAAAGCTAAACTTTAGGTTTGGGACCATGTGGCTGGGATACAGTGTTCCAAATTTACCTATAACAATACTGGCTATTGCTACAAACAATGGAGCTACATCTAGGCCACGTGACCGATGTGACATGACCTAGGCCAAGCTGCAAGAATGACGGGACGCTACTGCGCGTTCCACTGCCTTCTCAAACCAATGATTGGCTGGGGATCCCAGGTGTCATGCAACCAATCAGATACTGATGACCTATTCAGAGTATAGATCATCAGCTAAAAAAATCTCGTAAAATCTATTGGCTTACTGTATATTGATGTAATATGACTTGCAGCATAAAAACCTTATCTTAGGGTACTTTCACACTAGCGTTAGAAGAATCTGACAGGCAGTTCCGTTGCCGTAACTGCCTGATGGATCCGTAAATCTGGATTCAAACGGATATCATTTGTTTCCGGATCCGGCGGACAAATGCATTGCAATACTGGATCCGTCTCTCCGGTGTCATCCGGAAAAACGGATCCGGTATTTATCCTTTTCACAGATTTAAAGGTTTGTGCATGCGCAGACCAGGAAACCGGATCCGGTTTTCCTGAACACTTGTTACCAGATCCGGCATTAATACATTTCAATGGAAATTAAGTGTTCCGCAATTTTGGACGGAGAAAATAACGCAGAATGCTGCGGTATTTTCTCTGGCCAAATACTGTAAGAGTGACTGAACTGAAGACATCCTGATGCATACTGAATGGATGCTTTCCATTCAGAATGCAATGGGATAAAACTGATGCATTTTTTTTCTGGTATTAAGCCCCTATGACGGAACTCAATACCGGAAAACTTTAACGCTAGTGTGAAGGTACCCTTAGATGAAATAATCGAGACATAGAGCTTGCAGGGCCGTTTCTTGGATCGGACGGGACGGGTGGCCACCCGGGGCGCTGTCAGAAGGGGGGCGCCGGCAGGGCACAGCAGGAGATGAGCGCTGCGCTTCCATTATGGAAGCGCTCACTCATCTCTATAGTCATCTGTATCGCCGTCCTCAAATGTCTGTGCTGCGGCAGCCAGCAGGGGAGGGAGAGATGTGTCCCCTCCCTGTTCCTCTGATAGGCTGCCGGCCTAGTGCTGGCAGCCCATCAGAGGCCGGTGCAGGTGGCGCGATGACTTCATCGCGCTGCCTGAGCCAGCGAGGGACACAGGCCGGAAGAGGCCTGCATCACATCCTGGAGGAGGTAAGTATAAGTTTTTTTTTTATATATATATATGTACAAATTACAATACTGGCAGATAAGGGGGGCTACTGGCACAGACATAAGGGGGACTACTAGCACATAAGGGGAACTACTGGCACATAAGGGGGACTACTGGCACATAAGGTGGGGCTACTGACACATAAGGGGGGCTACTGGCACATGATAGGGGCTACAGGCACATAAGGGGGACTACTGGCACATAAGGGGGGCTTCTGGCACATAAGGGGAGCTACTGGCACATAAGGGGAGCTACTGGCACATAAGGTGGCTACTGGCACTTGATAGGGGAGCTACTGGCACTTGATAGGGGGGCTACTGGCACTTGATAGGGGGGCTACTGGCACATAAAGGGGGCTACTGGCACTTGATAGGGAGTCTACTGGCACATGATAGGGGAGGGGCTACTGGCACTTGATAGGGGGCTAGTGGCACATGATGGGAGGGGTGATTGGCACGTAAGGGGGCTACTGGCACATGATAGGGGGGCACTCTGGCTACTGGCAGATGATGGTGGGGGGCTCTTATTACTAGTACATGATTGGGGGGCATCTATGGGGATCTTATTACTGGCACATGATTGGGGGCATCTATGGGAGCACATCTTACTGGCACATGATTAGGGAGCATCTATGGGGGCACATCTTACTGGCACATTATTGGGTGGCACTATAGGGGCATCTACTGAGGCTAAAAAGAAGGGGTATTTTATATGGCGGGCTCTGTATAGGGGCATTTTATACTGGGACACATTATAGTGGGTACTATGGGGAAGGTGGGAGAGGAGCACTATGGGGTCATCTACGGGTGCACTAAGAAGGGGTATTTTATATTGGCACATTATGGGAACATTAGCTCAACTGGGGGCATTACAGGGGGGTATGTTTTGCACATTATAAGGAGAATTATTTCTACTGGGGGGCATTATGGTGGGCTTTATTACTCTCCCATGGTATGACCCCCTAGTAGCAGCACCAGCCTCTCCCTGCTCTGCTATCCCTCTGCCCTTTCTCCAAATCCTTATTGCAAAATCTTTCTCATTAGGATAAAGCACAACATCAGCTACGCCGAGCCCCCGGCCAAAGTGTTGAAGTGGTGTCCGAGATCCCCAAGGGCCAAGCCAAGTAATTGTAAGTTTTCATGTGGAGTATGTTTATGTTATACACATATAGCATACACTGTGCCCCACAATATACAGTAAACCGCTACACTGTGCCACACAATATACAGTATACCTCTGCATTGTGCCCCACAATATACAGTATACCGCTACACTGTGCCCCACAATATACAGTATACCTCTGCACTGTGCCCCACAATATACAGTATACCGCTACACTGTGCCCCACAATATACAGTATACCTCTGCACTGTGCCCCACAATATACAGTATACCGCTACACTGTGCCCCACAATATACAGTATACCTCTGCACTGTGCCCCACAATATACAGTATACCGCTACACTGTGCCCCACAATATACAGTATACCTCTGCACAGTGCCACACAATATACAGTATACCTCTGCACTGTGCCCCACAATATACAGTATACCGCTACACTGTGCCACACAATATACAGTATACCTCTACACTGTGCCACACAATATACAGTATACCTCTACACTGTGCCACACAATATACAGTATACCTCTACACTGTGCCACACAATATACAGTATACCGCTACACTGTGTAGGGGTTATACAGTTTACTGTACAGCATGGCACAGGGGTTATATTGTCCGGCATGGTGTAACCTCCATACATTTTATGTACAGTATACAGTAATCCGCCTTGCCATCTATGCTTTGAATCTGGTTATATATGTTACTTGGTTTTTGTACATTCACTTGCGTGTGCTAGTTGAGACCTGCTGTGATTGGGTTTTAGTTAGTTGTTAAATGCTAACATGACAGTTTTTTGGTTTTGCACATTATTGATGATTGTATTTCATGACTACTCTTCTAAGGGTATTGCCTTCCTTTATACTGCAGTTCTCCTGTCCCACTCTGCCTGCGACTTTTAGCAGTTTAAGCAGTAATTTATGATTTTCTTTTGCTCTCAATAAATCTTGTGTTGAGCATAAAAAAAAAAAATATATATATATATATATATATATATATATGGTAAGACGGTTGCAAGTACTCTTCTGATATGATTTCATCCAGCAGTTTTGATGGGGGGGGGGGAGTTTTTTTGACACTCGCCCTGAGAGAAATTTCACCTAGAAAGTGCACTGGAGCTCGCTATATGAAACCTTGCATGTCAATTCAATAACAATAGAGAATGTATGCAGATATGATATACTAAGGCCTCTTGCACACAAGTTTTTTTTTCCGTTTCCGTTTTCACTTGAATGGGTCCGCAAAAACAACGGAAGGTACTCCTTATGCATTCTGTTTCTGTATTTCCGTTCCGTTCAAAGATAGAACATGTCCTATTATTGCCCGCAAATCAAGTCCCGTGGCTCCATTCAAGTCAATGGCTCCGCAAAAAAAAAATGGAATGCATACGGAATGCATCCGTATGTCTTACGTATCAGTTCTGTTTTTGCGGAACCATCTATTAAAATGTACTTACTGTTTAAACAATATTGTATGCTTCCATTTCCATTTGTGATCCACAAAAAACGGATCACAAACGGAAACCAAAAGGAAAAATGGAACGAAAACAATACTGAAACAAAAAAACTGAACAACGGATCAGTGAAAAATAGACCACAAAATACTGAAAAAGCCATATGGTTTGTGTGCAGGATCCGCATTATAACATTGGTACAATACATCAAATTTCTTTTACTTTACAAATAGAACATCTAACTGGGAAATGGAACAGTTGTAAATGTGAATGTTATGTGTGCTCTATTAATAAGCGTGATCGTCCATTAATATTCTCCAGGGCATCTACTGAATCAGCAAATAAACATATGGTGAGTGCTCAGAGCCCGTGTCCTGGGAAATCCACTATGAATTGTTCTCTGCAACAATTGAAGCCCACTTCATGGGAGATTTTAATTATGTGCCTATCATCTCCAGTATGCACTATGTGCACTATAAAAGTACCGTTTTGAATTTTAGCACACTTTGTCCATTTAAACTATCTAAAATAATTGAAATTTGAATTGTTGCTTTTAATCAGGTATGACTAGAATTTCCATCTTTTCATCAAATGCTCCCATTCTCAACTTGGATGAAGCACTGAATTATACACTTACCGCAAAAACAATGCATAATTATTAGCTTGATATCTGTAACGTATGCTCTTGAATGGAGTATTAAATTAAACACTTAATCATCATGCAGTGGTAGAAAATATTTCATATTCTAAGTGATGGGAGTATGTGAATTTATTTGAATTTGGACATGGTTAGAAATAATTTCAGTATTGTTCTATATCGGTGCCTGTACATGGTGCAACTAATTGCTGGACTGTACCTGTATTTCGCAGCAACTATACTCAACATAGTTTGAAGTGCCAAGCACAGATGAAGCCCAGCAATTAGCAGGTCCCATGACCAGGAGGCCATACCATGGGTGGGCATCCTTTATTCTGGATTTTCCTAGATTAGACTGGGAACAGGGGCGTACATAGAAATGATGGTGCCCCATAGCAAAACTTACCCCTGCACAAATATATAGTACAACTTTTAACGAATTGTATATATATATACACTCACCTAAAGAATTATTAGGAACACCTGTTCTATTTCTCATGAATGCGATTATCTAGTCAACCAATCACATGGCAGTTGCTTCAATGCATGTAGGGTTGTGGTCCTGGTCAAGACAATCTCCTGAACTCCAAACTGAATGTCAGAATGGGAAAGATAGGTGATTTAAGCAATTTTGAGCGTGGCATGGTTGTTGGTGCCAGACGGGCCGGTCTGAGTATTTCACAATCTGCTCAGTTACTGGGATTTTCACGCACAACCATTTCTAGGGTTTACAAAGAATGGTGTGAAAAGGGAAAAACATCCAGTATGCGGCAGTCCTGTGGGCGAAAATGCCTTGTTGATGCTAGAGGTTAGAGGAGAATGGGCCGACTGATTCAAGCTGATAGAAGAGCAACGTTGACTGAAATAACCACTCGTTACAACTGAGGTCTGCAGCAAAGCATTTGTGAAGCCACAACACGCACAACCTTGAGGCGGATGGGCTACAACAGCAGAAGACCCCACCGGCTACCACTCATCTCCACTACAAATAGGAAAAAGAGGCTACAATTTGCACAAGCTCACCAAAATTGGACTGTTGAAGACTGGAAAAATGTTGCCTGGTCTGATGAGTCTCGATTTCTGTTGAGACATTCAAATGGTAGAGTCCGAATTTGGCGTAAACAGAATGAGAACATGTATCCATCATGCCTTGTTACCACTGTGCAGGCTGGTGGTGGTGGTGTAATGGTGTGGGGGATGTTTTCTGGGCACACTTTAGGCCCCTTAGTGCCAATTTGCCATCGTTTAAATGCCATGGGCTACCTGAGCATTGTTTCTGACCATGTCCATCCCTTCATGACCACCATGTACCCATCCTCTGATGGCTACTTCCAGCAGGATAATGCACCATGTCACAAAGCTCCAATCATTTCAAATTGGTTTCTTGAACATGACAATGAGTTCACTGCACCAAAATGGCCCCACAGTCACCAGATCTCAACCCAATAGAGCATCTTTGGGATGTGGTGGAACGGGAGCTTCGTGCCCTGGATGTGCATCCCTCAAATCTCCATCAACTGCAAGATGCTATCCTATCAATATGGGCCAACATTTCTAAAGAATGCCATCAGCACCTTGTTGTATCAATGCCCCATAGAATTAAGGCAGTTCTGAAGGCAAAAGGGGGTCCAACACCGTATTAGTATGGTGTTCCTAATAATTCTTTAGGTGAGTGTATATATATACAGTACAGACCAAAAGTTTGGACACACCTTCTCATTCAAAGAGTTTTCTTTATTTTCATGACTATGAAAATTGTAGATTCACACTGAAGGCATCAAAACTATGAATTAACACATGTGGAATTATATACATAACAAAAAAGTGTGAAACAACAGAAAATATGTCATATTCTAGGTTCTTCAAAGTAGCCACCTTTTGCTTTGATTACTGCTTTGTACACTCTTGGCATTCTCTTGATGAGCTTCAAGAGGTAGTCACCTGAAATGGTTTTCACTTCACAGGTGTGCCCTGTCAGATTTAATAAGTGGGATTTCTTGCCTTATAAATGGGGTTGGGACCATCAGTTGCGTTGTGGAGAAGTCAGGTGGATACACAGCTGATAGTCCTACTGAATATACTGTTAGAATTTGTATTATGGCAAGAAAAAGCAGCTAAGTAAAGAAAAACTAGTGGCCATCATTACTTTAAGAAATGAAGGAAAGGAAGACCAATAGTCACCTCTGCTGCGGAGGATAAGTTCATCCGAGTCACCAGCCTCAGAAATCGCAGGTTAGCAGCAGCTCAGATTAGAGACCAGGTCAATGCCACACAGAGTTCTAGCAGCAGACACATCTCTAGAACAACTGTTAAGAGGAGACTGTGTGAATCAGGCCTTTATGGTAGAATATCTGCTAGGAAACCACTGCTAAGGACAGGCAACAAGCAGAAGAGACTTGTTTGGGCTAAAGAACACAAGGAATGGACATTAGACCAGTGAAAATCTGTGCTTTGGTCTGATGAGTCCAAATTTGAGATCGAAACCACTGCTAAGGACAGGCAACAAGCAGAAGAGACTTGTTTGGGCTAAAGAACACAAGGAATGGACATTAGACCAGTGAAAATCTGTGCTTTGGTCTGATGAGTCCAAATTTGAGATCTTTGGTTCCAACCACCGTGTTTCTGTGCGACGCAGAAAAGGTGAACGGATGGATTCTACATGCCTGGTTCCCACCGTGAAGCCTGGAGGAGGAGGTGTGATGGTGCTTTGCTGGTGACACTGTTGGGGATTTATTCAAAATTGAAGGCATAACCAGCATGGCTACCACAGCATCTTGCAGCAGCATGCTATTCCATCCAGTTTGCGTTTATTTGGACCATCATTTATTTTTTAACAGGACAATGACCCCAAACACACCTCCAGTCTGTGTAAGGGCTATTTGACCATGATGGAGAGTGATGGGGTGCTGCGCCAGATGACCTGGCCTCCACAGTCACCGGACCTGAACCCAATCGAGATGGTTTGGCGTGAGCTGGACTGCAGAGTGAAGGCAAAAGGGCCAACAAGTGCTAAGCATCTCTGGGAACTCCTTCAAGACTGTTGGAAGACCATTTCAGGTGACTACCTCTTAAAGCTCATCAAGAGAATGCCAAGAGTGTGCAAAGCAGTAATCAAAGAAAAAGGTGGCTACTTTGAAGAACCTAGAATATTACATATTTTCAGTTGTTTCACACTTTTTTGTTATATATATATAATTCCACATGTGTTAATTCATAGTTTTGATGCCTTCAGTGTGAATCTACAATTTTCATAGTCATGAAAATAAAGAAAACTCTTTGGATGACAAGGTGTGTCCAAACTTTTGGTCTGTACTGTATATATATATATATATATATATATATATATATATATATAGTGGTTTTTGCTGTTGTATTACCATTGAAAAATTGAAATGGCGACCCCCTCCTTTACAAATTCTCAATCTAACCCTGCTAAAGACACATGTGGTTGAACATCAGATTCAGAGCTGTTGGACATACAGGAGAATACAGCACCACATACCACTAACATCCAGTGATGTCTCCTCTGGTGTAGATGTTCTCTTTCCTCATTTTCTCCACTCAGAGCAGACTGCCATGATGAATCATTTCAACTCCATCTTGTCTTTGTAGAATTTGACACACTTTGAAATCTTACGGTAGATTTTCCACTTTTCATCATCCTCCCCCTCCTAGTGTGCCCACTATGCTCCCCAATACTATACTGTATTACAGTAACATACCGATAGTCCCATAGTAATAGAGCTACCAGACTTCGTCCAATAGTAATGGTGCCCCCTACAGTACCCCTAATAGCAACCCTATAAGTAGTAATGCCCTCCAAATTATTCCAAATAATAATGTACCCAAAGTACGCCCAATACTAATAATGCCCCTATAGGACCCCTAGTAAAAATAAAGCCATCCATAGTGCCCCCAGAGATAACAAGGCCCCTCTATAAGGCACACCTTTAGAGCCCGCTGTAGTAGTAAAGCTCCCATAGTGACCCCAGTACTCTTAATGCCTCCTATAGTGGCCCCAGGATTTGTAATGCCCCATTGAAGTAGCCCCAGTGTTTAAAAACCCCACTGGATTGCCCTCTGTATTATAATGTCCCCTGTAGTGCCCATATGTATAATGGTACCTGTATTATAATGCTCCCTATTGTGCTAGGAATCTGTATAATGCTCTCATCTGCTCCCCTCCCCACCCCCTAAGTATAATGCCCACTGTATTATATAGAATGGGCCCCTCAGTAGTGTATAGAATGCCCCCCTCTGTATTATATATAATGGCCACCTCACTAGAATATAGAATCCCCCCCCCCCCTGTGTAGTATATATAGAATAGGCCCCTGTGTAGTAAATATAATGCTCTCCATCACCCCCCCCCCAGGACAGCCAGCATACATACATAAAAAAATAAATAAAAAAAATACTCACCTTTGCTTTTCTCTTGCTCTCCTGCATCCCGGAGTAAGCAGTTGCGATGACATCACCATGCCCTCCTGCGTTGGGTCTCTTGCGATGAAGAACTCAAGACCCTGAGGCCTATGAAACTGAACTAAACTGTCACATCCCTCAGAAGCAACCAGGCAGGTTGCCCGGGTCCCCCAGCCTCGTAGGCCCTACAGCGAATGCCTGGGCTGCCTCTATGTGAGGTACGTCACTGGCTTGGGAGCATTTTTTGTGTATTAGGAGCACCTACATATAGTAATGATATCCATAGTATTTATTACGTTGCAGTTAAGGCTAGGTTCACATCAGTGTTTTGTTTTCCATTCTTCTGATCCGTCAGAAATGGCTTCTATATTTTGAGCATCAGTTGTGATCAATTTGCATGCATTTTTGTGAGTTCTGACAGGTCTGTTATTTTAGACAGGAGAAAAAGTCCACCTTTCTAATTTGGGTAACAGAAATTTGCCCCCAAGCATTTTTTTGGTATGCAGTGCATGTAGGTACCATAATAATCTATAAAGTGAGATTTTCATGGAGAAAACGCAAACAATTGTTTTATAAAAAAAAAAACATGACAATTCCCACCTCAAAAGGGACAAAGTGTTCAGTAAAGCTAATTACATTTATATAACATGCAAATATCACTCTCATTAAATTAATGCCAGCGATTTATATTTGCACTGCAGTAAAGTAAATGTAGGCTAATTTCTTTAACATCGTTACTAATTAAATGTCGTCACTATACATAGATTATTTCAGTTAGCTGGAAGACAATGGACTAGAGAAATTGGTTCCAATATAAGAATTTCTGGATTCCTTCCACAGGCAACATTTTGTCCTTAATGCCTTTTGCAGTCATTGAGGATCCATCAGTCTTTTAGGAAAGAACCAAGTTGATGCTAAATGTTCTTGATGTTCTCATGTGGCAAAAGGTTTACCTGAATGATATAGCAGCTTAGGAAATAATGATGATAATCCTTGTGACCTAGGTTGGTTTAAGGCTTAATGAGCTCTTGGGTACTGGAGGGCTAACAGTAGCATTGCTGGTGGTCTGTGATGGTAAAGGGGTCAATGCTACTTTTCTTGGTGTTTGCAGTAGTAAAAGAGTTCCAGGTAACTTTACTGATGATGGTGGAAGTGTTTTATGGATTTTATGGGATTTGATTTATGCATTATGGGGGTCATTTATTAAGACCAACGGTTTATACAACCGTGATCCAATCTGAGTGTGTACCATTAATAAACACCCTCTGTTTTCTAGCACGGAGCCAGTTACTTACCGCCATACAGACATTTTCTCCCAGTCTAAGCATTCTCATTTTATATACTAACCTTTTATGTGGTACAGTGTCAAATGCTTTGGAGAAGTCAAGATATACGACATCCATTTATTTGCCACAGTCAGGTCTAGAACTTACCTCCTCATAGAAACTGATTAAATTAGTTTGACATGAACGATCCCTCATGAAGCCATGCAAATACCGGTGTTATACGCTTATTTTCATTGAGGATAGCATCTCTTAGAAAACCTTTAAACAGTGTACCCATGACAGACGTTAAAGGGTTCTGCAGTTTATTAAAACTTATGATCTATCCTCTGGATAGATCATCAGCATCTGATTGGCGGGGGTCCGACACCTGGAACCCCCACCGATCAGCTGTTTGATAAGGCAGCGGCGCTCCAGGCCTTCTCACTGTTTACCGCAGGCCCAGTGACGTCACGACTAGTATCAACTGGCCTGGGCGCGGCTAAGCTCTATTCAAGTGAACAGAGCTTAGCCGCGCCCAGGCCAGTTGATACTAATCGTGACGTCACTGGGCCTGCGGTAAACAGTGAGAAGGCCGCTGCGCTCCTGGAGCAACGCTGCCTTCTCAAACAGCTGATCGGTGGGGGTCCCGGGTGTCGGACCTCCGCCGATCAGATGCTGATGATCTATCCAGAGGATAGATTATCAGTTTAAACAAACTGCAGAACCCCTTTAAACTTAACGGCCTATAGTTTCCAGCAGGGCTGGCTCCGGGTTCATGTGGGCCCTTGGGTGATAAAGACACAGTGGGCCCTCTTGTGGTATTTTGTACAAAACACGTGAAACTGCAATGGGGGTAATACTGTATGGAGGGGGCACTGGGGGACATTATACTGTAGGGGGGTCACTGGGGGTCTTTATACATTATAGAGGCACTGGGATCATTATAATCTGTGGGGGGGGGGCAAGGGGGTCATTATATTGAATGTGGGGCACTGGGGGTCATTATAATGTGTTAGGAACCTCACACAGTATAATGACCCCCCAATGGCCCCCTCACATTATGTTGCCCTATAGAGCGATCAGCTCCTCAATGTGCTACCGCTAGCAGGGATAGAAGACGAATTCTTAATATTGTTAGGCAAGCAACGCAGGAAAGGGAAGTGGATGTTATTGTCCATCTTGGGACAAACGATCTGGCTTGCAATGAGGTTTCAAAGGTGAAAAAAGCTTTTCACACACTTGGAAAGGATATATGGGAGGTTGCATCAACTGTTTCATTCTCTGCAGTTTTGCCTGTGCATAACCTTAAGCATAACAGGAAGATGCGCATTAAGGAATTCAATGTATGGCTTGGTTAATGGTGTCTGAACCAAGGGTTTGGCTTTGTGTCTCATGTTAGCTCTTGTTGGAATGGAAAAGAACTGTACAAGAAAGATGGTTTGCATCTTTCTCTCAAGGGAACGAATGTCCTCGGTGAACAGTTCCAAGTATTTGCTAAGGAGCATTTAAACTAGGAAAGGGGGGCAAAAGAGTGATAATCCAGCAGTCCAACTGCCCCCCGGAACAATGCCAAAAGATGCCAGTAGCACAAAGGTTAAGAAATGACAAGCTCAGATTCTTATCTACAAATGCTCGCAGTTTAGGGAATTAATGAACTTGAGGCTATAATGGCATCTGAGAATATAGATGTAGTGGCTGTTACTGAGACGTGGTTCAAGGGGAGTAATGACTGGGATATAACAATACCAGGGTTCTCTCTATACATCAAAGATAGAGAAGGCAAGAAGGGGGAGGGGTGGCCCTGTATGTGAAATATAGCATAAAATCTAATTTGATACAAGTTAGCAAGAACAATTTAGAGTCAGTTTGGGTTACCTTGCAACTTGATAATCATAAGGTAACTCGTAGGTGTGATATATAGACCACCTAGCCAAGTCAAAGAATTAGATGATCTACTAGTTGAGGAAATAGCTAAAATGACATTGAAGGGGGAAGTTATCATTATGGGAGACTTCAATCTTCCTGATGTAAACTGGAAAACCAAATTAGCTAGTTCTGCCAGGAGTACAGATATTCTAAATTCCCTACTGGGATTATCTTTACAGCAAGTAGTTGAGGAGCCAACCCGGAAGGAGGCCATTTTAGATTTAGTACTCACAAATATGAATTTGGTATATGATATTACTGTAGGGGAAAGCTTGGGATCTAGTGATCACCAGTCAGTGTGGTTTACTATAAGTCACACACCACACAAAAACAAAAGTTTTAGATTTTAGAAAAACTGACTTTTCTAAAATTAGATTAGTGGTATACGAGTCCCTATCAGATTGGAACAGTTTCATTGGAGTCCAAGAGAAATGGGACTACTTAAAAGTGGCACTATTGAAGGCAACAGAAAATTGCATTAGGCTTGTCAGTAAAAGCAAAAAAAGGAAGAGACCACTGTGGTACTCAGCAGAAGTGGCCAAAATCATTAAAAACAAAAAGATAGCATTTAGGAATTATAAAAATAAAAAAAAGAGGATAAATAGGCAAATTTATAAGATTAGGCAGAGAGAGTCCAAACAAGTTATAAGAGCTTCTAAAGCACAGGCAGAAGAGAAATTAGCTCAGTCAGGGAAAAAAGGCGATAAGGCATTCTTCAGATACATAAATGAAAAAGGAAACTAAAACAAGGAATTACAAAATTAAAAACAAAAGAAGGAAGGTATATGGAAGAAGATAAAGAACTAGCTGACTGCCTCAATGAATACCTCTGTTCAGTTTTTACAAAGTAAAATAAAGGAAAAGGACCTCAGTTAGGAAAGAAGACTAATGAATCTTTTGATGCATGTGTCTTTACAGAGGAAGAGGTTCTAAGTCAGCTGTCTAAAATTAATACAAATAAGTCACAGGGGCCTGATGGGATACACCTAAAGCTATTAAAAGAGCTCAGCGGTGAACTAGCAAAACCATTAACAGATTTATTTAACCAATCACTGGCAACAGGAGTCGTCCCAGAAGATTGAAAATGAGCAAATGTTGTGCCCATTCACAAGAAAGGTAGTAGGGAGGAATCGGCCAACTATAGCCCAGTAAGCCTGTCATCAATAGTGGGGAAATTTATGGAAACCATACTTAAGGAGAGGATTGTTGAACATCTAAAGTCCCATGGATTGAAAGATGAAAAACAGCATGGGTTTACTTCAGGGAGATCATGTCAAACTAATCTTATTGATTTTTTTGATTGGGTGACTAAAATAATAGATGGAGGAGGTGCAGTAGACATCGCTTTTCTAGACTTTAGTAAGGCTTTTGATACTGTCCCACATAGAAGGCTTATCAATAGGGATGAGCGAACTCGAACTGTATAGTTCGGGTTCGTACCGAATTTTGGGGTGTCCGTGACACGGACCCGAACCCGGACATTTTCGTAAAAGTCCGGGTTCGGGTTCGGTGTTCGTCGCTTTCTTCGCGCTTTTGTGACGCTTTCTTGGCGCTTTTTGAAAGGCTGCAAAGCAGCCAATCAACAAGCGTCATACTACTTGCCCCAAGAGGCCATCACAGCCATGCCTACTATTGGCATGGCTGTGATTGGCCAGAGCACCATGTGACCCAGCCTCTATTTAAGCTGGAGTCACATAGCGCCGCCCGTCACTCTGCTCTGATTAGCGTAGGGAGAGGTTGCGGCTGCGACAGTAGGGCGAGATTAGGCAGATTAACTCCTCCAAAGGACTTGATTAACTGATCGATCTGCAGCTGTGGATCATTGAGCTGCTGATCCTCAATTGCTCACTGTTTTTAGGCTGCCCAGACCGTTTGTCAGTCACATTTTTCTGGGGTGATCGGCGGCCATTTTGTGTCTTGTGGTGCGCCAGCACAAGCTGCGACCAAGTGCATTTAACCCTCAATGGTGTGGTTGTTTTTTGGCTAAAGCCTACATCAGGGTGAAGCTGTCACACCAAGTGCATTTAACCAGCAATAGTCTGTTCATTTTTTGGCCATATACTAAATCAGGGGCAAGCTGCGCCTGTCACCAAGTGCATTTAACCCTCAATGGTGTGGTTGTTTTTTGGCTAAAGCCTACATCAGGGTGAAGCTGTCACACCAAGTGCATTTAACCAGCAATAGTCTGTTTATTTTTTGGCCATATCCCAGTCTAATTCTGTCACTAAATCCATACCGGTCACCCAGCGCCTAAATACTAGGCCTCAAATTTATATCCCGCTAAATCTGTCCTTAGTGCTGTAGCTGGGCGAGTTATTTAGTGTCCGTTCAAGCACATTTCTTGTTCTGGGTTGAAATACAATTCCCAATTTAGCAATTTCATAATTTAGTGGTTTCTGCTATATCAGAGCTATTTGAAATCTATCCCTAAAAGGGTATATAATATTCAAGGTGCACATTGGGTCATTCAGAATAACTTCACACACACCCGCTACTGTGTATTTCCAAGTCTAATTCTGGCACTAAACCCATACCTGTCACCCAGCGCCTAAATACTAGGCCTCAAATTTATATCCAGCTAAATCTGTCCCTAGTGCTGTAGCTGGGCGAGTTATTTAGTGTCCGTTCAAGCACATTTCTTGTTCTGGGTTGAAATACAATTCCCAATTTAGCAATTTCATAATTTAGTGGTTTCTGCTATATCAGAGCTATTTGAAATCTATCCCTAAAAGGGTATATAATATTCAAGGTGCACATTGGGTCATTCAGAATAACTTCACACACACCCGCTACTGTGTATTTCCAAGTCTAATTCTGGCACTAAACCCATACCTGTCACCCAGCGCCTAAATACTAGGCCTCAAATTTATATCCCGCTAAATCTGTCCTTAGTGCTGTAGCTGGGCGAGTTATTTAGTGTCCGTTCAAGCACATTTCTTGTTCTGGGTTGAAATACAATTCCCAATTTAGCAATTTCATAATTTAGTGGTTTCTGCTATATCAGAGCTATTTGAAATCTATCCCTAAAAGGGTATATAATATTCAAGGTGCACATTGGGTCATTCAGAATAACTTCACACACACCCGCTACTGTGTATTTCCAAGTCTAATTCTGGCACTAAACCCATACCTGTCACCCAGCGCCTAAATACTAGGCCTCAAATTTATATCCCGCTAAATCTGTCCTTAGTGCTGTAGCTGGGCGAGTTATTTAGTGTCCGTTCAAGCACATTTCTTGTTCTGGGTTGAAATACAATTCCCAATTTAGCAATTTCATAATTTAGTGGTTTCTGCTATATCAGAGCTATTTGAAATCTATCCCTAAAAGGGTATATAATATTCAAGGTGCACATTGGGTCATTCAGAATAACTTCACACACACCCGCTACTGTGTATTTCCAAGTCTAATTCTGGCACTAAACCCATACCTGTCACCCAGCGCCTAAATACTAGGCCTCAAATTTATATCCCGCTAAATCTGTCCTTAGTGCTGTAGCTGGGCGAGTTATTTAGTGTCCGTTCAAGCACATTTCTTGTTCTGGGTTGAAATACAATTCCCAATTTAGCAATTTCATAATTTAGTGGTTTCTGCTATATCAGAGCTATTTGAAATCTATCCCTAAAAGGGTATATAATATTCAAGGTGCACATTGGGTCATTCAGAATAACTTCACACACACCCGCTACTGTGTATTTCCAAGTCTAATTCTGGCACTAAACCCATACCTGTCACCCAGCGCCTAAATACTAGGCCTCAAATTTATATCCCGCTAAATCTGTCCTTAGTGCTGTAGCTGGGCGAGTTATTTAGTGTCCGTTCAAGCACATTTCTTGTTCTGGGTTGAAATACAATTCCCAATTTAGCAATTTCATAATTTAGTGGTTTCTGCTATATCAGAGCTATTTGAAATCTATCCCTAAAAGGGTATATAATATTCAAGGTGCACATTGGGTCATTCAGAATAACTTCACACACACCCGCTACTGTGTATTTCCAAGTCTAATTCTGGCACTAAACCCATACCTGTCACCCAGCGCCTAAATACTAGGCCTCAAATTTATATCCCGCTAAATCTGTCCCTAGTGCTGTAGCTGGGCGAGTTATTTAGTGTCCGTTCAAGCACATTTCTTGTTCTGGGTTGAAATACAATTCCCAATTTAGCAATTTCATAATTTAGTGGTTTCTGCTATATCAGAGCTATTTGAAATCTATCCCTAAAAGGGTATATAATATTCAAGGTGCACATTGGGTCATTCAGAATAACTTCACACACACCCGCTACTGTGTATTTCCAAGTCTAATTCTGGCACTAAACCCATACCTGTCACCCAGCGCCTAAATACTAGGCCTCAAATTTATATCCAGCTAAATCTGTCCCTAGTGCTGTAGCTGGGCGAGTTATTTAGTGTCCGTTCAAGCACATTTCTTGTTCTGGGTTGAAATACAATTCCCAATTTAGCAATTTCATAATTTAGTGGTTTCTGCTATATCAGAGCTATTTGAAATCTATCCCTAAAAGGGTATATAATATTCAAGGTGCACATTGGGTCATTCAGAATAACTTCACACACACCCGCTACTGTGTATTTCCAAGTCTAATTCTGGCACTAAACCCATACCTGTCACCCAGCGCCTAAATACTAGGCCTCAAATTTATATCCCGCTAAATCTGTCCTTAGTGCTGTAGCTGGGCGAGTTATTTAGTGTCCGTTCAAGCACATTTCTTGTTCTGGGTTGAAATACAATTCCCAATTTAGCAATTTCATAATTTAGTGGTTTCTGCTATATCAGAGCTATTTGAAATCTATCCCTAAAAGGGTATATAATATTCAAGGTGCACATTGGGTCATTCAGAATAACTTCACACACACCCGCTACTGTGTATTTCCAAGTCTAATTCTGGCACTAAACCCATACCTGTCACCCAGCGCCTAAATACTAGGCCTCAAATTTATATCCCGCTAAATCTGTCCCTAGTGCTGTAGCTGGGCGAGTTATTTAGTGTCCGTTCAAGCACATTTCTTGTTCTGGGTTGAAATACAATTCCCAATTTAGCAATTTCATAATTTAGTGGTTTCTGCTATATCAGAGCTATTTGAAATCTATCCCTAAAAGGGTATATAATATTCAAGGTGCACATAGGGTCATTCAGAATAACTTCACACACCCGCTACTGTGCATTTCCAAATCTAATTCTGTCACTAAACCCATACCTGTCACCCAGCGCCTAAATACTAGGCCTCAAATTTATATCCCGCTAAATCTCTCGTTACCGCTGTCCTGTTGTGGCTGGGAAAGTTATTTAGTGTCCGTCAAAGCACATTTTTTGTTCTGGGTTGAAATACAATTCCCAATTTAGCAATTTCATAATTTAGTCGTTTCTGCTATATCAGAGCTATTTGAAATCTATCCCTAAAAGGGTAGATCATATTGAAGGTGCACATAGGGTCATTCAGAATAACTTCACACACACGCTTCTGTGCATTTCCAAGTCTAATTCTGTCACTAAATCCATACCGGTCACCCAGCGCCTAAATACTAGGCCTCAAATTTATATCCCGCTGAATTTGAATACAATACATTGGGCCAAATAATATATTTGTTGTTGTGGTGAACCATAACAATGAGAAAAACATCTAGTAAGGGACGCGGACGTGGACATGGTCGTGGTGGTGTTAGTGGACCCTCTGGTGCTGGGAGAGGACGTGGCCGTTCTGCCACATCCACACGTCCTAGTGTACCAACTACCTCAGGTCCCAGTAGCCGCCAGAATTTACAGCGATATATGGTGGGGCCCAATGCCGTTCTAAGGATGGTAAGGCCTGAGCAGGTACAGGCATTAGTCAATTGGGTGGCCGACAGTGGATCCAGCACGTTCACATTATCTCCCACCCAGTCTTCTGCAGAAAGCGCACAGATGGCGCCTGAAAACCAACCCCATCAGTCTGTCACATCACCCCCATGCATACCAGGGAAACTGTCTCAGCCTCAAGTTATGCAGCAGTCTCTTATGCTGTTTGAAGACTCCGCTGGCAGGGTTTCCCAAGGGCATCCACCTAGCCCTTCCCCAGCGGTGAAAGACATAGAATGCACTGACGCACAACCACTTATGTTTCCTGATGATGAGGACATGGGAATACCACCTCAGCATGTCTCTGATGATGACGAAACACAGGTGCCAACTGCTGCGTCTTTCTGCAGTGTGCAGACTGAACAGGAGGTCAGGGATCAAGACTGGGTGGAAGACGATGCAGGGGACGATGAGGTCCTAGACCCCACATGGAATGAAGGTCGTGCCACTGACTTTCACAGTTCGGAGGAAGAGGCAGTGGTGAGACCGAGCCAACAGCGTAGCAAAAGAGGGAGCAGTGGGCAAAAGCAGAACACCCGCCGCCAAGAGACTCCGCCTGCTACTGACCGCCGCCATCTGGGACCGAGCACCCCAAAGGCAGCTTCAAGGAGTTCCCTGGCATGGCACTTCTTCAAACAATGTGCTGACGACAAGACCCGAGTGGTTTGCACGCTGTGCCATCAGAGCCTGAAGCGAGGCATTAACGTTCTGAACCTGAGCACAACCTGCATGACCAGGCACCTGCATGCAAAGCATGAACTGCAGTGGAGTAAACACCTTAAAACCAAGGAAGTCACTCAGGCTCCCCCTGCTACCTCTTCTGCTGCTGCCGCCTCGGCCTATTCTGCTGCTGCCGCCTCGGCCTCTTCCTCCGCCTCTGGAGGAACGTTGGCACCTGCCGCCCAGCAAACAGGGGATGTACCACCAACACCACCACCACCACCTCCGTCACCAAGCGTCTCAACCATGTCACACGCCAGCGTTCAGCTCTCCATCTCACAAACATTTGATAGAAAGCGTAAATTCCCACCTAGCCACCCTCGATCCCTGGCCCTGAATGCCAGCATTTCTAAACTACTGGCCTATGAAATGCTGTCATTTAGGCTGGTGGACACAGACAGCTTCAAACAGCTCATGTCGCTTGCTGTCCCACAGTATGTTGTTCCCAGCCGGCACTACTTCTCCAAGAGAGCCGTGCCTTCCCTGCACAACCAAGTATCCGATAAAATCAAGTGTGCACTGCGCAACGCCATCTGTGGCAAGGTCCACCTAACCACAGATACGTGGACCAGTAAGCACGGCCAGGGACGCTATATCTCCCTAACTGCACACTGGGTAAATGTAGTGGCAGCTGGGCCCCAGGCGGAGAGCTGTTTGGCGCACGTCCTTCCGCCGCCAAGGATCGCAGGGCAACATTCTTTGCCTCCTGTTGCCACCTCCTCCTTCTCGGCTTCCTCCTCCTCTTCTTCCACCTGCTCATCCAGTCAGCCACACACCTTCACCACCAACTTCAGCACAGCCCGGGGTAAACGTCAGCAGGCCATTCTGAAACTCATATGTTTGGGGGACAGGCCCCACACCGCACAGGAGTTGTGGCGGGGTATAGAACAACAGACCGACGAGTGGTTGCTGCCGGTGAGCCTCAAGCCCGGCCTGGTGGTGTGTGATAATGGGCGAAATCTCGTTGCAGCTCTGGGACTAGCCAATTTGACGCACATCCCTTGCTTGGCGCATGTGCTGAATTTGGTGGTGCAGAAGTTCATTCACAACTACCCCGACATGTCAGAGCTGCTGCATAAAGTGCGGGCCGTCTGTTCGCGCTTCCGGCGTTCACATCCTGCTGCTGCTCGCCTGTCTGCGCTACAGCGTAACTTCGGCCTTCCCGCTCACCGCCTCATATGCGACGTGCCCACCAGGTGGAACTCCACCTTGCACATGCTGGACAGACTGTGCGAGCAGCAGCAGGCCATAGTGGAGTTTCAGCTGCAGCACGCACGGGTCAGTCGCACTACAGAACAGCACCACTTCACCACCAATGACTGGGCCTCCATGCGAGACCTGTGTGCCCTGTTGCGCTGTTTCGAGTACTCCACCAACATGGCCAGTGGCGATGACACCGTTATCAGCGTTACAATACCACTTCTATGTCTCCTTGAGAAAACACTTAGGGCGATGATGGAAGAGGAGGTGGCCCAGGAGGAGGAGGAGGAGGAGGAGGAAGAGGGGTCATTTTTAGCACTTTCAGGCCAGTCTCTTCGAAGTGACTCAGAGGGAGGTTTTTGGCAACAGCAGAGGCCAGGTACAAATGTGGCCAGCCAGGGCCCACTACTGGAGGACGAGGAGGACGAGGATGAGGAGGAGGTGGAGGAGGATGAGGATGAAGCATGGTCACAGCGGGGTGGCACCCAACGCAGCTCGGGTCCATCACTGGTGCGTGGCTGGGGGGAAAGGCAGGACGATGACGATACGCCTCCCACAGAGGACAGCTTGTCCTTACCCCTGGGCAGCCTGGCACACATGAGCGACTACATGCTGCAGTGCCTGCGCAACGACAGCAGAGTTGCCCACATTTTAACCTGTGCGGACTACTGGGTTGCCACCCTGCTGGATCCACGCTACAAAGACAATGTGCCCACCTTACTTCCTGCACTGGAGCGTGATAGGAAGATGCGCGAGTACAAGCGCACGTTGGTAGACGCGCTACTGAGAGCATTCCCAAATGTCACAGGGGAACAAGTGGAAGCCCAAGGCCAAGGCAGAGGAGGAGCAAGAGGTCGCCAAGGCAGCTGTGTCACGGCCAGCTCCTCTGAGGGCAGGGTTAGCATGGCAGAGATGTGGAAAACTTTTGTCAACACGCCACAGCTAACTGCACCACCACCTGATACGCAACGTGTTAGCAGGAGGCAACATTTCACTAACATGGTGGAACAGTACGTGTGCACACCCCTCCACGTACTGACTGATGGTTCGGCCCCATTCAACTTCTGGGTCTCTAAATTGTCCACGTGGCCAGAGCTAGCCTTTTATGCCTTGGAGGTGCTGGCCTGCCCGGCAGCCAGCGTTTTGTCTGAACGTGTATTCAGCACGGCAGGGGGCGTCATTACAGACAAACGCAGCCGCCTGTCTACAGCCAATGTGGACAAGCTGACGTTCATAAAAATGAACCAGGCATGGATCCCACAGGACCTGTCCGTCCCTTGTCCAGATTAGACATTAACTACCTCCCCATAACCATATATTATTGGACTCCAGGGCACTTCCTCATTCAATCCTATTTTTATTTTCATTTTACCATTATATTGCGAGGCTACCCAAAGTTGAATGAACCTCTCCTCTGCCTGTGTGCTAGGCCTAAATATATGCCAATGGACTGTTGCAGTGGTGGCTGACGTGAAGCCTCATTCTCTGCTATGACATGCAGACTGATTCTCTGCTGACATGAAGACAGATTCTCTGTTACGGGACCTCCCTCCTCTGCCTGGGTGCTGGGCCTAAATATATGCCAATGGACTGTTGCAGTGGTGGCTGACATGAAGCCTGATTCTCTGCTATGACATGCAGACTAATTCTCTGCTGACATGAAGCCAGATTGTCTGTTACGGGACCTCTCTCCTCTGCCTGGGTGCTGGGCCTAAATTTATGACAATGGACTGTTGCAGTGGTGGCTGACGTGAAGCCTGATTCTCTGCTATGACATGCAGACTGATTCTCTGCTGACATGAAGCCAGATTGTCTGTTACGGGACCTCTCTGCTCTGCCTGTGTGCTAGGCCTAAATATATGCCAATGGACTGTTGCAGTGGTGGCTGACGTGAAGCCTCATTCTCTGCTATGACATGCAGACTGATTCTCTGCTGACATGAAGCCAGATTGTCTGTTACGGGACCTCTCTGCTCTGCCTGTGTGCTAGGCCTAAATATATGCCAATGGACTGTTGCAGTGGTGGCTGACGTGAAGCCTGATTCTCTGCTATGACATGCAGACTGATTCTCTGCTGACATGAAGCCAGATTGTCTGTTACGGGACCTCTCTGCTCTGCCTGTGTGCTAGGCCTAAATATATGCCAATGGACTGTTGCAGTGGTGGGTGACGTGAAGCCTCATTCTCTGCTATGACATGCAGACTGATTCTCTGCTGACATGAAGACAGATTCTCTGTTACGGGACCTCCCTCCTCTGCCTGGGTGCTGGGCCTAAATATATGCCAATGGACTGTTGCAGTGGTGGCTGACATGAAGCCTGATTCTCTGCTATGACATGCAGACTAATTCTCTGCTGACATGAAGCCAGATTGTCTGTTACGGGACCTCTCTCCTCTGCCTGGGTGCTGGGCCTAAATTTATGACAATGGACTGTTGCAGTGGTGGCTGACGTGAAGCCTGATTCTCTGCTATGACATGCAGACTGATTCTCTGCTGACATGAAGCCAGATTGTCTGTTACGGGACCTCTCTGCTCTGCCTGTGTGCTAGGCCTAAATATATGCCAATGGACTGTTGCAGTGGTGGCTGATGTGAAGCCTCATTCTCTGCTATGACATGCAGACTGATTCTCTGCTGACATGAAGCCAGATTGTCTGTTACGGGACCTCTCTGCTCTGCCTGTGTGCTAGGCCTAAATATATGCCAATGGACTGTTGCAGTGGTGGGTGACGTGAAGCCTCATTCTCTGCTATGACATGCAGACTGATTCTCTGCTGACATGAAGCCAGATTCTCTGTTACGGGACCTCTCTCCTCTGCCTGTGTGTGTGCTGGGCCTAAATATATGCCAATGGACTGTTGCAGTGGTGGCTGACGTGAAGCCTGATTCTCTGCTATGACATGCAGACTGATTCTCTGCTGACATGAAGCCAGATTGTCTGTTACGGGACCTCTCTCCTCTGCCTGTGTGTGTGCTGGGCCTAAATATATGCCAATGGACTGTTGCAGTGGTGGCTGACGTGAAGCCTCATTCTCTGCTATGACATGCAGACTAATTCTCTGCTGACATGAAGACAGATTCTCTGTTACGGGACCTCTCTCCTCTGCCTGGGTGCCGGGGCCTAAATATCTGAGAATGGACTGTTCCAGTGGTGGGTGACGGGAAGCCAGATTCTCTGCTATGGAACCTCTCTCCAATTGATTTTGGTTAATTTTTATTTATTTAATTTTTATTTTAATTCATTTCCCTATCCACATTTGTTTGCAGGGGATTTACCTACATGTTGCTGCCTTTTGCAGCCCTCTAGCTCTTTCCTGGGCTGTTTTACAGCCTTTTTAGTGCCGAAAAGTTCGGGTCCCCATTGACTTCAATGGGGTTCGGGTTCGGGACGAAGTTCGGATCGGGTTCGGATCCCGAACCCGAACATTTCCGGGATGTTCGGCCGAACTTCTCGAACCCGAACATCCAGGTGTTCGCTCAACTCTACTTATCAATAAATTGCAGTCTGTGGGCTTGGACTCCCATATTGTTGAATGGATTAGGCAGTGGCTGAGGGACAGGCAACAGAGGGTTGTAGTCAATGGAGTATATTCAGACCAAGGTCTTGCTACCAGTGGGGTACCTCAGGGATCTGTTCTGGAACCCATATTGTTTAATATCTTTATCAGCGAAATTGCAGAAGGCCTCGATGGTAAGGTGTGTCTTTTTGCTGATGACACAAAGATGTAACAGGTTGATGTTCCTGGAGGGATCAAATGGAAAAGGATTTAGGAAAATTAGTGGAAGGGTCAAAAATCTGGTAACTAAAATTTTATGTTGATAAGTGCAAGATAATGCACGTGAGGCCTAAAAACCCAAAAGCAGAATATAAAATCAGTGATACAGTCCTAACCTCAGTATCTGAGGAAAGGGATTTAGGGGTCATTATTTCAGAAGACTTAAAAGGTAGACAGACAATGTCACAGAGCAGCAGGAAATTCTAGCAGAATGCTCGTAGGGAGAGGAATTACCAGTAGAAAGAGGGAGGTGCTCATGCCGCTCTACAGAGCACTAGTGAGACCTCATTTGGAGTATTGTGCTCAGCACTGGAGACCATATCTCCAGAAGGATATTGATATTTTGGAGAGAGTTCAGAGAAGAGCTACTAAACTGGTACATGGATTGCAGGATTAAACTTACCAGGAAAGATTAAAGGACCTTAACATGTATAGCTTGGAAGAAAGACGAGACAGAGGGGATATTATAGAAACTTTTAAATACATAAAGGGAATCAACAAGGTAAAAGAGGAGAGAATATTTAAAAGAAGAAAAACTGCTACAAGAAGACATAGTTTTAAATTAGAAGGGCAAAGGTTTAAAAGTAATATCAGGAAGTATTACTTTACTGAGAGAGTAATGGATGCATGGAATAGCCTTCCTGCAGAAGTGGTAGCTGCAAATACAGTGAAGGAGTTTAAGCATGCATGGGATAGGCATAAGGCCATCCTTCATATAAGATAGGGCCAGGGGCTATTCATAGTATTCAGTATATTGGGCAGACTAGATGGGCCAAATGGTTCTTATCTGCCGACACATTCTATGTTTCTATGTTTCTATGTCACCCTATAGAGTGACCACCCCCTCCATGTCACCCTATAGAGATGCTGGTTCCTCCACATCACCATACAGAGAGGACCAAAGGCTGCATACATGTGTGGTATTTGGGGGGCACAGATTTGCAGTTTTCGGGGTCACCTGTGGGCTTAGCAGGGTCTTCATGTGTTTCAGCAGAATGCTGCCAGTTCAGGTTCGCTGTTCGGTTTGCTCTGGACTTCTTTCTTCAGGACGGTGACGTCTTCTTCTCTCTACGCTAACAGCGGCGTTTTAGACTCTAGCGGTTGCCTAGGTAACAGACGTGTAGAACGCACCCAGAGATAATGTCATACGTAATGAGATACGCACAGCATTTGCTGCCATCTTTGACAAGGGCATAGAAGGAGACTTAGGACTCACCTACTTTATCTCTATTTGCTGTGACAGAAAGTACTGTCAGGACTGGAATAGTGGATCAGGTATGGAATCCTTTGGCAGGGACAAAATAATCCCAAAAATTAGCGTAGTACAAAAAAGGTCAATCCAATCGGGTAGTCGGTTCCAGTTCCGGGTCGTGGCGGGCAGCAGAAATCGTAATCGAGGAAACAGGCAAGGAGTCGGTAGCTGGGAAGTCAGATTAAACAACAGGTTCACAGGAGGGAGCTGGGTGTTCACCATAAGGTTGAATAACTCAGCAATGAGTCAAGGCTCTGACTGGCTTTAAGTACACAGGGAACCCAGGACCGCCCCCCTGGTTGCTGGGCAACCAGGAGGCTTCCTTAGTCAGAAGCCAATCATAAGGCTGAGGGCGGTGACGGAGGCTGAAGCCCTCCCCTAGCCTTAGTAGCACCTGTGGTCTGGAATGGAGCATGTGCACTACGCTTGTATCCCCACGCACGCGGCTTGTGTACCGCGCACCCGGCGTCCGACTTGCGCAGGCGCACTGGCCACATTGACGTCAGGTGTCCTGTCAGGAGGAAGAGGAGGAGCTATCTGCGCCCGCCGCCCGCGCCTGCAAACCCGATGCGAAACTTCCCCCCTGGTTCCCTGACAGAGCCCCCCACCAAGGAGCGGCCGCCGGACGCGAACCTGGGATGGCCGATCAGGGTGAGCCCTGTGGAATGCGCGGACCTTGGCGTCTGCATGAAGGTTACCTGCTGGTTCCCAGGAACGCTCCTCTGGCCCATATCCCTTCCAGTGGACAAGGTATTCCAAGACTCCACGGCGTCTGCGGGAGTCCAAGATCCCCTGGACTTCATATTCATCATTGTTATCCACCTGAATGGGAGCGGGTGGCATCAACACTCTGCCCACAAGGGTGTTGGCACGGTAGGGTTTCAGTAGTGATACATGAAACACCGGATGGATGTTAAATGAAGTGGGCAGGTTTAGTCTCGCCGCGACGTCGTTGACCATTGAGGCGATGGTGAATGGTCCCAAATAGCGAGGGCCCAATTTCTTGGACGGGCAGGTCAGTTTAAGGTGCTGAGAAGATAACCATACCCTATCCCCACTTCTGTACTTGGGGCTCTCGGTGCGTCTCCGATCCGCCTGCGTCTTTTGCTGTTGCTGGGTAATGTGGAGCTTCTGCACTAGGGTACGTAGCAAACCCCGGAGACGACGGAGGCGCTGGGCCACTTCAGGTACGGGAATGTCCACCGGAAGGTCTGGAAGCGTCAAGGGATGGTACCCGTAATTCGCATAAAAGGGTGAGAGTCCCGTAGAGGTATGCTGCTGTTGATTGTATGCATATTCTGCCAGAGGGAGAAGGTCCACCCAGTCGTCTTGTAGGTACGACGAATAGCAGCGAAGATACTGCTCCAAGGTTTGGTTCGTCCTCTCCGTCTGGCCGTTGGACTGGGGATGATAAGCAGAGGACAGGTTGCGGGTGATGTGGAGGCAGCGGCAAAATTGGCTCCAGAAACGGGAGGTGAACTGCGAACCCCGATCAGATACAATAGAGGAGGGGAGTCCATGTAGGCGGAACACGTGCTGTAGAAACAATTTTGAGGTATGTTGGGCTGTTGGAAGGCCGGTAGTTGGAATAAAGTGGGCCATCTTGGTACATCTATCTACTACAACCAAGATCGTAGTGTGGCCCTGTGAAGGAGGTAAGTCCACCACGAAATCCATTGCGAGGTCCCTCCAGGGCACCATTGCCACGGGTAGAGGTTGTAGTGGGCCGACTGGCCGGGTGTGGGGTCTCTTGTGCATGGCACAGATAGTGCATGAGCCCACAAAGGACCGTACATCTGCAGCTAGGGAAGGCCACCAGAACTGCCTCTGCACGTACTCTAAGGTATTGCGTATTCCCCTGTGACCTGCGGTTGGGTGGTCGTGATGATGTTGCAGGATCGGAACCCGATGGGTAGTAGGCACGTAGATTTTTCCCTGATGGTAACGTAGACCCTGCCTTTGTGGCAGGTGTGCTGCTTCAGACGGTACGGTCACGCTGGCTTGTCGGATCTCTTCGAGTAATGAATGTTGTGTGGCTAAAAAGTAGGTGCTTGGAAGGATGGTTTCTGGAGGTGAAAACACGGCATCGGTGTCATGAAGACGGGAGAGGGTATCGACCTTCCCGTTCTTTGACCTTGCCGGGGCCGTAACCTCTTAGCAGTACGAAGGTATTCTAGGTTACGGTGATCAGTATAGACAGTTACCGGGTGCTTGGCTCCCTCCAGCAGATGCCGCCACTCCTCCAGCGCATTTTTTATGGCCAATAGTTCCCTCTCGCCCACATCGTAGTTTCGTTCCGCCTTGGTTAACTTGCGGGAGTAGAACGCCACTGGGTGTAGGAGTTGTTTCTCCCCTTGTCTTTGGGAGAGAACTGCCCCGACAGCTTTCTCTGAGGCATCTGTCTCCAGGTAGAAGGGGAGAGCAGTGTCAGGCTGCGCCAATACCGGAGCTTGTGTGAAGAGCCTTTGGAAGGCCTTATGAGCGGCAGGGGTCCATACAAATGGAACGTTGTTCCCGGTTAGGACCGTAATAGGAGCGCATATGGCCGAGAAATTCCGGATGAAGCGACGGTAGAAATTCGCGAAACCGATGAACTGTTGGACCATTCGTCGGTTTCGTGGGATAGGCCATTCTAGGATGGCCTGCACCTTCTTGGGGTCCATCTCCACTTTTCCGGGGGACAGTATGTATCCCAAGAATTCAATAGAAGGAACCTCAAAGATGCTCTTCTCCAGCTTCCCATAGAGTCGGTGTGTCCGAAGGCGCTCGAGGACTACCTTCACATGTCTCTCATGCTGCTGAAGTGTGTGGGAAAAAATAAGGATGTCATCCAGATACACTACCACATATGTGTCCAGAAGGTCGTGGAAGACATCGTTGATAAAGCTTTGGAAGGTAGCTGGGGCGTTGCAAAGCCCGAAGGGCATCACCAGATACTCATAATGGCCGAATCTGGAACGAAAAGCCGTCTTCCATTCATCGCCCTCACGGATCCGCACAAGATTATAGGCCCCCTGGAGGTCGATTTTGGAGAACACTTTGGCATCCTTCACTCGGTCCAGGAGATCAGGGATGAGAGGGAGAGGGTATTTATTTTTCCTGGTGATGTTGTTAAGGCCCCGGTAGTCCACACAGGGCCGAAGACCCCCGTCCTTCTTCCCCACAAAAAAGATACCTGCACCGACTGGGGAGGTGGACGGGCGGATGAAGCCCTTCGCCAGGCTTTCCTCAATGTAATCCCTCAGCGCCTGGGTCTCGGGCTCAGACAAGTTGTATAACCGTCCGTATGGCAGCGAGGCCCCGGGGAGTAGATCAATGGGGCAGTCATAAGGTCTGTGGGGAGGTAAGGTGTCTGCCCCTGCTTTCTCAAAGACATCCGCATATTCTTCGTATTTAGCAGGTAATACCCGAGGAGATGAGGCCAGGACCAGCAGAGAGCCAGGAACGGAGGAGATGCAGTGGGAGATGCAATAAGAGGACTAAAAAGTGACACGTCCCAGGGCCCAGTCAATTTGGGGGTTGTGCTTTTTAAGCCATGGGATGCCTAAGATAACAGGAAATAAAGGAGAGGGTACAATGTCCCACACGATGTCTTCACGGTGGTGGCGACCAATGGAAAGGGTAAGAGGGTGTGATTCCAAAGAGACAGGTCCGGTTTTTAATGTACTGCCGTCCACCATGTGGAGTTGGGATGGGTGTTGCTTGGAGCGCAAGGATATTCCTAGATGAGTGGCAAGTTTGGAATCAAAAAAACAGCTGCTTGCGCCCGAATCGATTAAGGCCGTGAGTTCATGGCCAGTTCCGTTCAGCTGCAGAGAAACACATAGAGTTAGATGTGAAGAACCGTGGTATACAGGTATGTTCAGGAACACAGCGGAACTGACAGTCCTACCTGTAGGTGGTTTGACAGGACAGTCTCTCAATATATGCCCGGATTTGGCACAGTAGAGGCAGAGATTGAGAGTCCACCTTCTGGACCTCTCAACTGCTGAGAGTGGACCCCTGACTAATCCGACCTGCATTGGTTCGTCCGGGGTGAGGTCTCCCACTGTGGAGGATTGCCCAAGGACTGAAACGGGAAGAGGATTGGATCGCCGTGCAGGAGGAGTTAAAGTGTGCTGTCTCTCCGTCCTTCGTTCCCGGAAACCGCGGTCCAGTTGGGTAACCGTGCTCATCAGCCCTTCCAGGACCTCTGGGATCCCGATACGGGCGAGTTCGTCTTTTAATTGGTCCGACAGTCCGATCCGGAACTGGTCGATAAGGGCCACTTCATTGAGTCCGGTATCTGGTGCGATCTCCCGGAACTCCGTAATGTAGTCCTCCACTGGACGCCTTCCTTGTCGCAGGGCACGGAGAGTGTCCCTAGAGGTGGAAGCGTGCAGGGGGTCGTCAAAGAGTGCCTGCATGGCGGAAACAAAGGAGCCCCAGGAGGACAGCACTGGGCTATCAGTTTGCAGGAGCTGATGGGCCCAGGTCTGTGGGGGTCCCGTGAGCAGGGAGATAGCTGTCCGTACTTTGACATAGTCCGAGGAGTAAGTGCGGGGTTTCAAGGAGAACAGTAGCTCGCAGGAAATAATAAACAAACGGTATTTCTTCCTGTCTCCAGAAAAGCGTTCTGGTAGGGCTACTGCTGGTTCACTGTTCACCACTTCTAGTGAGGTGCGTGGAGCGGGAGGAGGTGAGGGTGGTAGTGCAGTGAACTGGGCTTGGCGCAGCTCCTGGGCACGCATTCTCCCTAATAGGTGTGCATGGCTGGCCTGCATGTCCTGAAGGGCTTGCGCCATCATCGTCAGTTGTTCGGACAAAGAAGGGGCACCGTCTGCAGGTCCCGCGGATTCCATGGTTGGGCTGAGTTATTATGTCAGGACTGGAATAGTGGATCAGGTATGGAATCCTTTGGCAGGGACAAAATAATCCCAAAAATTAGCGTAGTACAAAAAAGGTCAATCCAATCGGGTAGTCGGTTCCAGTTCCGGGTCGTGGCGGGCAGCAGAAATCGTAATCGAGGAAACAGGCAAGGAGTCGGTAGCTGGGAAGTCAGATTAAACAACAGGTTCACAGGAGGGAGCTGGGTGTTCACCATAAGGTTGAATAACTCAGCAATGAGTCAAGGCTCTGACTGGCTTTAAGTACACAGGGAACCCAGGACCGCCCCCCTGGTTGCTGGGCAACCAGGAGGCTTCCTTAGTCAGAAGCCAATCATAAGGCTGAGGGCGGTGACGGAGGCTGAAGCCCTCCCCTAGCCTTAGTAGCACCTGTGGTCTGGAATGGAGCATGTGCACTACGCTTGTATGCCCGCGCACGCGGCTTGTGTACCGCGCACCCGGCGTCCGACTTGCGCAGGCGCACTGGCCACATTGACGTCAGGTGTCCTGTCAGGAGGAAGAGGAGGAGCTATCTGCGCCCGCCGCCCGCGCCTGCAAACCCGATGCGAAACGGCCCCCCTGGTTCCCTGACAAGTACATATGCCCTCAGTGCATCATATGATGTGTGCGAAAAGCACCCTGAAATCTGCTGGGAGAGTGATAATGAGAAGCCTGAATCTCGGCAAACACCCATGGCACCAGAGTAAGAGAAGGAGATATGTGATATACTGGAGTGTAAGGAGGAGTCTGTGTGATACCGGAGTGGGCACCCCCAGGAGTGAATACAGTCGAAAAAAAAATGTTTAATAGATTCGCTTTCTTCTCATCGATATCTACAACTTTTCCCTCATCACTCTGTAAATGACCAAAACTTTCAGGTTTGAACTTTTTACCATTTATATAACTGATGAACATTTTAGGGTTAGTTTAACTCTCTTTGGCAATATGTCTCTCTGTCTCCAGCTTATTTGTCTTTTACATATTCTATTTTTTCCTTATAGTTTTTCAATGCTTCCTCACTACCTTCCTGTTTTAGTAATTTAAATGCTTTCTCTTTATCATTTATTGCTTCATTTACTTTTGTAATTGCATATAATTAAAAATGTAGCATGGTCACTGAGTTTTTCAATAAAATGTATCTGTATAGCACCACCTGCTGCTTGTTTTTCTTTTCTAATTTCATTATCCGGCTCGTTGAGTAGGCCAGACATGCTCAGTTTCATCCTTGAACTGCCTCCTGAGTTGTGATAGGGAGAGTATGAACAGGCCACCTTACTTGTAGGAGAAAAGACAGTCCCTTTGAGCTAATAGTTTGATATAAATCAAGCAGATCAATTAATGGGGAGATCCTTGGATCCATTTGAGGTACAGGGCTGGTTGTAACTTTGTTAGAAAAAGATAGTTTTAAGTATATATATTAGCAGAAGGACCTGGCTTTGCACGGGTATATTTCATCTATTTAATTTAATGTTTGTGTGTGTCATTAAAAGATATCGACAGTATCCCCCTTAACAGTGACCTCTACAGTACCCCGCCCCTTAACACTGACCTCCATAGAGGACTGTCCCCTTAATTGTGACCTCCACAGTTCCCTGTCCCCTTAACAGAGACCTCCAGAGCAGCCCACCCCCTTAACAGTGACCTCCAAAGCAGCCTGCCTATTTAACAGTGACCTCCACAGCAGCCACCCCTTCATTAGTGACCTCCACAGTACCCCATCTCCTTAACAGTGATTTCCACAACACTCCTTCCCCTAACAGTGGCCTCTACAGCAATCTTCTTTTTAACACTGACCTCCATAGCAGACCGTCCCCTTAACTGTGACCTCCACAGCAGCCTGCCCCTAGGGTGGCCACTGGTCCAATTTTAATTCGGACAGTCCGGTTTTCAGACTCCCTGCCCTCCGTCCAGCGTAGGGCCTGGACAGACACAGGGATGTCCTTTTGAACAGCTCACTCTCAGACAGCAGCACTGTGCTGTCTGAGCAAGAGCTCCAGGGAGAAAGTCACCCTCCCTCAATCCCCTGCAACTAACAGAAGTTAATTTTTACCTCCATTTTTTCAATCCCCATTGGCTGCTGAGTGGGGGGGTGGCTTAGCGGGACCTGGGGGCGGGGTTTTTAAGTCCGTCTTTTGAGGGTGGCCTGAACGGCCACCTTACCTGCCCCTGAATTGTGATCTCCACAGCGCTCCGCTCCCTTAACAGTGTCATCCACAGCTCCCTGCCCCTTTGAAGCTGACCTACAGCAGTGAATAAAAATGGTTGGGTTGTTATGGAAACGTGGTGTAAAAAACTGTGTGTATGTGGAGACTAAGGACCTGCAAGCTTCTTTTGGCTGATAAGGGTCATGAGACCAGGCTTCTATTGGCTAATACATTTTTTTGGAATATATCATGCAGGGATGATCTTTTGAACAGCTCACTCTCAGACAGCAGCACAGTGCTGTCTGAGCGTGAGCTGCAGGGAGAAAGTCATCGTTCGTCCCCCACCCATGCAGCTGATAGACGTTGATTTTTACCTTAATTTTTTCAATCCCTGTCGGCTGTGAAATGAGAGGGAGTGGCCTAACCAGGTTGGGGGCATGGCTTATTGGGACCTGGGGGTGGGGTTTTTAAGTCCATCTTTTGAAGGTTGACTGAATGGCCACGCTACCTGCCCCCTGAACTGTCACCTCCACAGCACTCTGCTCCCTTAACAGTGTCATCCACAGCGCCCTGCCCCTTTTAAGAAGAAAATGTCTGGGTTGTTATAGAAACCTGGTGTAAAACTGTGTGTATGTGGAGACTAAGGACCTGTGAGCTTCTATGGGCTAATAAGGGACATGTGACTGTGTGTATGGCAGTTGGGATATGAAGAGAAAGACCTGCAGGCTTCTATTGGCTAATGTAGGTCATGTGATATGCCATATTTGCATTTTTTGGCAATATCTCAGGAACGGTATGTGCTAGAGAGCTGTGACCCCCACAAGATTTCTTTCCAGGTAGCAAGGGATGTGTATACCAAGTTTCATTAAAATCAGTGGTTGCGTTTTTGAGTGAACGCGGAACATACATACATGCATACATACATATGTCCTTTATATATATAGATATATTGTCTGGTTTTCATTTTTTACATTAGTTATGGGATAACTAAATAATTTCTGACATACACTGATATTTTTGTTATTGGCTAGGTTGTGGCCCTTGCATGTACCGTATTTTTCACCGTATAAGACGCACTTTTCCCCCCCAAAAGTGGGGGGAAAATAGCAGTGCGACTTATATGGCGAATGTATCTGATTTTGCCCAGTTTTCAATGATACACCTGCCGCAATGCCGTGCGGCGGGTGTATCAGCTGTGAGGGAGGAGGGGCTGGGGGCTGGCATCTGCATTTATAATGACAGCGGGGCCCGTGCAGTGACTGTATTCTACTACACGGGCCCCGCTCACTGTATAATCATATCCCTAATAGTTAATTGTTGTATGCATGTAATCGCATAATGAGCCATAATGAGCGCTGTGTATTACCTTAATTACAATTAGAAGCGCTCGCCGTTCGGAGCAGAGAGGAGGGAGGAGACAGGCCGGGAGGACAGGCGCTGGCAGCGTGAGTCATAGGTCACGCGCCTGCGCTGCCCACTTTATGAATGAAGCAGGCGGCGTGGGCACATGACGTATGACTCACGTTGCCAGCGCCCGTCCTCCCGGCCTGCCTCCTCCCTCCTCTCTGCTCCGAACGGCGAGCGCTTCTAATTGTAAGTACAGTAATACACAGCGCTGATTATCGCTCATTATGCGATTACATGCATACAACAATTAACTATTAGGGATATGATTATACAGTGAGCGGGGCCCGTGTAGTAGAATACAGTCACTGCACGGGCCCCGCTGTCATTATTAAAGCAGATGCAACCCCCACCCCCTGTATTAGGGGTCATTCACACCGCAGGGACACTTATGGAGGGGATCTGTGGATGACACATAGCATAAGATGCTATATATGTGTCATCCACAGATCCCCCCATAACTGTCATACACAGATCCTCATCCTCATAACAGTGCCATCCAGAGAGGATCCCCCATAACAGTGCGTCACCCACAGATCCCCCATAACAGTGCGTCACCCACAGATCCCCCATAACAGTGCATCACCCACAGATCCCCATAACAGTGCATCACCCACAGATCCTCCATAACAGTGCGTCACCCACAGACCACAATTAGTTCAAAACCCACCAAAAGCGCACCTTTTGGTTCAAAATATTTTCCTCCTCAAAAACCTAGGTGCGTCTTATTGGCCGATGCGTCTTATACGGCGAAAAATACGGTATGTATAAATATACAGAGTATATATGGTTACTATTATAGATTTAGGCTACTTTCACACTAGCGTTTCTATTTTCCAGTATTGAGATCCGTCATAGGGTCTCAATACTGGAAACAAACGCTTCCGTTTTGTCCCCATTCATTGTCAATGGGGACAAAATGTAACTGAACAAAATGGAATTCTCCAAAATGCATTCCGTTCCATTTGGTTGCATTCCTATACTGGAGAGCAAACCGCTTGGTGTGGTTTTCTTTCCGTCATGGGATGCGGAGCAAGACGGATCCGTCATGACCCCCAATGGGGACTGATTTGTTTAACTCTGACATTATCTGACACAATAGAAAACTGATCAGTCCCCCATTGACTTTCAATGGAGTTGATGATGGATCCGTCTTGGCTATGTCAAAGATAATACAACCGGATACGTTCATATGCAGATGTATTATTAGTAACGGAAGCGTTTTTGCTGAGCCCTGCCGGATCAGGGAAAACCGCTGCTGTGAAAGTAGCCTTAGTGTAACAGATCAGAGGTCATCACCAGAAAAGCAGTTTAGAAGGTCCCTATATATAGTCCAACTCCAAAGACAGAAGGCTAGTTAGGAGTTGCCAGAGGTACTAGGTGAAAGTAGAACCAGAAGTTTCAGCACAATATCAGAAAAGAAGTGCTGGAGCATTGTCTGTGATAACTTGGGTCAACAACCAGGGTGTATAATTATAAGTCTCAGTGAGGTATCCGAATTGTAGTACTGGGGGCTAATCCAAAAACACAGAACAAGTCAGGCAGTATAAGCCACCAGGGGCATACTTTGAAATCACTGGGCCCCATAGCAAGAATCTAAATTCTGCCCCGATGCCCCATTTATAGCACATTCCAATACCCATGTCCTAGGCCTCTCCCTTTGCTCCGAGAACTCTGCTTTCTGATGCGTGTTATATTGTCTGCCATCAGAGCCGGACTGGGATTACAAAACAGCCCTGGCACACAAAAGAGGTATAACAGATGCAGTGTGTACAGATATATAGTATATACAGCAGTGTATTGACATGTGAGGTACGAGGTATAAATTACAGCTTGTACCTCACATATACACACACTGCATATATAATCATATATAATAAACACATATACAGTACATATAATAAATGCAGTGGGTATAGTAGATATACAGTGTGTGAGGTGTAATTTATACCTCATACCTCACATATCAGTACACTATACTATATATCTGTACATGCGAAAGACAGCAGCGATGAGCAAGAAGAGTGAAGCGAGATGGCACAAGCGCACTGCACGCACCGTCTCCTCATACAGCTGATTGGCAGGGGTGCCAGGTGTCGGACCCCTGCCCATCTGATATTGATGACCTATCCTGAGGATATGTCATCATCATTAAAAGCCCAGTCAACTCCTTTAAGAGAGACAGGAAAGCACTATTCACAGATTGAGAGAGAAGATTTGGCCGTTGTGAGGAGATGCCTTCCTTTTTATCTTCACCTTATGGTAGTCAATTCACAGTGGTAAGTGGCCACAAACCACTCATTCCAATCTGTAATAAACATTGTTTACAACCTTCCCCTACTTTGCCAACAGAACTACCACTTTTACTTAAAGGGAACCTGTCATCACCTTTATGCTTTCCATACTAATGGCAGAATAAAGTAGAGACAGGTCAGTTGATTTCAGCGGTCTGTCATTTATAAGTAAAAAGTGGTTGCGAAAACCAACATCACAATCATAGCAGACTGGGCCTGGAAAAGAGTCCCGGCCACCTGAGAAGAGTCCTGGTTATTTATGAATTCCTGCTCTCCCCCCCACCTGCTGATGACTGACAGTCTTCTACCTAGTTTTCTCGCTTTCTCTCTAGGAGATAAGTGCCAATCATCAGCAGATGGGTGAGAGCAGGAGATTAGGAATAACCAGGACTCTTCTCAGGTAGATTTGACTCTTTCCCAGGCCCGAACTGCAATGGTTATGATACTGGTTCTTGGCAACCACTTACTATTAGCTTAGCATTTCTGTCACTAATTTACACTGCCCTCAGTGAGGTCAGCATAAAGTTGATGACAGGTTCCCTTTATGATATGAGCTAATAGTTGGGAACCCTGCAGACTATTGTCCGAGCACCAATCACCAGAATCTGCCCAAAATTATATAGCAGTGACTATTTTAGCTGGGGATTATTTTGTTGTTTTACTTTCTGTACCAAGAGCAATGATTTTGGAGGAAATAAAACAAGAATTCTTTGCTGACACTCGTCTTCAACCACTGGAACAAGTAACAAACTTGCAGGCTTTCTTTAATGCAAGACATTCATTCTCAGTGTCTGACTCAAATCTACTATTGCGTGAGAATCTCCATATAATTCCTCAGAAACCGCTTCATAGGGCTCATCAAGATGTGATGAAAACAAAGCAATTTCTTAGGTAGAAAATTCATTTTCCAGGACAGGAAACAAAAGTATAGGCACTCATTGAGATATGTATACCGTGCCAGGCAGTACTGTTGACCACAGGCATCCACCAGTAGAAAACATTATTACCTGAAAGCCCATGGACTGCTGTTGATTCCTGCACCTTGTCAGGTCATTCCTATATGGCCTCATGCACACGACCGTTGTTTCATTCCGTGTCCGTTGTTCAGTTTTTCGTGATTTTCTGCGGACCCATTGACTTTTAATGGGTCAGTTGAAAACTCGGCTAATGCACCGTTTGTCATCCGTGTTCGTGATCCGTGGTTTCAGTCCATCAAAAAAATATAACCTATTTTTTTCACGGAAAACGGTTTGCAGACCCATTCAAGTCAATGGGACCGTGAAAAAACGCGGAGGCACACAAGATTGTCATCCGCATCCGCGTGTCCGCGTCCGTTTCTTTCCTATCATTTGCATAGCAAACTTGACTTAGATTTTTTAGATTATAGATTATACCTGAAACAGTAAAGACTGATAATGGGCTCATTTCAATAGTACAGACTTTTGGTCTTTTGCAACTCATCTTGGCTTCAGCCACAGGAAGGCAACTCTTCATAGGCCTCAGACCAATGGTGAGTTGTAACAGTTCATGTAATAGAAACATAGAATGTGTCGGCAGATAAGAACCATTTGGCCCATCTGGTCTGCCCAATGGATCACAAAATGCCCAATGGGTCACAAAACTCTAAAAAGACTGCCAACATAGAACACACAATTTTGCCACAGGAGTTATACCAATTCCTTAGACAGTACAAAGTCATACCACACTCCACTCCAGAACTTGCTTCTGCTTGCTCTGAATGATTCTATCTCCAAAGAAAGGATAAAGAGATTTGTGGATAAGGGTGGTCATGGCTGCAGCTGGAAGTAAGATTGGGTACTTGCAAAAAAATTTCATCACAGTACTATGACACAAGTTGAAGATATTGTGCCATGGTTATTGTTCAACTCAATAGTCAGCAGGTCACAAGAAATGTCTCCAGTAACCAGTGCAGAGGAGGTAGATGATGATTAGATCCTGCCACATACTGTACAACTGCTTTAGCATCTTCAACAAGGGCCACCTCAAGGAATTCACAAACTTTATCTGATAATGAGATTCCTCAATTCTATCTGATACGGGCAAGTCATAGGCCACCAAATCACCTCACAAATTATGGGGGAGATTTATCAAACTGGTGTAAAGTAGGACTGGCCTAGTTGCCCATAGCAACCAGTCAGATTCCACCTTTCATTTTTTCCTTTGGCCAGTTCGCCTTTACACCAGTTTGATAAATGACCCCATATGTTCTGCAGTAAAACTTTCCTATTACTGTGAAATGCGGATTTATCTTTCATTTATAATAGTTGCACTTCATTTTTTGTAAAGTTTGCTTGACTTTCACTTGGTTGTATATTTATGCTAGTTGAGCTAAGCTAACTGGAGCAGATGCTTACATACAGAGTCATGAAGACTATAGGGTGTATTAGACACCCTGATGCTGCTAGAAATTGTCGTGAGGGAAGCGCCCCCTCCTGGCAATCGGCAGACAGCTAGCAGAGGACACCACTACTATTACATACAGCGATATTCCTGCGATACATGGGGAGGAGTGATCGCTATGCCATCGCACGTCCCCATGCAGGACAGTGGAGAGCCGATGCCAGATCGTTATTGGACAGTGTGATCTTCCGCCGGCAAATCCTGATCTTTCAGCATGCTGAAAGATCTTGACTGTCCAATGAACGAGCATTTAAAGGCAGTATTAGACTGCCAGATGATCAGTAACAAGTGTTCATTGGAAGGTTTGTAATGCCCCAGAGTGGCATTACCACCTCCCACTCCTCTCTCTACTATCTACTATGGTTAATCTACTGTCATCATCTGTATCTATTGCCAGGGCCTGCAAAATCTGTCTACCTTATTTCCCTGTAATGTTATGTTAACATGCAATGTGCCTGGTTTACCAGCAATAATGGCAGAGCTAGTTTACCTAGAATGGAACCTTCTATCCATTCTAGCCCTCTCTAAAGAGGGAGAAATTCAGTTAGCTAGGGTTAGTTGAGTCTACCCCCTGTAAGGGGAAGGGTGTGCAGCAGGCCCATCAGCAGAGGACTGTCTGCTCTTCTGGAACAAGAGGAAAGCGCAAAGAGCCTCAGAAGCCAGGGAGAAAGGTTCCCAGGAGATAAAGAGAAAGACCGAGTCAGACTACAGAAAGCTAAGTTCAGCAGAAAGGAAAATGTTCTATTTAATCCTGATAGCACAGCAGAGCTAAAGAGCACAGATGTAGCAGAGCTGAAAGTGTTTTATGCCAAAACCTGCTGGTGACCAAGATAAAGTTTTTAAGAAAGATTCCTTACTCCTGTCGAAGCCGCGGCACTGCACGTTCATTACCGATCATCCGGCATAAAATATGGCAGTCTAATGTACCCTTAAGAATATGTCCACAAATGAGGTTACATTGTGTTTAACTATCACAGTGAAAATGCATAGCATAAAAATAGAGCTAAGCATTTGTGAGTTGAACCCACTGGCGGATCCAGCGGGGGGGGGGGGGGGGGGCAATGGGGGGCACATAATGGGGGGCTCTGGCTACTGGCACATGATGGGGGGCTGTCATTACTGGCACATGATGGGGGCTGTGATTACTGGCACATTATGGGGGGCTGTCATTACTGGCACATGATGGGGTCTGTTATTACTGGCACATGATGGAGGGCTGTTATTACTGGCACATGATGGGAGGCTGTTATTACTGGCACATGATGGGGGCTGTTATTACTGGCACATTATTGGGGCACTATAGGGGCATCTAATGAGGCCACAAAGAAGGGGTGTTTTATATGGGGGGCTCTGTTCAGTAGAATTTTATACTGGAACACATGGTGGGCACTATGGGGAAGGGGGAGAGGAGTACTATGTGGTCATCTACGGGGGGCACTAAAAAGGGGTATTTTATACTTGCAAATTATGGGGGACACTGAGGGCATCTACTGGGGCATTTTATACTGGTACATTATGGGGGTCTCTAGGAGGAAGGGGGAGAGGAGCACTATATAGGGGTATTTTATACTGGCACATTATGGGGGCACTATGGGGACATTAGCTCAACTGGGGGCATTACAAGGGGGTATTTTTTGCACTGTCACATTATAAGGAGAATTATTTCTACTGGGGGGGCATTATGGTGGGCTTTATTACTCCCCCATGGTATGACCCCCTAGTAGCAGCACCGGCCTCTCCCTGCTCTGCTATCCCTCTACCCCTTCTCCAAATCCTTATTATGAAATCTTTCTCATTAGGATAAATCACAATATCAGCTCCGCCGAGACCCCGGCCAAAGTGTTGAAGTGGTGTCCGAGATCCCCAAGGGCCAAGCCAAGTAATTCTAAGTTTTCATGTGAAATATGTTTACGTTATTATTATTATTATTATTATTTATTATTAAAGCGCCATTCATTCCATAGTGCTGTACATATGATAAGGGGTGCACATATATAATACAGACAATTGCACTAATCATAAACAAAATGAGTTACAAACTGGTACAGAAGGAGAGAGGGCCCTGCCCGTGAGGGCTTACAATCTACATGGTATGGGAGAAGGACACAGTAGGTGCGGGATACACATATAGCCTACACTGTGCCACACAATATACAGTATACCGCTAGTCTGTGTAGTCTGTTCTATAAGCACCATTGTCTTGTGGCGGCGGACAGAAAATAATCTGGAAGTGCCCCTCCTGAGCCCAGGCTCTGGATCTGCCACTGGTTGAACCCAATTGGACCAAGGAGATGCAGGGCTATATGAGTTGAGATCAAGCTGCTTAGGCTCTCAGAGTTGAAGAGATTTTCTGACTTTTTTTTATTATACTGATGACCTATCTTCTGGATAAGTCACCAGTATCTAATTGGTGGGGGTCCGACACCCGGGACCCTCACTGATCAGCTGTTTGAGAAGGCTGCAGCACTCTTATGATGCCAGTGATGTCACATTCATCGTTCATGTGGACTAGGCACAGCTCTGTCCCATTCAAATAAATCAAGCACAACTGATATACTATGTGCGGAGCCGTGGTTGGTGAGCTGTGAGGAGGCAGCAGCAGCCACTAGAGTGATGTGGTCTCCTCAAACTGTTGATCAGTGGGGGCCCTGGTTGTCAGACCCCACTGATCAGATACTGATGACCTATCCAGAGGCTAGGTTATCAGTATAAAATGCAGAAAACAGATTTCTGTCCAATTTCTGTCCAATTAGACCAATAGCTGGTGTGTAGAAAAGATCTGCATGTGTAAACAGCCATCTGCCCAATGATTGGTCAGAAAATCTGTCAGATGATCTGTTGGTGTAATCGATCCCGTATTCAGAGATTGCAACCTGCTAATGCGCGTGAAAGATCCCCAAATACACAGGCCCATTATGTGTTTTTTAGCCACTTTAATTATGTTACTTAATTGGACGCAGTATGCCATTTACTTAAGTGATTACACTTTACCTAATGATTTAACTGTGCCGTAATTGCTATCCTATGCCGTTTGTGAATCGCTGCAGCCAAAGGAAGATTAGCATATAATCGTTTAGTTGCAAATGTAATTGTTATAATGAAAACAAATGTCACCAATCTATGTACACTGAGGGGGACATTTTTCAGTTGTGGTTTTCTTGTGTCAGTTTAAAGTTTGTCTTTGGATTCTCATATTACACATTTTTGAACAAGGCACATGGGTTTTATACATTTGGCGTACATGCAATATGGTTGTGCCTTTTTTAATGATAGTACGCCAGGGGGCTACCCTTTGTTCTGTGCCTTTAGCTGTGACAGTTTGCACATCATAAATGCCCCTTAAATGGGATCTAATAGCTGAAAGAGTTTACTTTTCACACAACTTTTCCAAGTGGCAAGGTGCGATGTAGATCGCCAAAAGTCTTGGGATTTTGTGCAAAAAGTTGCACAGAACATCACTTGTGACTATTCACCGCCAGAAAACGGTTGTAGCTGTCTTGATAATTGACCCCCTGAGTTCATAAGTCTTTCTGTTGTCTTTATAGAAACATCTTTTTACATCTGTGCTTTTTTTTTCAGGATTCAAAGATTTTCATGTATAACTATTTGACTATACCTGATCAGGTCAACCTAGAATTTTCTAAGATCCATAATAAGGAAAAATGCTGAACCCTTCCACCTCGTGCAGTCAGACATTCAACTGGAAATTTCCACAGGGAGACCCTAGATCCTTACAAGGGAGAATAAGGGTAAATTCACAAATAGCGGAATATTTGCAGATTTTACAGACCTTACCATATTTCATCCAAATGCTACATCCATTTTCCACACTGAAAATGACCTGCATTGTGGGTTTTGCAAATTTGTTGCATGTCAGCTTCGGTTGTGGATTTGTTACAAGTTTTCCCCATTCACTGTAATTGGGAAGTCAAAATCCACAACACCATCCAGAAGCAACCTAATTGCTGCAGATTATCTGCCGATTCACAGCAAAATCTGCAACTGTGAAGTTCAACGCTATTGCTTTTTTAAATCTTTTTTCCATAATACGCAGAAAAATGCATAAGGGCAAATTTCAATCAAAATCTGTAGGACTTGCTGAAAATTTCTGCAGCAAAACTTACCCATGTGAACTTACCCTAATGCTGCACTACATATATTTTTTTTTTTTAACTTGAATACATTTATAACCTACCAAGGATAAAGAAGTGGTAACTAAGTCGTAACTTACATGACATCTGCTATGGGTGGTGAATAGAGTGAATTTTTCAAAAATTCGATTCAGACGCTTAGCCGAATTTTCTGAAAAAAATTTCCTTCGTTCCGAATTAATTCATCACAAAGGGCGTTAAATCAGCTATATACAGGCCTGCAGGGAGAGTGTATGTCAGTGTATATCACTGTGCATTGCGGCAACATGCATAGCTAGTCCTTGCTACTACTGTAGCCTGTGCCAGTCACTTCACTGGTTGCCCATCTACCACAGAATACAGTTCAAACTTCTCACCCTAAGGCCTCTTTCACACAGGGGGCGAGGTGAATGCATTGCACCCGCACTGAATCCGGACCCATTCACTTCAATGGGGTTGTGCAGATGAGCGGTTATTTTCACGCATCACTTGTGCGTTTTCCACGCAACTGCAGGCCCCATAGAAGTGAATTGGGCTGCGTGAAAAAATCGCAAGCATCCGCAGGCAAGTGCGGATGCGGTGCGATTTTCACGCACGGTTGCTAGGAGACGATCGGGATGGAGACTCGATCATTAATATTTTCCCTTATAGCATGGCACCCTTTAGGTGTTTCACAAGAATTAAAGGAAAATGTAGATGAAAAATAACTGAAATAAAGTGGCCTAAATGGAAGAAAATGCTTAAAAACCTCAAACACTGTGGCGTGTTTATAACCGGGGGAGCATGTGCTCTGCATGTGAACCGTTGCTACCAGCAATCCCCAGCAAAAATGCATACAATGGAGGATGTCGGCAGCGGACCACATGTACCACAATAGCATCCTACACAAGATGGGATAATGTGTGGATGCAAATATAAAAATACAGAAATTACTGTGAAGGGTGCACCACAATGATATGCAACTGACAACACTGGCCACTCCCTCAAGCTGATGTGAAGAACTGAGACTTTAGCCATTGTATTCCTGTCAGGAACACATCGGAGCCCTTTTGCACCACAGTCAAGGTATCTAAGTATGGCATGGGTTTCTACTAGAGTTGAGCGAACACCTGGATGTTCGGGTTCGAGAAGTTCGGCCGAACATCCCGGAAATGTTCGGGTTCGGGATCCGAACCCGATCCGAACTTCGTCCCGAACCCGAACCCCATTGAAGTCAATGGGGACCCGAACTTTTCGGCACTAAAAAGGCTGTAAAACAGCCCAGGAAAGAGCTAGAGGGCTGCAAAAGGCAGCAACATGTAGGTAAATCCCCTGCAAACAAATGTGGATAGGGAAATGAATTAAAATAAAAATTAAATAAATAAAAATTAACCAAAATCAATTGGAGAGAGGTTCCATAGCAGAGAATCTGGCTTCCCGTCACCCACCACTGGAACAGTCCATTCTCAGATATTTAGGCCCCGGCACCCAGGCAGAGGAGAGAGGTCCCGTAACAGAGAATCTGTCTTCATGTCAGCAGAGAATTAGTCTGCATGTCATAGCAGAGAATGAGGCTTCACGTCAGCCACCACTGCAACAGTCCATTGGCATATATTTAGGCCCAGCACCCAGGCAGAGGAGGGAGGTCCCGTAACAGAGAATCTGTCTTCATGTCAGCAGAGAATTAGTCTGCATGTCATAGCAGAGAATGAGGCTTCACGTCAGCCACCACTGCAACAGTCCATTGGCATATATTTAGGCCCAGCACACACACAGGCAGAGGAGAGAGGTCCCGTAACAGAGAATCTGGCTTCATGTCAGCAGAGAATCAGTCTGCATGTCATAGCAGAGAATGAGGCTTCACGTCAGCCACCACTGCAACAGTCCATTGGCATATATTTAGGCCCAGCACACACACAGGCAGAGGAGAGAGGTCCCGTAACAGAGGATCTGGCTTCATGTCAGCAGAGAATCAGTCTGCATGTCATAGCAGAGAATCAGGCTTCACGTCAGCCACCACTGCAACAGTCCATTGGCATATATTTAGGCCTAGCACCCAGGCAGAGGAGGAGAGGTCCCGTAACAGACAATCTGGCTTCATGTCAGCAGAGAATCAGTCTGCATGTCATAGCAGAGAATGAGGCTTCACGTCAGCCCACCACTGCAACAGTCCATTGGCATATATTTAGGCCTAGCACACAGGCAGAGGAGAGAGGTCCCGTAACAGACAATCTGGCTTCATGTCAGCAGAGAATCAGTCTGCATGTCATAGCAGAGAATGAGGCTTCACGTCAGCCACCACTGCAACAGTCCATTGGCATATATTTAGGCCCTAGCACACAGGCAGAGGAGAGAGGTCCCGTAACAGACGAATCTGGCTTCATGTCAGCAGAGAATCAGTCTGCATGTCATAGCAGAGAATGAGGCTTCACGTCAGCCACCACTGCAACAGTCCATTGGCATATATTTAGGCCTAGCACACAGGCAGAGGAGAGAGGTCCCGTAACAGACAATCTGGCTTCATGTCAGCAGAGAATTAGTCTGCATGTCATAGCAGAGAATGAGGCTTCACGTCAGCCACCACTGCAACAGTCCATTGGCATATATTTAGGCCCAGCACCCAGGCAGAGGAGGGAGGTCCCGTAACAGACAATCTGGCTTCATGTCAGCAGAGAATTAGTCTGCATGTCATAGCAGAGAATGAGGCTTCACGTCAGCCACCACTGCAACAGTCCATTGGCATATATTTAGGCCTAGCACACAGGCAGAGGAGAGAGGTCCCGTAACAGACAATCTGGCTTCATGTCAGCAGAGAATCAGTCTGCATGTCATAGCAGAGAATGAGGCTTCACGTCACCCACCACTGCAACAGTCCATTGGCATATATTTAGGCCTAGCACACAGGCAGAGCAGAGAGGTCCCGTAACAGACAATCTGGCTTCATGACAGCAGAGAATCAGTCTGCATGTCATAGCAGAGAATCTGGCTTCCCGTCACCCACCACTGGAACAGTCCATTGGCATATATTTAGGCCTAGCACACAGGCAGAGGAGAGAGGTCCCGTAACAGAGAATCTGTCTTCATGTCAGCAGAGAATTAGTCTGCATGTCATAGCAGAGAATGAGGCTTCACGTCAGCCTACCACTGCAACAGTCCATTGGCATATATTTAGGCCCAGCACCCAGGCAGAGGAGGGAGGTCCCGTAACAGAGAATCTGTCTTCATGTCAGCAGAGAATTAGTCTGCATGTCATAGCAGAGAATGAGGCTTCACGTCAGCCACCACTGCAACAGTCCATTGGCATATATTTAGGCCCAGCACACACACAGGCAGAGGAGAGAGGTCCCGTAACAGAGAATCTGGCTTCATGTCAGCAGAGAATTAGTCTGCATGTCATAGCAGAGAATGAGGCTTCACGTCAGCCACCACTGCAACAGTCCATTGGCATATATTTAGGCCTAGCACACAGGCAGAGGAGAGAGGTCCCGTAACAGACAATCTGTCTTCATGTCAGCAGAGAATTAGTCTGCATGTCATAGCAGAGAATGAGGCTTCACGTCAGCCACCACTGCAACAGTCCATTGGCATATATTTAGGCCCAGCACACACACAGGCAGAGGAGAGAGGTCCCGTAACAGAGAATCTGGCTTCATGTCAGCAGAGAATTAGTCTGCATGTCATAGCAGAGAATGAGGCTTCACGTCAGCCACCACTGCAACAGTCCATTGGCATATATTTAGGCCTAGCACACAGGCAGAGGAGAGAGGTCCCGTAACAGACAATCTGGCTTCATGACAGCAGAGAATCAGTCTGCATGTCATAGCAGAGAATGAGGCTTCACGTCACCCACCACTGCAACAGTCCATTGGCATATATTTAGGCCTAGCACACAGGCAGAGGAGAGAGGTCCCGTAACAGACAATCTGGCTTCATGTCAGCAGAGAATTAGTCTGCATGTCATAGCAGAGAATGAGGCTTCACGTCAGCCACCACTGCAACAGTCCATTGGCATATATTTAGGCCTAGCACACAGGCAGAGGAGAGAGGTCCCGTAACAGACAATCTGGCTTCATGTCAGCAGAGAATCAGTCTGCATGTCATAGCAGAGAATGAGGCTTCACGTCACCCACCACTGCAACAGTCCATTGGCATATATTTAGGCCTAGCACACAGGCAGAGCAGAGAGGTCCCGTAACAGACAATCTGGCTTCATGACAGCAGAGAATCAGTCTGCATGTCATAGCAGAGAATGAGGCTTCACGTCACCCACCACTGCAACAGTCCATTGGCATATATTTAGGCCTAGCACACAGGCAGAGGAGAGAGGTCCCGTAACAGACAATCTGGCTTCATGTCAGCAGAGAATTAGTCTGCATGTCATAGCAGAGAATGAGGCTTCACGTCAGCCACCACTGCAACAGTCCATTGGCATATATTTAGGCCCAGCACCCAGGCAGAGGAGGGAGGTCCCGTAACAGAGAATCTGTCTTCATGTCAGCAGAGAATTAGTCTGCATGTCATAGCAGAGAATGAGGCTTCACGTCAGCCACCACTGCAACAGTCCATTGGCATATATTTAGGCCCAGCACACACACAGGCAGAGGAGAGAGGTCCCGTAACAGAGAATCTGGCTTCATGTCAGCAGAGAATTAGTCTGCATGTCATAGCAGAGAATGAGGCTTCACGTCAGCCACCACTGCAACAGTCCATTGGCATATATTTAGGCCTAGCACACAGGCAGAGGAGAGAGGTCCCGTAACAGACAATCTGGCTTCATGTCAGCAGAGTCTGCATGTCATAGCAGAGAATGAGGCTTCACGTCACCCACCACTGCAACAGTCCATTGGCATATATTTAGGCCTAGCACACAGGCAGAGCAGAGAGGTCCCGTAACAGACAATCTGGCTTCATGACAGCAGAGAATCAGTCTGCATGTCATAGCAGAGAATGAGGCTTCACGTCACCCACCACTGCAACAGTCCATTGGCATATATTTAGGCCTAGCACACAGGCAGAGCAGAGAGGTCCCGTAACAGACAATCTGGCTTCATGACAGCAGAGAATCAGTCTGCATGTCATAGCAGAGAATGAGGCTTCACGTCACCCACCACTGCAACAGTCCATTGGCATATATTTAGGCCTAGCACACAGGCAGAGGAGAGGTTCATTCAACTATGGGTAGCCTCGCAGTATAATGGTAAAATGAAAATAAAAATAGGATTGAATGAGGAAGTGCCCTGGAGTCCAATAATATATGGTTATGGGGAGGTAGTTAATGTCTAATCTGGACAAGGGACGGACAGGTCCTGTGGGATCCATGCCTGGTTCATTTTTATGAACGTCAGCTTGTCCACATTGGCTGTAGACAGGCGGCTGCGTTTGTCTGTAATGACGCCCCCTGCCGTGCTGAATACACGTTCAGACAAAACGCTGGCTGCCGGGCAGGCCAGCACCTCCAAGGCATAAAAGGCTAGCTCTGGCCACGTGGACAATTTAGAGACCCAGAAGTTGAATGGGGCCGAACCATCAGTCAGTACGTGGAGGGGTGTGCACACGTACTGTTCCACCATGTTAGTGAAATGTTGCCTCCTGCTAACACGTTGCGTATCAGGTGGTGGTGCAGTTAGCTGTGGCGTGTTGACAAAAGTTTTCCACATCTCTGCCATGCTAACCCTGCCCTCAGAGGAGCTGGCCGTGACACAGCTGCCTTGGCGACCTCTTGCTCCTCCTCTGCCTTGGCCTTGGGCTTCCACTTGTTCCCCTGTGACATTTGGGAATGCTCTCAGTAGCGCGTCTACCAACGTGCGCTTGTACTCGCGCATCTTCCTATCACGCTCCAGTGCAGGAAGTAAGGTGGGCACATTGTCTTTGTAGCGTGGATCCAGCAGGGTGGCAACCCAGTAGTCCGCACAGGTTAAAATGTGGGCAACTCTGCTGTCGTTGCGCAGGCACTGCAGCATGTAGTCGCTCATGTGTGCCAGGCTGCCCAGGGGTAAGGACAAGCTGTCCTCTGTGGGAGGCGTATCGTCATCGTCCTGCCTTTCCCCCCAGCCACGCACCAGTGATGGACCCGAGCTGCGTTGGGTGCCACCCCGCTGTGACCATGCTTCATCCTCATCCTCCTCCACCTCCTCCTCATCCTCGTCCTCCTCGTCCTCCAGTAGTGGGCCCTGGCTGGCCACATTTGTACCTGGCCTCTGCTGTTGCCAAAAACCTTCCTCTGAGTCACTTCGAAGAGACTGGCCTGAAAGTGCTAAAAATGACCCCTCTTCCTCCTCCTCCTCCTCCTCCTCCTGGGCCACCTCCTCTTCCATCATCGCCCTAAGTGTTTTCTCAAGGAGACATAGAAGTGGTATTGTAACGCTGATAACGGTGTCATCGCCACTGGCCATGTTGGTGGAGTACTCGAAACAGCGCAACAGGGCACACAGGTCTCGCATGGAGGCCCAGTCATTGGTGGTGAAGTGGTGCTGTTCTGTAGTGCGACTGACCCGTGCGTGCTGCAGCTGAAACTCCACTATGGCCTGCTGCTGCTCGCACAGTCTGTCCAGCATGTGCAAGGTGGAGTTCCACCTGGTGGGCACGTCGCATATGAGGCGGTGAGCGGGAAGGCCGAAGTTACGCTGTAGCGCAGACAGGCGAGCAGCAGCAGGATGTGAACGCCGGAAGCGCGAACAGACGGCCCGCACTTTATGCAGCAGCTCTGACATGTCGGGGTAGTTGTGAATGAACTTCTGCACCACCAAATTCAGCACATGCGCCAAGCAAGGGTTGTGCGTCAAATTGGCTAGTCCCAGAGCTGCAACGAGATTTCGCCCATTATCACACACCACCAGGCCGGGCTTGAGGCTCACCGGCAGCAACCACTCGTCGGTCTGTTGTTCAATACCCCGCCACAACTCCTGTGCGGTGTGGGGCCTGTCCCCCAAACATATGAGTTTCAGAATGGCCTGCTGACGTTTACCCCGGGCTGTGCTGAAGTTGGTGGTGAAGGTGTGTGGCTGACTGGATGAGCAGGTGGAAGAAGAGGAGGAGGAAGCCGAGAAGGAGGAGGTGGCAACAGGAGGCAAAGAATGTTGCCTTGCGATCCTTGGCGGCGGAAGGACGTGCGCCAAACAGCTCTCCGCCTGGGGCCCAGCTGCCACTACATTTACCCAGTGTGCAGTTAGGGAGATATAGCGTCCCTGGCCGTGCTTACTGGTCCACGTATCTGTGGTTAGGTGGACCTTGCTACAGATGGCGTTGCGCAGTGCACACTTGATTTTATCGGATACTTGGTTGTGCAGGGAAGGCACGGCTCTCTTGGAGAAGTAGTGGCGGCTGGGAACAACATACTGTGGGACAGCAAGCGACATGAGCTGTTTGAAGCTGTCTGTGTCCACCAGCCTAAATGACAGCATTTCATAGGCCAGTAGTTTAGAAATGCTGGCATTCAGGGCCAGGGATCGAGGGTGGCTAGGTGGGAATTTACGCTTTCTATCAAATGTTTGTGAGATGGAGAGCTGAACGCTGGCGTGTGACATGGTTGAGACGCTTGGTGACGGAGGTGGTGGTGGTGGTGTTGGTGGTACATCCCCTGTTTGCTGGGCGGCAGGTGCCAACGTTCCTCCAGAGGCGGAGGAAGAGGCCGAGGCGGCAGCAGCAGAATAGGCCGAGGCGGCAGCAGCAGAAGAGGTAGCAGGGGGAGCCTGAGTGACTTCCTTGGTTTTAAGGTGTTTACTCCACTGCAGTTCATGCTTTGCATGCAGGTGCCTGGTCATGCAGGTTGTGCTCAGGTTCAGAACGTTAATGCCTCGCTTCAGGCTCTGATGGCACAGCGTGCAAACCACTCGGGTCTTGTCGTCAGCACATTGTTTGAAGAAGTGCCATGCCAGGGAACTCCTTGAAGCTGCCTTTGGGGTGCTCGGTCCCAGATGGCGGCGGTCAGTAGCAGGCGGAGTCTCTTGGCGGCGGGTGTTCTGCTTTTGCCCACTGCTCCCTCTTTTGCTACGCTGTTGGCTCGGTCTCACCACTGCCTCTTCCTCCGAACTGTGAAAGTCAGTGGCACGACCTTCATTCCATGTGGGGTCTAGGACCTCATCGTCCCCTGCATCGTCTTCCACCCAGTCTTGATCCCTGACCTCCTGTTCAGTCTGCACACTGCAGAAAGACGCAGCAGTTGGCACCTGTGTTTCGTCATCATCAGAGACATGCTGAGGTGGTATTCCCATGTCCTCATCATCAGGAAACATAAGTGGTTGTGCGTCAGTGCATTCTATGTCTTTTACCGCTGGGGAAGGGCTAGGTGGATGCCCTTGGGAAACCCTGCCAGCGGAGTCTTCAAACAGCATAAGAGACTGCTGCATAACTTGAGGCTGAGACAGTTTCCCTGGTATGCATGGGGGTGATGTGACAGACTGATGGGGTTGGTTTTCAGGCGCCATCTGTGCGCTTTCTGCAGAAGACTGGGTGGGAGATAATGTGAACGTGCTGGATCCACTGTCGGCCACCCAATTGACTAATGCCTGTACCTGCTCAGGCCTTACCATCCTTAGAACGGCATTGGGCCCCACCATATATCGCTGTAAATTCTGGCGGCTACTGGGACCTGAGGTAGTTGGTACACTAGGACGTGTGGATGTGGCAGAACGGCCACGTCCTCTCCCAGCACCAGAGGGTCCACTAACACCACCACGACCATGTCCACGTCCGCGTCCCTTACTAGATGTTTTTCTCATTGTTATGGTTCACCACAACAACAAATATATTATTTGGCCCAATGTATTGTATTCAAATTCAGCGGGATATAAATTTGAGGCCTAGTATTTAGGCGCTGGGTGACCGGTATGGATTTAGTGACAGAATTAGACTTGGAAATGCACAGAAGCGTGTGTGTGTGAAGTTATTCTGAATGACCCAATGTGCACCTTGAATATTATATACCCTTTTAGGGATAGATTTCAAATAGCTCTGATATAGCAGAAACCACTAAATTATGAAATTGCTAAATTGGGAATTGTATTTCAACCCAGAACAAGAAATGTGCATGAACGGACACTAAATAACTCGCCCAGCTACAGCACTAAGGACAGATTTAGCAGGATATAAATTTGAGGCCTAGTATTTAGGCGCTGGGTGACAGGTATGGGTTTAGTGACAGAATTAGACTTGGAAATACACAGTAGCGGGTGTGTGTGAAGTTATTCTGAATGTCCCTATGTGCACCTTCAATATGATCTACCCTTTTAGGGATAGATTTCAAATAGCTCTGATATAGCAGAAACCACTAAATTATGAAATTGCTAAATTGGGAATTGTATTTCAACCCAGAACAAGAAATGTGCTTGAACGGACACTAAATAACTCGCCCAGCTACAGCACTAACGAGAGATTTAGCAGGATATAAATTTGAGGCCTAGTATTTAGGCGCTGGGTGACAGGTATGGGTTTAGTGACAGAATTAGACTTGGAAATACACAGTAGCGGGTGTGTGTGAAGTTATTCTGAATGACCCAATGTGCACCTTGAATATTATATACCCTTTTAGGGATAGATTTCAAATAGCTCTGATATAGCAGAAACCACTAAATTATGAAATTGCTAAATTGGGAATTGTATTTCAACCCAGAACAAGAAATGTGCTTGAACGGACACTAAATAACTCGCCCAGCTACAGCACTAACGAGAGATTTAGCAGGATATAAATTTGAGGCCTAGTATTTAGGCGCTGGGTGACAGGTATGGGTTTAGTGACAGAATTAGACTTGGAAATACACAGTAGCGGGTGTGTGTGAAGTTATTCTGAATGACCCAATGTGCACCTTGAATATTATATACCCTTTTAGGGATAGATTTCAAATAGCTCTGATATAGCAGAAACCACTAAATTATGAAATTGCTAAATTGGGAATTGTATTTCAACCCAGAACAAGAAATGTGCTTGAACGGACACTAAATAACTCGCCAAGCTACAGCACTAACGAGAGATTTAGCAGGATATAAATTTGAGGCCTAGTATTTAGGCGCTGGGTGACAGGTATGGGTTTAGTGACAGAATTAGACTTGGAAATACACAGTAGCGGGTGTGTGTGAAATTATTCTGAATGACCCAATGTGCACCTTGAATATTATATACCCTTTTAGGGATAGATTTCAAATAGCTCTGATATAGCAGAAACCACTAAATTATGAAATTGCTAAATTGGGAATTGTATTTCAACCCAGAACAAGAAATGTGCTTGAACGGACACTAAATAACTCGCCCAGCTACAGCACTAACGAGAGATTTAGCAGGATATAAATTTGAGGCCTAGTATTTAGGCGCTGGGTGACAGGTATGGGTTTAGTGACAGAATTAGACTTAGAAATACACAGTAGCGGGTGTGTGTGAAGTTATTCTGAATGACCCAATGTGCACCTTGAATATTATATACCCTTTTAGGGATAGATTTCAAATAGCTCTGATATAGCAGAAACCACTAAATTATGAAATTGCTAAATTGGGAATTGTATTTCAACCCAGAACAAAAAATGTGCTTTGACGGACACTAAATAACTTTCCCAGCCACAACAGGACAGCGGTAACGAGAGATTTAGCGGGATATAAATTTGAGGCCTAGTATTTAGGCGCTGGGTGACCGGTATGGATTTAGTGACAGAATTAGACTGGGATATGGCCAAAAAATAACCACACTATTGCTGGTTAAATGCACTTGGTGATGGGCGCAGCTTGCCCCTGATGTAGTATATGGCCAAAAAATGAACAGACTATTGCTGGTTAAATGCACTTGGTGTCACAGCTTGACCAACCACACTACTGAGGGTTAAATGCACTTGGTGACGGGCGCAGCTTGCCCCTGATTTAGTATATGGCCAAAAAATGAACAGACTATTGCTGGTTAAATGCACTTGGTGTGATAGCTTGACCAACCACACTACTGAGGGTTAAATGCACTTGGTGTGACAGTTTCACCCTGATGTAGGCTTTAGCCAAAAAACAACCACACCATTGAGGGTTAAATGCACTTGGTCGCAGCTTGTGCTGGCGCACCACAAGACACAAAATGGCCGCCGATCACCCCAGAAAAATGTGACTGACAAACGGTCTGGGCAGCCTAAAAACAGTGAGCAATTGAGGATCAGCAGCTCAATGATCCACAGCTGCAGATCGATCAGTTAATCAAGTCCTTTGGAGGAGTTAATCTGCCTAATCTCGCCCTACTGTCGCAGCCGCAACCTCTCCATACGCTAATCAGAGCAGAATGACGGGCGGCGCTATGTGACTCCAGCTTAAATAGAGGCTGGGTCACATGGTGCTCTGGCCAATCACAGCCATGCCAATAGTAGGCATGGCTGTGATGGCCTCTTGGGGCAAGTAGTATGACGCTTGTTGATTGGCTGCTTTGCAGCCTTTCAAAAAGCGCCAAGAAAGCGTCACAAAAGCGCGAAGAAAGCGACGAACACCGAACCCGAACCCGGACTTTTACGAAAATGTCCGGGTTCGGGTCCGTGTCACGGACACCCCAAAATTCGGTACGAACCCGAACTATACAGTTCGAGTTCGCTCATCCCTAGTTTCTACCACTAGACTACCTACGATGTGTGAACACGGTCTGAGAGGTGCTGATATGCAACTTACAGCCAAGCTCCCACATACCTCCATAGTGAAATCACTCATGTAGTGGAAGAGATGATAAGGCTGTAAGCCCCCCTTTAACAGGCCATGTTACACAGGCTACGAGGTACAACAGAATGCTACCAGAAGTACACAATGGCACATTCTAAACATATCAAGAAAAATAACTAAAATAAGGTGGCCTAAATGGGAGGAAATGCTCAAAAACCTCAAACACTGTAGCGTGTTTATAACCGGGGAGAAAAATGTAGATGAAATTTCAGAATTTAACTTTTTTGGCAGATTTTACATTTTAATCCATTTTTTTTCGCTAACAAAGCAAGGATCAACAGCCAAATAAAATTCAATATTTATTACTGTGATTCTGTAGTTTACAGAAACACCCCATATGTAGTTGTAAACTGCTGTATGGGCACACGGCAGGGCATAGAACAAAAGGAATGCCATATGGTTTTTGAAAGGCAGATTTCACTAGGAAAATTTTAAGTTGCCATGTCACATTTGAAGGCCCCCCTGATGCACCCCTAGAGTAGAAACTCCCAAAAAATACCTCATTTTGGAAACTACGAGATAAGGTGGCAGTTTTGTTGGTACTATTTTAGGCTACATATGATTTTTGTTTGCTCTACATTACACTTTTAGTGAGGCAAGGTAACAAAAAATAGCTGTTTTGGCACCGTTTTAATTTTTTTCTATTTACAATGTTGATCTGACAGGTTAGATCATGTGGTGTTTTTATAGAGCAGGTTGTTGCGGACGCGACAATACCAAATATGACTACTTTTTGTGTTTGTTTGTTTCAGTTTTACATAATAAAGCATTTAAAATGTCTCCATAGTCTGAGACCCATAGTTTTTTTTTATTTCTTGGGCGATTTACGGGCTCATTTTTTGCGGGATGAGGTGACGTTAGATTGGTTTCTATTCTGGGGGGCATATGCCGTTTTGATCGCTTGTTGTTGCACTTTTAGTGATGTAAGGTGACACCGTTTTTAATTTCTTTTTTGACTGTGTTCACCTAAGGGGTTGTGATATTTTTATATAGCCAGTCGATGGACATGGCGATACCTAATATGTCTACTTTTCTTATTTTCCCTATTTTTTACTATACTGTAACACTTTTTTCGCTGTTTTACTTTTTATATTGTCCGACTGTGAGACTTCACGTTTTCAGGGTTTGATCCCTGTTTCAATTCAGTGCAATACATAATGTATTGTACTGAATTGAACTGTCAGCGTCTTACACAGTCAGCGCTGACCACTGCATATGAAAGGGTTAATACACCGGCATCACCGCATACAGCAATGCCGGCGGATGCAGCAGGGGTCTGGCTATCAGTAACAGCTGGGCCCGTGCTGCGGTTCGGGTGGGTGCAGCTCCTGCACCCACTCGATCACATCACGTACATGCACGTGGGAATGCGGTAAGGCACCACATTCCCCCACGTACATGTATGTGATTTTGCGGGAAGGGGTTAACCAAGAGAGATACTGTTCAATTAGTCCCTGCACTCTCTATATGCTCTCCCTATAGTGTGCAAAAGGTCTCTCTATAATCTCCCTACACTGTCCCTGCACTGTCCTTTCTTAATCACTGTCCCTAAAAGCTTGTCATTTTTCTTTCTATGATCAGTCCACATCTTCTCGCGTTCCCAGAAGATGTATTTAGGTCCTTTTTGTACTCTTTTGATGAGCTCACCCTCACAACCTCCTCTAGGAAGTGAGTTCTCACTGCTCTTACAGTAAAGAATATCTGCCTATGACGATCAAGAACAATTTTTTCCCTATGGCTAATCCATGCAGATGGGTTGTTTCTCATGTATCTGAAGTTTTAGAATTTCCTTTAAAAGTACACAAATAGTTTATAAAAAAATATAGATTTAGTGATTTTTTTTTTTAAGACTAAACACTTTGAGGAGCTCTTTACAGAGGTCAGTAATATGGTGGCTCTAAATTGTGCATGGAGGACTTTCTTCTTCGCTCAAAAATCATACTCTGAGCGGACACCGAACAGACCCCATTATAGTCTATGGGGTCTTTAGGCTCCTTTACGCTCAGTTAGGTCTCAGTTATCTGCAGAATCCGTCCTTTCCGTTCTCCTGCTCCTCAATGAAGCCGGAGAACGGAAAGGAGAAATGGTGATGTGAAAGGAGCCTTAGCCTGTTCTGTTAAAAGGAAGAATGCATCTGCAATGTACAGTAATATATTTTATGTGTATAATACAAAGTGAAATATATTAGTGTAGCAACAATTAGAAACTTAAATATTCTTCTCACGTCTCTCAACTGCAGTCAACTGAAGTATTTCATAAATAAATGAATGGAGGCAGAAATTCATGCTTCACTATCAGCTTCCTCATTACACCTGTCTAGTGCTGCTATGGAACAAGATTTACTGATTTGTAATAAGGATAAAAACATAGATTGAAATCTAAATAAATAAATTAAATAAAAAAATTTGAGACGTCTTTGACATTAGAAGGGTTTTCCAAGACTTCACAACTGAACAGTATCAGATCCATGAGGGTATGACACCCAGGACTCTGCCCATCAGCTGTTTGAAAAGGCACTGGCACTCTCAGTAGCGCCGCAGCTTTCTTCCTGCTCACCAAGCACAGCGTTGTACATTGTATAGAGACCCTTATTGGTATAGCAGCTCAGCCCCATTTGCTACAGATGAAACACCATGTTTAATGTGACAGGTTCCCTTTAATAACCTTCAGGGAGTAAAGCTTGCTTTTTGTCTAAACTCCATGGACTATTTGCAGGCATTGATACACTTTACCTCACTAGAACCTGCTATTTAAGTCCCATACTACAGAGGTAATCGAGCTAAAATTGACTCTGCTAATACATTGCAGTGTAATCTCGGTTATCTCTTGACAAAAGCCATTGAACTACATTGACACTAGACAATGATCGATATTAGAGATGAGCGAATCAAAGCTGATGAAGTGGAATTCGATTTGAATTTTAGGAAAAATTTGATTTGCAACTAATGGGAATTTCCTCGCGCTTCGAGGTAACGAATAGCAATTTTTCCTAAAATGGCGGCTACATGTGTGAGGACATGGGGCAAGGAACTCTGGGAAGGTAGGCTGGCCCATAATGCCATGCCTGCAGGCAATCAGCAGCCATCCAGCCCTGTGATGTCACAGCCCTATAAATACGGCGGCCATCTTAGAGTCAGACATTTTCCAGCGTTCAGAGTGCAGGGACAGACGTGAGAAGGTGCTAGGGAAAGCAATTGGAAAAACCACATTGTGAAAAAAAACTGAAAAAAAGATTTATAAGTGCAGGGAAAGGATAGGGAGGAATCATTTCACAGCATCTTAGTGCAAGAAGAGACGTCAAAAGGCGCTAGGAACAATGTCAGAAAAGCGATTTAGAAGTGCAGGGAAAGGATAGGGAGGAATCAAAAAATTATAATTGATGGCCTGCTGATGACCCTCAAAAACATTCGGAGCAAGGGCACAGACGGGCCTATAATGCAAACGCTTGTATCTGTTCAGAACGGATCCGTTTGCATTACCATGAACCATGGTGTCCGCCTCCAGAGCGGAATGGAGGCTGAACGGAGGCAAACTGATGCATTCTGAATGGATCCTTATCCTTGCATTGGGGCTAAACTGATCCGTTTTGGGCCACTTGTGAGAGCCCTGAACTGGATCTCACAAGCGGACCCAGAAACGTCAGTGTGAAAGTAGCCTAAAACATTAGGGGCGAGGGCCTGCTGCTGCATTGGTGACTCTATAAAACCTCAGGGCGATTGCACGTCCCTGTGACGGAGATGATACATTCAGTTGTCTGCTCTATCAACTTTCGATGTTCTTTTCTGCGCCTACCATGGTGATCACGGGTAAAGGGGAATCAAAGTTCGATGCCGGAGAGGGAGCCTGAGAAATGGCTACCACATCCAAGGGAGGTCAATGGCTGAAATCAGATTGGCTGTTGTTGCCTTGCCTCTTTTTTCCTAATTGTGAATCACTAGAGAGGGTTGGTCAAGTTATTAAAGCACAAGCGTTCAAGGAAGGCAGCAGGCGCGCGGCAATTACCCACTCCCGACTCGGGGAGGTAGTGACGATAAATAACAAGAGGCTCTGTTATAGGAATGAGTACACTTTCCTTTAATGAGGATCTATTAGAGAGCAAGTCTGGTGCCATCAGGCCGACTTGCTCCCGGCCTCGACAACGTTCACCCAGTGTGCCGTCATGGTGAGGATTGTGTTGACCAGACTCTTGTCTACTGAGACTGGACTTGTAGGTGAGGGCCTGTTAACACTTTGTTGACTTTAGATAACTTCTAGGCAATCGCACGTCCCCGTGACGGCAACGATCCATTTGGAGCTTCTGGTATAGCATTGTTTTGCTTGTCCTCTCCACCAGAGGAATGAGAGATGAGAAGTTCAAGAAGGGTGAACAACTAGTAATCTGTGTCTAAAATGCGTATAATGCGTGGGTTGTGGGAAAGGCAGCCTAACATGAAGTCAGCCATGTGTGCCAGAGTACCAACAGGCAAGACTTCGCTGTCATCATTAGAAGGTGAGCTGACCCTGTAAAACATTATTTGCAAGGGCCTGCAAGTGAGCTGATCCTTTAAAACATATGCGAGGGCCTGCAGGTGAGCTGACCCTGTAAAACATTATATGCGAGGGCCTGCAGTTGAGCTGACCCTGTAAAACATTATATGCGAGGGCCTGCAGTTCAGCTGACCCTGTAAAACATTATATGCGAGGGCCTGCCGGTGAGCTGACCCTGTAAAACATTATATGCAAGGGCCTGCAGGTGAGCTGACCCTGTAAAAAATTATATGCGAGGGCCTGCAGGTGAGCTGACCCTGTAAAAAATTATATGCGAGGGCCTGCAGGTGAGCTGACCCTGTAAAAAATTATATGTGAAGGCATTATATGCGACGAATAAGAATGTTTATATGATGGAAGAGGAGGATAAGAAAAGGAAGATTTAACCATATACCCTTTTATGTGGTGGAAGGGGTGCATGGGAATACAGTGTATTGAACACATTTCAAGTGCCTTTGTTCATCAGCTTTCCTGTGGTGTAGTCGAGAAGTCTGGGGCAATCCAGGCCTTGTTCATCTTTGTATGAGTCAACCTGTCAGCAGGTTCAGTTGACAGGCTGATATGCTTGTCTGTTATAATGCCACCAGCAACACTAAATACACGCTCAGACAAAACGCTGGCGACAGGGCAGGCCAGCACCTCCAAGGCGTAGAGCGCCAGTTCGTGCCACGTGTCCAGCTTGGACACCCAGTAGTTGTAAGGCACTGAGGGATCACTGAGGACGCTGACATGGTCTGCTACGTACTCCTTCACCATCTTCCAAAACTTTTCCCTCCTTGTGACACTAGGCTGCGCATCAGGGTGAGGGTGCTGGCGGGGTGTCATGAAACTGTCCCAGGCCTTGGAGAGTGTTGCCCTGCTGTGTGTTCCCCTTGTCTCCCCTCCTCGGTTGCCCAAGGAAGTACAGACTCTGCCGCCAGTGTTGTCAGATGGAAATTTTTGGAGCAATTTTTCAACAAATTCACCTGAGGAATGAGAGATGAGAAGTTCTCTTTGTAGCGGGGTTCGATAAGGGTGAACACCGAGTAATCCGTGTTGTCTAAAATGCGTATAACGCACGGGTCGCAGGAAAGGCAGCCTAACATGAAGTCAGCCATGTGTGCCAGAGTACCAACAGGCAAGACTTTGCTGTCGTCATCAGGATGATGACTGTCCATCTCCTCATCCTCTTCCTTCTCTTCTGCCCACCCACGCTGAACAGATAGAATTAAACTTCTAATTCGCGCTGAGAAGATGGACGAAGGGTGGTCTGGCTATCACCCTGTTTAATGTCTTCTTCCCCCATTTACACCTCTTCCACATGCAAAGCGTCATCCTTAATTGTGAGCAGGGAGCTTTTGAATAGACACAGAAGTGGAATGGTTACACTGATAATAGCGTTATCGCCGCTAACCATATGTGTTGATTCCTCAAAGTTTCTTAAAACCTCACAGAGGTCAGACATCCATGCCCACTCCTCGCTTCTGATAAGCGAAAGCTGACTGGAAAGGCGACGACCATTTGGCAGCTGGTATTCCACTACTGCCCTCTGCTGCTCACAAAGCCTGGCCAACATGTGGAACGTCGAGTTCCAGCAAATGCTCACGTCGCACGACAGCCGGTGAGCTGGCAATTTAAAGCGCTGCTGCAGCGTTGACAGACCGGCGGAAATGTGCACACATGCGGCGCACTTTCACCAGTAGCTCAGGTAAATTGGGGTAGGTTTTGAGAAACCGCTGAACCATTAAGTTTATGATGTGGGCTAGGCATGGGATGTGTGTGAGCTTGCTGAGATCCAAAGCTGCCACCAAGTTATGGCCATTATCACAAACAACCATGCCTGGTTGTAGGTTGAATGGCGAGAGCCATATCTCAGTCTCGTCTATTATCCCCTGCAACAACTCTGCAGCGGTGTGCTGTTTGTCCCCTAAGCATATCAGCTTCATCACAACTTGTTAACTCTTCCCCACTTTAGTGCTACACTGCTTCCAGCTACCTGCTGATGGCTGACTGGTGCTGCACGCAAATTATTCAGAGGTGGAAGTGGAGGAGGAGGCGGAGGAGGAGAAGTGAGGGTTGGAGCCACTAACATAGGTGCTGGCGGAAACCCTGATGTAATTAGGGCCCACAATCCTTGGCATCGGCAGCACCTGTGCCATCCCGGCCTCCACAATGTTCACCCAGTGTGCCGTCAGGGAAATGTAGCATTCCTGGCCAAATGCACTTGTCCATGTGTCAGTGATTAAGTGGACCTTCCCAGTAACTGCTTTGGTCAGGGCACGTGTGACGTTTCGGGGCACATGTTGGTGTACGGCGGGCATGGCACACCTTGAAAAATAGTGGTGGCTGGGGACAAAGTATTGCGGGACGGACGCCAATATAAGACTGCGGAAGGCTTCAGTGTCCACAAGCCTAAATGGCAACATTCCCAGGGCCACTAATTTTGAAAGGTGCGCATTTAGTGCTATGGCCTGTGGGTGGGTGGCTGGGTATTTGCGCTTGCATTCAAATGCCTGGGGTAATGACCTTTAGACGCTGTGCTGGAACAGGGAAGTGGATGTGGTCTCTGATGGTGCTTGCAAAGGTCCAGGGGCAAGGTGGGAGGCATCCTCGTCTGTGCCTTCGACAGGCTATTGGCCAGCACGTACTATAGGGGAAGAGGAGGCAGTGGTGTGACCCGCAGACACAGATTGTGGACCCAGGCGTTCGTCCCACTTATTACGGTGCTTGGATGCCATGTGGCAGATCAAGCTGGTGGTGGTGAGGTTGCTAGTGTTCACGCCCCAGCTCATTTTGATGTGGCACAGGTTGCAAACTACTATTCTTTTGTCTATCGCACTTTTCTCAAAAAAGCGGCATACTGCGGAACAGCTACTCCTTGGCAAGGGAGATTTCTGCAAGGGGGTGCTCTGTGGAACAGTTGCGGGCCTTCTTCCTTTTGCCACCCCACTGCCTCTTCCAGCCTTTTGCGGTGCTACAGATCCCTCCCCCTCTGTACTGCTGTCCTCGCTCGGCTTTCCACCTTATCAGGTTGGGTCAGTGACCTCATCGTACACCACCTCCTCTTCCTAACCACAACCTCTGTGATTGACAACTGTGTCTCATCCTCTTCATCAACCTCTTGAGACAGTAATTGCGGTTGACTCATTGGCAACTGTGTCTCATCCTCTTCATCAACCTCTTGAGACAGTAATTGCAGTTGACTCATTGGCAACTGTGTCTCATCATCATCCACCTCATTAAACACTAATTGCCATTCCCCACTGTCATGTTCTTGTGACTGTGGATGCTCAAGAGGTTTGGAATCAGAGCACAAGATCTCATGTCTAGTGTTGAGCAGGAGGTGTCATATTCAATTTCGTGATATTTCGCGAATATTCACTTGAATATTCGTCTTATATTCGTCGAAATCGAATATTCGTCATTATTGTATTTATCGCGATTAATATCGCGATTCTTAAGCTTAGAATTAGAAGTTATAAATTATAACTTCTAATTGCCTTATAACTTAATAATAAGGCAACTTTCCTATTCTTTAATGTTGGAGATCTAGATTTAACATGAATATAGCGCTATATTCTATGTCTTTGTTAATAAAAGAATCAAGATAGCAAAGTATTCTTTATTCTACATCAATGAAGATAGCGAAGTATTCTACATCAACGAAGATAGCGGAGTATTCTACATCTTCCTCAATTTAAGTTATTATCGCATTACGCGATAATGACAACTACGTAATTATAGAGTAAAGCAATATATCTTCCTATGTTGTCCCAATACAGCATTGAAATCCTCCACAAAAGTTAGCATAACACCGTATTAAAGTTACTATCGCATTACGTGATGACAACTTGCGATTACAGCTTAGGCGATTTTGATAATGGTGGTATTGGGAGAATTAATGGTCGGATATAACGAATATAGTACTATATCTAAGAATAGTGGATTGTAAAAGATGGATTCGCAATGCAGCTAATAATAATAGCAAATATGATCGCATTGCGATTACAAATTAGCACTGCTAGATTCCATATTCGTTAACTTCGTTAATTCTAGCAAGCTGACCCATTCCATTAGAGACCCAGCAGCAGCTACAAGTTAAAATCGCAATGCGATTAATATAACTTAGTCAAAACGAAATATTCTCCATCTTCGCTAATTCAATGAAGCCAACCATTGTAAACCAGGTACAAGTTAAAATCGTTATGCGATTTATTCAAGTTATATTATTCGCATTGCGATTGCAACTTGATTCTCACATCCGACAGCACATTCTAGCATGGAAGCGTTCCCATGGTGATGGGGACGCTCCATGTGCACGGGAAGTAGATAGAGGCGGCAACGGGCACTGACTTGAGTGGGCAGGGAGCAAGGAATCCTTTCTTAAAAGTACTGCTTTTGGACAAAGCTAGGGTAACAATAAAAAAATAAAAAAAACAAATATTCGAAATAACGAATAATATAGCACTATATTCGAAATATTCGCAAATTAGCGAAGTGCCGATATTCGAATATTCAAGCTCAACACTACTCATGTCCCTCTTTAAGCGTGCTTGGCGAGAGGGCCAAATCAAGTAATGGCGATAAAAAGAGATCCTCTTGCAGCATTTTGGTGTCCATCTGATGAAACTGAGCCAAACGGATCCGTTCTGACACACAATGTAAGTTAATGGGGATGGATCCATTTTCTATGACACAATCTGGCACAATAGAAAACGGATCCGTCTTCCATTGACTTTCAATGGTGTTCAAGACGGATCCATTTTGGCTATGTTAAAGATAATACAAATGGATCCGTTCTGAACGGATGCAGACGGTTGTATCATCTGAACAGATCCATCCATGATGGATCCGCACAAAACGCAAGTGCGAAAGTAGCCTAACTTGGCCCCATCTCTAAAGACTAATATAAGCACTCGAAATAAGAGACTGTGACGTATCTCGTGACCAGTCATGTAGGCCAGCGGGAGAAATAAAAGCGCGTCCGCGGTTGCTAGGTTGCGCTCTACACCACGGACGCCAGGAGACCCTCTGCCATCTTGACGCAGGACTACCACATACAGTGCCTAATCCACATACAGGCACTTTAAATGGCAACCATGGCCATATATTGGAGCTGATACTAATTCTGAACTTAGGCTCTCTACATGTTTTGCATATCTTTTAGTTGGTTGTGTCACACATCTATTGCTGTGTATCCTTGTACTGAGCTCCTGCTGCAAAATGTAATCTGTTCTTTGCTGATATACAAGTAAATGACTGGCTGTTGTCCATCAACTCTCCCCTACATTACTATTTACAGCGCTTCACCTCTATATAGGTATCTTAATTGATGATTATTACCACACACTGGGGGGCATTATTAAACAATGGCTGATGGTTATTTGTACATTATTTGTGGCTGTGATATACGTCTACTGCTGTCCATCTTTTGATTGATATATCGGGGTACTTGGCTCCTGCACGACAGCATCATCTGTCTTTATCTAGCTGAGACGCAAGTGGACGATTGGTTTAGTTTTAGCAGTTCTCCCCTTCATAGGGAGACTGCACCATACTAATGAGCTGTTATAGACATTTGATATATCTATTTTTTAAAATCTGGTATATCCAATCCTGGTATCTAAACTGGAAACTCCTTATGGTTTGTTCAATGTGTTTTCAGATCTAAGTCTTTATCTGATCCTGGTTAGGTATTTACCTAACATGTCCCCTGATGAGCCCAACTATAATATGGGTGAAACGCGTCTGAACGATGATGTGATAAACCAACACGGCGTCTTTTTGTTATAGTATACATTTTCCATCTATCTGTAATCAGGATCGGTTTACAGGAGTGATATAAAAACCTGGATTCTTCTTAACTTTATTTTTTGTGTGTTTTGTTTTCCATTTCAATATATTGTGCTGTAGTGATGATTTTCTTGGTCAGTATATATTAGCTGGTAGCTCTATCCCCTATTCAGGGCCATCCTAGGGCGCTCAGGAGGTTCCTGATGCGGGATCGCCCCTGTCGGGCCGCCATTCCGTTTGTAGGCAGGGCATGATAGATATAGGGCCAGCTCTAGGGTCAGAACCCATAGTTAAATATATTTGGCCCATACCCGCCTACCCGTGTCCCTAAGTGCAGAGTATTGACTCATTTATATTATATTTTTTCTTAGTTTTTTCACTTTTTTCTTGAATTCATTATATATATATTTTTTTTATGGTATATAATAAAGGCTATGCTTTAGGGGTGATAGTCTGTGACTGCTGATATTTCTATATACCACCTGCCATAATATTATACCCACAGACGGGTCCTTGTCTGAACTGTGAAATCCTATTTCAGTACAAAAAAGGAAAAATATATACACATTTCACTTCTGCAGTTATATGTGGTAAAAGCGTTTAGTGTCCTATTTCAATACAAAAAGGAAAAAAATATACACACTTCACTGGTGCATTCATTTATGCTAAAAGCGTTTACTAGCCTATTTCAGTACAGAAAGAAAAATATATTCGCACTTCACCGGTGCAGTTATTTCTGGTAAAATCTTTACTGGCCTATTTCAGTACAAAAATAAAAATATATTCTCAGTTCACTTCTGCAGTTATATGTGTTGAAAGCGTTGAATGTCAGACAAAGAAGTGCCATGCCATGCACAGAGGAGGGGAAGAGGCCTAAATGTTTCTGGTGCAGGCTCAGATCGCAGCAGAGTAAGGGGGCGTGGCAGCAGGAGTCGCAGTGAGAGGCCTGAGCTCCCAGTGTCATCTTGCGGGCGTGTCTTGACCAGCAACCCAGCAGTTCTTGATTGGTTAACTCGGTCATCCAATTCATCCCAAGTGACATCCGACACCTCAAGCCAACAGTTGGTGGGTTCGTCAGACACAACCCTTAGTTGGCATGGCCCGGGAGCAGGCCTCACCTGTCATCAACCTGCCTCTGTCCTTTTCTGTTCCCTCAGCCAGAGAAGTATTGCATGCTGTAAGCTCAGCTCTACTATACAGCGAGGACGAGCTACTAGAGGACAGTCAGCAGCTACTGCCCAGCCAAGATCTAGAGGAGACATCTGCTGCTTTCTCCGCTAGGCGGGCAAGTAATGATGAGGAGAGTGGCGTGGGAGCGTGTGTTGCAAGTGGTCAGGCTCCTGACCCAGAGACAGTTGAGGAGGACATCAGTGACGTGCAGACTCTACTCGATGATGATGAAGCTGATCGCACTTGGGAGTTGGATACAGAAGGGGCTTCATCATCATCAGGAGAAGGGGGTGGCAGCTTGCCCGTCAGGCAGCGGCAGAGCCAGCAAGGTGGAAGCATGGCTGGGAGTCAGCAGGGTGGCAGCAGTGGGAGGTCGGGGGCCAAACATGCCCGTGGTAGACCACCTGCTTCGCAGCAGTCTACCTGCCCGGGAAGTAGTGGTGCATGGGTTCACAGAGGCAGCGGTGGTAGCAGTCAGTCAGTGCAGACTGTTGGGGGAAAATCACCTACTCGGCTGTGTGGCAGTTTTTTATTAAGCCACTAGAGGAGGTTAACGTGGCCATATGTAGAATATGTGGGTAGAATGTGAAGTGTGGCCAGGGTGCCAATGTTGGCACTACGGCCCTGTGTCAACATATGCAACGTCGCCATGCAGTAGCCTAGGAGAACCGTGGCTCCGATGTGGTGGTCCAGCCTGCTGCAGCTACCGCTGCATCACCCAGTGGCAAGCACCCAGTTTCAGCCAGTCAAGGCTACACCACCTTAGCCGAAGGGAGCTGTCTGCCATTACCATCTTCTGCTGGTCCAGATGCTCCTGCAACTACTCCTCGTCAGTCATTCTGTCAGCAATCGATCACTGAAGTGATTGCCAAGAGACAACAGTATGCATGCACGCATCCAACGGCACAGAAGCTCAAAGTGCTCCTGTCCAAGTTGCTGGTGCTGCAGTCCCTCCCTTTCCAAGTGATGGACTCTGCACCATTCAGAGAACTGATGGCTTTAATTTCTTTGCGAAAAAGGCAGTACCAGCCCTGCACAAATATGTAGAACAGAAGGTGGGCCAGTCCTTGGGCCTGTTGGTGTCTGCCAAAGTGCACGGCAGTGCTGACGTGTTGAGCTGTAACTATGGTCAGGGACAGTACATGTCCTTTACAGCCCACTGGGTGAATGTGTTTCCTGCACAGCCACACCAGCAACTTGGCCAGGTCATGCCGCTTCCGCCTCCACGTTGTCATGCCGTTGGTACTGCAATAATGTCCGCCTCTGCCTCCTTATTCTCCACCATGTCCTCAGCCTCCACTGCAGGGACAAGTCACAGTGACCCTCCAGCATACCACATGTGCAGGGCACGTCGGTGTCACACTGTTCTGCACCTCATCAGGCTTTCTCCACAACAACTGAAAATCGGAACCATGGTGACAGACAACAGGAATAGCATTTTGTCGGCGCTCCGTTAAGGGCTGAGCCATGCTCCCTGCATGGCACACGTGTTCAATCTGGTTGTCAAGCGGTTCCTGAAGTCTTCCACCCATCTGCAAAGGCTGAAAAACCACAATGTGAGGCGCCAGTCGAGGTAGGGAAAGAAGACAATAGCAATATCTGTAAGGTATATATATTCAACCCGTGCGGATCAATACTGATAGTCGCACTGGAAGTATAGAAGTATAAAAGATTAGAACCAATTCTTTGTTTGCTGAATCACGGTAATAACAGTAAATGGGATAGATAACGGGATAAAACCCTGAACATTCAGATCCTGAGTGGATGTCTTGCACAGAAATCAAATAGTAGTAAAAGTACACACTGGTACTACCAGGTTTTGGACCCGTACAGGGCCTATGCATATAAATGGATAAAACAGAATATAATTGATAAAATCAAATGAATAATAATAGTCTCCACTCACTTCACAGGGAGGAAATTTTGAGGGATAAAGCTCAAGACACCCAAAAAAGTTTCATCCCAATCCTGGATCACTTCAAAGGTCTTAGGAAGAGGCGGCAGTTCTAAACTCGGTACTTCTTGCAAATTCCTTTAATTACAAAAACAGCAGGGAAAAAGAGCTCTACGTGTTTCGGGGCACAGAATGAGTCCCCTTCATCAGGAGCAGGATATTACCACATAAAACAAACAGACATTTTATACCTAAGATATGTAGTCAGACAATATGGTGGCAGAATGAGTACATCTGGGTAACGTTAGATGTACCGTATTTTTCGCCCCATAAGACGCACTTTTTTCCCCCCCTGCGTCTTATGGGGCGAATGCTGGCAATTTACATCGCAGACTGCGATGTATTAGTGAGAAGGGACTGTAGTAGGCGGGGACAGTGGCGGGGCCGTGCAGGCACTGTACTCTGGCCCCGCAGCTCAGTATGTACTGTATTATACGTAGTGTTAATCATCAGATGTAAACTAAATAATGATGCGCTCCCCCTGCTCCCCATGTGTGCAATACTTACCGGTACATGTCACGCTCCTGTAGTAAGCACTAGCAGGCAGGCCGGGCGGCCATAACTCACGGAGGTCACGTGCCTGCTCCACCTACTTTATGAATGAAGTAGGCGGAGCAGGCACGTGACCTCCGTGAGTAACGGCCGCCCGGCCTGCCTGCTAGCTGCTAGTGCTTACTACAGGAGCGTGACATGTACCGGTAAGTACGGTACACATGGGGAGCAGGGACAGGCATCATTATTCAGTTTAGATCTGATGATTAACGCTACATATAATACAGTACATACTGAGCTGCGGGGCCAGAGTACAGTGCCTGCATGGCCCCACCGATCTCCCCGCCTACTACAGTCCCACCCTAGGAATCTGTGAATGGGATAATGATGGGGGGGGGGGGTCTGTGGATGGCATTATGATGGGGGATCTGTGGACCATCATAATGCCATCCACAGACCTCCCCATCATAGTGCCATCCACAGCTCCCCCCATAACAGTGCCATCCACAGATCCCCCATATAACAGTGCCATCCACAGATCCCCCATATAACAGTGCCATCCACAGATTCCCCATATAACAGTGCCATCCACAGATTCCCCATATAACAGTGCCATCCACAGATCCCCCCATAACAGTGCCATCCACAGCTCCCCCCATAACAGTGCCATCCACAGATCCCCCATATAACAGTGCCATCCACAGATCCCCCATATAACAGTGCCATCCACAGATCCCCCATATAACAGTGCCATCCACAGATCCCCCATATAACAGTGCCATCCACAAATCCCCCACCCCATAACAGTGCATCATCCACAGATCCCCCATAATAGTGTCATGCACAGACCGCCATTAGTTCAAACCCACCAAAAGCACACCTTTTGGTTAAAAATATTTTTTTTCTTATTTTCCTCCTCAAAAACTTAGGTGCGTCTTATGGGCCGGTGCGTCTTATAGGGCGAAAAATACGGTAACTTCTTTATATAGTAACATCAAACAGGAACTTGGGATAACAGCAGTCAGACACTACCTCAGCCAAGATTCCTCTATGCCAGATACACAAAATAAATTTCTGTTGAATTCAATAGAATTTATTTTATCACACAATTTTTTTCAATTTCAATAACCAATTCTATATCCAAACCAAAGGCACTGCGATGGGGACTAAGTTTGCCCAATTGTATGCAAATCTATTCATGGGGATGTTTGAGAAACAGTTTGGCTTCCTTTCTCACCCCAGAATAAGGTTTTAGAAACGCTACATAGATGACATGTTGTTCATTTGGGAAGGAAGCAGTGAAGAACTCTCACACTTTTTTAATGAGTTTAATATGAATGATTGGGGTCTATCCTTCACCATGGAACAACATCCCACTAAAGCCATCTTTTTGGATATTCATTTAGAATCAGGTTCTGAGATTATTACAACGAAGACGCACTTCAAAAAGGTAGACGCTAACAGCTACCTCGAATTCAAGAGCTGTCATTTCTCTAAATGGAAAATAAATATACCATTTAGTCAAATGAAACGGATCAGAAGGAATTGCTCCGATAATCGAGTTCTACGTTAGCAACTCTCTATTCTCCAGACCCGTTTCAAAGAGAAAGGTTATCCCAGATCCTTAGTCCAGGATTCCGTGAAAAGAACCTTAAAACTAAGCCAAACTGAAGCTCTGTTGCCGAAAAAAACCATGCCAATTCCGAATAAAGCACCACAGTTCAATCTTATCACCCAGTACAACAATAAACACACAGAAATCAGAAAAATCATAACTAGGGATGAGCGAACTCGAACTGTATAGTTCGGGTTCGTACCGAATTTTGGGGTGTCCGTGACACGGACCCGAACCCGGACATTTTCGTAAAAGTCCGGGTTCGGGTTCGGTGTTCGTCGCTTTCTTGGCGCTTTTGTGACGCTTTCTTGGCGCTTTTTGAAAGGCTGCAAAGCAGCCAATCAACAAGCGTCATACTACTTGCCCCAAGAGGCCATCACAGCCATGCCTACTATTGGCATGGCTGTGATTGGCCAGAGCACCATGTGACCCAGCCTCTATTTAAGCTGGAGTCACATAGCGCCGCCCGTCACTCTGCTCTGATTAGCGTAGGGAGAGGTTGCGGCTGCGACAGTAGGGCGAGATTAGGCAGATTAACTCCTCCAAAGGACTTGATTAACTGATCGATCTGCAGCTGTGGATCATTGAGCTGCTGATCCTCAATTGCTCACTGTTTTTAGGCTGCACAGACCGTTTGTCAGTCTCATTTTTCTGGGGTGATCGGCGGCCATTTTGTGTCTTGTGGTGCGCCAGCACAAGCTGCGACCAAGTGCATTTAACCCTCAATGGTGTGGTTGTTTTTTGGCTAAAGCCTACATCAGGGTGAAGCTGTCACACCAAGTGCATTTAACCAGCAATAGTCTGTTCATTTTTTGGCCATATACAAAATCAGGGGCAAGCTGCGCCTGTCACCAAGTGCATTTAACCCTCAATGGTGTGGTTGTTTTTTGGCTAAAGCCTACATCAGGGTGAAGCTGTGACACCAAGTGCATTTAACCAGCAATAGTCTGTTCATTTTTTGGCCATATACAAAATCAGGGGCAAGCTGCGCCTGTCACCAAGTGCATTTAACCCTCAATGGTGTGGTTGTTTTTTGGCTAAAGCCTACATCAGGGTGAAGCTGTCACACCAAGTGCATTTAACCAGCAATAGTCTGTTCATTTTTTGGCCATATACAAAATCAGGGGCAAGCTGCGCCTGTCACCAAGTGCATTTAACCCTCAATGGTGTGGTTGTTTTTTGGCTAAAGCCTACATCAGGGTGAAGCTGTCACACCAAGTGCATTTAACCAGCAATAGTCTGTTTATTTTTTGGCCATATCCCAGTCTAATTCTGTCACTAAATCCATACCGGTCACCCAGCGCCTAAATACTAGGCCTCAAATTTATATCCAGCTAAATCTGTCCCTAGTGCTGTAGCTGGGCGAGTTATTTAGTGTCCGTTCAAGCACATTTCTTGTTCTGGGTTGAAATACAATTCCCAATTTAGCAATTTCATAATTTAGTGGTTCCTGCTATATCAGAGCTATTTGAAATCTATCCCAAAAAGGGTATATAATATTGAAGGTGCACATTGGGTCATTCAGAATAACTTCACACACACCCGCTACTGTGTATTTCCAAGTCTAATTCTGTCACTAAACCCATACCTGTCACCCAGCGCCTAAATACTAGGCCTCAAATTTAAATCCCTCTAAATCTCTCGTTACCGCTGTACTGTTGTTGCTGGGCAAGATATTTAGTGTCCGTCAAAGCACATTTTTTGTTCTGGGTTGAAGTACAATTCCCAATTTAGCAATTTCATAATTTAGTGGTTCCTGCTATATCAGAGCTATTTGGAATCTATCCCTAAAAGGGTATATAATATTGAAGGTGCACATTGGGTCATTCAGAATAACTTCACACACACCCGCTACTGTGTATTTCCAAGTCTAATTCTGTCACTAAACCCATACCTGTCACCCAGCGCCTAAATACTAGGCCTCAAATTTAAATCCCTCTAAATCTCTCGTTACCGCTGTACTGTTGTTGCTGGGCAAGATATTTAGTGTCCGTCAAAGCACATTTTTTGTTCTGGGTTGAAGTACAATTCCCAATTTAGCAATTTCATAATTTAGTGGTTCCTGCTATATCAGAGCTATTTGGAATCTATCCCTAAAAGGGTATATAATATTGAAGGTGCACATTGGGTCATTCAGAATAACTTCACACACACCCGCTACTGTGTATTTCCAAGTCTAATTCTGTCACTAAACCCATACCTGTCACCCAGCGCCTAAATACTAGGCCTCAAATTTAAATCCCTCTAAATCTCTCGTTACCGCTGTACTGTTGTTGCTGGGCAAGATATTTAGTGTCCGTCAAAGCACATTTTTTGTTCTGGGTTGAAGTACAATTCCCAATTTAGCAATTTCATAATTTAGTGGTTTCTGCTATATCAGAGCTATTTGAAATCTATCCCTAAAAGGGTATATAATATTGAAGGTGCACATAGGGTCATTCAGAATAACTTCACACACACGCTTCTGTGCATTTCCAAGTCTAATTCTGTCACTAAATCCATACCGGTGACCCAGCGCCTAAATACTAGGCCTCAAATTTAAATCCCTCTAAATCTCTCGTTACCCACCGCTGTACTGTTGTTGCTGGGCAAGATATTTAGTGTCCGTCAAAGCACATTTTTTGTTCTGGGTTGAAGTACAATTCCCAATTTAGCAATTTCATAATTTAGTGGTTTCTGCTATATCAGAGCTATTTGAAATCTATCCCTAAAAGGGTATATAATATTGAAGGTGCACATAGGGTCATTCAGAATAACTTCACACACACGCTTCTGTGCATTTCCAAGTCTAATTCTGTCACTAAATCCATACCGGTGACCCAGCGCCTAAATACTAGGCCTCAAATTTAAATCCCTCTAAATCTCTCGTTACCCACCGCTGTACTGTTGTTGCTGGGCAAGATATTTAGTGTCCGTCAAAGCACATTTTTTGTTCTGGGTTGAAGTACAATTCCCAATTTAGCAATTTCATAATTTAGTGGTTTCTGCTATATCAGAGCTATTTGAAATCTATCCCTAAAAGGGTATATAATATTGAAGGTGCACATAGGGTCATTCAGAATAACTTCACACACACGCTTCTGTGCATTTCCAAGTCTAATTCTGTCACTAAATCCATACCGGTGACCCAGCGCCTAAATACTAGGCCTCAAATTTAAATCCCTCTAAATCTCTCGTTACCCACCGCTGTACTGTTGTTGCTGGGCAAGATATTTAGTGTCCGTCAAAGCACATTTTTTGTTCTGGGTTGAAGTACAATTCCCAATTTAGCAATTTCATAATTTAGTGGTTCCTGCTATATCAGAGCTATTTGAAATCTATCCCAAAAAGGGTATATAATATTCAAGGTGCACATTGGGTCATTCAGAATAACTTCACACACACGCTTCTGTGCATTTCCAAGTCTAATTCTGTCACTAAATCCATACCGGTCACCCAGCGCCTAAATACTAGGCCTCAAATTTATATCCCGCTGAATTTGAATACAATACATTGGGCCAAATAATATATTTGTTGTTGTGGTGAACCATAACAATGAGAAAAACATCTAGTAAGGGACGCGGACGTGGACATGGTCGTGGTGGTGTTAGTGGACCCTCTGGTGCTGGGAGAGGACGTGGCCGTTCTGCCACATCCACACGTCCTAGTGTACCAACTACCTCAGGTCCCAGTAGCCGCCAGAATTTACAGCGATATATGGTGGGGCCCAATGCCGTTCTAAGGATGGTAAGGCCTGAGCAGGTACAGGCATTAGTCAATTGGGTGGCCGACAGTGGATCCAGCACGTTCACATTATCTCCCACCCAGTCTTCTGCAGAAAGCGCACAGATGGCGCCTGAAAACCAACCCCATCAGTCTGTCACATCACCCCCATGCATACCAGGGAAACTGTCTCAGCCTCAAGTTATGCAGCAGTCTCTTATGCTGTTTGAAGACTCCGCTGGCAGGGTTTCCCAAGGGCATCCACCTAGCCCTTCCCCAGCGGTGAAAGACATAGAATGCACTGACGCACAACCACTTATGTTTCCTGATGATGAGGACATGGGAATACCACCTCAGCATGTCTCTGATGATGACGAAACACAGGTGCCAACTGCTGCGTCTTTCTGCAGTGTGCAGACTGAACAGGAGGTCAGGGATCAAGACTGGGTGGAAGACGATGCAGGGGACGATGAGGTCCTAGACCCCACATGGAATGAAGGTCGTGCCACTGACTTTCACAGTTCGGAGGAAGAGGCAGTGGTGAGACCGAGCCAACAGCGTAGCAAAAGAGGGAGCAGTGGGCAAAAGCAGAACACCCGCCGCCAAGAGACTCCGCCTGCTACTGACCGCCGCCATCTGGGACCGAGCACCCCAAAGGCAGCTTCAAGGAGTTCCCTGGCATGGCACTTCTTCAAACAATGTGCTGACGACAAGACCCGAGTGGTTTGCACGCTGTGCCATCAGAGCCTGAAGCGAGGCATTAACGTTCTGAACCTGAGCACAACCTGCATGACCAGGCACCTGCATGCAAAGCATGAACTGCAGTGGAGTAAACACCTTAAAACCAAGGAAGTCACTCAGGCTCCCCCTGCTACCTCTTCTGCTGCTGCCGCCTCGGCCTATTCTGCTGCTGCCGCCTCGGCCTCTTCCTCCGCCTCTGGAGGAACGTTGGCACCTGCCGCCCAGCAAACAGGGGATGTACCACCAACACCACCACCACCACCTCCGTCACCAAGCGTCTCAACCATGTCACACGCCAGCGTTCAGCTCTCCATCTCACAAACATTTGATAGAAAGCGTAAATTCCCACCTAGCCACCCTCGATCCCTGGCCCTGAATGCCAGCATTTCTAAACTACTGGCCTATGAAATGCTGTCATTTAGGCTGGTGGACACAGACAGCTTCAAACAGCTCATGTCGCTTGCTGTCCCACAGTATGTTGTTCCCAGCTGGCACTACTTCTCCAAGAGAGCCGTGCCTTCCCTGCACAACCAAGTATCCGATAAAATCAAGTGTGCACTGCGCAACGCCATCTGTAGCAAGGTCCACCTAACCACAGATACGTGGACCAGTAAGCACGGCCAGGGACGCTATATCTCCCTAACTGCACACTGGGTAAATGTAGTGGCAGCTGGGCCCCAGGCGGAGAGCTGTTTGGCGCACGTCCTGCCGCCGCCAAGGATCGCAGGGCAACATTCTTTGCCTCCTGTTGCCACCTCCTCCTTCTCGGCTTCCTCCTCCTCTTCTTCCACCTGCTCATCCAGTCAGCCACACACCTTCACCACCAACTTCAGCACAGCCCGGGGTAAACGTCAGCAGGCCATTCTGAAACTCATATGTTTGGGGGACAGGCCCCACACCGCACAGGAGTTGTGGCGGGGTATTGAACAACAGACCGACGAGTGGTTGCTGCCGGTGAGCCTCAAGCCCGGCCTGGTGGTGTGTGATAATGGGCGAAATCTCGTTGCAGCTCTGGGACTAGCCAATTTGACGCACATCCCTTGCTTGGCGCATGTGCTGAATTTGGTGGTGCAGAAGTTCATTCACAACTACCCCGACATGTCAGAGCTGCTGCATAAAGTGCGGGCCGTCTGTTCGCGCTTCCGGCGTTCACATCCTGCCGCTGCTCGCCTGTCTGCGCTACAGCGTAACTTCGGCCTTCCCGCTCACCGCCTCATATGCGACGTGCCCACCAGGTGGAACTCCACCTTGCACATGCTGGACAGACTGTGCGAGCAGCAGCAGGCCATAGTGGAGTTTCAGCTGCAGCACGCACGGGTCAGTCGCACTACAGAACAGCACCACTTCACCACCAATGACTGGGCCTCCATGCGAGACCTGTGTGCCCTGTTGCGCTGTTTCGAGTACTCCACCAACATGGCCAGTGGCGATGACACCGTTATCAGCGTTACAATACCACTTCTATGTCTCCTTGAGAAAACACTTAGGGCGATGATGGAACAGGAGGTGGCCCAGGAGGAGGAGGAGGAGGATGAGGAAGAGGGGTCATTTTTAGCACTTTCAGGCCAGTCTCTTCGAAGTGACTCAGAGGGAGGTTTTTTGCAACAGCAGAGGCCAGGTACAAATGTGGCCAGCCAGGGCCCACTACTGGAGGACGAGGAGGACGAGGATGAGGAGGAGGTGGAGGAGGATGAGGATGAAGCATGGTCACAGCGGGGTGGCACCCAACGCAGCTCGGGTCCATCACTGGTGCGTGGCTGGGGGGAAAGGCAGGACGATGACGATACGCCTCCCACAGAGGACAGCTTGTCCTTACCCCTGGGCAGCCTGGCACACATGAGCGACTACATGCTGCAGTGCCTGCGCAACGACAGCAGAGTTGCCCACATTTTAACCTGTGCGGACTACTGGGTTGCCACCCTGCTGGATCCACGCTACAAAGACAATGTGCCCACCTTACTTCCTGCACTGGAGCGTGATAGGAAGATGCGCGAGTACAAGCGCACGTTGGTAGACGCGCTACTGAGAGCATTCCCAAATGTCACAGGGGAACAAGTGGAAGCCCAAGGCCAAGGCAGAGGAGGAGCAAGAGGTCGCCAAGGCAGCTGTGTCACGGCCAGCTCCTCTGAGGGCAGGGTTAGCATGGCAGAGATGTGGAAAACTTTTGTCAACACGCCACAGCTAACTGCACCACCACCTGATACGCAACGTGTTAGCAGGAGGCAACATTTCACTAACATGGTGGAACAGTACGTGTGCACACCCCTCCACGTACTGACTGATGGTTCGGCCCCATTCAACTTCTGGGTCTCTAAATTGTCCACGTGGCCAGAGCTAGCCTTTTATGCCTTGGAGGTGCTGGCCTGCCCGGCAGCCAGCGTTTTGTCTGAACGTGTATTCAGCACGGCAGGGGGCGTCATTACAGACAAACGCAGCCGCCTGTCTACAGCCAATGTGGACAAGCTGACGTTCATAAAAATGAACCAGGCATGGATCCCACAGGACCTGTCCGTCCCTTGTCCAGATTAGACATTAACTACCTCCCCATAACCATATATTATTGGACTCCAGGGCACTTCCTCATTCAATCCTATTTTTATTTTCATTTTACCATTATATTGCGATGCTACCCAAAGTTGAATGAACCTCTCCTCTGCCTGTGTGCTAGGCCTAAATATATGCCAATGGACTGTTGCAGTGGTGGCTGACATGAAGCCTGATTCTCTGCTATGACATGCAGACTAATTCTCTGCTGACATGAAGCCAGATTGTCTGTTACGGGACCTCTCTCCTCTGCCTGGGTGCTGGGCCTAAATTTATGACAATGGACTGTTGCAGTGGTGGCTGACGTGAAGCCTGATTCTCTGCTATGACATGCAGACTGATTCTCTGCTGACATGAAGCCAGATCCTCTGTTACGGGACCTCTCTCCTCTGCCTGGGTGCTGGGCCTAAATTTATGACAATGGACTGTTGCAGTGGTGGCTGACGTGAAGCCTGATTCTCTGCTATGACATGCAGACTGATTCTCTGCTGACATGAAGCCAGATCCTCTGTTACGGGACCTCTCTCCTCTGCCTGGGTGCTGGGCCTGAATATATGCCAATGGACTGTTGCAGTGGTGGGTGACGTGAAGCCTCATTCTCTGCTATGACATGCAGACTAATTCTCTGCTGACATGAAGCCAGATTGTCTGTTACGGGACCTCTCTCCTCTGCCTGTGTGTGTGCTGGGCCTAAATATATGCCAATGGACTGTTGCAGTGGTGGCTGACGTGAAGCCTCATTCTCTGCTATGACATGCAGACTGATTCTCTGCTGACATGAAGCCAGATCCTCTGTTACGGGACCTCTCTCCTCTGCCTGGGTGCTGGGCCTAAATTTATGACAATGGACTGTTGCAGTGGTGGCTGACGTGAAGCCTGATTCTCTGCTATGACATGCAGACTGATTCTCTGCTGTCATGAAGCCAGATTGTCTGTTACGGGACCTTTCTCCTCTACCTGGGTTCTGGGCCTAAATTTATGAAAATTGACTCTTACAGTGGTGGGTGACGTGAAGCCTGATTCTCTGCTATGATATGAAGACTGATTCTCTGCTGACATGAAGCCAGATTGTCTGTTACGGGACCTTTCTCCTCTGCCTGGGTTCTGGGCCTAAATTTATGAAAATTGACTCTTACAGTGGTGGGTGACGTGAAGCCTGATTCTCTGCTATGATATGAAGACTGATTCTCTGCTGACATGAAGCCAGATTGTCTGTTACGGGACCTTTCTCCTCTGCCTGGGTTCTGGGCCTAAATTTATGAAAATTGACTCTTACAGTGGTGGGTGACGTGAAGCCTGATTCTCTGCTATGATATGAAGACTGATTCTCTGCTGACATGAAGCCAGATTGTCTGTTACGGGACCTTTCTCCTCTGCCTGGGTTCTGGGCCTAAATTTATGAAAATTGACTCTTACAGTGGTGGGTGACGTGAAGCCTGATTCTCTGCTATGATATGAAGACTGATTCTCTGCTGACATGAAGCCAGATTGTCTGTTACGGGACCTTTCTCCTCTGCCTGGGTTCTGGGCCTAAATTTATGAAAATTGACTCTTACAGTGGTGGGTGACGTGAAGCCTGATTCTCTGCTATGATATGAAGACTGATTCTCTGCTGACATGAAGCCAGATTCTCTGTTACGGGACCTCTCTCCTCTGCCTGGGTGCTGGGCCTAAATTTATGACAATGGACTGTTGCAGTGGTGGCTGACGTGAAGCCTGATTCTCTGCTATGACATGCAGACTGATTCTCTGCTGACATGAAGCCAGATTCTCTGTTACGGGACCTCTCTCCTCTGCCTGTGTGTGTGCTGGGCCTAAATATATGCCAATGGACTGTTGCAGTGGTGGCTGACGTGAAGCCTCATTCTCTGCTATGACATGCAGACTAATTCTCTGCTGACATGAAGACAGATTCTCTGTTACGGGACCTCTCTCCTCTGCCTGGGTGCCGGGGCCTAAATATCTGAGAATGGACTGTTCCAGTGGTGGGTGACGGGAAGCCAGATTCTCTGCTATGGAACCTCTCTCCAATTGATTTTGGTTAATTTTTATTTATTTAATTTTTATTTTAATTCATTTCCCTATCCACATTTGTTTGCAGGGGATTTACCTACATGTTGCTGCCTTTTGCAGCCCTCTAGCTCTTTCCTGGGCTGTTTTACAGCCTTTTTAGTGCCGAAAAGTTCGGGTCCCCATTGACTTCAATGGGGTTCGGGTTCGGGACGAAGTTCGGATCGGGTTCGGATCCCGAACCCGAACATTTCCGGGATGTTCGGCCGAACTTCTCGAACCCGAACATCCAGGTGTTCGCTCAACTCTAATCATAACCAAACATTGGAACATTCTCCTAAAAGACCCCATCTTGAAAGACATCTTATCTGCCACTCCGACCCTCACGTTCAGAAGGGCCCCCACCCTCAAGAATATTTTGGCCCCGTCTTGCCCTAATTTTGCAAAAAATAAAAAAACTAACCATGGGGACATCACTAAAGGGGCATTCAAATGTGGCACCAAAAGATGTAAATGCTGCCAGATGATAACCCATGGGATAAAAGAAATCAAAATCCCAGGTACTCATGATACTTACACCTTGAGACATAACATGGACTGTGGGACAAGATCTGCCATCTACCTACTAGAATGCCCATGTAAGCTTTTCTATGTAGGAAGAACAACACAGACCCTAAGGGAACGTATGAACGAGCATCGCTCGAACATAAAAAGACAGATCTTCACACATAGCGTCCCCAAACACTTTCATGAGTCCCACAACAGAGACGCAGCACTTCTAAAAGTTACACCCCTTGAATGGGCACCCCAGTCGTATCAGTGTTTGTCACGTAAAGAAATGTATTGGATTTATCATCTGAACACATTGTCCCCCTTCGGCCTCAATGAAACCCTGAAGTATACCAATTACTTATCACTGAATTCTGAATCCACCCATGAAATTTATCACCCCTTAATATAACTTCTATATACTTATTTATGCACACCTCTCGAATAGAGGTTTTGTATTTATTTATTTATATAGTTTTTTTCTCAGTATTTTTTCTCAGTATTTATTGGTCATTATTTATATATCTCATTGTACACAGTGTGGAATATATACTGTGTGCACATGCACATACAGCATATATATATATATATATATATATATACTTATGGCAGAAATGTATTTTACTATATATTTTTTTTATCTAGATTTTTCTATATACACTTTTTACATATTTATATATATATATATATATACATATATATATATATATATATATATATATATATATCAATATTTTAATCTTTATTATATATTTTGCATACATGTTCAAGTTTAATGCCATTTTATATAGGTTTGTTAGCATGGGAAACTCAGCACCCAACTACTAGGGGCCTCGAGTTATATATACGCAGTAGTCTAAATTTCACATCCATTCCACTTCCCTATTTTCCGTATACATATATTCCTTAGTTTTCATATATTCTTTATTTACTAACATCACTGTCCCTTTAGATATGTGTATGCAGTGGCCCCAGTTTTCCTTCCTTATATACTCATGTATCCCTTCTTTATTGATCTGGCTTCGCTCTTTATACAGGTTCATCCGTAAGACAATCTAGTCCCCTATTCCCATAAGATAGCGATGCCGCAAGTGGAACGCATCATGCGTTCCACATCTCCTTTTTGCCATCACATATGCACCGCACTTCCGGTACCGAGCTTGGCGCATGCGCACTAATCCAGCGTGCGCTCCAGCGATGCTTTCCATGGACCGGAAGTAGTACCCCGGCATACTCTGTCACCCTCACTTCTCAATCCAAAGGCTTTCAAGGTAATATGCTGGCACTGTATGACCTATATCATAGAATTAGATATGGGAAACTTGATATGGCTCCTAACATCACCATCTGTCCCGTGGAAAGAATGCTAAATGATGATCACTGCAAGGCTTGACCCAGAAGTGACATCACTCGAGCCTCAGGACACCATATTGTCTGACCCCATATCTTAGGTATAAAATGTCTGTTTGTTTTATGTGGTAATATCCTGCTCCTGATTAAGGGGGACTCATTCTGTGCCCCAAAACGCGTAGAGCTTTTTTTTCCTGCTGTTTTTGTAAATAAAGGAATTTGCAAGAAGTACTGAGTTTGGAACTGCCGCCTCTTCCTAAGACCTTTGAAGTGATCCAGGATTGGGAGAAAACTTTGATGGGTGTTTTGAGCTTTATCCCTCAAAATTTCCTCCCTGTGAAGTGAGTGGAGACTATTATTATTCATTTGATTTTATCAATTATATGCTGTTTTATCTATTTATATGCATAGGCCCTGTACGGGTCCAAAACCTGGTAGTACCAGTGTGTACTTTTACTACTACACTACGTGCAGGATTATTAGGCAAATGAGTATTTTGACCACATCATCCTCTTTATGCATGTTGTCTTACTCCAAGCTGTATAGGCTCGAAAGCCTACTACCAATTAAGCATATTAGGTGATGTGCATCTCTGTAATGAGAAGGGGTGTGGTCTAATGACATCAAGACCCTATATCAGGTGTGCATAATTATTAGGCAACTTCCTTTCCTTTGGCAAAATGGGTCAAAAGAAGGACTTGACAGGCTCAGAAAAGTCAAAAATAGTGAGATATCTTGCAGAGGGATGCAGCACTCTTAAAATTGCAAAGCTTCTGAAGCGTGATCATCGAACAATCAAGCGTTTCATTCAAAATAGTCAACAGGGTCGCAAGAAGCGTGTGGAAAAACCAAGGCGCAAAATAACTGCCCTTGAACTGAGAAAAGTCAAGCGTGCAGCTGCCAAGATGCCACTTGCCACCAGTTTGGCCATATTTCAGAGCTGCAATATCACTGGAGTGCCCAAAAGCACAAGGTGTGCAATACTCAGAGACATGGCCAAGGTAAGAAAGGCTGAAAGACGACCACCACTGAACAAGACACACAAGCTGAAACGTCAAGACTGGGCCAAGAAATATCTCAAGACTGATTTTTCTAAGGTTTTATGGACTGATGAAATGAGAGTGAGTCTTGATGGGCCAGATGGCTGGATTGGTAAAGGGCAGAGAGCTCCAGTCCGACTCAGACGCCAGCAAGGTAGAGGTGGAGTACTGGTTTGGACTGGTATCATCAAAGATGAGCTTGTGGGGCCTTTTCGGGTTGAGGATGGAGTCAAGCTCAACTCCCAGTCCTACTGCCAGTTTCTGAAAGACACCTTCTTCAAGTGGTACAGGAAGAAGTCTGCATCCTTCAAGAAAAACATGATTTTCATGCAGGACAATGCTCCATCACACGCGTCCAAGTACTCCACAACGTGGCTGGCAAGAAAGGGTATACAAGAAGAAAATCTAATGACATGGCCTCCTTGTTCACCTGATCTGAACCCCATTGAGAACCTGTGGTCCATCATCAAATGTGAGATTTACAAGGAGGGAAAACAGTACACCTCTCTGAACAGTGTCTGGGAGGCTGTGGTTGCTGCTGCACGCAATGTTGATGGTGAACAGATCAAAACACTGACAGAATCCATGGATGACAGGCTTTTGAGTGTCCTTGCAAAGAAAGGTGGCTATATTGGTCACTGATTTGTTTTTGTTTTGTTTTTGAATGTCAGAAATGTATATTTGTGAATGTTGAGATGTTATATTGGTTTCACTGGTAAAAATAAATAATTGAAATGGGTATATATTTGTTTTTTGTTAAGTTGCCTAATAATTATGCACAGTAATAGTCACCTGCACACACAGATATCCCCCTAAAATAGCTAAAACTAAAAACAAACTAAAAACTACTTCCAAAAATATTCAGCTTTGATATTAATGAGTTTTTTGGGTTCATTGAGAACATGGTTGTTGTTCAAAAATAAAATTAATTATTATTATTAATTCTGCACTCCCTGTATTTGATTTCTGTGCAAGACATCCACTCAGGATCTGAATGTTCAGGGTTTTATCCCGTTATCTATCCCATTTACTGTTATTACCGTGATTCAGCAAACAAAGAATTGGTTCTAATCTTTTATACTTCTATACTTCCAGTGCGACTATCAGTATTGATCCGCACGGGTTGAATATATATACCTTACAGATATTGCTATTGTCTTCTTTCCCTACCTCGACTGGCGCCTCACATTGTGGTTTTTCAGCCTATTTGTTCCTTCTTTACTCCATGTATGTGTTGAACTAGTTCACACTACCGACCACATCTGGCTGCCTATGACGCACTTGACCCTCCTCTTTGTCCTACTTACTCCTATTCTTACCTCCTCTGGCGCCCTGCAACTAATTATACAGACTTCTTGGATTTGGTTCCAAGTAAGTCTCGTGATTAACCCTCTACATTTTTTCTCTTATACCTGACCCATCTGCAAGACATCCTAAAAATGGCCAGGAAACTTTGCATGCACTTCAGCCACTCGTACACCTCAAAGCACACTCTCCTTGCGCTGCAGCGGCAGAACGGCATCCCCAACATAGACTGATATGCAACGTTTCCACCCGCTGGAATTCCACCCTCCATATGTTGGACTGACTATATGAACAGAGAAAGGCCATCAACGATTTCTTGATGATGCAAGCAGATAGGAGTACTCCCCTGTGTAACTTCGATGTCAGCCAGTGGCAGCTCATGCGTGACAGCTGTCGTTTGCTCAGGCCCTTTGACGATGCCACGTTATTTGTCAGTCACCAGAACTACGGGATGAACGACATCATTCCACTGCTTCATGTCCTGGAAGAGATGCTGATAACAATGGCTGGTCAGGGGACTGGAGACGTGGCGACTAGATCTCATGGCCACGTGAGTCATGTGGGGGCTGAACTGTAAGAGGAGGAGGAGGACATTGGAGCACAGGCAATGTGTAGCCAAATGGGTGGTTTTTCTATTCACGTGACAGGAGAGGAGCAGCAGGAGCAGCTAGAGGAGCTTCAGGGTGATGAGGAATATGAGACAGAGGACCCAGGCACACCATGGCAGTATGCAGTACAGATGGATGCAGGGAGTCCCTCCGAGTCACTTGCGCAAATGGCCCGATCCATGCTGACTTGCCTGCAAAGTGACAGTCCAATTGTCACCATTCGGCAGAGGGATAACTTCTGGCTCTCCACCTTGTTGGACCCTCGCTACCATTCCAGAATGAGGGCCTTTTTTACACCCACTGAGAGGGAGGACAAACTGAACTACTATAGAGACATCCTATGTAGTCAGTTGGCCTCTGCCTATCTGCGCCATTGTCCATCCTCTCTCAGGTCTAACCGGGGGGCCTTTCTGCACTCATGTTCTACTGCAATGGCTGCTGGGGAGGGGTGGGGTGGCAGGAGCAGTACCAGCTCCATCAGCAGCAGCCTGAGTTTTCAGTAGCTGATGAGTACCTTTCTTCACCCGCATAGTGAAGAAACTACTCACCAGCAGCAGCAGATGGTAGACCTGGAGCAGGACCTGAACCAGCAGGTGGTGGCATACTTGGACAGCACCCTTCCAACCCACATTGAAGATCCGCTGGACTACTGGGCAGCCAAACTGGATTTGTGGCCGCAACTAGCAGAGTTTGCCCTGGCAAAGCTGTCCTGCCCTGCCAGTAGTGTGGTATCGGAGCGGGTGTTTAGTGCAGGGGGGTGGCATAGTTACCCCAAGGAGAACTCGCCTGTCCACCCAAAATGTGGCGAGACTGATCTTTGTCAAGATGAATCAGGCATGGATCAACCAGGATTTCCAACCACAAATTCCTAATGCATCAGACTAGATCATCCATGGTGCCACACCAACACTTTGATAAAAGAGACCAGTTTCTTCTGACTACCTGCCTCAGCTACTACTCTGTTGCTGCCACCCGCCTGATTATTATTAATTATTAAAGCGCCATTCATTCCATAGCGCTGTACATATGAAAAGGGGTATACATACATAATATAGACAATTGCACTAAGCATAAACGAGACGAGTTACAAACTGGTACAGAAGGAGAGAGGGCCATACATCTGATGCCAAGTGCTCCTTCTTTCAGCCACCTTTATCAGTGTGTACTGGTATTGCCACCCACCGCCCCACTCTGTCACCGGGTCACTTTGTGGTCTCCTGATGCAGCTGCTGCTGACATCTCCACACTATGTCACCTTGCCACTTTGTGGTATACTCCTGCTGCTACTGCCATCTACACACTATGTCACCTTGCCACTCTGTGGTATCCTGATGCTGCTGCCATATTCACACTATGTCACCTTGCCACTCTGTGGTCTCCTGATGCTGCTTCCACCTCATCAATATGTCAAAGGTCCACTCTGTGGACTTCTCATGCTGATCCCACCCTCCCCACTTCATGACTGAGCCACTATTTTGCCTTTCAGCCTGGCTGACATCATGATTTATTTGACTTTTCTTCTGATCTGTCAGAAGGAAGGAAAAATGAGACGCACAACAGATCCTGTCTTTGTAGCAGCTGTAAGGCCTGTATGGTCCCATCAGAATTGGCTTATGATTTGGTAGCCAAAAGCAGGAGTGGGTACAAAACACAGAAGACATGCAAATATTCATCTCTTTTTTACATCTACTCCTGTTTTTTGGGGGCATTAGCACTACTGATGGATTATTTAGCAAATGCTGACCAAGTGAAGGCGTATGCTCCACAGATAGATTTTGTGGATTATTGCTCTGATAGATCAGAGGAAGGGCAAATTAATCAGTGACGTCAACACAAACTTACTGCTGACACCCTCTCCACTCTGTCTGGGGGGGGGGGATCTACTTGTATATGCGTTTAATAGAACAGGTTCTATAGACATCTATGTGGAATCAGCTGGCGACAGTGTAAAAGGAGTGCGCATCTTCTTGACGCTAACATGGACCTGTAAGGATGAGTTCATACTTGAGTTATTTGGTCAGTTTTGGCCCCATGACTGCCCTAATAAGTGAAGTGTGCAGTGATTCTAAGAGCGACGCCTGTCATCTGCATGTTATACATTGTGTTACTCACGGTTTTATTTCACTACCAATGCAGTGTGTTACTGCAAGGCACAGTGTTCTACACCACTATAAAGGCTCTCAACAGCCAGGAAATAGACGTTTTTTAACATAATTCGGCGAACTGGCGAATCAAATTTTTGAAAAATTAGCTCATCTCTAATCTATATGATTGAGCAACGAACGTGTTGTTTCTTGGTGAAGGGAAAATTTCAACAATAGATGCGCCGATTATCTTTCACATTACACCATTTGTAAAGCAGACTGTTGCGTTTACACGAAGCAAAATTTGAGTGGCCTGCAGTGATCGATTCCTGTTTACACGTATGAAATCATCAACGTCCAATGATGATTTTTGTGCCCACACTAACGATTGAACGAACGAGAAAACTACCGATTGACGCTTATGGCTCTTTTATTGCTTTTACACTGCTTAATAATCGTGCAGTTTCACTCTATTTAAGAGCAATTTACATGAGAATTGGCTTGTGTAAAGGTACCTTAAGTTAACTTTTTCTTGCTTTTCTTTACTTCACACATTAATCATCAAGTTTAGCTCGGCTGCATCTATACCATTGCTGAAATACCACTTACAGTTGGAAGAAAAAGTATGTGAACCCATTGGAATGATATGGATTTCTGTACAAATTGGCCATAAAATGTGACCTGATCTTCATCTAAGTCACAACAATAGACAATCACAGTCTGCTTAAACTAATAACACACAAAGAATTAAATGTTACCATGTTTTTATTGAACACACCATATACACATTCCCAGTGCAGGTGAAAAAAGTATGTGAACCCCTAGACTAATGACATCTCCAAGAGCTAATTGGAGTGAGGTGTCAGCCAACTGGAGTTTGAAGGTGTTGGTTACAGCTGCCCTGCCCTTTAAAAAAATGCACACACCAGTTCTTTGCTTTTCACAAGAAGCATTGCCTGATGTGAATGATGCCTCGCACAAAAGAGCTCTCAGAAGACCTACGATTAAGAATTGTTGACTTGCATAATGCTGGAAAGAGTTATAAAAGTATCTCCAAAAGCATTGCTGTTCATCAGTCAACGGTAAGACAAATTGTCTATAAATGGAGTTTATACTGCTGCTATACTCTCCCTAGGAGTGGCCGTCCTGTAAATATGGCTGCAAGCGCACAGCACAGACTGCTCAATGAGGTGAAGAAGAATTCTAGAGTGTCAGCTAAAGACTTGCAAAAGTCTCTGGCCTATGCTAACATCCCTGTTAGCAAATATACTATACGTAAAACACTAAACAAGAATGGATTTCATGGGAGGATACCACAGAGGAAGCCACTGCTGTCCAAAAAAACCATTGCTGCACGTTTACAGTTTGCACAAGAGCACCTGGATGTTCCACAGCAGTACTGGCAAAATATTCTGTGGACAGATGAAACCAAAGTTGAGTTGTTTGGAAGAAACACACAACACTATGTGTGGAGAAAAAGTGTCACAGCACACCAACATCAAACCTCATCCCAACTGTGAAGTATGGTGGGGGGCATCATGGTTTGGGACTGCTTTGCTGCGTCAGGGCCTGGACGGATTGCTATCAAGGGAAAAATGAATTCTCAAGTTTATCAAGACATTTTGCAGGAGAACTTAAGGCCATCTGTCCACCAGCTGAAGCTCAACAGAAGATGGGTGTTGCAACAGGACAACAACCCAAAGCATAGAACTAAATCAACAACAGAATGGCTTACACAGAAGAAAATATGCCTTCTGGAGTGGCCCAGTCAGAGTCCTGACCTCAACCCGATTGAGATGCTGTGGCATGACCTCAAGAAAGTGATTCACACCAGACATCCCAAGAATATTGCTGAACTGAAACAGTTCTGTAAAGAGGAATGGTCAAGAATTACTCCTGACCGTTGAGCACGTCTAATCTGCAATTACAGGAAACGTTTGGTTGAAGTTATTGCTGCCAAGGGAGGTTCAACCAGTTATTAAATCCAAGGGTTCACATACTTCTTCCACCTGCACTGTGAATGTTTACATGGTGTGTTCAATAAAAACATTTAATTATTTGTGTGTTATTAGTTTAAGCAGACTGTGTTTGTCTATTGTTGTGACTTAGATGGAGATCAGATCACATTTTATGAGCAATTTGTGCAGAAATCCATATCATTCCAAAGGGTTCACATACTTTTTCTTGCAACCTTAGAAATCTAGATTGATACTCTGTCCAGCTACTGCCACTGAAGGAGGTTTGTGGACTACTGAGTATTTTTTATATTATAAGTAAAAACCCTGGCAAGTACTGTATATGTATCATTTAATCCTATGCAAAATATTGAAAATAAAAACTTCCTGTTTCCATTTTTGCAGGTTTTAAGATATACTTTATCATATCTTTTTCTAAGCTGCCACTTCACCTAGGATAATCTAAATTACTAGCAGCACAATTCTTCAATCTTAGCATTTAAAGCATTTTATGAAGGATCTAGCATTTCTATGTCATTTAAAAGTAAAATATAAACTAACTTGATTCCCTCAACAAAATTTCAGGCCATCTGTATCTAAATGAAGTGAAGCAGCAACTGCTTATCCCCTAGCTTACGTTCCCCCTTAGCTATTGATAATATGGATTTGCAATTCCTTTGAGTTAATACTGTAGGAAAACAACTCATTTCAATCTGTGTAGTTTCTGCATTATCTGTAGCTCTTGCAATGAAACCATCACAGAGAGGTGTGTCATTACGTGAGACACTGTTATCCTGATTTAATCCATCTTATTAATGGCACCAGCACCCACCAGCTGTCAAACTGTAAATATATCGGTAAAGGTTTCTACATAAAAACTCAATTGTGAGCTAAAAGAAATGGATTTAGATGTCATAAATGAGATGTCAATGATATCAACATACAATTTAATCCATCTACTTCTCTTTCAGATGACGAACATGTTATTTTACCATTACAGGTGATACAAATAGCTTTTAACACGTCATTTTCAACACTATATAACAGGGGTGGCTAACCTTACAGACACAAAGAGCCAGAAAAAAAATCGTATGACTGCCAAGAGCCACAAGCTATCCGTTTACACAAATATGCATGCACACAACAGTATTACTGCAATTGAGTTATCAAACATCAAGTTCATTTAAACCACCTTTCCTACCTGTAGTGTAGACAGCTTTAGTGAGACTTCTGGCAATCTTTGTTTTTCACAATGTGTTTGAAGATTTCTCAGATGACACCCTTATGCTCTGATGACCGCCCCATGCTCAGATGACACCCCATGCTCAGATGAACGCCCCATGCTCAGATGACCGCCCCATGCTTAGAGGACCACCCCATGCTCAGAGGACCGCCCCATGCTCAGATGACCGCCTTATTATCAGATGACGCCCCATGCTCAGATGACACCCCATGCTCAGATGACACCCCAATGCTCAGATGACCGCCCCATGCTCAGATGACACCCCATGCTCAGATGACCGCCCCATGCTCAGATGACCGCCCCATGCTCAGATGACCGCCCTATGCTCAGATGACCGCCCCATGCTCAGAGGACCGCCCCATGCTCAGATGACCGCCCCATACTCAGATGACCGCCCCATGCTCAGATGACCGCCCTATGCTCAGATAACCGCCTTATTATCAGATGACACCCCCATGCTCAGATGACCGCCCCATGCTCAAATGACTCCCCATGCTCAGATGACCGCCCCATGCTCAGAGGACCGCCCCATGCTCAGATGACCGCCCCATGCTCAGATGACCGCCCCATGCTCAGAGGACCGCCCCATGCTCAGATGACCGCCCCATGCTCAGATGACCGCCCCATACTCAGATGACCGCCCCATGCTCAGATGACCGCCCTATGCTCAGATGACCGCCTTATTATCAGATGACGCCCCATGCTCAGATGACCGCCCCATGCTCAGATGGCACCCCATGCTCAGATGACCGCCCCATGCTCAAATGACTGCCCATGCTCAGATGACCGCCTTATTATTAGATGACCGCCCCATGCTCAGATGCTCAGGGGTGATTTGACATGGGGAGATGTGAGCATGGGGTGTCTGATTTTTGGTGTCTTATATGAGCACTGGTGAGGCTTATTTTGTGGGTCTGATGAGGATTTGGGGGTCTTATCTGAGCTCATACTACCCCCATGTCAGATAAGACCCCAAGATTAGTACTTTAATCAAATAAAACTGTGTAGGAGGCCTATCCTACCTCTGCTGCCGCTGCTCTGAAGACTGTGGCGCCCTCTCCACAATGACCTGACGTGCACAGTGTCAGGTCAGAGCACAGGCCTTCACGTATTAAGGGGGGGGGGGGCACTGCGCCAGCAATGACATGCCAATTAACTGCCGCAGATCTCAGCTACCTCTCATAGAGGTCGGGTGCGGGCTAAATTATTCTACAGCCAGCACCCGCCTCCTGTATTTGAATGAATGAGTTACCTTCATTGGTGGCAGTGGCCACAGCCCCTCCCCTCCTCTTCCCCTCTGTATTCTCATTGGTGGCAGCGGCAGCAGCACAGGGGGTAGGGTGGACTTCTTTCTTCTTCCTGTGCTGCTAATATTTCGATACCTGCGAGATCCCTGGCCCGCTCCCCTGTGAGCCGCATATGTAAAGGAGAACGCGCTCCTCTGAGAGCCGCAGGTGAAGGTGCAAGGAGCCGCATGCGGCTCGCGAGCCGCGGGTTGGCCACCCCTGCTATATGGCAACAATGTGAATTCTGTTCTTTTTTTTATACTTCACTGTATGAATTCTTCTTTCACCTGATGTCCACTGGTTATTTGAGCTTACAGCATCTTAACATCTCGGTTACAGAAACATGAGGAGGCCTACTAAAATGCCACATATATCATCTCTGTATTGCAATGGAATGACAAAATAGGGCACGACAAAGATGTTTCTTCAATATTTTATACTAAAAGAATTGAATACTTAGCAAAAGCTGAAAAACCAATTTGTGGAGTGACTACTGTAGACAGGGAAAGTCTGCTACTTGTTCCAAATTCTTATCCCGAAGGTGCAGTATTATAGTAGTTGGTGCTGATGAAGTTCAGATATACAGCAAAGCCTGACTATTGAATCAGCTTGAAACATGACATCTATTTAGCTGAATTAGATATATGTTTGGTACAATTGTTTTGGTTTCTTTTTCCAATGCGTTTTGCAAAGTGTCAGAAGACAGAAACAATGAGTAGAAGAAGAGGCGCCGCACAGTGTAATGTAAGTTCAGTAACATCAATAATGTCTTGGTAGAACCTTGGTGGTACATTTTGTGTCAATAGTTAGTATTGAGCGAAGCAAAGTATTCAAAGTGGATTTCGGTCCAAAGTTTAAGAAAACTTCAATATGCAACAAATCCAGTTTTTCTCGTGCTTCGTGATAACGAATCAGGTCTTCCTAAAATGGCGGCTGCACGTGCTACAAAGTGAAAGTAAGAAGCGTGGGAACGTAAGATCACCCATAATGTCGTACAGCCAGCCAATCCGCAGATAGCCATCCCATCCAATGTTGCTATAGCTGGCACAAGTAGCATCAGAAGAAGGGGAATGGTAGCAGCCACAGCAACAGGGCACAGCTGCCACTGTCACCCAGCGGTCATGTTTTTACCAACAATCCAGCTGTACTGGAAAGGTTGACTTACTCTTCAACATCATCTCAAGTGACAACAGATACACACAGACGGGAATTGTGAATTCCTCTAACACCATGCTTAATTGGCATCATCCCTCTATGCCCTCACCTGTCCTGAACCTGCCTCTTGCTTTTGCTGCTCCTTCTGCTAGCTGAGTAATGATAGCCACCAGCTCTGCTCTGCTTTTCAGCAACAATGAGCTTTGTGAGGACAGTCAGCAGTTACAAGCCAACACAGACAAGCACATGTTGCGAAAGGTCAGGGATGTGCGCAAAAGACAGGTGGGAGTGACACAAGTGACTAGCAAACACACTGTATATAGATGATGATGTAGCTGATTGCAGGTGGGAGCCAGGTGAAGAGGGGGCATCATCATTATTAGGGGGTGAGGGTGGCAGCGTGTCCATGAGACAGCAGGGCGGAAGTGTGCCCATGAGATAGCAGGGTGTAAGCAGTGGGAGATCTGGAGCCAAATGCGGGAGGGATACACCATCTACTACTCAGGAGACTACCTGTAAAGTACACACTAGCAGTGCATGGGTTCATTAAAGCAGAGGCAGGCATCACGCAGTGGTGTAGGGAAAATTCTGTACTTGTCAGTGTTGCAATTGGTCACCAATTCACTTGGGGGACGTTAGTGTGGCGGTATGCAGGATGTGTGGTCAGAAGGTAAGGCGCAGCCATGATGCTAATGTTGGCGCAACAGCCTGCATCAAAACTTGAAGCATCACCATAAAATGCTGTGGGTAAACTGTGCCCCTCATTTAGTGTTACAGTCTGGTGCAGCAGTCAGAGCTCGTCAACATCAGCAGAAGGAAGCTATCATTTCTTCCCATAAACTTCAATGTTGTTTATTGCTCCAATTCTTTTGACAGCATTTGATCACAGAGGCGATTGGCAAAAGACAACAGTATGTGTGCACTCATCCAACAAAAGCTGAACCTGCACTGGGCCAAGTTAATGATACTACCTAACAGCAAAAATAAATGGTGACTATTCGCTACTGATTCTGCTGGATCTCTCTGCAGCGTTTGATACCCTAGACCATAAACTCCTCCTCACCATGCGCCACTCAATTGGCCTTAAGGACACTGCTCTCTCTTGGGTCTCTTCCTATTTCTCTGGCCGCTCCTTTAGTGTATTATTCGCTGGCTCTTCTTCTTCTCCACTTCCTCTTGATGTCGGCATTCCTCAGGGCTCAGTACTAGGTCCTCTACTCTTCTCCCTCTATACAGCCCCCATCGGACAGACTATCAGTATATTTGGCTTTAGATACCATCTCTATCTTGACTACACCCAACTATACTCTTCATCCTGTGACATCACCCCTGCTTTACTCCAAAACACAAGTAATTGTCTGGCAGCTGTCTCTACCATCATGTCCTCTCTGTATGTAAAACTGAACCTCTCAAAAACTGAACTTCTTATCTTTCCCCTAGATACTAACTCACCTAAACTTGATATTTCAATTTCAGTCTGCAGCACTATCATAACGCCTGTGCAACATGCCCGCTGTCTTGGGGCCACATTTAACTCTGATCTTTCCTTTGTTCCCCATATTCAATCACTTACACACTCTAGTCATCTGCACCTCAAGAATATCGCCAGAATCCACCCTTTTCTTATGGTGGAAACAGCAAAAACTCTTGTTGTTGCCTTGATTCATTCTCGTCTTGACTGCTGCAACGCATTACTAATCGATCTCCCTCTCATTAAACTCTCCCCCCTTCAGTCTGTCCTAAATGCTGCAGCCAGGTTCATCTATCCATCCAACCGCTACAATGATGTTACTAGCGAGAACGAACAGATGGGAGCTCATAATACCAAAAAATATATATGCTTTATTAAGACATGATTAAAATTGACATAAATGGGAATAATGGATAGATAAATACGATGCCATAAACATGATGAAATGGGGGCGGAGGACAAAAAAGAAAAACGCCACCCTGGGAGGAAAAAGCACACGGATCACAAAACATGGTACATAGTATATGTAAGACATGGAAATCACATGCAGAATAAATAATCAAACCCATGTACAAAATGCAAAAGCAGTAAGGTACCAGGTGAGACGCCTGTCAGCGCATGTCCCCTCAATGGATAAAGGCCAGGTATGCAGACAAAAGATAAAGATGGAGGTATGCTGCAAACCAAAATTCATATGAAATGAATGAATGGAGGAGAGTAGCAGAAGACAGGAGCTCACCAAAACAGGTACCGTGTGCAGGAAAGACCCAGGGTGGCGCTACCCCAACGCACGTTTCGGCGTGCCTTCGTCAGGGACTGGGGATGCTACTAGTCTGTGCCAGTCCCTTCACTGGTTGCCCATCCACCACAGAATACAGTTCAAACTTCTTACCCTCACCCACAAAACTCTCCACAGTGCTGCACCTCCATACATCTCCTCCCTCATCTCCATCTACCACCCTACTCGTGCTCTCCATTCTGTTAGCGACCTAAGATTAATAACCTCCATAATTTATACCTCTCACTCCCGTCTTCAAGACTTTTCTTGAGCAGCACCTACTCTCTGGAATACTCTGCCCCGGAATACTATGTCAATTCACAACTTCTCCACCTTCAAACGTGCCTTAAAAACACATCTTTTCAGGCAGGCTTATCAAGCTACCTAAAATAACTTTTCCCAGACTAAACCTTTCCCCAACCAACTACTATGGTCTAAACTCGATCCTCTAGTAGTGCCAAACCCGAAGCAGATCGACCGGCACCACTCCTGTCAGTTCAATAATGGCTCAAATCCTACTTATCACAATCAACTACCTTATGCGTCACCCCCAATTTCTCATGGATTGTAAGCACTTGCGAGCAAGGCTCTGACTCCTAGTGTTTCAGTTGCATATTAGCCAGTTACTTTTGTTTCGTACATGAAGCCTATGAATTTGTAAAGCGCTGCGGAATATGGTGGCGCTATATAAATACATATTATTATTATTATTATACAACAGTACCTCCCTTTCTATGTAGTTGACTCTGCACATTTAAGAGAACTGATGGCTTTTGACAGTTAATGTGGTCCTTTACGTCTGGCAGTCCAGCATTCTCAACTCTACTTATCTCCTTGGAAGACTGGGCACCTGTCCTTAAAGTTCGTGTGACTGCAGCGATTACATGCTGCATTGTCTCTGCAACGACAGCCAAGTTGCCCACATTCTAAGTTGTGCGGATTACTGGGTGGCCACGCTGCTGGATCCCCGTTACAAGGTCAATGTACCGTCCTAATGCCGTCACTGGAGTGTGATCGTAAGATGCGCGAGTACAAGCGCACGCTGGTAGACGCGCTACTGGTGACATTCCCACCTGACAGCAGGGGCACAGTGGAAGCACAAGACGAAGGCAGAGGAGGAGAAAGAGGTTGTCAATGTAGCTGGGGCCCCACCAGCACCTCAGAGGTTAGCATGGCTGAAATATGGAAAAGCACCACCAGCTGATATGGAACGTCTTAGCAGGAGGCAGGATTTCAGCAACATGGTGGAGCAGTATGTGTGCACACGCCTACACGTACTGGATGATGGGTCGCCCCCTTCAACTGCTGGGTCTCCAAATTGGACACCTGACCTGAGCTTGCCCTTTACGCCTTGGAGGTGCTGGCTGCCCTGCAGCCAGTGTATTGTCTGAACGTGTGTTTAGCACGGCAGGGGGCGTTATCACAGACAAGCGCAGCTGCCTGTCCACAGCCAATGTCAACAAGCTCACGTTCATTAAAATGAACTAGGCATGGATCCCACAGGACTTGTCCGTACCTTGCGCAGAATAGACATGTATACCGGCCTTACCCAGCCATTCTTATACTACAGCGCAATTGCTCGTTGTTGTATTTTTGATATTTCCCACTCTTTTGGGGTGTACCATAATTAAAAAAAATATAAAAAATGAAAACCAAAAATCTGTGTTGGCTATCTCGTCCTCTTCCAACGCCGCTTCCACCTGCACCGATATGTCCACGGCCTCCTCAAACTCCTACTTCATATGGACCTCCACCTCATACATCAAGATTATTTTTTGTTAATTTTTACGTAATTTATTTTATTTTAAGTCATTTCACTCATTTGTGGCTGTGGTATACCCCTGCTCTACCTAGTAGACAGGTTAATAAATTTCACTAATTCTCTGTTACATAGTCGGGTGAAATTCACCAATTTATGGCTGTGATATACCCCTGCTCTACCTAGTGGACAGGTTAATGAATTTAACTAATTCATCTGTTACATTGTTGGGTGAAAATAACCAATTTTTGGCTGTGATATACCCCTGCTCTACCTAGTGGACAAGGACAAGAAAATACATTTCACTAATTCATCTGTTACATTCTTGGGTGACATTTTACCATTTATGCCGTGAATAAACCCCTGCTCTGCATAGGTGACAGGGACCTAAATTGCAAAAAAGTTACATTGTCAGGTGAAATTTTACCAATTTTGCTGTATACAAACCTCTGCTCTGCATAGGTGACTGGAGAATTTTTTTTTTATTGTTAAAAACACTTTTATTTCACTTTTATTTATTTTTTATTTTTGTCCCACTATGGGACTTCAAAATTTCAGGGTCTGAGCTCTGTTTCAATACAGCATAATACATCTGTATTGTTCTATATTGAACTGTCAGTGCCTTACACTGTAAGACGCTGTCATGACCGGCTTGCCAATCACATACGTGACACAAAGGGAGGGAAAAGAGAAGGCCCTGTCCAAGGAAGAGGGAAAGGTGGTGACCCCCAACTCACCTTGAGGCTGGCACCTGACTGCCCTGACGTCCCTAGACGGGTTCCTCACCCGTACGCCGATCACGTGCCTAAAACCCTGGCTTTCCCTAAGATGAGCCCTAGGTAGTGAATAGGGCGGTGGGAGCACTAGTCCGCACCACTAACACTAAAGGAAAACACCAAGGAGAGGACAGACAATACAGACAAAACATATAATCCCAGGTGGGCGACCACAGTGGACAACAAAAGCCCAACAGGGATCCGGAGGGTAACACTCTGGAACAACAACCAGGGATCACAGCTCCAGTGAGTCAGTATAGAAGTCCAGGCAGGAAGCTCTATATCTGGCAACCAGAGAAGTGGGAGAGGAGAATATAAGGAGTTTGGGAGTGACAGACAAGAAACAGCTGAGGAGAAGAAGCTACGGATCCCTGAGTGAGACAAAAAGGATTGCAAGGCAAACACAGAAAACTATCATTAAGAAACAGCGTGATCTTTAGACATAGAGCGCGCGGCCACCCGCTGCGACTTCCTGACCCCGGGTATAACGGAGTCAGACGTGGCTCTTGACACCCTCGTGACAGTACCCCCCTTTCCACGAGGGGCCTCCGGACACTCAGGACCAGGTCTCTCAGGATGAGAGGCATGGAAAGCCTGAACTAACCTGTTGGCGTTTACCTCTGACACTGGAACCCACATTCTTTCCTCTGGACCGTAACCCCTCCAATTCACCAGATATTGAAGAGAGCGGCGGACCAGACGAGAATCAACAATTTTGGATATTTGAAACTCCAGATTACCATCAACAATAGCAGGAGGAGGTGGCAGCAGTGATGGTTCTAGAGGTGGAACATATTTTTTGAGTAACGACTTATGAAAGACATTATGGATTTTAAAAGTCTGAGGTAGCTCCAGGCGAAAAACCACGGGGTTAATGATGGCTACTATTTTGTAAGGACCAATGAACCTAGGACCCAGTTTCCAAGAGGGAACCTTTAACTTAATATACCTAGTAGATAACCACACATAGTCATTCACTCCTAGGTCCAGACCTGGCGACCGTCTCTTATCAGCCATGCATTTGTATTTACCTCCCATATTTCTCAAGTTAGCTTGCACCTTCTGCCATACAGATGAAAGAGATGACGAAAACCGCTCCTCTTCGGGAACCCCTGATCACCCCCCTTCTTTAAAAGTACAAAATTGTGGATGAAAGCCATATGCACCGAGAAATGGTGACTTGCCAGTGGATTCCTGATGGCGATTATTTATAGCAAACTCAGCTAACGGTAAATATGATGACCACACCTCTTGGTTTTCAGACACAAAACACCTTAGATATGTCTCAAGGTTTTGGTTGGTACGCTCAGTCTGTCCATTTGACTGAGGATGGAAAGCCGAGGAAAAGGACAAGTCTACCCCCAAATGGGAACAAAAAGCTTTCCAAAACTTTGAAATAAACTGGGTTCCCCGATCCGAAACCACATCGGAAGGGACCCCGTGAAGCTTCACGATTTCACTGATAAACACCTGAGCAAGAGTCTTAGCATTAGGTAGTGCGGGTAATGCAATAAAGTGTACCATTTTGCTAAACCTGTCTACTACTACCAAGATAACTGTTTTACCCGCAGACAAAGGTAAGTCAGTGATGAAATCCATTGATAGATGTGTCCAAGGCCTATTGGGAATGACAAGTGGCAATAAAGACCCTGCTGGACGTGTATGAGAGACTTTCGCGCGTGCACAAGTAGAACAGGTAGACACAAAATCCATTACATCCTGACGCAACCTTGGCCACCAAAAACGACGAGACAATAGCTCCAAGGTTGCTTTACTACCCAGGTGCCCAGCAAGTGCCGAATTATGATGTTCCTTTAATAATTCGAGACGCAGGTTTAACGGTACAAACAATTTCTCTGAGGGGCAAGAGGCCGGGGCGTCCCCCTGGGCCTCTAACACCTTCCCCTCCAGAACAGAGTGTACAGCAGAGACAACCACTCCTCTTTGTAAAATGGGTACCGGATCACTAACATTACCCCCTCCAGGGAAACTACGAGGTAATGCGTCTGCCTTGGTATTTTTTGCTCCAGGACGATAGGTGATGAAAAAGTTAAATCTGGTAAAGAATAGCGACCACCTAGCTTGTCTAGGGGTGAGACGCTTAGCCGATTAGAGGTATAGAAGGTTTTTGTGGTCCGTAATTACCGTGACGGGGTGGATTGCCCCCTCTAAGAAGTGATGCCATTCTTCAAACGCTAGTTTAATAGCTAATAGTTCCCTATTTCCAATATCATAGTTCTTCTCAGCTGCAGATAATTTTTTGGAAAAGAAAGCGCAAGGACGCCATTTGCCAGGAGACGGACCCTGAGACAATACAGCACCCACTCCCACCTCTGACGCATCTACTTCAACAATAAAAGGCTGGGAGACATCAGGTTGAATAAGAACATGTGCCGAGGTAATCCTCTCTTTTAGGGAGGAAAATGCAATTTTAGCGGCGTCAGACCATTTAGAAAAATCAGTCCCCTTCCTAGTCATGTCAGTAAGGGGTTTGACAATCACCGAATAATTTTTAATGAACTTCCTATAGAAATTTGCGAACCCCAAGAACCGTTGCAGTGCTTTAAGGTTCTCAGGAAGATCCCAATCTAAAATTGCCTGGACCTTCCTAGGATCCATACGGAAACCTGAAGCAGATAATAGATATTCCAGGAACTGTATTTCCTGAACGGCGAAGACACACTTTTCAATTTTCGCATATAATTTATTCGTCCGTAGGACCTGCAGTACCTGTCTGACATGTACTTCATGTGTTTTCAGATCAGCCGAATAAATTAAGATATCATCTAGGTATATCACCACAAACCTGCCGATAAGATGACTAAAAATATCATTAACGAAATGTTGGAAGACAGCAGGAGAATTGGTCAGACCGAAAGGCATGACTAGATTTTCATAATGCCCCTCAGGGGTGTTAAAAGCTGTCTTCCACTCATCCCCTTCCTTGATACGAATCAGATTGTAGGCCCCCCTAAGATCAAGTTTGGAGAACCACCTAGCACCCGCAATCTGATTAAACAGGTCAGGAATGAGAGGAAGAGGGTATGGGTCTCGGATGGTTATCCGGTTTAGTTTGCGGAAATCTAGGCAAGGACGCAGGCCCCCATCTTTCTTTTTAACAAAGAAAAACCCTGCAGCCACGGGTGAAGAAGAGGGTCTGATGTGTCCCTTAGCCAGACTCTCGGAGATATAATCTTTCATGGCTTGTCTCTCGGGACCCGAAAGAATATATAACCTGGTCTTGAGTAATTTTGCACCGGGAATCAGGTTAACCGGGCAATCATAAGGACGGTGAGGTGGTAACTTCAGACAACCCTTTTCAGAAAAAACGTCCTCAAAGTCCGAAACAAATATAGGTAGGGTAGCTATGGAGGCGACTAAGCAATTGCTATTTAAGCAAATTTCTCTGCAATGCTCACTCCACTCCAATATCTCCCTGGCCTGCCAATCTACCACTGGATTGTGCGCTACCAACCAGGGAAGACCCAATACCACAGGAGAGGGAAGGCCCTCCAGAACGTAACATGAAAGACACTCATTATGGTGGTCCCCTACCCGAAGGTGTAAGTTATGGACAATGTGAGTGAGGTTTCTCTGGGACAGAGGAGCAGAATCAATAGCGAATATGGGAATAGGTCTCTGTAGCGTACAGAGAGACAAACTCATAGTGCGGGCAAAATGGGCATCTATCAGATTTACCCCTGCTCCACTGTCTAGAAAGAAAGAAATAGTCTCCGTCTTAACACCAAAAACAATAACCGCTGGCAACACAAATTGAGATGTTCGTATGGAGGAAACGTATACCCCCCGGCTGACATCCTCCACACAGCCTGGGGTTCCGACGGTCTTTTGTTTTTAAGAAAGGAAGGACAGACATTAATGAAATGACCCCTCCCCCCACAGAAAAAACAAGCCCCACGCCTACGGCGAGCTTTAGGAGGATGGACCTGACGAGTAGTTCCTCCTAGCTGCATAGGCTCTTTTAGGTCCGTACAGACTAACTGCTGCTTGGGAGGGGTTACCAATTGCTCAGGAATTTTCTTTTCTCCCTAAGACGTCTATCTATTCTGATAGAGAGGGACATAACAGCGTCAAGGGAAAGGGGGGTCTCATACAGCGCAAGCGCATCCTTAACCCTTTCGGATAACCCAGAGCAGAACTGACTCCTGAGAGCCGGGTCGTTCCACTGAGTATCCGTAGCCCACCTACGGAACTCTGAGCAATATTCCTCTGCTGGCCGATCTCCCTGTAGGAGTCTCCGTAACTTCGACTCAGCCAGGGCGACTCGGTCAGGGTCATCATATATGAGACCCAAGGCCCCAAAAAATGCATCCACAGACCGGAGAGCCTGGGAATCAGTGGGTAAAGAGAATGCCCAGGCTTGCGGGTCCCCCTGAAGCAGGGAAATAACAATCCCCACCCGCTGTTCTTCATTACCAGAGGAGTAAGGGCGCAGCTTAAAATATAACTTACAGGCCTCACGGAACGTCAAATTTGTCCCTTCCCCCAGAAAATCTGTCAGGAAGAACAACCTTGGGTTTCGCAGCAACCTGGTTACCCATAGCAACCGCTGGGCTTGCGGTCTGCTGCAATTGCTGCTGTTGCTGGAGGACCGACGCCTTCAATCCTGCCACCTCCAAAGACAGGCCTTGAAGTTGTTTTGCCAAAGCAGCAATAAGATCCATGCTGGATCCATGCTGGATTCTAAATAGGCAGAAAGAGAAAATTTTTTTTTTTTCTACCTACAAAAAATAAAGGCCAGATATAATGTCATGACCGGCGTGCCAATCACATACGTGACACAAAGGGAGGGAAAAGGGAAGGCCCTGTCCAAGGAAGAGGGAAAGGTGGTGACCCCTAACTCACCTTGAGGCTGGCACCTGACTGCCCTAACGTCCCTAGACGGGTTCCTCACCCGTACGCCGATCACGTGCCTAAAACCCTGGCTTTCCCTAAGATGAGCCCTAGGTAGTGAATAGGGCAGTGGGAGCACTAGTCCGCACCACTAACACTAAAGGAAAACACCAAGGAGAGGACAGACAATACAGACAACATATAATCCCAGGTGGGTGACAACAGTGGACAACAAAAGCCCAACAGGGATCCGGAGGGTAACACTCTGGAACAACAACCAGGGATCACAGCTCCAGTGGGTCAGTATAGAAGTCCAGGCAGGAAGCTCTATATCTGGCAACCAGAGAAGTGGGAGAGGAGAATATAAGGAGGTTGGGAGTGACAGACAAGAAAACAGCTGAGGAGAAGAAGCTACGGATCCCTGAGTGAGACAAAAAGGATTGCAAGGCAAACACAGAAAACTATCATTAAGAAACAGCGTGATCTTTAGACATAGAGCGCACAGCCACCCGCTGCGACTTCCTGACCCCGGGTATAACGGAGTCAGACGTGGCTCTCGAAACCCACGTGACAGACGCTGACAGTTTCCTAGGAGACCCAGCCCCCAGCCCTGGATCTCTTTAGCTTCCGTAGCTGGCAGTCCCGATACCTGTGTAAGCACGGGGACCCAATGGGGATGTACAAGCTGCCGCAAACTCCCTGTATGCCGCGTTCAGCGTGACCACAGCATAACAGGGGGTTATCTGCCGGCATCTGTGTTTTCACCGATACTGGCAGATAAAGCAGGGGCCCTAAGGCATCCTAAGTTCTAAGTGCTCTGTCACACTTGCGTTGTCCGGATCCGTCGTGTACTCCATTTGCCGAAAGTGCCCGCCGGATCAGTAACACCGCAAGTGAACTGAAAGCATTTGAAGACTGATCCGTCTTCAAAATGCGTTCAGTGTTACTATGGCAGCCAGGACGCTATTAAAGTCCTGGTTGCGATAGTAGTAGTGGGGAGCGGGGAAGCAGTATACTTACCGTCCGTGTGGCTCCCGGGGCCCTCCAGAATGACGTCAGAGCGCCCCATGCGCATGGATGACGTGATCCATGCGATCACATCATCCATGCGTGTGGGGCACCCTGACGTCACTCTGAAGCGCCCCGGGAGCCGCACGGACGGTAAGTATACTGCTTCCCCGCTCCCCACTACACTTTACCATGGCAAACAGGACTTTAGCGTCCCGATAGCCATGGTAACCATTCAGAAAAAGCTAAACGTCGGATCCGGTAAATGCACCAAAACGACGTTTAGCTTAAGGCCGGATCCGGATTAATGCCTTTCAATGGGCATTAATTCCGAATCCGGCCTTGCTGCAAGTGTTCAGGATTTTTGGCCGGAGCAAAAAGCTCAGCATGCTGCGGTATTTTCTCCAGCCAAAAAACTTTCCGGTCCTGAACTGAAGACATCCTGATGCATCCTGAACTGATTTCTCTCCATTCAGAATGCATGGGGATAATCCTGATCAGGATTCTTCCGGCAAAGAGCCCCGACGACGGAACTCTATGCCGGAACAGAACAACGCAAGTGTGAAAGAGCCCTCAGGCGTTAAATACCGGACAGTTAGGACGAGCATTCTCGTCCAAGGTCCTGAATGTGTTAAGGGAAGGCTGATACTACTTCTGTATCTACTCCTGTGGTTGGCCCAAAAACTATAACAGAATTGAATTGTGATTCCAGCTTAACCAAGATCTATACCTTTAGACTACAAAATCCAACTTAAAACTTGTGCTTCACATCTACCAATACCAGATATTAAGTAATCTGAGGGCTACTAAACATTTTGCATACTAGTTATCAATAATGCATAAATTAAGTGTAAGTACATGAAGTGTACATGTCTATGTTTTCCTGGACTCAAATAAACGGTCGTGGGGCAGATTTACTTAATCTATAGACCTACAACAGATTTATTACAGTGGATCAGGCTGGATGATAAATTGAACTGCTAGACACTTTTGTCTAACTTTAGACAAAAACAGAATTTAAAACAGAATTTAAAAAACTTTAGTTTAAAACAGAATTTTACGCCAAGATTGTGGCTTAATTTTGGCGCAAAATGTGGCATATTAGGCCACACCACATTTTCTCTGAAGCCACACCTGCATAGCTTTTCCATTAAGCTATGCCCCCTGTCGAAGTAGACATAGATAATATCTCTGGACCTAGATGTGCCAAAATGTAAAAACTGTGCCATATTTTTGCACACTTTACAACAAAATCTAGGTGCGCCAACATTAGTAAATGTGAGCTGTTGTGCTTTTGTCCACATCAAGTCTCTTCTGTTCTGTTTACTTGCTAACTCTCTCCATGCATATTTTTTAACCAATGCAGGGGTACACTGCTTACTTGAAATCATTACAGGCAATGTAATTGCAGTGTGCCAGCCCGCAGGGGAGGAGTAGTGGAAGAAGTTGGAGAAGATGGGAGTGATGGCAGTGGCAATGAAGGTGGCTGTAGTCCTCATGGTGACTAATCCCTCTCCCTAGTGCTCCCTAAGTCACATGTGCAATGATTGGAGGACACACATTTTCTTTATCCTTTACTTTTTGGGGCTCCTGCTTCATGGTGGCTGGGATGCCCTTAAGGCTAAGTAGATGGGTGTAAGGTAGGAAGGCACGTAGGTAGGGGCAGTCAGATGATGATGGAGTCAAAGAATAGGCAAACTGGGTTACAATAAACAAAGTTTCAGTTTACTGAATAGATGATAACAGGTCCAGCCAGACTCCTGGCAACCTAAGTGTTGCCCATACATAACTCTTTGGGAGATATATGGTACAAGTAAAAGAGTAATTTAACAACAAATCACAACATGTAATGCTTAAAACAAACTCTTAGCAGTGATTCACTGGGTCACTGCATAATAATTTTTTTTCATAAAGAGCTGAGCCCTGGAATCATTTTACGGGAATGGGTAGGCCTGACTGATCAAAGAAGGAGTAGTGATCTCATATATTGCAGAGCAAGAAGCTGGTTGTTCTTTGGGGTACAGTACATACCAGAAGAGGACATACGTGGTTACATGCTGGGTTGTCACATCAGTTAGCTAAATGATATTTATATAAGCCATGTTAGAAAAATGAGAGCTCATTCTTGCTAACTTATTTGAGATGAAACACAAACCTAATGCTTATGTGAGTTGAACTAACAAATTGCTGTTGTAACCAAGAGTGGAAGGTTAAGCGATTCACCCTATATGGATTATGTAAAAAATAAATAAAACTGTATATCTTTTATATCTAAAATTGTTGCTTATTTGCAGTTTTTAATTCAAATGGACAACTATGTCTTTTTCTATGTATGTTAGAGATTCCTGTTTGGTTGTCGCAGTAATTGGGGGAAGGGTTGATGAGTGTAGCCTGCACGGATGAAGACCATTGACATGGGTCAATGCATGCCATTTCATTTGAACACATTCATAAGTCAGGTCAGTTACATGTCACATTTCTGCATTGTACATAAATACAAGGAAATAATGTATATTCAGAAGCGGTACATGTTTTCTTGACAATCAGAATAAGTATTTGTCCTGAATGATGCAATTCATCTGTATTACATTTCAGCCCCATTATTCATTTCACAAACCTTCATCTTTGCATGTATTTGTTGTGTTTCTTTTCTCCATTTTTATTACCTTAGCTTTTGTTTTCCCTGTCCTGCAGCTATGTGAGCCAGCTGCAGGAGGAAATTGACTAACATCCCATCACTGTTTCATCTGATATTGGCATTGCTTGCCTAGGGGACAGATTTGATGAGCATTAGTTGTTGTTAAAGGAGATGACTGACTTTGACTTTATTTTCTTGGAAGGAAAGTGTTACTTTCCTTAAAGTAATAACAATTCAAAGCTAATGTATAATGATCTTTGAAAAATTGAATCACTTAGGACATTAGAATTCTATGTTTTTAAGTGCATTTTCTAGAAAATTAAATATATTTTGCAATTTAAGTCAAAACAAAATGCATTCAAGAGAATAGACTGCAATATGTGAATTTCCTGAATATGACAGCTTTTACTAATATAAAATATAAAATGTTTAGAAACAACTTTGTAAGGCTACTTTCACACTAGAGTTTTTGCTGGATCCGGCAGGGTTCATCAAAAAGACTTCCGTTACTGATAATGCAACCATCTGCATCTATTATGAACGGATCCGGTTGTATTATCTTTAACATACCCAAGACAGCTCTGTCATGAACTCCATTGAAAGTCAATAGGGGACGGATCAGTTTTCTATTGTGTCAGAGAAAACTGATCCGTCCCCATTGGCTTGCATTGTGGGTCATGACGGATCCGTCTTGCTCCGCATCCCAGGACGGAAAGCAAACCGCAATATGCTGCGGTTTTCTCCCCAGTATGAGAACGAAACGAAATGCATTTTGGAGCACTCCGTTCTGTTCGGTTACATTATGTCCCCATTGGCAATGAATGGGGACAAAACTGAAGCATTTATTTTTTTCCGGTATTGAGACCCTATGAAAGATCTCAATATCGGAAAATATTAACGCTAGTGTGAAAGTAGCCTTAATCAAGTGTGATCGTCTACATCCAGCACTCAACAATAGTTGAATTGTTTTGCATCCTGAGTAATATAACAATACACAAAAAAAGGGGAATTTTGGCATCCAAAATACAGCTTGTGCTATAAATTACACTGCATTCAACTGACTTTACATACAGCACTTGTTTAGTGAAGAAACAGCTGCAAACACAGCCCTGCCCACGAGTACTGCCCACGTCCAAGTTTTCCTCCAGCTACAGGATTAAACTGATTTTAAAAAACTATCTTTACTGCAGTTTATAGGGGAAATTAATAATAACCAGTACAATTTAAAGTTTACCCCTAACATAGATACATAGACTGTGGAATTTTTAGATTTGAGAATTGAGAAAAAAGGAGGAATATTTATTTGTAGCAAATATAATAAAGAAGTGGCCAGGAATAGTTTTATACTAAACACAAGCTGCCATCTTCCAAGATGGCTACTCAACGTTCCAATCAGCCAATTTTGACATCCGAAGAGGAACTGTACAGAACTAAAACAGTTCGAGAAGGAAACACAGAACATGAAAATACAGTTTTTGGAAATCCTTTCATGCAATAGCAAGGCAGTTATCTATCTCACCATGTCCTGCCCATGTTTTACAAAAATGGTGAGTGCAGCATTAAAGGGCAAAAAGTAGCTTTTCTTTTGTGCAAAATGGGCTTATGCAAAAATTGGTACTTTTTGGCAGCACTTTTCTGGAGCAGGTGGTCTGATAAATCTCCCCCAATGAGTTTTAGAAGCTGGGAAGTGGGTACCTTAAAATGCCTGCAAAGAAGAGGTTTGGGGACTAGGAACAGTTCTTGAACCCTACTGATTATGGAACCTCTTTGAGACCTAAACCCAAAAATGCATTGAAAACTTCTCTTCTAGGGAGGTGATCTTCTCAAATAAAATGACCAGTATGCATAATATAAAGGGGAATGAAAAAATTTCCACAGGAAATTATCTACAAACCGGATTCCAAAAAAGTTGGGACACTATACAAATTGTGAATAAAAACTAAATGCAATGATGTGGAGGTGCCAACTTCTAATATTTTATTCAGAATAGAACATAAATCATGGAACAAAAGTTTAAACTTAGAAAATGTACCATTTTAAGGGGAAAATATGTTGAATCAGAATTTCATGGTGTCAACAAATCCCCAAAAAGTTGGGACAAGGCCATTTTCACCACTGTGTGGCATCTCCCCTTCTTCTTACAACACTCAACAGACGTCTAGGGACCGAGGAGACCAGTTTCTCAAGTTTAGAAATAGGAATGCTCTCCCATTCTTGTCTAATACAGGCCTCTAACTGTTCAATCGTCTTGGGCTTTCTTTGTTGCACCTTCCTCTTTATGATGCACCAAATGTTCTCTATAGGTGAAAGATCTGGACTGCAGACTGGCCATTTCAGTACCCGGATCCTTCTCCTACGCAGCCATGATGTTGTGATTGATGCAGAATGTGGTCTGGCATTATCTTGTTGAAAAATGCAGGGTCTTCCCTGAAAAAGATGACGTCTGGATGGGAGCATATGTTTTTCTAGAACCTGAATATATTTTTCTGCATTGATGGTGCCTTTCCAGACATGCAAGCTGCCCATGCCACACGCACTCATGCAACCCCATACCATCAGAGATGCAGGCTTCTGAACTGAGCATTGATAACAACTTGGGTTGTCCTTGTCCTATTTTGTCCGGATGACATGGCGTCCCAGATTTCCAAAAAGAACTTTGAATCGTGACTCGTCTGACCACAGAACAGTCTTCTATTTTGCCACACTCCATTTTAAATGATCCCTGGCCCAGTGAAAACGCCTGAGCTTGTGGATCTTGCTTAGAAATGGCTTCTTCTTTGCACTGTAGAGTTTCAGCTGGCAACGGCGGATGGCACGGTGGATTGTGTTCACTGACAATGGTTTCTGGAAGTATTCCTGAGCCCATTCTGTGATTTACTTTACAGTAGCATTCCTGTTTGTGGTGCAGTGTCGTTTAAGGGCCCGGAGATCACGGGCATCCAGTATGGTTTTACGGCCTTGACCCTTACGCACAGAGATTGTTCCAGATTCTCTGAATCTTCGGATGATGTTATGCACAGTTGATGATGATAGATGCAAAGTCTTTGCAATTTTTCGCTGGGTAACACCTTTCTGATATTGCTCCACTATCTTCCTGCGCAACATTGTGGGAATTGGTGATCCTCTACCCATCTTGGCTTCTGAGAGACACTGCCACTCTGAGAAGCTCTTTTTATACCCAATCATGTTGCCAATTGACCTAATTAGTGTTAATTGGTCTTCCAGCTCTTCGTTATGCTCACATTTACTTTTTCCAGCCTCTTATTGCTACTTGTCCCAACTTTTTGGGGATTTGTTGACACCGTGAAAATTTGAATCAACGTATTTTTCCTTTAAAATGATACATTTACTCGGATTAAAAGTTTGATCTGTCATCTACGTTCTATTACAAATAAAATATTGACATTTGCCATCTCCACATCATTACATTCAGTTTTTATTCACAATTTGTTTAGTGTCCCAACTTTTTTGGAATCCGGTTTGTAAATAAGGGGATGGTCTTAAAGAAGTGTCTTTTGAAGAGGTCTCACTGTATATCCAACTGATACATATTTATATCTAACTGATGCGCTTTTGCATGGAAGAACCTTTTTAATACATACAGTTTTTATTTCGATCCTAAAATACTAAAACATGCACTGAAACCTGCCATGTTTGCAAATATTCTACAATGTACATCTCATTGCTATAGTAAATTACAGCATTGTGAAAAATAGATATATGCTAATTTACTGTACTTTTAAAGCCCAACATATATGTATTGCTACAAGTTACCCTGTCACCATGAAAAACTTCTATAAAAAGATTGGTTTAGAAAACCCATTTACAAATATCCCATTAGATCATCCTGAGTTATTAGAGAAGAATTTATCATTTAGGACCTGCGTCAATTTAGATGGAATGAGAAAGTGACAGCAAAAGGTTTCTTTTTCTCTGGAGGACCCAATCTGTCTATACATTTCACAGACAGCACATTGATTTCAACAGACACAAGTGGCAGGCAAAATATACAAGCTATAATTGAATGTGGATATCAGGGATAACATGGTCCCTGAATGAACAACATTCAAAATTGGTAGTTCATTTTTACCCAATGTTCTGTGCACAAATTAACTTTAGATATATACCGTATATAAATCATTGCAACATGACAACAGTGTAGCGAAAGCATAGATCACTGCATAAATACAAAAATGCATAGAATAAGGCAAAAAGCATGCAAATACAGTATTGTCAACCTTGTTCCATAAATAGTGGTCAAGTTATCATGTGAAGTTATCAGATGTGAAACTATCCTTAGACTTAGAATCAAACTTTGTTGCATGTATAATTCTAACATTTAATGTGGTAAATAAATGTGTATTTAATGTGTTAATGTCCAGTTAAATATTTTTACATGTGTATGTAGAGTTGTATAAAACACAAACTACCGCTTTTCTTGAGGAAACATATTGTAATGCCATGCTTACTCACTGTGCTCATCCTGCTTGACTTTTTCTTCATGGTCATCTCACTGCTCACTGCCATAGTTCTGCTGCTAGATCCCCTGTTCCAATGCATCCAATGCCTTGTAGCCACAGCCTTCTTAAGTGTCCTTATCCATGATCCAGGCTTTGAGCAATTCAGGTCTTGCTGTCAGCTAAGGTGTTTGTTCCTGAGATTTTGTTACTGATATGACTTGCGTATTTGACCTCATTTAACCGTCAACCACCTACCCTGATCTCCACCCAACTACAGTCGGCATTCTCCTGCCATGGCCGTGTCTGACCACAAACTCTGCCTGCCATCTTGGTACCATTTTCAGATGTAGTCTGCTATGAGAGACTACTCCAGGGATAATTACTTGAGCATTCACTTTGGGAAAATACTTACCTCCTCCAAAGGTTAAAGCTGCTACCTGGCTTAACCCTACACTGGCCGTGTTGGCCATTGTTATATGTACCACCACTGCTAAATAGTGCCACTTAACATTAACAGTCTATTATACTCTACGCCTGCTGTGTTTATCACAGCTGACAGGATGTCATGTTTCAAATTCAGCTCTGACTTATGTGTTCATGGACTCTACTATTTACATGAACACATCCAGTTCAGTAACTCAGTAAAGGCTATTTAAGGACCTTAGCACCCGCTGCTTCTTGCCTGAGCAATAGGTTTGTTAGTTTCTGTAGTTCTTTGGAAAGACTTGGATTTCCCCTGAGGTTGGAACTTCTGCAGCCTGCCCTTGACCTTGTCTCCTTGGATAAATTTATCGCATGAAATCTGCAAGCCCTGATATTTTTGCTATGAATAGAGATGAGTGAATAAAAAAAAAATGTGATTCGGCTGGTTCGCCAAATTTCTCGGAAAATTATTTGCGATGAATCGCGTTAAAAAATGGCTATTTCTGGGCTGCAGAGAGCCTTTATAGGGGTGCAGAACAGTGTGCCTTGCAGTAACACGCATAGGGAGTCTGCTGTGGTAGTGAAACAATACTGTGAGTCAGTATGACAAGCACATGACAGGTGTCGCTCTTAGAATCACTGCATACTTTACTTACTTGGGCAGTCACGGGGCCAAAACTGACCAAATAACTCGAGTTTCAACTCAGCCCTAGAGGTAGATGTTAGCGTCAAGAAGAAGCGCAGTCCTTTTACACCGTCGTCAGCTGATTCCACATAGATGTCTACAAAACCCGTTTTATTAAATGCTTAAAAAAGTAGAGCCCCCCTGGACAGAGTGGAGAGGTTGTCAGCAGTGTTGATGTCACTGATTATTTTGCCCTTCCTCTGACCTGTCAGAACAATAACCCCCAAAAAATGAATCCTGTCTGTGAAGCATCTGCCTTCACCCAGTCAGCATTTGGTCAGTAATCCATCAGTATTGCTAAAGCCCAAAAAAAACAGGAGTGGATCTAAAACCGAGATGACATGTGAACCAAATATTTGCATGTCTTCTGTGTTTTCTACCCACTCCTGCTTTTGGCTACCAATTCATAAGCCAATCCTGATGGGACCATACAGGCCTTAAAGCTGCTACACAGACAGGATCCGTTGTGCATCTCATTTTTCCTTCCTTCTAACAGATCAGAAGAAGTGTCAAATAAATGATGATGTCAGCCAGGCCAAAAGGCAAAATAGTGGCTCAGTCATGAAGTGGGGAAAGGTGGGAACAGCATGAGAAATCCACAGAGTGGACCTATGACATAGTGGTGAGGTGGAAGCAGCATGAGGAGACCACAGAGTGGCCCAATTGCAGGGTCTGGAGGTGGAAGCAGTATGAGGAAGCCACTGAGTTGCACAATGACTGAGCCTGGAGTTGGCAGCAGTATGAGGAGGCCACCGAGTGGCACAATGACTGAGTCTAGAGGTGGCAGCAGCATGAGTAGGCCACAGAGTGGCACAGTGACCAAGTCTAAAGGTGGCAGCAGCATGAGTTGGGTCACAGAGGGCCACAACCACAGAGTCAGGATGGGGCAGCAGCATGAGTAGCCACAGAGTGGCACAATGACCGAGTCTGGAGGTGGCAGCAGCATAAGTAGGCCACAGAATGGCGCAACAACATAGTCTGGAGGTGGCAACAGCATGAGTAGGCCACAGAGTGGCACAATGACCGAGTCTGCAGGTGGCAGCAGTATGAGTAGGCCATAGAGTGGCACAACAACAGAGTCTGGAGGTGACAGCAGCATGAGTAGGCCACAGAGTGGCACAACGACAGAATCTAGAGGTGGCAGCACAATCAGGAGGCCACAGAGTGGCACAATAGCAGAGTGTGGAGGTGGCAGTGGCAGGGCTCGAGTCCTGCGGGAACATGTTGGAACGGCGTTCCTGCACTTTTTTCATAGCAGAAACGCTGTTCTCTTTCAGGGCTGCCCGTCTTTAACGTAGGGCAAAAGGACCAGGATGTGGTGAAGGCTTTGTACTCACCGCTTCCTGGTCCTCGGCTGTCGGCTGTACAGTGCTGCGCACAGGCATGAGGGCTGAGGCACTCTGCTCTGTGACGTCACGCTGTGCGCAGCCTTCACAGCACAGCCGACAGCAGGATCATTGCATAGCAGGAGAGGAGCGGCGGCGTCCAGGAGCATGAGAGGATAAGTGTTTATTTTATTTTATGAGGCTGATGGAGAGGCACTGACTGGGGGCCTGGGGGCTGATGGAGAGGCACTGACTGGGGGCCTGGGGGCTGATGGAGAGGCACTGACTGAGGGGGTCTGGGGGCTGATGGAGAAGCACTAGGGGGCCACTGGTGAGAGGCACTGGGGGGTCGCTAGTGAGAGGCACTGGGGGGCCGCTAGTGAGAATCACTGGGGGATGATGGAGAGACACTGGGGGATGATGGAGAGGCACTGGGGGCTAATGGAGAGGCACAGGGGGCTGGTGAGAGGCACTGGGGGCTGATGGAGAGGCACTGGGGGCTGATGGAGAGGCACAGGAGGCTGGTGAGAGGAACTGGGGGCTGATGGAGAAGCACTGGGGGCTGATGGAGAGACACTGGGGGCTGGTGGGAGGCACTGGGGTGTGATGGAGAGGCACTGGGGGTTAGTGAGAGGCACTGGGGGCTGATGTAGAGGCACTGGGGGCTGATGTAGAGGCATTGGGGGCTGATGTAGAGGCATTGGGGGCTGATGTAGAGGCATTGGGGGCTGATAGAGAGGTACTGGGGGCTGGTGAGGGGCACTGGGGGCTGATGTAGAGGCACTGGGGGCTGATAGACAGGCACTCTGGGCTTCTGAGAGGCTACTGGGGGCTGCTATAAGGCTACTGTGGGCTGCTATAAGGCTACTGTGGGCTGCTATAAGGCTACTGGGGGCTGCTATGAGGCTACTGGTAATGCTATGAGGCTACTGGGGGCTGCTATGAGGCATGGGGCTCTTATCCGAGGTCTGATTGGGGGTCATTCATATTGGGGTCTGAGCTGAGGTGTGATCTTAGGTCTAATTGGGGTCTTATTAACATTGGAGATCTTATTGGGGCTGTTAGCTGAGGTCTGATTAACATTGGGTATCTGATTGGTGGTCTGACCTAAGGTGTAATGAAATTTTTTTTTTTTTCCGGAGCAGCTTGGAGAAAAAAAGCCTCAGTCTCCCACACTCCTTCTGCCCGGCCAAGCCAGCCAGCACCCCTGATCCCAAGCCTGTCAGCACCCCTGATCCCAAGCCTGTCAGCACCCCTGAGGCCAAGACAGTCAGCACCCGTGAGGCTAAGCCAGCCAGCACCCCTGAGGCCAAGTCAGCCAGCATCCCTGAGTCGTCAGAACTGTAAGTAAATTATATATAAGGGGAGCTTATAATATAAAAAGAGACAAATTACGCCTGAACAGACATATAGCACCAATTCCAGTTTCTAGGGGTCGGGGGGTCAGGGTGGCAGTGGAGCTTGGGTAAGTTCCCACACTTTTTTTTTCCAGGACTTGACCCCTGGGCAGCAGCATGAGGAAGCCACAGAATGGCACAATGACAGAGTGTCGATCGACCAAGATACTTCTGGGGGAACCGGTCTGGCATGAACAGGCCTCTAGTAGCTACAGACAATGACAAGACAAATCATCAAGATAGCTTTGAGCCCGGAAGAGTCGTGAAGTTCATCAAGATACATCACTAAAGATTTTACTGCATATAACCACAGCGCTGACCGCAGAATAAATGTAGTTTTTCGACCGAAATACTTCAATAAAGATTTTACCACATATACCGAAATAAGTCACAAAAGATTTTACTGCATATAATGGAGCACAGAGATGGAGAGGGTGTTCGGATCCCCCCCCCCGCCCTATACGGGCGTCTCAGAAATTAACCGCTGCTCCTGGGAAGGTCATGGAGCGTCCCGGTCATCTGGCATCTATTTGCTCCGCTGAAGGATGATTTTAAAAGTGTGTAGATGGAGATTAAAGCAGTTAAAATCTAAGACTGCCCCCCAACATGTTTCGCCAGAATTCTGGCTTCTTCAGGGGCAAAAAAGGGCAGCAACCTTGCCCCTGAAGAAGCCAGAATTCTGGCGAAACATGTCGGGGGGCAGTCTTAGATTTTAACTGCTTTGCACCTCTATATTGTTACCAATACCTCATGGTCATGTGCCGATGGTGGTTGGTGTAGTTCAGGCATTCAGTGCACTGCGGCACACGTAGCTGGACACTGAGTCCCTGTTGCGGTTTGTGAATTAGTCAATCCTCATTGTGACTATTCACAGTGGTGTGTGTACTCCCATCCACACCACTCTAGCTTTCAGTGTATTGCGAACCGCGGACGGTGTGACGGCAGTGTGCGAAAGCAGCACTTTGTCTATAGGGACACCCAGTGAGAGATACTGCACTAGATTATAGGGAGAGAAATGTGCACTATCACTGATAACAGTGTCGAGGTGCTCTGTATTTTTTATTTTTTCATTCCTTGGTTGGTTCAGTTCAATTAAAGAGTGTATGTACACACATAATATAGACTTTTAGAATTATCTCAATAAAAGTGAAGTTTTAAGCCTGGGTCAAGATAGGTATTTTTGCCTAGTCAGGCATTTGTAAATATAGTAGTAAAGTAACCTTACCCAGGTTGGTCTCATATATATATATTAGAAAGCCTTATAAAAAACACACACCAGTTCTGGGTTTGCTTTTCACAAGAAGCATTGCCTGATGTGAATGATGCCTCGCACAAAAGAACTCTCAGAAGACCTACGATTAAGAATTGTTGACTTGCATAATGCTGGAAAGAGTTATAAAAGTATCTCCAAAAGCATTGCTGTTCATCAGTCCACGGTAAGACAAATTGTCTATAAATGGAGATAGTTCAGCATTGCTGCTACTCTCCCTAGGAGTGGCCGTCCTGTAAAGATGACTGCAAGAGCACAGCGCAGACTGCTCAATGAGGTGAAGAAGAATCCCAGAGTGTCAGCTAAAGACTTACAAAAGTCTCTGGCATATGCTAACATCCCTGTTAGAGAATCTTCAATAGGTAAAACACTAAACAAGAATAGATTTCATGGGAGGATACCACAGAGGAAGTCACTGCTTTCCCAAAAAAACATTGCTACACGTTTACAGTTTGCACAAGAGCACCTGGATGTTCCACAGCAGTATTGTCAAAATGTTCTGTGGACAGATGAAACCAAAGTTGAGTTGTTTGGAAGAAACACATAACACTATGTGTGGAGAAAAAGAGGCACAGCACACCAACATCAAAACCTCATCCCAACTGTGAAGTATGGTGGTGGGGGCATCATGGTTTGGGGCTGCTTTGCTGCGCCAGGGCCTGGACGGATTGCTATCAGCGAAGGAAAAATAAATTCCCAAGTTTATCAAGACATTTTGCAGGAGAACTTAAGGCCATCTGTCCACCAGCTGAAGCTCAACAGAAGATGGGTGTTGCAACAGGACAACGACCCAAAGCATAGAAGTAAATCAACAACAGAATGCCTTAAACAGAAGAAAATATGCCTTCTGGAGTGGCCCAGTCAAAGTCCTGACCTCAACCCGATTGAGATGCTGTGGCATGACCTCAAGAAAGCGATTCACACCAGGCATCCCAAGAATATTGCTGAACTGAAACAGTTCTGTAAAGGGGTATGGTCAAGAATTACTCCTGACCGTTGTGCACGTCTGATCTGCAACTACAGGAAAAGTTTGGTTGAAGTTATTGCTGACAAAGGAGGTTCAACCAATTATTAAATCCAAGGGTTTACATACTTTTTCCACCTGCACTGTGAATGTTTACATGGTGTGTTCAATAAAAACATGGTAACTAGAGTTGAGCGGACACCTGGATGTTCGGGTTCGAGAAGTTCGGCCGAACTTCCCGGAAATGTTCGGGTTCGGGATCCGAACCCGATCCGAACTTCGTTCCGAACCCGAACCCTATTGAAGTCAATGGGGACTCGAACTTTTTGGCACTAAAAAGGCTGTAAAACAGCCCAGGAAAGGGCTAGAGGGCTGCAAAAGGCAGCAACATGTAGGTAAATCCCATGCAAACAAATGTGGATAGGGAAATGAATTAAAATAAAAATACAATAAATAAAAATTAACCAATATCAATTGGAGAGAGGTCCCATAGCAGAGAATCTGGCTTCACGTCACCCACCACTGGAACAGTCCATTCTCAGATATTTAGGCCCCGGCACCCAGGCAGAGGAGAGAGGTCCCGTAACAGAGAATCTGGATTCATGTCAGCAGAGAATCAGTTTGCATGTCATAGCAGAGAATCAGGCTTCACGTCAGCCACCACTGCAACAGTCCATTGGCATATATTTAGGCCCAGCACCCAGGCAGAGGAGAGAGGTCCCGTAACAGAGGATCTGGCTTCATGTCAGCAGAGAATCAGTCTGCATGTCATAGCAGAGAATCAGGCTTCACGTCAGCCACCACTGCAACAGTCCATTGTCAGATATTTAGGCCCAGCACCCAGGCAGAGGAGGGAGGTCCCGTAACAGAGAATCTGTCTTCTTGTCAGCAGAGAATCAGTCTGCATGTCATAGCAGAGAATCAGGCTTCACGTCAGCCACCAGTGCAACAGTCCATTGTCATATATTTAGGCCCAGCACCCAGGCAGAGGAGAGAGGTCCCGTAACAGAGGATCTGGCTTCATGTCAGCAGAGAATCAGTCTGCATGTCATAGCAGAGAATCAGCCTTCACGTCAGCCACCACTGCAACAGTCCATTGGCATATATTTAGGCCCAGCACCCAGGCAGAGGAGAGAGGTCCCGTAACAGAGAATCTGTCTTCATGTCAGCAGAGAATTAGTCTGCATGTCATAGCAGAGAATCAGGCTTCACGTCAGCCACCAGTGCAACAGTCCATTGTCAGATATTTAGGCCCAGCACCCAGGCAGAGGAGAGAGGTCCTGTAACAGAGAATCTGGCTTCATGTCAGCAGAGAATCAGTCTTCATGTCATAGCAGAGAATCAGCCTTCACGTCAGCCACCAGTGCAACAGTCCATTGTCAGATATTTAGGCCCAGCACCCAGGCAGAGGAGAGAGGTCCCGTAACAGAGAATCTGGCTTCATGTCAGCAGAGAATTAGTCTGCATGTCATAGCAGAGAATCAGGCTTCACGTCAGCCACCAGTGCAACAGTCCATTGTCAGATATTTAGGCCCAGCACCCAGGCAGAGGAGAGAGGTCCTGTAACAGAGAATCTGGCTTCATGTCAGCAGAGAATCAGTCTTCATGTCATAGCAGAGAATCAGCCTTCACGTCAGCCACCAGTGCAACAGTCCATTGTCAGATATTTAGGCCCAGCACCCAGGCAGAGGAGAGAGGTCCCGTAACAGAGAATCTGGCTTCATGTCAGCAGAGAATTAGTCTGCATGTCATAGCAGAGAATCAGGCTTCACGTCACCCAACATTGGAACAGTCCATTGGCATATATTTAGGCCCCGGCACCAGGACAGAGGAGAGGTTCATTCAACTTTGGGTAGCCTCGCAATATAATGGTAAAATGAAAATAAAAATAGGATTGAATGAGGAAGTGCCCTGGAGAACAATAATATATGGTTAAGGGGAGGTAGTTAATGTCTAATCTGCACAAGGGATGGACAGGTCCTGTGGGATCCATGCCTGGTTCATTTTTATGAACGTCAGCTTGTCCACATTGGCTGTAGACAGGCGGCTGCGTTTGTCTGTAATGACGCCCCCTGCCGTGCTGAATACACGTTCAGACAAAACGCTGGCCGCCGGGCAGGCCAGCACCTCCAAGGCATAAAAGGCTAGCTCTGGCCACGTGGACAATTTAGAGACCCAGAAGTTGAATGGGGCCGAACCATCAGTCAGTACGTGGAGGGGTGTGCACACGTACTGTTCCACCATGTTAGTGAAATGTTGCCTCCTGCTAACACGTTGCGTATCAGGTGGTGGTGCAGTTAGCTGTGGCGTGTTGACAAAACTTTTCCACATCTCTGCCATGCTAACCCTGCCCTCAGAGGAGCTGGCCATGACACAGCTGCCTTGGCGACCTCTTGCTCCTCCTCTGCCTTGGCCTTGGGCTTCCACTTGTTCCCCTGTGACATTTGGGAATGCTCTCAGTAGCGCGTCTACCAACGTGCACTTGTACTCGCGAATCTTCCTATCACGCTCCAGTGCAGGAAGTAAGGTGGGCACATTGTCTTTGTACCGTGGATCCAGCAGGGTGGCAACCCAGTAGTCCGCACAGGTTAAAATGTGGGCAACTCTGCTGTCGTTGCGCAGGCACTGCAGCATGTAGTCGCTCATGTGTGCCAGGCTGCCCAGGGGTAAGGACAAGCTGTCCTCTGTGGGAGGCGTATCGTCATCGTCCTGCCTTTCCCCCCAGCCACGCACCAGTGATGGGCCCGAGCTGCGTTGGGTGCCACCCCGCTGTGACCATGCTTCATCCTCATCCTCCTCCACCACATCCTCATCCTCCTCCACCTCATCCTCGTCCTCCTCGTCCTCCAGTAGTGGGCCCTGGCTGGCCACATTTGTACCTGGCCTCTGCTGTTGCAAAAAACCTCCCTCTGAGTCACTTCGAAGAGACTGGCCTGAAAGTGCTAAAAATTACCCCTCTTCCTCCTCCTCCTCCTCCTCCTGGGCCACCTCCTCTTCCATCATCGCCCTAAGTGTTTTCTCAAGGAGACATAGAAGTGGTATTGTAACGCTGATAACGGCGTCATCGCCACTGGCCATGTTGGTGGAGTACTCGAAACAGCGCAACAGGGCACACAGGTCTCGCATGGAGGCCCAGTCATTGGTGGTGAAGTGGTGCTGTTCCGCAGTGCGACTGACCCATGCGTGCTGCAGCTGAAACTCCACTATGGCCTGCTGCTGCTCGCACAGTCTGTCCAGCATGTGCAAGGTTGAGTTCCACCTGGTGGGCACGTCGCATATGAGGCGGTGAGCGGGAAGGCCGAAGTTACGCTGTAGCGCAGACAGGCGAGCAGCGGCAGGATGTGAACGCCGGAAGCGCGAACAGACGGCCCGCACTTTATGCAGCAGCTCTGACATGTCGGGGTAGTTGTGAATGAACTTCTGCACCACCAAATTCAGCACATGCGCCAGGCAAGGGATGTGCGTCAAACCGGCTAGTCCCAGAGCTGCAACGAGATTTCGCCCATTATCGCACACCACCAGGCCGGGCTTGAGGCTCACCGGCAGCAACCACTCGTCGGTCTGTTGTTCTATACCACACCACAACTCCTGTGCGGTGTGGGGCCTGTCCCCCAAACATATGAGTTTCAGAATGGCCTGCAGACGTTTACCCCGGGCTGTGCTGAACTTGGTGGTGAAGGTGTGTGGCTAACTGGATGAGCAGGTGGAAGAAGAGGAGGAGGAAGCCGAGAAGGAGGAGGTGGCAACAGGAGGCAAAGAATGTTGCCCTGCGATCCTTGGCGGCGGAAGGACGTGCGCCAAACAGCTCTCCGCCTGGGGCCCAGCTGCCACTACATTTACCCAGTGTGCAGTTAGGGAGATATAGCGTCCCTGGCCGTGCTTACTGGTCCACGTTTCTGTGGTTAGGTGGACCTTCCTACAGATGGCGTTGCGCAGTGCACACTTGATTTTATCGGATACTTGGTTGTGCAGGGAAGGCACGGCTCTCTTGGAGAAGTAGTGGCGGCTGGGAACAACATACTGTGGGACAGCAAGCGACATGAGCTGTTTGAAGCTGTCTGTGTCCACCAGCCTAAATGACAGCATTTCATAGGCCAGTAGTTTAGAAATGCTGGCATTCAGGGCCAGGGATCGAGGGTGGCTAGGTGGGAATTTACGCTTTCTCTCAAATGTTTGTGAGATGGAATGCTGAACGCTGCCGTGTGACATGGTTGAGATGCTTGGTGACGGAGGTGGTGGTGGTGTTGGTGGTACATCCCCGGTTTGCTGGGCGGCAGGTGCCAACGTTCGTCCAGAGGCGGAGGAAGAGGCCGAGGCGGCAGCAGCAGAAGAGGCCAAGGCGGCAGCAGCAGAAGAGGGCGAGGCGGCAGCAGCAGAAGAGGTAGCAGGGGGAGACTGAGTGACTTCCTTGTTTTTAAGGTGTCTACTCCACTGCAGTTCATGCTTTGCATGCAGGTGCCTGGTCATGCAGGTTGTGCTAAGGTTCAGAACGTTAATGCCTCGCTTCAGGCTCTGATGGCACAGCGTGCAAACCACTCTGGTCTTGTCGTCAGCACATTGTTTGAAGAAGTGCCATGCCAGGGAACTCCTTGAAGCTGCCTTTGGGGTGCTCGGTCCCAGATGGCGGCGGTCAGTAGCAGGTGGAGTCTCTTGGCGGCGGGTGTTCTGCTTTTGCCCACTGCTCCCTCTTTTGCTACGCTGTTGGCTCGGTCTCACCACTGCCTCTTCCTCCGAACTGTGAAAGTCAGTGGCACGACCTTCATTCCATGTGGGGTCTAGGACCTCATCGTCCCCTGCATCGTCTTCCACCCAGTCTTGATCCCTGACCTCCTGTTCAGTCTGCACACTGCAGAAAGACGCAGCAGTTGGCACCTGTGTTTCGTCATCATCAGAGACATGCTGAGGTGGTATTCCCATGTCATCATCATCAGGAAACATAAGTGGTTGTGTGTCAGTGCATTCTATATCTTCCACCGCTGGGAAAGGGCTAGGGGGATGCCCTTGGGAAACCCTGCCAGCGGAGTCTTCAAACAGCATAAGAGACTGCTGCATAACTTGCGGCTCAGACAGTTTCCCTGGTATGCATGGGGGTGATGTGACAGACTGATGGGCTTGGTTTTCAGGCGCCATCTGTGCGCTTTCTGCAGAAGACTGGGTGGGAGATAATGTGAACGTGCTGGATCCACTGTCGGCCACCCAATTGACTAATGCCTGTACCTGCTCAGGCCTTACCATCCTTAGAACGGCATTGGGCCCCACCATATATCGCTGTAAATTCTGGCGGCTACTGGGACCTGAGGTAGTTGGTACACTAGGACGTGTGGATGTGGCAGAACGGCCACGTCCTCTCCCAGCACCAGAGGGTCCACTAACACCACCACGACCATGTCCACGTCCGCGTCCCTTACTAGATGTTTTCCTCATTGTTATCGTTCACCACAACAACAAAAATATTATTTGGCCCAATGTATTGAATTCAAATTCAGGCCTTTTTTTTACAGACACCTAACACTATCTGGCTATCTATTTAGGTACCGTATTACACTAATACAGGCACAGCAGTAACCACAGATTTAGCTGACTATGAATTTGAGGCCTAGTATTTAGGCGCTGGGTGACAGGTATACGTTTTACAGACAGAATTAGACTGGGATATGCACAGTAGCGTGTGTGTGAAGTTATTGAGAATGACCCTATCAGAACCTTGATTCTGATATACCCTTTTAGGGATGTATTTAAAGTAGGCCTGATACAGCAGAAACCACTAAATTAGGAAATTGCTAAATTGGGAATTGTATTTCAACCCAGAACAAAAAATGTGCTTTGACGGACACTAAATAACTTGCCCAGCCACAACAGTACAGCAGTAACGACAGATTTAGCTGGATATAAATTTGAGGCCTAGTATTTAGGCTCTGGGTGACAGGTATAGGTTTACTGACAGAATTAGACTTGGAAATGCACAGTAGCGTGTGTGTGAAGTTTTTCAGAATGACCCTATGTGCACCTTGAATCTGATATACCCTTTTAGGGATAGATTTAAAATAGCTCTGATACAGCAGAAACCACTAAATTAGGAAATTGCTAAATTGGGAATTGTATTTCAACCCAGAACAAAAAATGTGCTTTGACGGACACTAAATAACTTGACCAGCCACAACAGTACAGCAGTAACGACAGATTTAGCTGGATATAAATTTGAGGCCTAGTATTTAGGCGATGGGTGACAGGTATAGATTTACTGACAGAATTAGACTTGGAAATGCACAGTAGCGTGTGTGTGAAGTTATTCAGAATGACCCTATGTGCACCTTGAATCTGATATACCCTTTTAGGGATAATTTTAAAGTAGACCTGATACAGCAGAAACCACTAAATTATGAAATTTCTAAATTGGGAATTGTATTTCAACCCAGAACAAAAAATGTGCTTTGACGGACACTAAATAACTTGCCCAGCCACAACAGTACAGCAGTAACGACAGATTTAGCTGAATATAAATTTGAGGCCTAGTATTTAGGCGCTGGGTGACAGGTATAGATTTACTGACAGAATTAGACTTGGAAATGCACAGTAGCGTGTGTGTGAAGTTATTCAGAATGACCCTATGTGCACCTTGAATATTATATACCCTTTTAGGGATAGATTTAAAATAGCTCTGATACAGCAGAAACCACTAAATTAGGAAATTGCTAAATTGGGAATTGTATTTCAACCCAGAACAAAAACTGTGCTTTGACGGACACTAAATAACTTGACCAGCCACACCATTAACGACAGATTTAGCTGGATATAAACTTGAGGCCTAGTATTTAGGCGCTGGGTGACAGGTATAGGTTTTTCGGACAGAATTAGACTGGGATATGGCCAAAAAATAACCACAGTATTGATGGTTAAATGCACTTGGTGTGACAGCTTGACCAACCACACTACTGAGGGTTAAATGCACTTGGTGACAGGCGCAGCTTGCCCCTGATGTAGTATATGGCCAAAAAATAAACATACTATTGCTGGTTAAATGCACTTGGTGTGACAGCTTGACCAACCACACTACTGAGGGTTAAATGCACTTGGTGACAGGCGCAGCTTGCCCCTGATGTTATATATGGCCAAAAAATAAACAGACTATTGCTGGTTAAATGCACTTGGTGTAACAGCTTGACCAACCACACTACTGAGGGTTAAATGCACTTGGTGACAGGTGCAGCTTGCCCCTGATGTAGTATATGGCCAAAAAATAAACAGACTATTGCTGGTTAAATGCACTTGGTGTGACAGCTTGACCAACCACACTACTGAGGGTTAAATGCACTTGGTGACAGGCGCAGCTTGCCCCTGATGTAGTATATGGCCAAAAAATAAACAGACTATTGCTGGTTAAATGCACTTGGTGTGACAGCTTGACCAACCACACTACTGAGGGTTAAATGCACTTGGTGACAGGCGCAGCTTGCCCCTGATGTAGTATATGGCCAAAAAATAAACAGACTATTGCTGGTTAAATGCACTTGGTGTGACAGCTTCACCCTGATGTAGGATTTAGCCAAAAAACAACCACACTATTGAGGGTTAAATGCACTTGGTGACGGGCGCAGCTTGCCCTTGATGTAGTATATGCCCAAAAAATAAACAGACTATTGCTGGTTAAATGCACTTGGTGTGACAGCTTGACCCTGATGTAGGCTTTAGCCAAAAAACAACCACACCATTAAGGGTTAAATGCACTTGGTGACAGGCGCAGCTTGCCCCTGATGTAGTATATGGCCAAAAAATAAACAGACTATTGCTGGTTAAATGCACTTGGTGTGACAGCTTCACCCTGATGTAGGCTTTAGCCAAAAAACAACCACACCATTGAGGGTTAAATGCACTTGGTGGCAGCTTGTGCTGGCGCAACACAAGACACAAAATGGCTGCCGATCACCCCAGAAAAAAGTGACTAAAAAACGCTCTGGGCAGCCTAAAAACAGTGAGCAATTCAATAGCAGCAGTTCAATCATCCACAGCTGCAGATCGATCAATGGATGGAGTCTTTTGGAGGAGTTAATCTGCCTAATCTCGCCCTACTGTCGCAGCTGCAACCTCTCCCTACGCTAATCAGAGCAGAGTGACGGGCGGCGCTATGTGACTCCAGCTTAAATAGAGTCTGGGTCTCATGGTGCTCTGGCCAATCACAGCCATGCCAATAGTAGGCATGGCTGTGACGGCCTCTTGGGGCAAGTAGTATGACGCTTGTTGATTGGCTGCTTTGCAGCCTTTCAAAAAGCGCCAAGAAAGCGACGAACACCGAACCAGAACCCGGACTTTTACGAAAATGTCCGGGTTCGGATCCGTGTCACGGACACCCCAAAATTCGGTACGAACCCGAACTATACAGTTTGGGTTCGCTCATCCCTAATGGTAACATTTAATTATTTGTGTGTTATTAGTTTAACCACTTAAGGACCACAGGTTTATACCCCCCTAGTGACCAGGCCCTTTTTTTACAAATCGGCACTTCACAAATTTAAAGTTTTTTTTTCCTCGGTCATGCAAGTTGGCTCCCAAATGAATTTTACCTCCTTTTCTTCTCACAAATACAGCTATCTTTTGGTTATATTTGATTGCTGCTAAGCTTTTTCATTTTTCCGATATTAATCAAAATAGGCCGCAATTTTCAAAAAAAAAGTGTTTTTTTTAACTTTCGCTGGTTAAATTGTTCAAATATAATTACATTTCTATACAAGTTTGTGTCAGAATTTATTGTGCTACATGTCTTTGATAAAAAAATCCAATAAGTTTATATTTATTGGTTTGCGCAAAAGTTATAGCATTTTACAAACTATGGTATAAAAATGTGAATTTCCACATTTTGAAGCAGCTCTGACTTTCTGAGCAGCTGTCGTGTTTCTTGAGGTGCTAGAATGCCAGGATAGTATAAATACACCCTAAATGACCCCATTTTGGAAAGAAGACACCCCAAGGTATTCCATGAGGGGCATGGCGAGTTCCTAGAATAATTTCTTTTTTTGGCACAAGTTAGCGGAAAATGATTTATTTATTAGTATTTTTTTTTTCTTACAAAGTCTCATATTCCACTAACTTGTGACAAAAAAATAAAATTTTACATGAACTCGCCATGCCCCTCACGAAATACCTTGGGGTGTCTTGTTTCCAAACTGGGGTCACTTGTGGGGTATTTATACTGCCCTGACATTTTAGGGGACCTAAAGCGTGAGAAGTATAGAAATATCTCTGTAAAAGACAACTGTTCCCATTTGTCATTTTACTGAGATATTTCTCTCACCCAGCATGGGTATATGTAAAAAGACACCCTAAAACACATTGCCCAACTTCTCCTGAGTACAGCGATACCACATGTGTGACACTTTTTTGCAACTTAGGTGCACAAAGGGGCCCAAATTCTAAAGAGTACCTTTAGGATTTCACAGGGCATTTTTTACGCATTTGGATTCCAGCCTACTTCTCATGCTTTAGGTCCCCTAAAATGCCAGGGCAGTATAAATACCCCACAAGTGACCCCATTTTGGAAAGAATACACCCCAAGGTATTCTGTGGTATTTCCCTTTTTTTATACAAAGTTGTCATTTTACAGAGATATTTCTCTCACCAGGACATAAGAGCTCCGCCCAACATCCAAACCCACTCAACTCGTATGCCCTGGCAAACCCGATTTCTCCATTCACATCAATCGATGTGGATGAATAAATCATTGCTGGAATTTTTTTTTTTTATACAAAGTTGTAACGGAACGCCTAGCACCCCGACCGGGTACCTCCGTCGATAGATGCTCCTAGTGCTTTCCGAGGACTCCAAGCACTCCACTTGACACCGTACGCCCTGCAGACCCCACGAACCGCCGCAGCTTGGTTGGGGTCTCACCGTCCTCCACCCACGCTGGACCTACGACAAGGCTCCAGGCTCCAGTGGGTGAACCTCTCCTACAGCCAGAGAGCAGGAACACTTTTTTTGAGGGCTACCCGCCCGTATTTATGCAGGTCCCCATCTGGTGTACACGCCCCCAGGGGACCAGAATGGAGACTGCGTCACACAGAACAGATACAACATATCCCCACAATGCATCATGGTTTCCTCCTCTCTGTCCCAGAGACAACCGAGGGATAATCCAATTATCTCTCAGGACAAAGGGGAGATCGCCAATACACATGTGGGGACAACAGGACAGAAATCACCATTTAAACACACAATGTCACACCCTCCCAGCAACCACAGACATTTAACATATTCCCAGATAGCTCAAGTCTGAGTGCATATCATTAGGCGAATGGCACTCAGACCACACGAATACAGTTAAACTAGCCATCTGGGTACCCTCACATAACATACAATTCCCAAGACAGATTTAAGCTGTGCGGCCGGCCTGTCTTCTTTAAAGTTAGTATGGGCCATAATCCTGAGGCAGGAGGCTGGCAACCAGCCCCCTCCAAAACACCGTGGCGAGGTTGGTTTCGTCACACATCTCCCCCTTCCAGGGAAGACTAACCAGATACCTGACCTCACGGTCAGTACCTGAGTTAGTCTGGCAGTCCAACCACAACCCCATACTGGACCTGTTGAATTTTTGGGCCTGGCTTGTTTCTGTATGTCCCCAGCTGTTGAGTGGGCATCTGCGACTCCTTGCTGCCTTGTGGTTCTCCAGCTTGGAGCTGTAGGTACTTGGTGGGCAGAGGCCGACTGCGCTCTGCCCAGATGCCAGCTCTTCCGCGGGGGTAGCCTGTGGAAAGTCCGGCTCTGAAGAAGAGGGTAGGGGAGGGCAGAGGCCGACTGCGCTCTGCCCAGATGCCAGCTTTTCCGCTGGGGTAGCCAGTGGGGAGTCCGGCTCTGGAGAAGAGGATAGGGGAGGGTAGAGGCCGACTGCACTCTGCCCAGATGCCAGCACTTCCGCTGGGGTAGCCTGTGGGATGTCCGGCTCTGGAGAAGAGGATAGAGGAGGGCAGAGGCCGACTGCGCTCTGCCCTGATGCCAGCTCTTCCGCTGGGAAGAAATCAGTGGGTAGCGCAGGCTCATCCCCTGCCCCCAGAACTCTGTTGGGAAGTAGCTGGGAAGGGGAGGGCTCGCTTACCTCCTCCTCCTGGTATCCTTGCGGAGATGGATGGGGATCTGGACCAACTGTCCAGCATCCCTGTAGGACTGGCACCGAGCCCGCGGTCTCATCTGCGCCCATGCAGAGGGGCTTGTGTTCCCCTTTTCCCGGTATCTCCGGCTGCTGGTGGAAGGTGAGGCCGGTTGCCTCTCCTCCCCAGGACTCTGGTTGCTGTAAGGCAGAAGGACCTCGCATCTCCTCCCCCTGGAACTCAGGTTGCCGCTGGGGAGAGAGACCGGTTGTCTCCTCTCCCTGTGATATGCACTGCCGCTGGAGATCTGGGCAGGCGGCCCAGCATCCCTGTAGGGCCAGTAGAGAGACCTCGGTCCCATCTCCACCTGCCATCTGTGGGTCCTCCCAGGACCAGTCTGTGAGGTCCCTCAACATTTGCGAGTCAGGATCACCTGCGTCCCCACCTGGCAACTCCGGCTGCTGCTGAGGGTCTGGGCCAGCATCCCAGCATCCCGGTGGAGAGCCCTCGGTCCCGTCTCCACCTGCCTGTTGTCGTTCCTCACAGGACCAGTCTATGAGGACCCCTACCTCTGTAGCTGGTACTGAAGCAGGGGATACTTCAGTCGGGTCTTCCCAGCTGTAGGGTTGTAGGTCTGGGACTGCCACCCAGCTCTCTGGCAGTGTATATTGGGACCGAATTGAGCTGAAGAAGTATTGGTAGTCCTGCTCCAGCTCCCACTCCTTTGTCACTAGAGATGCCAGGTCTTGTCTCACCTCTCTCGCTGTAGCCCAATCATGCATAGCCTCTCTGTAGTCATAGATATCCCAGAACCGGGACCCTCCAGCATCTCCGAACTCCGGTTCTGCGAAGGCCTCAAACAACAGGCCAGGGCCATCATAATCCTCACCCTCGGGTCCGTCGTGCTCAGCCATCCAGGGAGAGTGCCGAATCACATACCACCAGAGTGCCTGGTAGGCGTCATCTAGCCAAAGCTCCTTCCATACCAGGCTCTCCAGTTCTGTCACCCACTCATTCAGGGGCTCCTCTCCCAGAAGGGGCATTCGCAGGGCCACTCGCATCCGCAACTGCTGCTCCTCACTGGGGAGACACTCGCCCCGCCGACGCTGTACATCTTCCAGGGCCTCGTGCCAGACGCCTTTCCGGACTGCATCCCTCCAGTCCGGGTCATCATCCTCCTCGTAGTGGAACGCTGTTCGAAGACTAGCCGATTCCATCCTGCTGTAGCCAGGGGCGTTGTACGGATACTAGCGTTGCCCTCAATATACTCCACGAACGGTGTCTCCGAGCTGCTTCTCCTCACACTAGGACGCCATCCCACTGCTTGCCACCAATGTAACGGAACGCCTAGCACCCCGACCGGGTACCTCCGTCGATAGATGCTCCTAGTGCTTTCCGAGGACTCCAAGCACTCCACTTGACACCGTACGCCCTGCAGACCCCACGAACCGCCGCAGCTTGGTTGGGGTCTCACCGTCCTCCACCCACGCTGGACCTACGACAAGGCTCCAGGCTCCAGTGGGTGAACCTCTCCTACAGCCAGAGAGCAGGAACACTTTATTGAGGGCTACCCGCCCGTATTTATGCAGGTCCCCATCTGGTGTACACGCCCCCAGGGGACCAGAATGGAGACTGCGTCACACAGAACAGATACAACATATCCCCACAATTAGGGATGAGCGAACTCGAACTGTATAGTTCGGGTTCGTACCGAATTTTGGGGTGTCCGTGACACGGACCCGAACCCGGACATTTTCGTAAAAGTCCGGGTTCGGGTTCGGTGTTCGTCGCTTTCTTCGCGCTTTTGTGACGCTTTCTTGGCGCTTTTTGAAAGGCTGCAAAGCAGCCAATCAACAAGCGTCATACTACTTGCCCCAAGAGGCCATCACAGCCATGCCTACTATTGGCATGGCTGTGATTGGCCAGAGCACCATGTGACCCAGCCTCTATTTAAGCTGGAGTCACATAGCGCCGCCCGTCACTCTGCTCTGATTAGCGTAGGGAGAGGTTGCGGCTGCGACAGTAGGGCGAGATTAGGCAGATTAACTCCTCCAAAGGACTTGATTAACTGATCGATCTGCAGCTGTGGATCATTGAGCTGCTGATCCTCAATTGCTCACTGTTTTTAGGCTGCACAGACCGTTTGTCAGTCTCATTTTTCTGGGGTGATCGGCGGCCATTTTGTGTCTTGTGGTGCGCCAGCACAAGCTGCGACCAAGTGCATTTAACCCTCAATGGTGTGGTTGTTTTTTGGCTAAAGCCTACATCAGGGTGAAGCTGTCACACCAAGTGCATTTAACCAGCAATAGTCTGTTCATTTTTTGGCCATATACAAAATCAGGGGCAAGCTGCGCCTGTCACCAAGTGCATTTAACCCTCCCTCAATGGTGTGGTTGTTTTTTGGCTAAAGCCTACATCAGGGTGAAGCTGTCACACCAAGTGCATTTAACCAGCAATAGTCTGTTCATTTTTTGGCCATATACAAAATCAGGGGCAAGCTGCGCCTGTCACCAAGTGCATTTAACCCTCAATGGTGTGGTTGTTTTTTGGCTAAAGCCTACATCAGGGTGAAGCTGTCACACCAAGTGCATTTAACCAGCAATAGTCTGTTCATTTTTTGGCCATATACAAAATCAGGGGCAAGCTGCGCCTGTCACCAAGTGCATTTAACCCTCAATGGTGTGGTTGTTTTTTGGCTAAAGCCTACATCAGGGTGAAGCTGTCACACCAAGTGCATTTAACCAGCAATAGTCTGTTTATTTTTTGGCCATATCCCAGTCTAATTCTGTCACTAAATCCATACCGGTCACCCAGCGCCTAAATACTAGGCCTCAAATTTATATCCAGCTAAATCTGTCCCTAGTGCTGTAGCTGGGCGAGTTATTTAGTGTCCGTTCAAGCACATTTCTTGTTCTGGGTTGAAATACAATTCCCAATTTAGCAATTTCATAATTTAGTGGTTCCTGCTATATCAGAGCTATTTGAAATCTATCCCAAAAAGGGTATATAATATTGAAGGTGCACATTGGGTCATTCAGAATAACTTCACACACACCCGCTACTGTGTATTTCCAAGTCTAATTCTGTCACTAAACCCATACCTGTCACCCAGCGCCTAAATACTAGGCCTCAAATTTAAATCCCTCTAAATCTCTCGTTACCCACCGCTGTACTGTTGTTGCTGGGCAAGATATTTAGTGTCCGTCAAAGCACATTTTTGTTCTGGGTTGAAGTACAATTCCCAATTTAGCAATTTCATAATTTAGTGGTTTCTGCTATATCAGAGCTATTTGAAATCTATCCCTAAAAGGGTATATAATATTGAAGGTGCACATAGGGTCATTCAGAATAACTTCACACACACGCTTCTGTGCATTTCCAAGTCTAATTCTGTCACTAAATCCATACCGGTGACCCAGCGCCTAAATACTAGGCCTCAAATTTAAATCCCTCTAAATCTCTCGTTACCCACCGCTGTACTGTTGTTGCTGGGCAAGATATTTAGTGTCCGTCAAAGCACATTTTTTGTTCTGGGTTGAAGTACAATTCCCAATTTAGCAATTTCATAATTTAGTGGTTTCTGCTATATCAGAGCTATTTGAAATCTATCCCTAAAAGGGTATATAATATTGAAGGTGCACATAGGGTCATTCAGAATAACTTCACACACACGCTTCTGTGCATTTCCAAGTCTAATTCTGTCACTAAATCCATACCGGTGACCCAGCGCCTAAATACTAGGCCTCAAATTTAAATCCCTCTAAATCTCTCGTTACCCACCGCTGTACTGTTGTTGCTGGGCAAGATATTTAGTGTCCGTCAAAGCACATTTTTTGTTCTGGGTTGAAGTACAATTCCCAATTTAGCAATTTCATAATTTAGTGGTTTCTGCTATATCAGAGCTATTTGAAATCTATCCCTAAAAGGGTATATAATATTGAAGGTGCACATAGGGTCATTCAGAATAACTTCACACACACGCTTCTGTGCATTTCCAAGTCTAATTCTGTCACTAAATCCATACCGGTGACCCAGCGCCTAAATACTAGGCCTCAAATTTAAATCCCTCTAAATCTCTCGTTACCCACCGCTGTACTGTTGTTGCTGGGCAAGATATTTAGTGTCCGTCAAAGCACATTTTTTGTTCTGGGTTGAAGTACAATTCCCAATTTAGCAATTTCATAATTTAGTGGTTTCTGCTATATCAGAGCTATTTGAAATCTATCCCTAAAAGGGTATATAATATTGAAGGTGCACATAGGGTCATTCAGAATAACTTCACACACACGCTTCTGTGCATTTCCAAGTCTAATTCTGTCACTAAATCCATACCGGTGACCCAGCGCCTAAATACTAGGCCTCAAATTTAAATCCCTCTAAATCTCTCGTTACCCACCGCTGTACTGTTGTTGCTGGGCAAGATATTTAGTGTCCGTCAAAGCACATTTTTTGTTCTGGGTTGAAGTACAATTCCCAATTTAGCAATTTCATAATTTAGTGGTTCTGCTATATCAGAGCTATTTGAAATCTATCCCTAAAAGGGTATATAATATTGAAGGTGCACATAGGGTCATTCAGAATAACTTCACACACACCCGCTACTGTGTATTTCCAAGTCTAATTCTGTCACTAAACCCATACCTGTCACCCAGCGCCTAAATACTAGGCCTCAAATTTAAATCCCTCTAAATCTCTCGTTACCGCTGTCCTGTTGTAGCTGGGAAAGTTATTTAGTGCCCGTCAAAGCACATTTTTTGTTCTGGGTTGAAGTACAATTCCCAATTTAGCAATTTCATAATTTAGTGGTTCCTGCTATATCAGAGCTATTTGAAATCTATCCCAAAAAGGGTATATAATATTCAAGGTGCACATTGGGTCATTCAGAATAACTTCACACACACGCTTCTGTGCATTTCCAAGTCTAATTCTGTCACTAAATCCATACCGGTCACCCAGCGCCTAAATACTAGGCCTCAAATTTATATCCCGCTGAATTTGAATACAATACATTGGGCCAAATAATATATTTGTTGTTGTGGTGAACCATAACAATGAGAAAAACATCTAGTAAGGGACGCGGACGTGGACATGGTCGTGGTGGTGTTAGTGGACCCTCTGGTGCTGGGAGAGGACGTGGCCGTTCTGCCACATCCACACGTCCTAGTGTACCAACTACCTCAGGTCCCAGTAGCCGCCAGAATTTACAGCGATATATGGTGGGGCCCAATGCCGTTCTAAGGATGGTAAGGCCTGAGCAGGTACAGGCATTAGTCAATTGGGTGGCCGACAGTGGATCCAGCACGTTCACATTATCTCCCACCCAGTCTTCTGCAGAAAGCGCACAGATGGCGCCTGAAAACCAACCCCATCAGTCTGTCACATCACCCCCATGCATACCAGGGAAACTGTCTCAGCCTCAAGTTATGCAGCAGTCTCTTATGCTGTTTGAAGACTCCGCTGGCAGGGTTTCCCAAGGGCATCCACCTAGCCCTTCCCCAGCGGTGAAAGACATAGAATGCACTGACGCACAACCACTTATGTTTCCTGATGATGAGGACATGGGAATACCACCTCAGCATGTCTCTGATGATGACGAAACACAGGTGCCAACTGCTGCGTCTTTCTGCAGTGTGCAGACTGAACAGGAGGTCAGGGATCAAGACTGGGTGGAAGACGATGCAGGGGACGATGAGGTCCTAGACCCCACATGGAATGAAGGTCGTGCCACTGACTTTCACAGTTCGGAGGAAGAGGCAGTGGTGAGACCGAGCCAACAGCGTAGCAAAAGAGGGAGCAGTGGGCAAAAGCAGAACACCCGCCGCCAAGAGACTCCGCCTGCTACTGACCGCCGCCATCTGGGACCGAGCACCCCAAAGGCAGCTTCAAGGAGTTCCCTGGCATGGCACTTCTTCAAACAATGTGCTGACGACAAGACCCGAGTGGTTTGCACGCTGTGCCATCAGAGCCTGAAGCGAGGCATTAACGTTCTGAACCTGAGCACAACCTGCATGACCAGGCACCTGCATGCAAAGCATGAACTGCAGTGGAGTAAACACCTTAAAACCAAGGAAGTCACTCAGGCTCCCCCTGCTACCTCTTCTGCTGCTGCCGCCTCGGCCTATTCTGCTGCTGCCGCCTCGGCCTCTTCCTCCGCCTCTGGAGGAACGTTGGCACCTGCCGCCCAGCAAACAGGGGATGTACCACCAACACCACCACCACCACCTCCGTCACCAAGCGTCTCAACCATGTCACACGCCAGCGTTCAGCTCTCCATCTCACAAACATTTGATAGAAAGCGTAAATTCCCACCTAGCCACCCTCGATCCCTGGCCCTGAATGCCAGCATTTCTAAACTACTGGCCTATGAAATGCTGTCATTTAGGCTGGTGGACACAGACAGCTTCAAACAGCTCATGTCGCTTGCTGTCCCACAGTATGTTGTTCCCAGCCGGCACTACTTCTCCAAGAGAGCCGTGCCTTCCCTGCACAACCAAGTATCCGATAAAATCAAGTGTGCACTGCGCAACGCCATCTGTAGGCAAGGTCCACCTAACCACAGATACGTGGACCAGTAAGCACGGCCAGGGACGCTATATCTCCCTAACTGCACACTGGGTAAATGTAGTGGCAGCTGGGCCCCAGGCGGAGAGCTGTTTGGCGCACGTCCTTCCGCCGCCAAGGATCGCAGGGCAACATTCTTTGCCTCCTGTTGCCACCTCCTCCTTCTCGGCTTCCTCCTCCTCTTCTTCCACCTGCTCATCCAGTCAGCCACACACCTTCACCACCAACTTCAGCACAGCCCGGGGTAAACGTCAGCAGGCCATTCTGAAACTCATATGTTTGGGGGACAGGCCCCACACCGCACAGGAGTTGTGGCGGGGTATAGAACAACAGACCGACGAGTGGTTGCTGCCGGTGAGCCTCAAGCCCGGCCTGGTGGTGTGTGATAATGGGCGAAATCTCGTTGCAGCTCTGGGACTAGCCAATTTGACGCACATCCCTTGCTTGGCGCATGTGCTGAATTTGGTGGTGCAGAAGTTCATTCACAACTACCCCGACATGTCAGAGCTGCTGCATAAAGTGCGGGCCGTCTGTTCGCGCTTCCGGCGTTCACATCCTGCCGCTGCTCGCCTGTCTGCGCTACAGCGTAACTTCGGCCTTCCCGCTCACCGCCTCATATGCGACGTGCCCACCAGGTGGAACTCCACCTTGCACATGCTGGACAGACTGTGCGAGCAGCAGCAGGCCATAGTGGAGTTTCAGCTGCAGCACGCACGGGTCAGTCGCACTACAGAACAGCACCACTTCACCACCAATGACTGGGCCTCCATGCGAGACCTGTGTGCCCTGTTGCGCTGTTTCGAGTACTCCACCAACATGGCCAGTGGCGATGACACCGTTATCAGCGTTACAATACCACTTCTATGTCTCCTTGAGAAAACACTTAGGGCGATGATGGAACAGGAGGTGGCCCAGGAGGAGGAGGAGGAGGATGAGGAAGAGGGGTCATTTTTAGCACTTTCAGGCCAGTCTCTTCGAAGTGACTCAGAGGGAGGTTTTTTGCAACAGCAGAGGCCAGGTACAAATGTGGCCAGCCAGGGCCCACTACTGGAGGACGAGGAGGACGAGGATGAGGAGGAGGTGGAGGAGGATGAGGATGAAGCATGGTCACAGCGGGGTGGCACCCAACGCAGCTCGGGTCCATCACTGGTGCGTGGCTGGGGGGAAAGGCAGGACGATGACGATACGCCTCCCACAGAGGACAGCTTGTCCTTACCCCTGGGCAGCCTGGCACACATGAGCGACTACATGCTGCAGTGCCTGCGCAACGACAGCAGAGTTGCCCACATTTTAACCTGTGCGGACTACTGGGTTGCCACCCTGCTGGATCCACGCTACAAAGACAATGTGCCCACCTTACTTCCTGCACTGGAGCGTGATAGGAAGATGCGCGAGTACAAGCGCACGTTGGTAGACGCGCTACTGAGAGCATTCCCAAATGTCACAGGGGAACAAGTGGAAGCCCAAGGCCAAGGCAGAGGAGGAGCAAGAGGTCGCCAAGGCAGCTGTGTCACGGCCAGCTCCTCTGAGGGCAGGGTTAGCATGGCAGAGATGTGGAAAACTTTTGTCAACACGCCACAGCTAACTGCACCACCACCTGATACGCAACGTGTTAGCAGGAGGCAACATTTCACTAACATGGTGGAACAGTACGTGTGCACACCCCTCCACGTACTGACTGATGGTTCGGCCCCATTCAACTTCTGGGTCTCTAAATTGTCCACGTGGCCAGAGCTAGCCTTTTATGCCTTGGAGGTGCTGGCCTGCCCGGCAGCCAGCGTTTTGTCTGAACGTGTATTCAGCACGGCAGGGGGCGTCATTACAGACAAACGCAGCCGCCTGTCTACAGCCAATGTGGACAAGCTGACGTTCATAAAAATGAACCAGGCATGGATCCCACAGGACCTGTCCGTCCCTTGTCCAGATTAGACATTAACTACCTCCCCATAACCATATATTATTGGACTCCAGGGCACTTCCTCATTCAATCCTATTTTTATTTTCATTTTACCATTATATTGCGATGCTACCCAAAGTTGAATGAACCTCTCCTCTGCCTGTGTGCTAGGCCTAAATATATGCCAATGGACTGTTGCAGTGGTGGCTGACATGAAGCCTGATTCTCTGCTATGACATGCAGACTAATTCTCTGCTGACATGAAGCCAGATTGTCTGTTACGGGACCTCTCTCCTCTGCCTGGGTGCTGGGCCTAAATTTATGACAATGGACTGTTGCAGTGGTGGCTGACGTGAAGCCTGATTCTCTGCTATGACATGCAGACTGATTCTCTGCTGACATGAAGCCAGATCCTCTGTTACGGGACCTCTCTCCTCTGCCTGGGTGCTGGGCCTAAATTTATGACAATGGACTGTTGCAGTGGTGGCTGACGTGAAGCCTGATTCTCTGCTATGACATGCAGACTGATTCTCTGCTGACATGAAGCCAGATCCTCTGTTACGGGACCTCTCTCCTCTGCCTGGGTGCTGGGCCTGAATATATGCCAATGGACTGTTGCAGTGGTGGGTGACGTGAAGCCTCATTCTCTGCTATGACATGCAGACTAATTCTCTGCTGACATGAAGCCAGATTGTCTGTTACGGGACCTCTCTCCTCTGCCTGTGTGTGTGCTGGGCCTAAATATATGCCAATGGACTGTTGCAGTGGTGGCTGACGTGAAGCCTCATTCTCTGCTATGACATGCAGACTGATTCTCTGCTGACATGAAGCCAGATCCTCTGTTACGGGACCTCTCTCCTCTGCCTGGGTGCTGGGCCTAAATTTATGACAATGGACTGTTGCAGTGGTGGCTGACGTGAAGCCTGATTCTCTGCTATGACATGCAGACTGATTCTCTGCTGTCATGAAGCCAGATTGTCTGTTACGGGACCTTTCTCCTCTACCTGGGTTCTGGGCCTAAATTTATGAAAATTGACTCTTACAGTGGTGGGTGACGTGAAGCCTGATTCTCTGCTATGATATGAAGACTGATTCTCTGCTGACATGAAGCCAGATTGTCTGTTACGGGACCTTTCTCCTCTGCCTGGGTTCTGGGCCTAAATTTATGAAAATTGACTCTTACAGTGGTGGGTGACGTGAAGCCTGATTCTCTGCTATGATATGAAGACTGATTCTCTGCTGACATGAAGCCAGATTGTCTGTTACGGGACCTTTCTCCTCTGCCTGGGTTCTGGGCCTAAATTTATGAAAATTGACTCTTACAGTGGTGGGTGACGTGAAGCCTGATTCTCTGCTATGATATGAAGACTGATTCTCTGCTGACATGAAGCCAGATTGTCTGTTACGGGACCTTTCTCCTCTGCCTGGGTTCTGGGCCTAAATTTATGAAAATTGACTCTTACAGTGGTGGGTGACGTGAAGCCTGATTCTCTGCTATGATATGAAGACTGATTCTCTGCTGACATGAAGCCAGATTGTCTGTTACGGGACCTTTCTCCTCTGCCTGGGTTCTGGGCCTAAATTTATGAAAATTGACTCTTACAGTGGTGGGTGACGTGAAGCCTGATTCTCTGCTATGATATGAAGACTGATTCTCTGCTGACATGAAGCCAGATTGTCTGTTACGGGACCTTTCTCCTCTGCCTGGGTTCTGGGCCTAAATTTATGAAAATTGACTCTTACAGTGGTGGGTGACGTGAAGCCTGATTCTCTGCTAATGATATGAAGACTGATTCTCTGCTGACATGAAGCCAGATTGTCTGTTACGGGACCTTTCTCCTCTGCCTGGGTTCTGGGCCTAAATTTATGAAAATTGACTCTTACAGTGGTGGGTGACGTGAAGCCTGATTCTCTGCTATGATATGAAGACTGATTCTCTGCTGACATGAAGACAGATTCTCTGTTACGGGACCTCTCTCCTCTGCCTGTGTGTGTGCTGGGCCTAAATATATGCCAATGGACTGTTGCAGTGGTGGCTGACGTGAAGCCTCATTCTCTGCTATGACATGCAGACTAATTCTCTGCTGACATGAAGACAGATTCTCTGTTACGGGACCTCTCTCCTCTGCCTGTGTGTGTGCTGGGCCTAAATATATGCCAATGGACTGTTGCAGTGGTGGCTGACGTGAAGCCTGATTCTCTGCTATGACATGCAGACTAATTCTCTGCTGACATGAAGCCAGATTGTCTGTTACGGGACCTCTCTCCTCTGCCTGTGTGTGTGCTGGGCCTAAATATATGCCAATGGACTGTTGCAGTGGTGGCTGACGTGAAGCCTCATTCTCTGCTATGACATGCAGACTAATTCTCTGCTGACATGAAGACAGATTCTCTGTTACGGGACCTCCCTCCTCTGCCTGGGTGCTGGGCCTAAATATATGCCAATGGACTGTTGCAGTGGTGGCTGACGTGAAGCCTCATTCTCTGCTATGACATGCAGACTAATTCTCTGCTGACATGAAGACAGATTCTCTGTTACGGGACCTCTCTCCTCTGCCTGGGTGCCGGGGCCTAAATATCTGAGAATGGACTGTTCCAGTGGTGGGTGACGGGAAGCCAGATTCTCTGCTATGGAACCTCTCTCCAATTGATTTTGGTTAATTTTTATTTATTTAATTTTTATTTTAATTCATTTCCCTATCCACATTTGTTTGCAGGGGATTTACCTACATGTTGCTGCCTTTTGCAGCCCTCTAGCTCTTTCCTGGGCTGTTTTACAGCCTTTTTAGTGCCGAAAAGTTCGGGTCCCCATTGACTTCAATGGGGTTCGGGTTCGGGACGAAGTTCGGATCGGGTTCGGATCCCGAACCCGAACATTTCCGGGATGTTCGGCCGAACTTCTCGAACCCGAACATCCAGGTGTTCGCTCAACTCTACCCACAATGCATCATGGTTTCCTCCTCTCTGTCCCAGAGACAACCGAGGGATAATCCAATTATCTCTCAGGACAAAGGGGAGATCGCCAATACACATGTTGGGACAACAGGACAGAAATCACCATTTAAACACACAATGTCACACCCTCCCAGCAACCACAGACATTTAACATATTCCCAGATAGCTCAAGTCTGAGTGCATATCATTAGGCGAATGGCACTCAGACCACACGAATACAGTTAAACTAGCCATCTGGGTACCCTCACATAACATACAATTCCCAAGACAGATTTAAGCTGTGCGGCCGGCCTGTCTTCTTTAAAGTTAGTATGGGCCATAATCCTGAGGCAGGAGGCTGGCAACCAGCCCCCTCCAAAACACCGTGGCGAGGTTGGTTTCGTCACAAAAGTGTTTGCCAAAGCATATGAATACCGCCCCTCAGCTCATAAGCCTCGGCAAACGTATCTTTTTTACTGCAGAGGAGAAATCTCGTCTTACAGTGCCGCATACACCGACTTTTGTGTAATCTGACAGCAGCGCAATGCTTCTGTCAGAATGCACATCAGTGCTGCAGCTGGTTGATCGCTTGGTCCACCTAGAAGGTAAAAAGAAAAAAAAAATATTAACATTAACTTTACATAACATTTGAACAGAACATTAACTTTTATAAACTTTATTGAACTTTTGAAACAGAATGTTAACTTTTTTGCTTACCTGTGATTTTTTTTTTTTTACCTTTAGAGGACAAACCTCTCAATGTGACAATGTGCAAAGTGCAAATCGCCCAGAGATGTGGTGAAGTACATTATGCAATTTGTCCCAGGTGAAAGGAGAGGTTTGTCGCAGCTCTGTGTGAAAGGGCCCTAAAACCCTGTGTGCCTGTCCTGTGTCACGCGATCCCTACACTAATAGTGTACCTGTGTGTTGAACTTGCGGAAACACTCCCCTATGCATAGGGCAGGCTGGTCAGGACAGTCAGGACAAAAAAAGGTGGTGTCACGCCTTATTCCACCCATGCTACAGACACAACATCTTTTTCTTGGGGAACGTTGAGTTGGGGGTACCAGGATAGACACTGGGGAAGTGTCTGCCATGTAGCCGCCTCACTACATCAGGGACTTGGGGCACGGACCCTCCTGGATACAGGATTTCCAAAATAATCTCTTCCTGGAATTTTAGGAAGGATCCTGTTCTCCCAGCCTTACTGTAGAGCACAAAACTATTATATACAGCCAATTGAATTAAATATACAGACACCTTCTGATACAAGCGTCTGGTCTGGCGGGACACTAAATAGGGAGCCAACATCTGGTCATTGAAGTCCACCCCGCCCATGTGAAGGTTATAGTCGTGGACAGAGAGGGGTTTCTCAATGACTGTCGTGACTACGTGAATGGTGGACAGAAGGTAAACGTGCCTCTTGTCCCTCCACTTCACCGCGAGCAGTTCTTGGTCACACAAGGCAGCCCTCTCCCCTCGTGCAAGTCGGTTACTAACGAGCCGTTGGGGGAAGCCCCGGCGACTAGGTCGCCCGGTGCCACAGCATTGAATTCCGACTAGATGTAAGTGCCGACAGAGGGCCACGCTTGAGTAAAAATTGTCCACGTGTAAGTGGTACCCCTCGTGGAGTAAGGGTGACACCAAGTCCCAGACAATATTGCCACTGTTCCCCAGGTAGTCAGGACATCCGACCGGCTCCAGTTTTGAGTTTTTTCCTTCATAGACCCTAAAACGATATGTATAGCCTGTGGCCCGCTCTCAGAGCTTATACAGTTTGACCCCCATACCAGGCACGCTTGCTGGGGATGTACTGTTTGATGCCAAGGCGCTCGGTAAAATGTAAATACCCCACAAGTGACCCCATTTTGGAAAGAATACACCCCAAGGTATTCTGTGGTATTTCCCTTTTTTTATACAAAGTTGTCATTTTACAGAGATATTTCTCTCACCAGGACATAGGAGCTCCGCCCAACATCCAAACCCACTCAACTCGTATGCCCTGGCAAACCCGATTTCTCCATTCACATCAATCGATGTGGATGAATAAATCATTGCTGGAATTTAGAATTTTTTTATTTTTATACAAAGTGTTTGCCAAAGCATATGAATACCGCCCTACAGCTCATAAGCCTCGGCAAACTTATCTTTTTTACTGCAGAGGACAAATCTCGTCTTGCAGCGCCGCATACACCGACTTTTGTGTAATCTGACAGCAGCGCAATGCTTCTGTCAGAATGCACATCAGTGCTGCAGCTGGTTGATCGCTTGGTCCACCTAGAAGGTAAAAAGACCAAAAAAAATATTAACATTAACTTTACATAACATTTGAACAGAACATACATTTTTATAAACTTTATTGAACTTTTGAAACAGAACATTAACTTTTTTGCTTACCTGTGATTTATTTTTATTTTTTTACCTTTAGAGGACAAACCTCTCCTTCCCCATGGGACAATGTGCAAAGCGCAAATCGCCCAGAGATGTGGTGAAGTACATTATGCAATTTTTCCCAGGTGAAAGGAGAGGTTTGTCACAGCTCTGTGTGAAAGGGCCCTAAGACCCCTGTCTGCCTGTCCTGCGTCACACGATCCCTACACTAATAGTGTTTTTAGGAGGCCTGTTTCCCTTACAGACGGGTCTAAGCCCTCCAGCACAACACACGCCTCAGATCCTAGCACACACACCTCTTGAGCTCCACTTTCAGACTGAGGTAATCCTCCTCACCTGGCAGTGCTGGCTGGTTTTTAGGCCTAGCAAAACCCGACCTGGAACATGGGGAGTAGTCACCCACCCAGCACTTTGACTACTCCCAGTAACAGCCGTCCCGGATCAGCTATACACCCATACTAAGTGTTAAGGTGTCAAACAGCAACTGCTGCTGACACATAAAAACCGGCACTTACTCCACCGAGGCCAGGAACCTCAGTGACACGTACCTATCATCCACGATGATTCCTTGGACCTTCTTACAGTATATATTTTTATTGTAGTACAGAAATAAGCCCCTATACGCTTATAACAGAAATAACTGCAACAGTGCAGTGTGTATATTTTTTTTCTTTTTTTACTGCAATACGCCCCATATGCTTTCAACAAAACTAACTGCAGAAGTGAACTGAGAATATATATTTTTTTGTTAGACTGAAATAGGCCACTATACACTTTCACCAGAATTAACTGCAGAAATGCACTGAGAATACATTTCTCTTGTTGTACTGGAATACGATCCTATACGCTTTCAACAGAAATAACTGCAGAAGTGAACTGAGAATGTATTTATCTTGATGGACTTAAATAGGCCACTATACGCTTTGACCCAAAAAAACTAAAGAGTGAAGTGCGCATATACTTTTCTTGTAGTACTGAAATACGCCCCTATACGCTTTTACCAGAAATAGCTGCAACAGTGCAGTGTGGATATATCTTTCTTTTTTTACTGTAATACGCCCCTATATGCTTTAAACAGAAATAACTGCAACAGTGCAGTGCGTAAATATTTTTCTTGTTGTACTGAAATATGCCCCTATACACTTTCAACAGAATAAAATGCAGAAATGAACAGAGAATATATATTTCTTGTACTGAACTACGCCCCTATACGCTTTCACAAGAAATAACTGCAGAAGTGAACTGAGAATATATTTATCTTGTTGGAATAAAATAGGCCACTGTACGCTTTGACCCAAAAAACTTAGAGTGAAGTGCGCATATATTTTTCTTGTAGTACTGAAATACGCCCCTATACACTTTCACCAGAAATAACTGCAACAGTGCAGTGCGTATATATTTTTCTTTTTTTTACTGTAATACGCCCCTATATGCTTTAAACAGAAATAACTGCAACAGTGCAGTGCATATATATTTTTCTTGTTGTACTGAAATACGCCCCCATACGTTTTCAACAGAAATAACTGCAGAAGTGAAATGCGTAACATAGTAACATAGTACATAAGGACGAAAAAAGACATTTGTCCATCCAGTTCGGCCTGTCATCCTGCAAGTTGATCCAGAGGAAGGAAAAAAAAACTGTGAGGTAGAAGCCAATTTTCCCCACTTTAGGGGAATAAAAAATTCCTTCCCGACTCCAATCAGGCAATCAGAATAACTCCCTGGATCAACAACCCCTCTCTAGTAGCTATAGCCTGTAATATTATTACACTCCAGAAATACTTCCAGGCCCCTCTTGAATTCCTTTATTGTACTCACCACCACTACCTCCTCAGGCAAAGAGTTCCATAGTCTCACTGCTCTTACCGTAAAGAATCCTCTTCTATGTTTGTGTACAAACCTTCTTTCCTTCAGAAGCAGAGGATGTCCCCTCGTCACAGTCACAGTCCTGGGGATAAATAGATGATGGGTTAGATCTCTGTACTGACCCCTGATATATTTATACATAGTAATTAGATCTCCCCTCAGTCTTCTTTTTTCTAAAGTGAATAAACCTAATTTTGATAATCTTTCAGGGTACTGTAGTTGCCCCATTCCAGTTATTTCTTTAGTTGCCCTCATCTGGACCCTCTCCAGCTCTGCTATGTCTGCCTTGTTCACAGGAGCCCAGAACTGTACACAGTACTCCATGTGTGGTCTGACTAGCCATTTGTAAAGTGGAAGGACTATGTTCTTATCACGGGCATCTATGTCCTTTTTGATGCAACCCATTATCTTATTGGCCTTGGCAGCAGCTGCCTGACACTGGTTTTTGCAGCTTAGTTTGCTGTTTATTAAATTTCCTAGATCCTTTTCCATGTCAGTGTTACCGAGTGTCTTACTATTTAGTATGTACGGGTGACTTGTTAATACGGCAGCCATTTTAGATTCTGCCATTTTAGATTCTTCCCGACTCCAATCAGGCATAGTATATTAAAATAACAATTTTCGCAGATCACACTAAACTGTGTAAAGTAATTAACACTGAAGAGGACAGTATACTACTACAGAGGGATCTGGATAGATTGAAGGCTTGGGCAGAGAAGTTTAACACTGACAAATGTAAAGTTATGCACATGGGACGGAATTTTAGGGAAATTGTGATTCGTTACCATGAAGCACGAGGAAATTCGCATTTGTTGAGAATCAAATTCCACTTCGTCAGCTTCGATTCGCTCATCTCTAGCTATGATTCCTGAATTTGATACTCCAACTGGTTTCTACTAATTTCAGTTTTTGTCCAGGGATTATACACCACATATGTTGACCTCCATCTTTGGCAACTCAGGGGATCAACTATACAATTAGGTCTCTTGTCAGTATTACCTGATACCTAGCAAATATACAAGTAACCTTCTTTGGGCACTCATTTACTTACGGTACAGTCACAATGTGGCAAATGTTGGATCTGCATCTGCTAATACCGTCTATACATAAATTCTTTTTTTTTTTTTTTACTCCTTTATTTATATCTCACTTTTCACTAAATTACTTTTACTTTAATATTGATGGACTAGGACTTGTTTTGCTCCGTCACTGCCGAGAGCTTGTATTGTCCTAAAATCATTGGCCAATTGAATTCCTTCTTTCTTTTATCCATCAGAAATTCAAGCAATATGTTCATCTTGCTTGTTGTATGTAACTTTATTGATTAAAAACTGATATGTAGTTTCCTTTCTCAAATTTCTAATTAGTTTTATTATTCATCACAGAGAAGACTCTCTGCTCATAGCTTAGAGCCTATTTTTTTTATTTTTTTCATCTTTAATATCTGTTACTTGATGGTGTGCAGAACTTGAAAGTGTGCATTACAGAATACTGCTTTGTGGATTTCATTATGCCAGATCAGTGCCACTACCGTTATTTACAAAGCTGTAATTCCGTTTGTAACGTGGGCCTTGAAAGGTCCTGGGGGATAATTTACAAGTCAAGTTACTAAATCTTGTTAAAGATGATGTCAAGAGGCAAAGGATGAAACAATCTGCTAGCTTGTTTTTTTAATTAGTAAATCTGTCAGATTTACTGGGCAAAATAGTAAAAAAATGTCATTAGAAATCCCATTTACTGAGCAGTTTTTTTTATATATTTCAAGCTCACATCTTCTGAATAGACCATGATCTTAAGGGGAATCTGGTATAAGTTTAATCGGAAAGGAGAAAATGTAAGAAAATAATCTTAACTATAGAGAACATCCATATTCAATTTAATCATTGCAATTATTATTGAAAGGGGATGAACGGCAAGTAATCTACACAAGCCCCCCCTTGAATGGTTACACTACTATATTTTGCACTGTAAAATATAGTGGCTTATGTTGACGTTATTGAAATTTAATGCTGTGAAGATGTTTAACACAGTAGTTGTTGCCATATACAGTATATCAAAAGTGAGTACACCCCTCATATTTTTATAAATACTTTATTATATCTCTTCATAGGACAACACTGAAGATATGACACTTTAATGCAATGTAAAGTATTCAGTGTACAGCTTGTATAACAGTGTAAATTTGGAGTGTGTCCTCAAAATAATTTAACACACGGCCATTAATCTCTAAACCGCTGGCAAAAGTGAGTACACCCCTAAGTGAAAATGGCCTAATTTTGCCGAAAGTATCAATATTGTGTGGCCATCCGGCACTGCCTTAACTCTCTTGGGCATGGAGTTCGCTAGAGCTTCACAGGTTGCCCCTGGAATCCTCTTCCACTCCTCCAAGACAACATCATGAAGCTGGTGGATGTTAGAGACCTTGCACTCCTCCACCTTCCATTTGAGGACAGCCCACAGATGCGCAATAGGGTTTAGGTCTGGAGACCCGCTTGGCCAGTCCAAAACTTTTACCCTCAGTTTCTTTAGCAAGGCAGTGGTTGTCTTGAAGGTGAATTTGTGGTTGTTATCATGTTGGAATACTGCCCTGCAGCCCAGTTTCTGAAGGGAGGGGATCATACTCTGCTTCTATATGTCACAGTACATGTTAGCATTCATTGTTCTGTCAATGAACTGTAGCTCCCCACAGCCGGTAGCACTCCTGCAGCCCCAAACTATGACACTCCCACTACCATGCTTGACTGTAGGCAAGACACACTTGTATTTGTACTCCTCACCTGGTTGCCGCTACACACACTTGACACCATCTGAACCAAATAAGTTTATCATGGTCTCATAAGACCACAGGACATGGTTCCAGTAATCCACGTGTAACGGGTCGCCGAAGGCGCACTCAGTCTCCCATCAGCAGCAGACCTGCTGCTTAGCTTCGGGAGTGAGGATCTGTGTTTGGACTCGTTCCCAGGGCGGCTTTGCTAGCTGGGAGGCTCCCTGCTCCTAGGTCTGACTTGAGCGCCGAGCTGATCACTCGGTGCTCGACTTGTCTGTCTGTCGGTCATGTGACGCTGGCCACGTCACATGACCCTCACTCCCCACTATAAATACAGGCGGCCTGCTAGCTACAGATTGCCTGTGATTTTCGTCCTATAGGCTGTGTACTTTATTGTTATTTAGCTACCTCTGGAATTGAACCTTGATCCGCCTTTTGACACCTCTTCTGACTGCTCCCTGTACCTTGATGCTACATCTCGGATTTTGACCTCGGCTTGTTTACGGATTTGTCTTTGCCTCTTCCCTTGTTCTGACGTGACCTCCTGGACTGACCTCGGCTAGTTGACCCACCTCGCCTTCCGTTTTTGTTCTACCTCTTGTCCGCTTATTGTTACTTCTCAGTGGCTGTCCTCTTCCCTGCTGTCTCTTTCTCTCTGCTTGCACTTAGTAGGTTAGGGACTGTCGCCCAGTTGCACTCCATCACCTAGGGCGGGTGGTGCAAGTAGGCAGGGACAGGGGACCAGGTCGACCATGACAAGGCCTGTTCTGATTGGAACCTGTCTTGTTAAACTGCTGAATGGTCTTGGCCACCATGCTGCAGCTCAGTTTTAGGGTGTTGGCAATCTTCTTATAGCCTAGGCCATCTTTATGTAGAGCAACAATTATTTTCTTCAGATCCTCTTTGCCATGACTACCATGTTGAACTTCCAGTGACCAGTAAGAGAGTGTGAGAGCGACCAAATTGAAATGTCTGCTCCCCATTCACAACTGAGACCATGTAACACTAATGATTCTCATGACACTGAGGCCTCTTTCACACGAACGTGACGGATTGACTCTGGATGCATTCAGGGTGCGTTCAGTGAAACTCGCACCATTTTGCAAGCAAGTTCAATCAGTTTTGTCTGCGATTGTGTTCAGTTTTTTCCACATGGGTGCAATATGTTTTGATGCGTTTTTTACGTGCGTGATAAAAAACTTAAGGTTTACAAACAACATCTCTTAGCAACCAACAGTGAAAACGCATTGCATCCGCACATGCTTGCGGATTCAATGCGTTTTTCACTGAAGCCCCATTCACTTCTATGGGGCCAGGGCTTCGTGGAAAACGCTGAATTTAGAACGTGCTGTGTTTTTCACGCATTGCCAAAGAGATGCGTGAAAAATAGACTTCATTGGTCAGGATTTAGTGCGCGTGCTACGCCCTCACGTCAAGCATTGCACCCGTGCGGAAAACTTGCTCGTGTGAAAGGAGCCTAAGGAGGAAAAATTGCAAATTGGGCACAATTTGGCCATTTTCACTTAGGGGTGTACTCACTTTTGTTGTCAGCAGTTTATAAATTAAAGGCTGTGTGTTGAGTTATTTTGAGGGAACACCAATTTACACTGTTATACAAGCTGTACACTTCACATTTTATCATAGGGTCATATCATCAGTGCTGTCCCATTAAAAAGTATAATAAAGTATTTACAAAAATGTGAGGAGTGTACTCACCTTTGTGAGATACTGTACCAACATAGTATAGGCACTCCCTTGTGTGTACAGGAGGAAGAGGCAGGGTGTAATATAATATAAATTTTATTAAAAATTCTTATAAATTAAATATAATATAATATAAATATGAATATAAATAAATATAGTTTGCATTGCTGTCCATAAACATCTGAAATATTAAAACAAAAAAATAAATAAATCACAATGCCAGAATTGTAATGTTTTTGATCATCTTGTCATGGAATAAAAATGATCAAAGAGTCGTATGTACCCCAAAATGGTACCAATAAAAACTATCGCTTGTCTTGCAATAAAAGAGCCATTATGTAGCTCCATCAATGGAAAAGTAATAATCATGTGTATCGGAATATGGCAACATGAAGGCATTTTTAAAAAGGTTTTTCATTTTTAAACATACTGTAGTAAAACAAAACCATAGAAATTTGGTTTACCCACAGAATAAAGTTTGCATGTCATTTTAACTCACAGTGAACACCATAAAAAAAGATGCCCAAAAAATAATGGCAGAATTGTACGGTACTTGTCTTCCATTTCCACCTAACAAACATTTTTTTTTTATATTATTTTTATTTATTTTTTACAGTTTCTCAATACATTATATAGAACTTTAAATAATGCCATTTCAAAACTTATTCCACAAAAAAAAAAAATAGCACTTTTTCAACAGGAAATAAGAAGTATCAAGGGCAGAGGAAAAAGCAAAAAAAAAAAGAATTGGAAAAAGTTAAAGTGGTATTCTGGGGACTGTGTGAACTGTGGAATTCGGCTGTGCTAAAAGGATGAGATTCTGGATTGTACGCGTGCTGTTAACATGTAGTCTATTCACATGTTTTAGGTGATTCTGGAAAAACATGACTTAGTGGTCACAGTCCACCAGAGGCACCAGGTCATAGTCAGTGGCGTTGCTAGGGCTGGTGTCACCCGGTGCGGTAGAAGCAATAATTTTTTAGCCATATATGGGGGCTATGGTGGTGCTACTGCCATAGGGTGCATGCGTTAGCTCAGCAGACCCCCCCTAGCAGTCAGAGCCTGGTCTCGGGAGGGGCACTTCCAGATTATTTTCTGTCCGCCGCCACAAAACAATGGTGCTTATAGAACAGACTACACAGTGTAGCGGTATACTGTATATTGTGGGGCACAATGTAGCGGTATACTGTATATTGTGGGGCACAGTGTAGAGGTATACTGTATATTGTGTGGCACAGTGTAGCGGTATACTGCATATTGTGTGGCACAGTGTAGAGGTATACTGTATATTGTGTGGCACAGTGTAGCGGTATACTGTATATTGTGTGGCACAGTGTAACGGTATACTGTATATTGTGGGGCACAGTGTAGAGGTATACTGTTTATTGTGGGGCACAGTGTAGCGGTATACTGTATATTGTGTGGCACAGTGTAGCGGTATACTGTATATTGTGGGGCACAGTGTAGCGGTATACTGTATATTGTGGGGCACAGTGTATGTTATATCTGTATACAAACATATTCCACATGAAAACTTACAGTTACTTGGCCCTTGGGGATCTCGGACATCACTTCAACACTTTGGCCGGGGGCTCGGCGGAGCTTATGTTGTGTTTTATCCTAATGAGAAAGATTTCATAACAAGGATTTGGAGAAAGGGCAGAGGGATAGCAGAGCAGGGAGAGGTCGGTGCTGCTACTAGGGGGTCATACCATGGGGGAGTAATAAAGCCCACCATAATGCCCCCCCCGGTAGAAATAATTCTCCTTATAATGTGACAGTGCAAAAAATACCCCCTTGTAATGCGCCCAGTTGAGCTAATGTCCCCATAGTGCTCCCATAATGTGCCAGTATAAAATACCCCTATATAGTGCCCCCTGTAAATTCCCCCATAGTGCTCCTCTCCCCCCCTTCCTGCTAGTGCCCCCCATAATGTACCAGTATAAAATGCCCCATATATAGTGCCCCAGTAGATGCCCTCAGGGTCCGGCCTCTGATAGGCTGCCGGCCTAGTGTCCCCCATAATGCCCCCCCCAAATATGTGCCAGTAAGTGTCCCCATAGATGCCCCCCATCATGTGCCAGTATCAAGTGCCTCTCTCCTCCCCCCCACATGTCCCAGTATCATAGTGCCATCTCCCCCCCCCCAAAAAAAAGTGCCAGTATCAAGTGCCTCTATCCTTCCCACCCCCCATGTGCCAGTATCATAGTGCCAAACCCTCCCATGTTCCAGTATCAAGTGCAAAACCCCCCCATGTGCAGTATCATAGTGCCACCCCCCATGTGCCAGTAAAAAGTGCCTCTCTCCTCCCCCCATGTCCCAGTATCATAGTGCCACCCCCCCAAAAGTGCCAGTATCAAGTGCCTCTCTCCCCCCATGTGCCAGTATCAAGTGCCTCTCTCCTCCCCTCCATGTACCAGTATCAAGTGCCTCTCTCCTTCCCCCCATGTGCCAGTATCATAGTGCCAACCCCCCCATGTGCCAGTAGCCAGTATCAGGTGCAAACCCACCTCCCCCCATGTGCTAGCATCAGGTGGTGCCAACCCCCCCATGTGCCAGTATCAGGTGCCTCTCTCCCCCCATGTGCCAGTATCATAGTGCCAACCCCCCCACCCCCATGTGCCAGTATCATAGTGCCAAACCCCCCACATGTGCCAGTATCAGATGCCAACCCCCCGCCCCCATGTGCCAGTATCATAGTGCCAAACCCCCCCCATGTGCCAGTATCAGATGCCAACCCTCCTCCCCCATGTGCCAGTATCAAGTGCCTTCCCGCTCCCCCATAGCAGCAACAGTCGGGTATTAAAAAAAACACTTACACTTACCTCCATGTCAGCCTCTTCCCGTCACTGGTGTCACCCGGTGCGGGCCGCACCCCCTTGCAACGCCACTGGTCATAGTGCAGAAAAGGCTAGTGCAACCTCACATACAACACCTAGGTGGAATATGTTCTGGTAAGGAGTAGTGTCCTTTGAGCCCTGGGTAAGAGACCTCAGTCATCAAGCTTGTGAAGCATTTGTACAATCTGTACTACTAACCATTATGCTTATGTACCACTTAAAGTACAAGTAACTGCTAAGAGTGGTGTGCATCTAGTAACATAGTATATAAGGCCGAAAAAAAGACATTTGTCCATCCAGTTCGGCCTGTTATCCTGCAAGTTGATCCAGAGGTAGGCAAAAACCCCTTTGAGTTACAAGCCAATTTTCCCCACTTAAGGGGGAAAAAATTCCTTCCCGACTCCAATCAGGCAATCAGAATAACTCCCTGGATCAACGACTCCTCTCTAGTAGCTATAGCCTGTAATATTATTACGCTCCAGAAATACATCCAGGCCCCTCTTGAACTCTTTTAGTGAACTCACATCACCACCTCCTCAGGCAGAGAGTTCCATAGTCTCACTGCTCTTACCGTAAAGAATCCTCTTCTATGTTTGTGTACAAACCTTCTCTCCTCCAGACGCAGAGGGTGTCTTCTCGTCACAGTCCTGGGGATGAATAGATGATGGGAGAGATATCTGTACTGCCCCCTGATATGTTTATACATAGTAATTAGATCTCCCCTCAGTCGTCTTTTTTCTAAAGTGAATAACCCTAATGTTGAGGGTACTGTAGTTGCCCCATTCTAGTTATTACTTCAGTTGCCCTCCTCTAAACCCTCTCTAGCTCTGCTATGTCTGCCTTGTACACAGGAGCCCAGAACTGTACACAGTTCTCCATGTGTGGTCTGACTAGAGATTTGTAAAGTGGTAGGACTATGTTCTCATTACGGGCATCTATGCCCCTTTTGATGCAACCCAATATCTTATTGGCCTTGGCAGCAGCTGCCTGACACTGGTTTATACTGCTTAGTTTGCTGTTTATTAAAATTCCTAGGTCCTTTTCCATGTCAGTGTTACCTCGTGTTTTACCATTTAGTATGTACGGGTGATTTGCATTATTCCTTCCCATGTGCATAACCTTACATTTGTCAGTATTAAACCTCATCTGCCACTTCTCTGCCCAAGCCTCTAATCTATCCAGATCAATCAGTAGCTGTATATTGTCCTCTTCAGTGTTAATTGCTTTACACGGTTTAGTGTCATCTGCAAAAATTGATATTTCACTGTGCAAGCCTTGCTACAAGATTATTAATATATATATATTGAAGAGAATAGGGCCCAATACTGACCCCTGAGGTACTCCACTAGTGACAGTGACTAGGGTTGAGCGAACCCGAACTGTAAAGTTTGGGTTCCTACTGAACTTTAGGATTTTTGGACCCCGGACCCGAACCCGAACATGTCATTAAAAGTTTGGGTTCGGTGCTTTCTTGGCGCTTTTTGAAAGCAACAAGCGGTTAACTGTCTGACCTTAGAAGCCATCACAGCCATGCCAACTAATGGCATGGCTGTGATTTGCCAGTGCAGCATGTGACCCAGCCTCTATATAAGCTGGAGTCACATAGAGCTGCACGTCACTCTGCTGTGCTTAGTGTAGGGAGAGGATGCTGCTGGTGATTTCAGGGAGAGAATAGGACTGAATCTTTGCTCAAACTCTGAATCTAACTCAGCGATCTACATACATTGTGTTTTGAGGGTGCAGGGCACAACTTTTTTATCCTGCACTGAGCCCAGTGACCGAAAAAAAATAACTTTAATAAGGTCAGTTAGGTGGGCGGCGGCTGCGGCCATTTTATGCAAGCTCAGTGCACCAGCACTGCATCTGAGCTTTTGGGACATTTAAAATCCCAATTTTTTTGGCAATTTACATCTGGATTAGTCAGTGTGCAATTTAAGCTAGAAATACACCCATCATTTTCTGGGGTTTTAAAAACAAACTTTTTTGCCAAAAAACACTTTTTTCAGGCCTGTCAAATTCAGTTATTAAAAAAATATTTGTTTGGGCAAAAAAAAATTAGTTGGCAGCCTTTGATGCAGATGTCATTGTGAGATACACCCTTAATACATTTGGGTTAGATTCAGATATTTGAAATACCGCCATTTGGTGCACAAATCTTTAATTCAGGCCTACTGTGGGTCAGGCCGTGTGAGATAAACCCTGTATATACAGAGCTATTATTTCATTAATAAAACTCCCTTTTTGGGGCAAAATACACAATATCTCAGGCCTTGCAGCATCTTGACGTTTGAAATTCATGGGTTATATACTGCTGCCATATTGAGGTATTAAACAAACACCCGTTTGGGCAAAAAAAGTTTATTTGGCAGCCTTTGCTGCATATGTCATTGTGAGATACACCCTTAATACATTTGGGTTAGATTCAGATATTTGAAATACAGCCATTTTGGGCAAAGAAATCTTTAATTCAGGCCTACTGTGGGTCAGGCAGGGTGAGACACACCCTTTGCATACAGGGGTCTGATTCAGGCATTTGAAATATAGCCATTTTGGGAAAAATAAATCTTTATTCAGGCTTACTGTGGTTCAGGCCGTGTGAGATACACCCTTTACATACTGTCATTCTATTCTACTATTAAACGCCCATTTAGGGCAAGAGCCTAAATTAGAGAAATATGAGGAAAGCGTCAAATAAGGGATGTGGCCCCAGTCATGGTGCTGCTGGTGGAGCTCCTGTTGCAGGGAAAGGACGTGGTCGATCTGTGCCAGCTACACGCACATGTAAAAACGACAGAATCTGCTGCGGTATTTGGTCAGGCCTAATGCGGCTCTACGAATGGTGAGGCCAGAACAAGTACAGGCGATAGAAGATTGGGTTGCTGACAGTGGATCCAGTTCATTCACATTGTCTCCCACCCAGTCTCCTGCTGAAAGACACCAATTGGCACCTGCAGTCGATGTCCATCAGTCTTTCACCTCACCCCCTTGCAAATCAGCCAAGCAGTCTGAGCCCCAAGTCATGCAGCAGTCTTTTCTGCTTTTTGATGACTCTGTTAGCAGGGTTTGCCAGGGCCATCCACCTAGCCCCGCCCCAGAAGTGGAAGAGATTGAGTGCACTAATGCCTAACCACTTATCTTTCAAGATGAGTACATGGGAGGATGGTCGCAGCACGTCTCGGATGGTGACGAAACACAGGTGCCAACTGCTGGGGCTTTCTAAAGTGTGCAGACCGACAAGGAAGGCAGGGGTGAAGATTGGGTGGAAGATGATGTGGAGGACGATGAGGTCCTCGACCCCACATGGAATCAAGGTCATGCGAGTGACCTATGTAGTTCGGAGGAAGAGGCGGTGGTCGCACAAAGCCACCAGCACAGCAGAAGAGGGAGCAGGGTGCAAAAGCGGAGCAGCCGTCCTCTAGACAGTACTCATGCTACTGCCCACCGCAGCAAAGGACCGAGCACACCAAAGCCAGCTCCAAGGAGTTCCCTGGCGTGGCAGTTCTTCAGACAATGTGCTGACGACAAGACACGAGTGGTTTGCACGCTGTGCAATCAGAGCCTGAAGCGAGGCATAAACATTCTCAACCATGAGCACAACCTGCATGACCGGGCATTTAAGTGCAAAGCACGAGCTGCAGTGGAGTAGACACCTCAAAAACCAAGAAAGGCTCCTCCTGCTTCCGCTTCTGCTGCAGTCTCGGCCTCTTCATCCACCTCTGGAGTGACAGTGCCATCTGCCACCCCGCAAACAGAGGATCTGCCAGCAACACCAACACCTGGGTCACCAAGCATCTCCACAATGTCCCAAAGAAGGCGTTCAGCTCTCCACCTCCCAAACGCTGGAGAGGAAGAGGAAGTATCCCCCTACCCACCCACGATCCCTAGCCCTGAATGCCAGCATTTCTAAAATTACTTGCCGGCATTGAAATGCTGTCATTCCGTCTGGTGGAGACTTATAGTTTTACAGGCCTTATGGCGGTGGCTGTCCCACAGTACGTCGTGCCCAGCCGCCACTACTTTTCCAGGAGAGCCATCCCTTCCCCAAGTAGGGGACAAAATCAGGTGTGCACTGCGCAACGCCATCTGTGGCAAGGTGCACCTCACTACGGATATGTGGACCAGTAAGCATGGTCAGGGATGTTATATCTCCATAACAGCACACTGGGTAAATGCAGTGGCGGCTGGGCCTGAGGTGGATAGCAGTTTGGCGCATGTCCTTCCACCACCGAGGATTGCAGGGCACTTCAGTTTGCCTCCTGTTGCTTCCTCCTCCTACTCTGCTTCCTCATCCTCTACCAGCTCCTCATCCGGTCAGCGTAACACCTTCACCACCAACTTTAGCACAGCCAGGGATAAACGACAGCAGGCTGTTTTAAAACTTATCTGTTTGGGGGACAAATCCCACATCGCGCAGGAGCTGTGGACAGGCCATGAACAAAAGACCGATGAGTGGTTTGTGCCAGTCAGCCTCAATCCCGGCCTGGTGGTGTGGCGATAATGGGCGAAATCTCGTAGCAGCTCTGGGACTAGCCGGTTTGACGCACATCCCTTGCCAGGTGCATGGGCTGAATTTGGTGGTGCAGAGATTCCTTAAAAATTACCCCGATATGTCAGAACTGCTGCATAAAATGCGGGCCGTCTGTGCGTGCTTTCGGCGTTCTCACCCTGCTGCTGCTGGCCTGTCAGCGCTGCAGCGTAACTTCGGCCTTCCCGCTCACCACCTCATATGCGACGTGCCCACAAGGTGGAACTCCACCTTGCACAGGCTGGCCAGACTGTGCGAGCAGCAGCAGGCGATAGTGGAGTTTCAGCTGCAGCACGCACGGGTGAGTCACTTGGCGGAACAGCACCACTTCACCACCAATGACTGGGCCTCCATGCGAGACCGGTGTTCCTTGTTGTGCTGTTTCGAGTACTCCACCAACATGGCCAGTGCCGTTAGCGCCGTTCTCAGCATAACTATCCCACTTCTATGCCTCCTTGAAAAAACGCTGCTGGCGATGATGGAAGAGGATGTGGCACAGGAGGAGGAAGAGGGATCATTTCGTAGGGTTTCCGGACAGTCATTCCCAAGTGGCTCCGAGGGTGGGTTCCTGCACCCACAAACCCAAGGTACACAATTGTCCAGCCAGGGCACAGTTCTGGAGGATGAGGAGGAGGAGGAGATTGAGGAGGAGGAGGAACCATGTTCACAGCAGGGTGGCACCCAGACCAGCTCATGGGCATCACTGGTGCGGTACTGGGGGAATACAGAGGACACAGACGATACACCTTTCACAGAGAGCTTTTCGTTGCCTCTGGGCAGCCTGGCACACATGAGCGACGACGAAGAGGTCGCCAATGCAGCTGGGGCACCGCCAGCACCTCAGAAGGCAGGGTTAGCATGGCCAAAATGTGAAAAAAGCTTTGTCAGCACGCCACAACAACCAGCACCACCAACTGATATGGAACGTCTTAGCAGGAGGCAGCATTTCACCAACATGATGGAGCAGTATGTGTGCACACACCTACACATACTTAATGACGGGTCTGCCCCCTTCAACTTCTGGGTCTCCAAATTGGGCACATGGCCTGACCTTGCCCTTTGTGCCTTGGAGGTGCTGGCCTGGCCTGCAGCCAGTGTATTATCTGAACGTGTGTTTAGCACGGCAGGGGGCGGCATTACAGACAAGCGCAGGCATTAAAATGAACCAGGCATGGATTCCTCAGGACTTGTCTGTACCTTGTTCAGAATAGACATGTATACCGGCACTAACCAACCATTGTTATACTGCAGTGCAATTGCTCATTCTTGTATTTTGGATATTTCGCACTCTTTTAGAGTGTACCCTAAGTTTACAAAATTAAATTAAAACCAAAAACCTGTGTTGGCTACCTCGTCCTCCTCCACCACCGCTTCCACCTACACCGCTATGTCCACCGCCTCCACAAACTCCTACTCCATTTGGAACTCCACCTCCTAAATCAAATATATATTTTTTTATTTTATTTTATATCATTTTACTACTTTGTCAGTTAAATTTTCGGATGAAATTCACCAATTTTGTGGTGTATAGTACTGCTGCTATACCTAGTAGGCCGGTTAAAAAATATAAAAAAATTGTCATTTACATTTTCTGGTGAAATTCACAAATTTTTGGGTGTAATATACCCCTCCTCTACCTAGTTGACAGCTTAATAAATTTCAATAATTTTTCTTTAACATTTTCGGGTGACAATAAACAATTTGTTTCTTTCATAGACCCCTTCTCTACCAAGTAGACAGGTTAATAAATTTCAATAATTTTTCTGTTACATTCTTGGGTTGACATTATGCAATTTTAGATGTGAATAAACCCCTGCTCTGCATAGGTGACAGGGAATAAAATTTCAGAAATTCTTCTTTAACCTCCTCACGACCGCCGTACGCAGGATTGCGTCTTCGCGGCGGTCGTGCTGTTCTGGGTGGACGCGCCGGTGCGTCCTCTCGCGAGACGCGAGATTTCCGGGTATGCCGGCCCGCGCATGCGCATCGCGGGCTGGCAAAATTCAAAGAAGAAGTTCGTCATCAACCTGCCGGCCACGATAATTGGCTGGCAGGTTGATGATTTTCAAAAAAACGAATCAGCAGCCAGATAACCCATCATATTAGTAAATATGATGGGGTTATATGGCTGCTGTGCTCCTCTGCTCCTTCTTTTGGTCGGTTGGTTCCAGGAGAGGAGCAGAGGAGCACATCATTACTGTGAGTACCCACTACACTACACTTAGCCCCCAGATCACCTCCCAGCACCCAATTAACCCTTTGATCACCCCTTCTTGCCCCTGTCAATCACTAGTGAAAAGGAAAAAAAGTGATCAGTGCAAACTGTCACTTTTTTTTTTTTCACTGGTATTGACCGTTAGGTTTTAGGTATAGTTTAGGTCCCTTGGTTAGGTAGTTAGCAATCAGTTAGCGCCCAGCCCACCGCACCGCAGTCCGTTATTCGCTGATTAGCGTATCGCTAATCAGCATTTGTACTTTTATAGTATCTGAAAGTGATCAAAACTGATCACGGTCAGATCTATAATAGTACTAGTGTCACTTTAGTTCGCCCTCCACCCAAAACGCAGTGTTTGCCCGATCAGGCCTGATCGGTCGCTCACACGTGCGTTCGCCCACGCCCGCCCCACCGCAGTGACAAAAAAATTATTTTTTTTTGATCACTGCACATTCACTTTACACGCACTGCGGCGATAAAAAAATCTGTTTTGATATTTTTTATCAACCGCAGCGGCCTCCGGTACTTCGCTAGGCTCCCCTTTGTAAGACAGGCTTGTTTTTTTTTTCTTGGGTAGTCTCAGGGAATACCCCGAAATTTAGTTGCCCACATGTCTAACAGGGGGTATTCTTCTGAAGAGGCCTACAGGCTTCTGACCCAGTCGGATGAGGAGTGGGAACCCTCATCTGATGAATCCAGCGGGTCAGAATACGAACCTGTAGAAAGCAGTGGCTCTCTGACCCAAAGTTCGGACGAGGAGGTTGAGGTCCCTGATAGCAGCAGGCGTACCCGGCCCCGTGTCGCTAGACCGCAGGTTGCGCAGGATCCGCTTCAAGAGCAGCAGAGTGGGGCTGGTGCTGTCGGATTACGTGGTGAGGCATACACCAGCAGCCCAGCCCTTCCTGGACCTAGTACCAGCACTGCCGTACAACCTGGTGAAGTAGCGAGCACCAGAAGGGCAGTTGAAGCTGGTACAGTGGCACGTGCAGTAGTGACCCCGTCGCAGCCACCGCAAAGACGTGCCCGTAGAGCCCCTAGAATCCCAGAGGTGCTGGCAAACCCTGATTGGCAGTCCCCAACTTCCGCCGCACCCGTAGTTTTCCCTTTCACTGCCCAGTCTGGAGTTCGGGTTGAGACAGCTCAGATCGGTTCGGCCCTGGGATTTTTTGAGCTGTTTTTGACTGCGGAGCTTTTAGACTTAGTTGTGGCCGAAACAAACAGATATGCCACACAATTTATAACCGCTAACCCGGGAAGCTCTTATGCCCAGTCTTTCCGGTGGAAACCAGTCCAAGTTTCCGAAATTAAAACTTTTCTGGGCCTCCTCCTCAACATGGGCCTGACAAAAAAGCATGAATTGCGGTCATATTGGTCCACGAACCCAATTCATCACATGCCCATGTTCTCTGCTGCTATGTCCAGGACACGATTTGAGACCATCCTGCGTTTCCTGCACTTTAGCGACAACACCACCTCCCGTCCCAGAGGCCACTCTGCTTTTGACCGGCTCCACAAAATTCGGCCCCTCATAGACCATTTCAACCTGAAATTTGCAGATATTTATACCCCAGAGCAAAACATCTGCATAGACGAGTCCCTAATACATTTTACCGGGCGCCTTGGCTTCAAACAATACATCCCAAGCAAGCGCGCCCGGTATGGGGTCAAATTGTATAAGCTCTGTGAAAGGGCCACAGGCTATACCCACAAATTTCGGGTCTATGAGGGAAAAGATCAGACCCTGGAGCCGGTCGGTTGCCCTGACTACCTGGGGAGCAGTGGGAAGACAGTTTGGGACTTGGTGTCACCCTTATTCGGCAAGGGGTACCATCTTTATGTGGACAATTTTTACACAAGTGTGGCCCTCTTTAGGCATTTGTTTCTAGAATGGATTGTCGCCTGTGGTACCGCGCGAACTAGTCGCGCGGGCTTCCCCCAACGGCTCGTTACCACCCGTCTTGCAAGGGGGCAGAGGGCCGCACTGTGTAACGAAGAACTGCTCGCGGTGAAATGGAGAGACAAGCGTGACGTTTACATGCTCTCCTCCATTCACGCAGACACGACAATCCAAATTGAGCGAGCAACCCGTGTCATTGAAAAGCCCCTCTCAGTCCACGACTATAACCTCCACATGGGAGGGGTCGACCTCAATGACCAGATGTTGGCTCCGTATTTAGTTTCCCGACGCACCAGACGCTGGTATAAGAAGGTGTCTGTATATTTAATTCAATTGGCTCTGTACAATAGTTTTGTTCTCTACAGTAAGGCTGGGAGAACTGGATCCTTCCTCAAATTTCAGGAAGAGATCATCGCGAACCTCCTGTATCCAGGAGGTTCCGTGGCCCCATCCACCAGTGTAGTTAGCCGTCTACACGAGCGACACTTCCCCAGTGTCGTTGCTGGTACCTCAAACCGACCGCCACCCCGAAAAAAATGTCGTGTCTGTAGCAGGAGTGGAATAAGGCGTGACACCCGCTATTTCTGTCCTGACTGTCCGGACCACCCTGCCCTATGCTTTGGAGAGTGTTTCCGGAAGTACCACTCACAGGTACACTATTAGCATAGGGATCATCTCACCAGGATAGGCACACAGGGCTATTAGGGCCCATTCACTCACAGCTGCTGCAAACGTCTCCTTTCACATGGGACAAAGTGCATAACGCACTTCGCCACATCTTTGGGCGATTTGCGCTTTGCACATTGACCCATGGGGAAGGAGAGGTTTGTTCTATAAAGGTAAAAAAACAAAAAAAAAAAAAAAAACAGTTAAGCAAACAGGTTAATGTTTAGTTCAAAAAGTTAAAGTTACATGTTCTGTTCCAAAGTTAATAAAATTATTGCGTTGTGGCCCGGTTTTTTTTTTTTTTTTTTTTTTTTTTTTTTTTACCTTCCAGGTGGACCAACCGATCTACTAGCTGCAGCACCGATGTGCATTCTGACAGAAGCATTGCGCTGCTGTCAGATTACACGCAAGTCGGTGTATGCGGCGCTGCAAGACGGGATTTTCTCCTCTGCAGTGACAGATACGTTTGCCGAGGCATACGAGCTGAGGAGGAGGCGGCGTTCCTATGCTTTGGCAAGCACTTTGTATATATATATATATATATATATATATAAAAAAAAAATCCCGGCAATGATTTATTCATCCACATCGATTGATGCGAATGGAGAAATCTGGTTTGCCAGGGCATACGAGCTAAGTGGGTATGGATGTAGGGCGGAGCTCCTATGTCCTGGCAGACGCCTTTCCCCTCCATTTTTTTTTTTTGGCAGAGATTTTTTCATCCACATTGATCGATGCGAATGAAGAAATCTGTGCCGTTCATTTTTTTCTTTCAGCCCAGAGGCTGAACGGAAAAAAAAATCTCATTACCTGTGTGCTCAATATAAGGAGGATAGCAGAAACTCCTAATGCTGGCCATACATGTAATGATTGCGGAGACCCTCAAATGCCAGGGCAGTACAAACACCCCACAACTGACCCCATTTTGGAAAGAAGACACCCCAAGGTATTTGCTGAGGGGCATATTGAGTCCATGAAAGATTGAAATTTTTGTCCTAAGTTAGCGGAAAGTGAGACTTTGTGAGAAAAAACAAAAAAAAATCAATTTCCGCTAACTTATGCGAAAAAAAAAAAATTCTATGAACTTGCCAGGCCCCTCATTGGATACCTTGGGGTGTCTTCTTTCCAAAGTGGGGTCACATGTGGGGTATTTATACTGACCTGGCTTTTTAGGGGCCCTAAAGCGTGAGAAGAAGTCTGGGATCCAAATGTCTAAAAATGCCCTCCTAAAAGGAATTTGGGCACCTTTGCGCATCTAGGCTGCAAAAAAGTGTGACACATCTGGTATCGCCGTACTCAGAAGAAGTTGGGGAATGTGTTTTGGGGTGTCATTTTACATATACCCATGCTGGGTGAGATAAATATCTTGGTCAAATGCCAACTTTGTATAAAAAAATGGGAAAAGTTGTCTTTTGCCAACATATTTCTCTCACCCAGGATGGGTATATGTAAAATGGCACCCCAAAACACATTCCCCAACTTCTCCTGAGTACGGCGATACCAGATGTGTGACACTTTTTTGATGCCAAGGTGGGCAATGGGGCACATATTCCAAAGTGCACCTTTCGGATTTTGCAGGCCATTTTTTACACATTTTGATTGCAAAGTACTTCTCACACATATGGGCCCCTAAATTGCCAGGGCAGTATAACTACGCCACAAGTGACCCCATTTTGGAAAGAAGACACCCCAAGGTATTCCGTGAGGGGCACTGCGAGTTCCTATAATTTTTTATTTTTTGTCACAAGTTAGCGGAAAATGATGATTTTTTTTTTCTCTTTTTTCCTTACAAAGTCTCATATTCCACTAACTTGCGACAAAAAATAAAAAATTCTAGGAACTCGCCGTGCCCCTCACGGAATACCTTGGGGTGTCTTCTTTCCAAAATGGGGTCACTTGTGGCGTAGTTATACTGCCCTGGCAATTTAGGGGCCCAAATGTGTGAGAAGAACTTTGCAATCAAAATCTGTAAAAAATGACCGGTGAAATCCGAAAGGTGCACTTTGGAATATGCGCCCCTTTGCCCACCTTGGCATCAAAAAAGTGTCACACATCTGGTATCGCCGTACTCAGGAGAAGTTGGGGAATGTGTTTTGGGGTGTCATTTTACATATACCCATGCTGGGTGAGAAAAATATCTTGGTCAAATGCCAACTTTGTATAAAAAAATGGGAAAAGTTGTCGTTTGCCAAGATATTTCTCTCACCCAGCATGGGTATATGTAAAATGACACCCCAAAACACATTCCCCAACTTCTCCTGAGTACGGCGATACCAGATGTGTGACACTTTTTTGATGCCAAGGTGGGCAAAGGGGCGCATATTCCAAAGTGCACCTTTCGGATTTCACCGGTCATTTTTTACAGATTTTGATTGCAAAGTTCTTCTCACACATTTGGGCCCCTAAATTGCCAGGGCAGTATAACTACGCCACAAGTGACCCCATTTTGGAAAGAAGACACCCCAAGGTATTCCGTGAGGGGCATGGCGAGTTCCTAGAATTTTTAATTTTTTGTCGCAAGTTAGTGGAATATGAGACTTTGTAAGGAAAAAAGAGAAAAAAAAAAAAATCATCATTTTCCGCTAACTTGTGACAAAAAATAAAAAATTCTAGGAACTCGCAGTGCCCCTCACGGAATACCTTGGGGTGTCTTCTTTCCAAAATGGGGTCACTTGTGGCGTAGTTATACTGCCCTGGCAATTTAGGGGCCCATATGTGTGAGAAGTACTTTGCAATCAAAATCTGTAAAAAATGACCGGTGAAATCCGAAAGGTGCACTTTGGAATATGCGCCCCTTTGCCCACCTAGGCTGCAATAAAGTGTCACACATGTGGTATCGCCGTACTCAGGAGAAGTTGGGGAATGTGTTTTGGGGTGTCATTTTACATATACCCATGCTGGGTGAGAAAAATATCTTGGTCAAATGCCAACTTTGTATAAAAAAATGGGAAAAGTTGTCTTTTGCCAAGATATTTCTCTCACCCAGCATGGGTATATGTAAAATGACACCCCAAAACACATTCCCCAACTTCTCCTGAGTACGGCGATACCACATGTGTGACACTTTTTTGCTGCCAAGGTGGGCAAAGGGGCGCATATTCCAAAGTGCACCTTTCGGATTTCACCGGTCATTTCTTACACATTTTGATTGCAAAGTTCTTCTCACACATTTGGGCCCCTAAATTGCCAGGGCAGTATAACTACCCCACAAGTGACCCCATTTTGGAAAGAAGACACCCTAAGGTATTCGCTGATGGGCATAGTGAGTTCATAGAATTTTTTATTTTTTGTCGCAAGTTAGTGCAATATGAGACTTTGTAAGAAAAAAATAAAAAAATAAAAATCATCATCATTTTCCGCTAACTTGTGACAAAAAATAAAAAGTTCTATGAACTCACTATGCCCATCAGCGAATACCTTAGGGTGTCTACTTTCCGAAATGGGGTCATTTTTGGGGTAGTTATACTGTTTGGGCATTGTAGAACCTCAGGAAACATGACAGGTGCTCAGAAAATCAGAGCCGTTTCAAAAAGCGGAAATTCACATTTTTGTACCATAGTTTGTAAATGCTATAACTTTTACCCAAACCATTTTTTTTTTGCCCAAACATTTTTTTTTTATCAAAGACATGTAGAACTATAAATTTAGCGAAAAATTTATATATGGATGTCGTTTTTTTTTGCAAAATTTCACAGCTGAAAGTGAAAAATGTCATTTTTTTGCAAAAAAATCGTTACATTTTGATTAATAACAAAAAAAGTAAAAATGTCAGCAGCAATAAAATACCACCAAATGAAAGCTCCATTAGTGAGAAGAAAAGGAGGTAAAATTCATTTGGGTGGTAAGTTGCATGACCGAGCGATAAACGGTGAAAGAGTGTAGTGCCGAAGTGTAAAAAGTGGCCTGGTCATGAAGGGGGTTTCACCTAGCGGGGCTGAAGTGGTTAATTGATGCGCGCCACCTCCTTTGATTCAATGCTTAAACTTTAACAAGTTGTACGACATTTGTGCTTCAATAATTTATCCCACATTTCCACTTTACTCTTTTGGCCCACATTTGGGCTTCTGTAATTTGTACCACATTTGCAATTTAACAGCTTTTCCCACATTTCCGCTTTACTCTTATGGCCCACATTTGGGCTTCTGTAATTTTTTGTCCAAAATTTTCGCCTCGATAATTTTTCCCATAATTCCGCTTTACTCTTCTGGCCCACATTTGGGCTGCTGTAATTTGTCCCACATTTGCAATTTAACAGTTTTTTACCACATTTCCGCTTGATCCCAAAAATGTATTATAAATTTATCTCCCTTAAATTTGGTCTCTTTTTCTCACGCTCCCTCTCCTGCGTGGAACCCTGATTCGCCAATAACCTTGATCAACATGGTAGGCTCAGAATAGAACATCGAAAGTTGATAGATCAGATATTAAATTGTATCGTGAACATCACGGGGACGTGCGACAGCAGTAAGTTTGCACACGGCTACACGAACTGACTGACAGGGGTCAGCCCCTGCAACTTCTGGGTCTCCACATTGGGCACATGGCCTGAGCTTGCCCTTTACCCCTTGGAGGTGCTAGCCTGCTCTGCAGCCAGTGTATTGTCTGAATGTCTGTTTAGCACGACTGCAGGGGGTTATCACAGGTTATATTTCCCAATGTTTTGGGGTGTACCCTAATTTAAAAAGAAATAAAGTCAATTTTAAAACCAAAAAGCAGTGTAGCCTACCTCCTCCTCCACCACTGCTTCCACCTACACCGCCACATCCACCGCCTCCTCAACCTCCTATTCCATATGGACCTCGTCCTCCTAGATCAAGATTATTATTTTTTATTTTTTCTTATGTAATGTTATTTAAAGTCATTTCCCTATCCAAATTTGGTTGCAGAGCACTTGCCATGCTCTCAACCACATTTTGATGCCATTTGCAGCCCTCTAGCCTTTCCATGACATTTTTAGTGCTCAAAAGTTCGGGTCACCATTGACTTCAATGGGGTTCGGGGTCAAGTTCGGGTCCCGAACTCGAACTTTTTTGTGAAGTTCGGCCGAACCTGTTGAACCCGAACATCCAGGTGTCCGCTCAACTCTAACAGTGACCTAATCTGAGTGTGTACCATTAATAACCGTTACTGTTTTGTCGTTAGCACATTGTCTGAAGAACTGCCACTCCAGGGAACTCCTTGGAGCTTGCTTTGGTGTGCTCAGTCCCTAGGTGTGGTGGGCAGTAGCAGGCGTACTGGCTAGGGGACGGCCACTCTGCTTTTGCACATTGCTCCCACTTTTGCTGTGCGACTGGTGCTGTGCGACCACCACCTCTTCCTCCGAACTGCACACGTCACTTGCATGACCTTGATTCCATGTGGGGTCTAGGAACTCACCATCCTCCACATCATCTTCCACCCATTCTTCACACCTGCCCTCCTTGCCGGTCTTCGCACTGCAGCAAGCCACTGCAGTTGGCATCTGTGTTTCATCATCATCAGAAATGTGCTGTCCTCCCATGTCCACATCCTGAAACATAAGTGGTTGGGCATCAGTGCACTCAATCTCTTCCACTTCTGGAGCCATGTGGATGGCCCTTGGAAAACCTGCCAGCAGATTAATAAAAAAGCATAAGAGATTGCTGCATGACTTGGGGCTCAGACTGCTTGGCCAATTTGCAAGGGGGTGAGGTGAAAGACAGATGCCCATAGGCTGCAGGTGCCAATTCTGCGCTTTCAGCAGGAGACCGGGTGGGAGACAATGTGAAAGAACTAGAGGCACTGTCAGCAACCCAATCTACTACAGCTTCTACTTGTTCTGGCCTCACCATTAGTACACCGGTATTCGGGCCTACAAAATAGCGCTGAACGTTCTGTCGCCTAAGTGCACCTGAGGAAGGTGTTTCATTTGAGCGTGTAGCTGTTCACAGATCAACCACGTCCTCTCCCTGCAACAGGAGCTCCACCAACCCCAGCACCACCACGACCTCCGCATACTTTGAGGTCACCCACTGAATTAACAGACAAACTGCCTATATGCAGTGCAGGTGTACTTCACACAATAAATGGGTATATGACGCTCACCTAACTAACAGACATAGTAACATAGTACATAAGGCCAAAAAAAGACATTTGTCCATCCAGTTCGGCCTGTCATCCTGCAAGTTGATCCAGAGGAAGGAAAAATAAAAACTGAGGTAGAAGCCAATTTTCCCCACTTTAGGGGAATAAAAAATTCCTTCCCGACTCCAATCAGGCAATCAGAATAACTCCCTGGATCAACGACCCCTCTCTAGTAGCTATAGCCTGTAATATTATTACGCTCCAGAAATACATCCAGGCCCTCTTGAATTCCTTTATTGTACTCACCATCACCACCTCCTCAGGCAGAGAGTTCCATAGTCTCACTGCTCTTACCATAAAGAATCCTATGTTTGTGTACAAACCTTCTTTCCTCCAGATGCAGAGGGTGTTTTATTTGACATCTTTGTTCATACAGTCCTTCAATCTACTGTATTACAAACTGATAGGCTATAATTGTCACCATATCATACAAATTATCATTTAAAAAACATGAAGGATGACCAAGAAAATTTGTAATTTGCAAAGAAGAGGGAAATATTGGTAGTGTAGGTTTTATTATATGAGAATCAGCATAAACATACATTTTTCTCATTATTAGATGCCCCTGTTCATAAGATGTACCTGCCTTTTAAAGGAGGAAAATAAGAAACAAAATATTTTTCATCAGACCAGGTTAGATCCCCAATACTCAGATCAGATCAGACCCCCCACCTTCATCAAACCCCAAATCAAACTCTTAGGGGTACATTTATTAAGATTGGCGTTTTAGATGCTGGTCTTAATAAACCTCTAAACTGACGGTGCATCCACAAGAGTTATAAAGAAGTGACGGCCTCTTTATAACTTCGGTGGATCTTCCGCCACTTCTAATTGTAAGAAAGCTTTCCTGCTGTCTTACACTTACTGTAGACATTTTTCTATGTCTAAAACAGGCGTAGAAAATGGTAAATGAGATGGGCCTGCTGGCCCGTCTCCTTTCCCACCCACACCACGCCCACTTATATAAGACCTGGCGTGAGCGGCAGTGAGCGTTTCAAATGTGCCTAATTTAGGTGCATTTCAGATTCATAAATAAACTCCTTAGTCTTCATCAGACCTCCGTTCAGACCTCCAATCTTTATCAGACTTCAGATCAGACCGCCTAATCTTTATCAGACCTCACATCAAATACCCAAATCAGACTCCAAATCTTTATCAGACCTCAGATCAGACAGTAAAATAAATAAAACAATATACCTCTCCTGCTCTGGATGGCGGCACGTGTCTGCAGATCCAGCGCATTCTTCCTGCACTCAACACTCCCTAGTATTCTGCCTTGGCCATGCTGTACTGTGACGCACAGCTCCAGATGATAATGCACTCCTACGTTATAAACAATCAGGACACAGCACACCTGGACAGCTTCTGTAAATATGTTGAATTATTAGTCTTTTTATGTTAATAGCAGAGAGAGCTACATGGTAAAGGTGCAAAGACAGACCTGGCGTAAGCAGGGAGAAGTTGCCGCTAGTGGCACAACTAACCATTGCGCTGCTATCTGGCCTGAAATAAGCCTAATTTAGGCGTATTTCAGTATAATAAATGACCCCCTAAATGTTTAATTTTCATTCCTGGTTTATGATACCTAGCAAAATTGTAGTTCAGATACTAATTATTGATCTAAAGTGATGCAGATAAAGGAGCTAGTAAATGTACTAAAGTCACAGTGTAAGCCAGGCATCCGCAAACTGCGGCCCTCCAGCTGTTGCAAAACTACAACCCCCAGCATGCCTGAACAGGTATCAGCCTACAGCAGGGCATTGTGGGAGTTGTAGTTTTACAACATCTGGAGGGCCGCAGTTTGAGGATGCCTGGTGTAAGCCATAGCCGATAAATATTACTAGGTTTGTGAGAGCATAAAGATCTACTTCATAATTTTTATTGGCTAAAGTAAAAGTTCCCTTAATCTAAAATATTCAGTGGTATTTTGAAAAGTTCAGTTTTTGCATAATCTTTTAAAAATGTCTATGATTTTCTTAATATTAGCTTTGCATTACTTTAATTGCTTTTATGCCCCATGATGTTAAACTACAGTTACTACAGTTATTTCTACATAATTTGGTTAACATTAAGGCATATACATTTTTAATGAATGTTATAAAACCAAACCATTATCTTTTTATGTAAGATTAGCTTCAACACTGGAAGAAACCCTTACATTTCGTAGAGAATTACTTGTTCTTCATTTTCTGTCATGCAGTATATGCAAATAATAGTCTCTACTGAACTATACTAAAATAAAGTGATTTTAATTAAAACCAAATATAAACCAAATGCAGAAACAATGTCACGGATGATATTGCAGATAGCTGGAAGTTATGGATAAACATCCGACTGGCTTGATCCCAAACTAAGGAACATAAAGGTTACCCCTGTAAAACCCTAAGAGCTCACCCTGACTGCTAAGCACATACAAGGCTCTCAGAGGTAGACAATTGCATGCCCTCATACTTAGACTGTGTGACACCTGAAAACCCTATAATAGTGAGGGGACACGACCACCGACTTCCTGCACTTAATATGGAGGGAGTCAGGGTCACATAGAATCAAGCCAGCAAAGAAACACAATACAAGAAAGGACTTATCTGAACAAGCAGTAACAGACGTCTCCAGCAGTGATCACTTCAATCCAGGAAGTAGTATAAACCGCAAAGTGAGGCAGTATGTGAGGGAATATAAAGGGAGGCAATTCGTGTGAATAGGTGACAGCTGGGAGAAGGAAAGGAGATGACAAAGTGAAACCAAAACAAAGAACATCATGCAAGAGGTACAGAAGAACGTCTGCCAGACCTTCTCAGAGAGTTGTCGGTGACACATAAATTCTAGCAAAGCACATTGGAGTAAAGTGAGCAAATAAAAGGGGTATTCTGTAATGACCGGTGTCACGCACAGGGAGGAAAACAGGGAAAGCCCTGCCTAAGGAAGAGGGAAAGGTGGTGACCCCTAACTCACCTTGCGGCTGGCACCTGACTGCCCTGACGTCCCTAGACGGGTTCCTCACCCGTGCGGCGATCACGTGCCTAAAACCTGGCTTTCCCTGAAATGAGCCCTAGATAGTGAACGAGCCGGTGGTATCGCTAGTCCTCACCACTGCACTAAGAGGGAAACACCAGGGAGAGGACAGACAAACACAGACAAACACAAACACCCAGGTGGACAACAACAACAACTGTCCACAAAGGTCCAACAGGGATCCGGAGGGTAGCGTTCTGAATCAACAGTCAGAGAACGCAGCAACACAGCTCCAGTGGGTCAGGATAGATGTCCAGGCAGGAAGCTCTATCTCTGGCAACCAGAGAAGTGTGAGAGAGGAATATAAGGAGGTTTGGGAGTGCTGGACAAGGAACAGCTGAGGAGAAGGAGCTACGGATCCCTGAGTGAGCCAAAAGGGTTTGCAAAGCAAACCCAGAAAGCTACCATAAGGAAAACAGCCCTATCTTAAATAGAGCGTGCAGCCAACCGCTGCGACTTCCTGACCCCGGGTATAACGGAACGGAATTGTATTTCCTGAACGGCGAAGACACATTTTTCAATCTTAGCATATAATTCATTCGTCCGTAGGACCTGCAGTACTTGTCTGACATGCTCCTCATGTGTTCTCAGATCAGACGAATAAATTAATATATCATCTAGGTATATTACCACAAACCTGCCGATTAGATGACTAAAAATGTTGTTAACGAAATGTTGAAAGACGGCAGGAGCATTGGTCAGACCGAAAGGCATAACTAGATTTTCATAATGCCCCTCAGGGGTGTTAAACGCTGTCTTCCACTCATCCCCCTCCTTAATACGAATCAGATTGTAGGCCCCCCTAAGATCAAGTTTGGAGAACCACCTAGCACCCGCAATCTGATTAAACAGGTCAGGAATGAGAGGAAGAGGGTATGGGTCTCGGATGGTTATCCGATTTAATTCGCGAAAATCTAAGCAAGGACGCAGGCCCCCATCTTTCTTTTTAACGAAGAAAAACCCTGCAGCCACGGGTGAAGAAGAGGGCCTGATGTGTCCCTTAGCCAAGCTCTCGGAGATATAATCTTTCATGGCTTGTCTCTCTGGACCCGAAAGATTATATAACCTGGTCTTGGGTAATTTTGCGCCGGGAATAAGGTTAACCGGGCAATCATAAGGACGATGAGGTGGTAACTTCTGACAACCCTTTTCAGAAAAAACATCCTCAAAATCCGAAATAAATGTAGGTAGGGTAGTTATGGAGGCATCTAAGCAATTGCTATTTAAGCAATTTTCTCTGCACTGCTCACTCCACTCCAATATCTCCCTGGCCTGCCAATCCACTACTGGATTGTGCGCTACCAACCAGGGAAGACCCAGCACCACCGGAGTGGGAAGCCCCTCCAGAACATAACCTGAAAGCATCTCGTTATGGTGGTCCTCTACCCGAAGGTGTATATTATGAACAATGTGGGTGAGGTTTCTCTGAGACAGGGGAGCAGAATCAATAGCGAATATGGGAATGGGTCTCTGTAACGTACAGAGAGACAAACCCAAAGTGCGGGCAAAATGGGCATCTATCAAATTTACCCCTGCTCCACTGTCTAAAAAGAAAGAAATAGTCTCCGTCTTATCACCAAAAACAATAACCGCTGGCAACACAAATTGCGATGTACGTATGGAGGAGACGTATACCCCCCGGCTGACATCCTCCACACAGCCTGGGGTTAGTAGTTTTTCCGACGGTCTTTTGTTTCTGAGGAAAGAAGGACAGACATTAATGAAATGACCCCTCTCCCCACAAAAAAAACAAACCCCACGCCTACGGCGAGCCTCAGGAGGACGGACCTGACAAGTAGTTCCTCCTAGCTGCATAGGCTCGTCTAAGTCCGTACAGACTAACTGCTGCTTGAGAGGAGTTACCAATTTCTCCGGTTCTTTCAACCTGTCCCTAAGGCGTCTCTCTATACGGATAGAAAGGGACATAACCGCATCAAGGGAAAAGGGGGTCTCATATAATGCAAGCGCATCCTTAACCCTTTCGGATAACCCAGAGCAGAACTGACTCCTGAGAGCCGGGTCGTTCCATTGGGTATCCGTAGCCCACCTACGGAATTCAGAGCAATACTCCTCTACCGGCCGTTCTCCTTGTAAGAGTCTCCGTAATCTTGATTCAGCCAGTGCTACTCGGTCAGGGTCGTCATATATGAGACCCAAGGCCCCGAAAAACTCATCCACTGACCGAAGAGCCTGGGAATCAGTAGGTAAAGAGAACGCCCAGGACTGCGGGTCCCCCTGCAGCAGGGAAATAACAACCCCCACCCGCTGATCTTCATTACCAGAGGAGTGAGGGCGCAGTTTAAAATATAACTTACAGGCCTCACGGAATGCCAAAAACTTGTCCCTTCCCCCAGAAAATCTGTCAGGGAGAGGGACCTTGGGTTCCGCAACAACCTGGTTACCAGTAGCAACCGCTGGGCTTGCGGTCAGTTGTAATTGCTGCTGTTGCTGGAGGATCGACGCCTTCAATCCTACCACCTCCAAAGACAGGCCATGAAATTGTTTGGACAGAGCAGCAATTTGATCCATACTGGATTCTAAGTAGGTAAAAAAAAAAAAATATATAAATATTTCTTTTTTTTTTTTTTTTTTAACCTACACAAAATAAGGGCCAGAGATAATGTAATGACCGGTGTCACGCACAGGGAGGAAAACAGGGAAAGCCCTACCTAAGGGAGAGGGAAAGGTGGTGACCCCTAACTCACCTTGCGGCTGGCACCTGACTGCCCTGACGTCCCTAGACGGGTTCCTCACCCGTGCGGCGATCACGTGCCTAAACCCTGGCTTTCCCTGAAATGAGCCCTAGATAGTGAACGGGCCGGTGGGATCGCTAGTCCTCACCACTGCACTAAGAGGGAAACACCAGGGAGAGGACAGACAAACACAGACAAACACAAACACCCAGGTGGACAACAACAACAACTGTCCACAAAGGTCCAACAGGGATCCGGAGGGTAGCGTTCTGAATCAACAGTCAGAGAACGCAGCAACACAGCTCCAGTGGGTCAGGATAGATGTCCAGGCAGGAAGCTCTATCTCTGGCAACCAGAGAAGTGTGAGAGAGGAATATAAGGAGGTTTGGGAGTGCTGGACAAGGAACAGCTGAGGAGAAGGAGCTACGGATCCCTGAGTGAGCCAAAAGGGTTTGCAAAGCAAACCCAGAAAGCTACCATAAGGAAAACAGCCCTATCTTAAATAGAGCGTGCAGCCAACCGCTGCGACTTCCTGACCCCGGGTATAACGGAGTCAGGCGTGGTTCTCGATACCCTCGTGACATATTCTGACTGTAACATGTTATCCTCTATCCACAGCATGGTGTGGGTCTGAGCAGTGGGACCCCCACTGATCACAAGAACAGAGACCTTGGCACCACAACATGAATAGAGCAGCTGGTAGAGAATACTGCCACTAAATTCCTCTCTATGGGACAGCCAGAAATATCAAAGTAATTGTATTCAGCTATCATTGATAGGGACCCAGCAGTCGGTGGGGCACACTCTGGGCTTGGGGCTTATGCCTGGTGGTGGCTGGAGTGCCCTTGATAGTAGAAAATTGGTTGAGTGCCATGCAGGAGGAAAAGAGCAAGGGGCCGGTAGATGGTGAAAGCATAGACCAGGCCCATTTGGTTAGCACAAGGTCTCTTTTCTGAGGATAATGACAGGACACATATAAGCAGTAACACTTTTTCATGGAGATCACAAGACAGTAGTTTTACAGAAGGCTCTGTATTAGCAATTGGAAGTACACTGTTCCACTCTAAGTCCCTCTCTAGATACTCCATGCAGGGTTAAATTCTTCAATGGATGGGCAGTCCATCTCAGAAGCGTGGCGAGTGCAAGAAGCAATTAACCCTTCTCACATGCAGTAAAATCTATTACCATAAACATGCATTTATCTTACTGTTTCAGTCCAGTGTAACATTTCTAAGTAGTTGTCGGCCTTCTGGATACATCCATAAAATTCCTTCTGTCCTCTCTGCTTTCTGGCAGTTTTCCACTGTCAGGAATGGTGTTTTCCTGGATAAACCCTCTCCTAAGGGCTTACATGGCAGACCACGCCAAAGGAGGCGTGGTCTCTGGCTCTGATGGCTAGGTGCTCTACTCTGCAGGCCAGGGGGAGCAGGGCTAGCCTTACTAAACTGACTAAAGACTGCCAGTTTAACAATTTCCTCCTAGCCTTTTACAGTTCACAGTTCATACATCATCACCATCATCATAGTAAATAGTTTGTAGTTGGGAACAAGTATTAACTCTTAAACAGGAAATCATGGGACTAACCCTTTAGCAGTGAGCCACAGCATAAACCTTTATCAGTAAATCACTGGGTCACTGCATATTCATAAAGGCATACCTACCATGGCTCAAAGCACAAGACTGCTATGATGTAAAGAGGAGGGTCCAACACTGAAGTGGTCCCTTTGTTTCCCATAACAGTGTTATAGCTGCCAATAGCTGTCTATAGGTAGCCCTAAGAAGACCCCACTGCATCCAGATTTATACAGCTTTTATTGAGTGCAATATCAGCTAAAGAAATCCATATGCATTAAGCTCTACCAATTGTTGGTTGCAGACGGAAGTATACCGTATCTATTTTCAAGTCATAAAATACTTTTGGATATAAAAACAGAATAGTGGGCTTTATCATTAATAAATGCATTTGGTGATGCTTTCACAGGGAGTCACAATCATCCTAAATTTTGCTATAATGTTTTTGAATGTTTATCCATTATTGTCCTTCTTTCCCCTCTGAAAAACTTTGCAGGCAATGGAGATAAAAAAAAATATGCAAACTATGTATGCAAAGTAGGGTTGTTGCGGGTATCGAAAAATCGATACCCAATCGATACTTTTTTACAAGTATCGATTCGGTACTGTGATTTGCACTTTTTCGATACTGGGCTGCGCAGCCCATTATCTCCTATGACACAACATGGCGCTCCGCCAGAAAGACAGTGGAGAAGGCGGGAGAGGGAGAAGGAGGGAGGGATTCCCTCCCTCCTATGACGCTGCCGCCGCTGAGCCCAATGGAGTAAGCGGGCTCTGAAGATGCCTGCATCACTGCCACCAATGACTGTGCGTTTAATTAAAGGAGGAGGAGGGACGGGGGAGGTAATAAACTGCTGCGCCGTCTGACTCTGAGACGAGTGAGCGCTGAGCTCAGCGAACGGCACCAGCGGCAGCGGAGCAGCCTCCTCCTTCGTCCTGAGTCACTCACACTTGTCTTGTGTGCTGCGCCGTCTGACTGAGACGAGTGAGCGCTGAGCTCAGCGAACGGCACCAGCGGCAGCGGAGCAGCCTCCTCCTCCGTCCTGACTCCTAACTGAGTCACTCACGTTTGTCTTGTGTGCTGCGCCGTCTGACTGAGACGAGTGAGCGTCAGCCCGAGCCCCAGAGTCAGTGAGACTGAAAAGCAGCCAGCCCAGCATAGCAGGTACCTAGCCTAGCCCACAGCCAGACCCAGTGCAAGAGTGATGATTAGCCTGCCTCAAAATAAAGGCAGGCAAAAACCATATCTATAAGGAAGACAGCCAGCAAGATTTGGGGTTAATGTGACTCATTAACCCCAATCTTGCCACTACCCATGTTTTAAACATGATGGGGGTCACTTATTTTAATGTCAGGCTGGGCGCATGCTTTTGGAGTCTTTGGCATGGACCCCATGTGCCTCACATTAATAGTAAGTGACCCCCAAAGTACCATCTAAGGCTACTTTCACACTTGCGTTTGAACGGATCCGATCATATTAATGCAGACGGAGGCTCCGTTCAGTACGGATCCGTCTGCATTAATAACTTAGAAAAATTTATAAGTGCGAAAGTAGCCTGAGCGGATCCGTTCAGACTTTCAATGTAAAGTCAATGGGGGACGGATCCGCTTGAAGATTGAGCCATATGGTGTCATCTTCAAGCGGATCCGTTCCCATTGACTTCCATTAAAAGTCTGGACGGATCCGCACGGCCAGGTGGACAGCTGAACGCTGCAAGCAGCGTTCAGCTGTCCGCCTGTCCGTGCGGAGGCGAGCGGAGCGGAGGCTGAACGCCGCCAGACTGATGCAGTCTGAGCGGATCCGCATCCATTCAGACTGCATCAGGGCTGGACGGAAGCGTTCTGCTCGGCTCGTTAGCTCCTTCAAACTAAGACTACTTTCACACTTGTGTCTGAGGCGGATCCGCTCATATAATGCAGACGGTGGCTCCGTTCAGAATGGATCCGTCTGCATTATATTGTTAACAAAAATTCTAAGTGTGAAAGTAGCTTCAGACGGATCCGTCCAGACTTTTACATTGAAAGTCAATGGGGGACGGATCCGTTTGAAGATTGAGCCATATTGTGTCATCTTCAAACGGATCCGTCCCCATTGACTTCCATTGTAAGTCTGGACGGATCCGCACGCCTCCACACGGCCAGGCGGACACCCGAACGCTGCAAGGAGCGTTCGGGTGTCCGCCTGCTGAGCGGAGCGGAGGCTGAACGCTGCCAGACTGATGCATTCTGAGCGGATCCGCATCCACTCAGAATGCATTGGGGCTGGACGGAAGCGTTCGGGGCCGCTTGTGAGCCCCGTTTGAACCACCCGAACGCTAGTGTGAAAGTAGCCTAAGGGGGGAAATAGTTATTAAATAAAAAGTGTAAAAAAAACCCCCACCAAAATATGAAGTATAAATGACCCCCTTTTCCCAATTTCACATATATAAAATATATAAATAATAAACATATTACATATCGCCACGTCAGAAAAGTCCAAACTATTAAAATATAAAAAAAAAATCTAGGTGGTGAACGCCGGAACAGAAAAAAATTAATAAAAACTGCGCGATTCGCCATTTTTAAACATGTGGAATGCACGTGGCTTTTTTGGTTTATTTTTTTCGCGTGGTATCGAATGGTATCGAGTATCGCAATACTTTTTCATGGTATCGAAACCGAATCAAAAATTTGGTATCGCAACAACTCTAATGCAAAGATTAATAACATTAGTTTAGATAAGTTATAAAACAAAATAAAAACAAACTGTAAATGTTTGCTCTCTGATGAAACTCAGCCTCATACACATGACTGTATGTAGTTCACTGACTGCAAAATGTGTTACATCCATGTTTTTGTGGACCCATTGACTTCAATGGGTTCACGGCTCACATTTTGCAACCATGTATAAGACATGTTCTTTCATGGACAATCCATGTGCTTTCCGCATCTGTTTATTCCACAAAAGATAAAATATGCCCGATTTTAGTCTGCAAAATGCGATCCATAAACTCCTGAAGTCGATGGGTCTGCAGAAAAAAATGGATGCAACAATGACATCACCGGACGTCATCCTTACCTCGTGGATCCACCTTTTTGCTGCCCAAAAAATAATAATAATAATATGATTGTCTGCATGAGTCAGACGCAAACATATTCAAACCTCAATTAATCTCCCACTTGGACATTACAGGGAATGTGTTCATCATAAATTGGCATAATATGGCAAACCAATGCTAACCATATTCTAAAGAGTTTTCATGCTTTTTGTGTGACTTTCTAAATGTCCATGTTACAGTTTTCACAATGGCCACTAAACCTAATAAATAAACCTGTGATTTAAAGCAGTGATGTGGGCGCTGGCCAAAGAAATGAAAAGATCTTTGGTGCTATAAGAACAAATCGTGATGCCCTCATTGCACCAAACCTTGAAGTAAATAGATGACCGCAGCACTCACTGTCTTCATAAATGTGAAGGTTAATTCACCAACAATGTGACGTTTCGACTATACAGAGTCTTTCTCAAGCATCTGTGTGATACCAAATACAGACATATGTATACCCAGCAACATACAGACAAATTAAATAGAGGAACCGCCCTGGGCCCCTTCCTCAACTTGTATTATTACCTGTGCAATACATACATAATAACAAAAACAATAGTCCATCTGATATTCAGTTTGTAAAAAGTCCATCTTATCATTAAACCTGAAAAATAAATCAAATTAAAGTGCACATGACGTACTTCATATGTGTTGGCGTCCCTGAGTAGAGATGGCCTTGCGGTTCAACCGGCGGTTGTTTTGCGGCGAACTTTGCCTGTTCGCCGAACAGGCGAACATATGGCAAAGTCCGCCGGCGCCATATTCTTTGCATTGTGCCGAACTTTGACCCATGACACATTCATCAGGTGGGACAGGACAGCCAATAGAGACATTTCAGCACATGGACACACCCCCACCCTATAAATAAATCCGATCTGGCCGCCATTTTACATTCAGTTTTTTGCCAGTGTAGCAAGAGGTTGCTGTATGGAGCAGGGACAGACTGTTAGAGAGTATAGAGACACCAAATGCTAGCTAATAGGGCCACAAAAGCCCTTTTACGGACTGGTATAGGTGTGCTATCGATAGGTCTGACATACTGAGGGGTGTAATATACTTATAATATACTTTCTAACATAGAAAGTATATTAGAGTGCATTTGTATTGTGCAGCAGTTGTGTGCGGTTCTGGGTTCTGCTGCGATACTGCAGCTATACAGAGGGACAAACGCTATTGGAACAACTAATTGTAACTGGTGTGCTATACCAGTTGCCCCCCCCCCCCCCAAAAAAAAATATCTGATTGAGGCAGGGGTGTGATATACCTATAATATAATTTCTATATAGTGCATTTGTATTGTGCAGCATTTGTGTGTAGTTCTGCTGAGATACCACAGCTATACAGAGGGACAAACGCCATTGGAACAACTAATTGCAACTGGTGTGATATAACAGTTGCCCCCAAAAAAATCTGATTGAGGTAGGGGTGCGATATACCTATAATTTAATTTCTATATAGTGCATTTGTATTGTGCAGCATTTGTGTGCGGTTCTACTGAGATACCGCAGCTATACAGAGGGACAAATGCCATTGGAACAACTAATTGCAACTGGTTTGATATACCAGTTGCCCCCCCCCCCATAAAAAACTGATTAAGGGGGTCTATATACCTGCTTCCACAAATACTGCTCTTCTCTAGGGACTTTGGCACAGGGTCATTTTAAAAACGACAGGTAGAGGAAGAGGCATGCCGTTCTGCTGGGGTTGTAGGGGTTGGGCAGGTGCACCAGGCCGGAGCCTAAGTGGGAAGTTGGAGAAGGTGCATGCGATTACGTCAAAGGATGCACCAGAGTTGGTTGAGTGGTTAATTTAGCCTTCCACTTCTGCACCCTCCTCATCCTCTTTATCAGCACCCTCCTCACTCTCTGCTGTGTGCACCCCCAAAGACAGCACCACCACCACCATAGCCCCTCCACTCGAATCAGATGAATTATTTCCCCATCAATTTCAAGACCTTACCGATGCACAGCCATTCTTGGCATCGGATGAGAAAGAGAAGGTAGCAACGGCCGCCACCCAGCGGTCTGATGACAGTACCCAGATCAAACCAAGGAGGGTGGTCCCCACTGTTGCTGCCTATTCCGAGATCTCTAATGTCAGTGTTGGTGAAGGTGACGATGACGTGTCGATGGACGTCACTGTGTTCCCACAAGAGAGGAAGAGGAGGGGAGTTCAGAGGGAGAGACGGAGCAGTAGATAGGGAGGAGAAGGAGCAGAAGCAGTTAGAACTCGCAGTGCACATGAAGCAAAAAGCAGACTGCAAATGTATCTTGTGCTCCGAGGACGCCGGCACATGGCTCCGCAGTTTGGGCTTTTTTTAATGTGTCAGCTGCTGATAATAGTGTTGCCATCTGCAGCCTGTGCTGTCAACACATAAGTCGTGGTAAGCCCAACACTCACCTAGGGACGACCGCCTTAAGAAGGCACCTGGCCTCCCATCACCAAGACCAGTGGAAGCAACGCCGTCAGAACCTACAAAGCCACACTCCTGGCGCTCCACGTCCTGCCTCTTCTCCTCCCATTTGTTCTTCACTCTACCTTCCACCGTACCGTTGTCGCATTCATCTGGCACAAGGCAGGCTTCCGTGGCCCAAATGTTTGAGCATAAAAAAATGATAACGCCGGATAATCCTCTTGCCCAACAGCTGACCGCTAGCTTGTCGGAACTGATAGCCCGCCAACTACTGCCATATAAATTAGTGGACTCTGAGGCTTTTCGAAAATTTGTGGCCATTGGCACACCGCAATGGAAGGTCCCAGGAAGGAAATATTTATCCTAGACGGGCATACCTGAACTATATGACCACATTGAGAGGCAAGCTAATATATCTCTGGCACACAGTGTCGTTGCCAATATACATCTGACCATAGACACGTGGTCTAGCAAACACAGGCAGGGAAGGTACATAACTTTTACTGCCCACTGAGTGAACCTTCTGACGGCCGTCAAGCATGTAACCCGCAGCACCCATGTAGATTTGGTGTTACTGCCATGGATTGCATGTAGGCCTGCTTCTTCTTCTCCTCCTTCTACTCCATCCTCCATTTCCACCTCGGCTGACTCCTCCTTTTCCACTGCTAACGCCTCTTCCGCTGCACCCCCCCTAAGCTCCCCAGAACCTATTCGACGTGCCAGGTGAGACGTTGCCATGCTGTGCTGTGGCTGTTGCGCCTGGAAGCCAAGAGCCACACCAGTCCTACACTCCTTTCAGCTCTGCGGTCACAGGCCGATCAGTGGCTAACCCCAATCAATTTGACAGTTGGTAAAGTGGTGTGCGACACATGTGCCAATCTGCTGAGCGCACTGAAACAGGGTAAAATGAAATACGTGCCGTGCATGGCACACGTCCTGAACTTAGTCGCGCAGCGATTCATTGCCAAATACCCCTGGGTCCAGGACGTTTTGCAGCAGGCCGGGAAAATCTCTGGTCATTTTAGAAGATATTACACGGCCATTGCCCTCGTTGCTGACGTTCAGCGGCGACACCACTTGCCGGTCAGACGTCTGATTTGTGACTGCCCGATGCAATGGAACTCCACCTTGTATATGCTTGATAGGCTGCTCCAGCAGAAACGTGCCATTAACGACTACCTGTACGAACTCTGCAGCAGGACAGGTTCTGAGAGCTTGGTTTTATTTTACAGCGCCAGTGGCTGCTCATAAGCGACGCATAAAGACTTCTGAGGGCATTTGATGAGATCACCAAACTGGTCAGTCACAGCCAGGGCGCCATCAGTGACATCGTACCTTACGCCTTTTTTTGGGAGCATGCATTGCATCGTGTCATTGATCAAGCTATCGAGGAACAGGAGCTGGAAGATGAGGAAGTCGCAATGCTGAATGAATTCCCGGCGGGGCTACTCCATCTAAGACAAGTCAGCAGGAGTCTGAAGAGGAGTCAGAGGAGGATGGTGCCTGGGGGGAGGAGGAGGAGGAGCAATAAGAGCAGGCTTTAAACATTTCTGGGATCCCTGGGGTTGTCTGTGGATGGGGGGAGGAGACCGAGGACTACATTCTCCTGGGTGATGAGCAGGAGCCAGGCCGCTCCACCGCTTCCAATTTAGTTCAAATGGGGGCCTTCATGCTCCCGATTGAGACCCTTAGGTTCCAATGTGTCTAGATCAAAAATCCATTTCAATTCTAACCTCTTCAATAGACATTCCTGGTTCCCACCCCTACTTAGGGGGGCACACTATCAATTATCCGGTTTCTCAATTGTGAAACATTGTGTTTAAACTTGAAAACCTGTTCTGGTACTGGTAGTTCTACCTGGTTCTCCTCTTTCAATTCCCGTCTACCTGACAATTATTTTTCCATAAATAATTTTATGGAATACCTATGTTGGTTAATTCTCATTTTGCAGGCCTGGGTAGTCTCCCTTACATAGAGCAATCCGCAGGGACATTGCAATACATAAATAACATAATCAGATGAACAGGTATATATATTTTTGATAGAATAACATCTGCCTGTCTGTGGATGAGAGAAGGTTTTGCCCTTGATGAGACTGTTGCAATTGCAGCAGTTGAAACAAGGGAAACATCCTATTTTATTACCCGCCCGTTTGGTGTTATCAACCGTATCCGTTTGTATCAATCAATTTCCCAGATTTCTGGACCTTTTGAATGGCATCAGCGGAGGGGCCTGGAACTCTTCAATCTCTGGGAATGATTGTGAAAGAATATGCCAGTTCTGTCTAATAACTCTATTTATTTGTCTACTGGATGGATTATAACTAGAGTTGAGCGAACACCTGGATGTTCGGGTTCGAGAAGTTCGGCCGAACATCCCGGAAATGTTCGGGTTCGGGATCCGAACCCGATCCGAACTTCGTCCCGAACCCGAACCCCATTGAAGTCAATGGGGACCCGAACTTTTCGGCACTAAAAAGGCTGTAAAACAGCCCAGGAAAGAGCTAGAGGGCTGCAAAAGGCAGCAACATGTAGGTAAATCCCCTGCAAACAAATGTGGATAGGGAAATGAATTAAAATAAAAATTAAATAAATAAAAATTAACCAAAATCAATTGGAGAGAGGTTCCATAGCAGAGAATCTGGCTTCCCGTCACCCACCACTGGAACAGTCCATTCTCAGATATTTAGGCCCCGGCACCCAGGCAGAGGAGAGAGGTCCCGTAACAGAGAATCTGTCTTCATGTCAGCAGAGAATTAGTCTGCATGTCATAGCAGAGAATGAGGCTTCACGTCAGCCACCACTGCAACAGTCCATTGGCATATATTTAGGCCCAGCACCCAGGCAGAGGAGGGAGGTCCCGTAACAGAGAATCTGTCTTCATGTCAGCAGAGAATTAGTCTGCATGTCATAGCAGAGAATGAGGCTTCACGTCAGCCACCACTGCAACAGTCCATTGGCATATATTTAGGCCCAGCACACACACAGGCAGAGGAGAGAGGTCCCGTAACAGAGAATCTGGCTTCATGTCAGCAGAGAATCAGTCTGCATGTCATAGCAGAGAATGAGGCTTCACGTCAGCCACCACTGCAACAGTCCATTGGCATATATTTAGGCCCAGCACACACACAGGCAGAGGAGAGAGGTCCCGTAACAGAGAATCTGGCTTCATGTCAGCAGAGAATCAGTCTGCATGTCATAGCAGAGAATGAGGCTTCACGTCAGCCACCACTGCAACAGTCCATTGGCATATATTTAGGCCCAGCACCCAGGCAGAGGAGGGAGGTCCCGTAACAGAGAATCTGTCTTCATGTCAGCAGAGAATTAGTCTGCATGTCATAGCAGAGAATGAGGCTTCACGTCAGCCACCACTGCAACAGTCCATTGGCATATATTTAGGCCCAGCACACACACAGGCAGAGGAGAGAGGTCCCGTAACAGAGAATCTGGCTTCATGTCAGCAGAGAATCAGTCTGCATGTCATAGCAGAGAATGAGGCTTCACGTCAGCCACCACTGCAACAGTCCATTGGCATATATTTAGGCCCAGCACACACACAGGCAGAGGAGAGAGGTCCCGTAACAGAGAATCTGGCTTCATGTCAGCAGAGAATCAGTCTGCATGTCATAGCAGAGAATGAGGCTTCACGTCAGCCACCACTGCAACAGTCCATTGGCATATATTTAGGCCCAGCACCCAGGCAGAGGAGGGAGGTCCCGTAACAGAGAATCTGTCTTCATGTCAGCAGAGAATTAGTCTGCATGTCATAGCAGAGAATGAGGCTTCACGTCAGCCACCACTGCAACAGTCCATTGGCATATATTTAGGCCCAGCACCCAGGCAGAGGAGGGAGGTCCCGTAACAGAGAATCTGTCTTCATGTCAGCAGAGAATTAGTCTGCATGTCATAGCAGAGAATGAGGCTTCACGTCAGCCACCACTGGAACAGTCCATTCTCAGATATTTAGGCCCCGGCACCCAGGCAGAGGAGAGAGGTCCCGTAACAGAGAATCTGTCTTCATGTCAGCAGAGAATTAGTCTGCATGTCATAGCAGAGAATGAGGCTTCACGTCAGCCACCACTGCAACAGTCCATTGGCATATATTTAGGCCCAGCACCCAGGCAGAGGAGAGAGGTCCCGTAACAGACAATCTGGCTTCATGTCAGCAGAGAATCAGTCTGCATGTCATAGCAGAGAATCAGGCTTCACGTCACCCACCACTGCAACAGTCCATTGTCATAAATTTAGGCCCAGCACTAGTGTTGAGCGGCATGTCCCATATTCGAATTCGCGAAATTTTGTGAATATTCGAAAGAATATTCGTAAAATATTCGCGATTATTCAAATTCGTTATTATTTCGCATATGCGATAATTCGAATTATCGCATAATACATATGCTATGCAAAATTCACATGTGCGCTAATGAAATCGCCTTACGAAGATTCGCAACTCAATTCAATCACTAATGTATGAATGCAATGCCCTTTGCCTCTGTTCTGGGACAAGTGTAGATATTCGCATGTGCGCTAATAAAATCGCCTTACGAAGATTCGCACCTCAATCACTTTCTAGGGAATGTGAGACTTTTGGGAATCAATCGAGATACAGTGGGGGGTGATGACAGTAGTTGACAGAGTACAGATCAATGTAATCTGTAAGGTGGAAAGTAAAATAAAAAATACGAATATTCGTAAATCGAATTTTACGAAGTTCTACGTATTCGCGAATATGGTGCTATACTATATGAATGCACAGGCCTTTGCCTCTCTGTTCTGGGGACAAGTGTAGATATTTGCATTTGCGTTAATAAAATCGCCTTACGAAGATTCGCAGCTCAATTCAATCACTAATGTATGAATGCAAAGCCCTTTGCCTCTGTTCTGGGACAAGTGTAGATATTCGCATGTGCGCTAATAAAATCGCCTTACGAAGATTCGCAACTCAATTCACTAATGTATGAATGCAAAGCCCTTTGCCTCTGTTCTGGGACGTGCCGATATTCGCATGTGCGCTAATAAAATCGCCTTACGAAGATTCGCGCCTCAATCACTTTCTAGGCAATGTGAGTAAGATCTGAGCTGTTGGACCTTTGGGAAACAATCAATTATATGTGTACTGTAATTTTGTGGGGGGGGGGGGGAAAGAAAAAACGAATATTCGTTTTTACGAATATATAGCACTATATTCGAAATATTCGCGAAATCGCGAAGTTGCGATATTCGCGAAAAAAATTTGCTTTTCGAATATTCGCGCTCAACACTACCCAGCACCCAGGCAGAGGAGAGAGGTCCCGTAACAGAGAATCTGGCTTCATGTCAGCAGAGAATCAGTCTTCATATCATAGCAGAGAATCAGGCTTCACGTCACCCACCACTGTAAGAGTCAATTTTCATAAATTTAGGCCCAGAACCCAGGCAGAGGAGAAAGGTCCCGTAACAGACAATCTGGCTTCATGTCAGCAGAGAATCAGTCTTCATATCATAGCAGAGAATCAGGCTTCACGTCACCCACCACTGCAACAGTCAATTGTCATAAATTTAGGCCCAGCACCCAGGCAGAGGAGAGAGCTCCCGTAACAGAGGATCTGGCTTCATGTCAGCAGAGAATCAGTCTGCATGTCATAGCAGAGAATGAGGCTTCACGTCACCCACCACTGCAACAGTCCATTGGCATATATTTAGGCCTAGCACACAGGCAGAGCAGAGAGGTCCCGTAACAGACAATCTGGCTTCATGTCAGCAGAGAATCAGTCTGCATGTCATAGCAGAGAATGAGGCTTCACGTCACCCACCACTGCAACAGTCCATTGGCATATATTTAGGCCTAGCACACAGGCAGAGCAGAGAGGTCCCGTAACAGACAATCTGGCTTCATGTCAGCAGAGAATCAGTCTGCATGTCATAGCAGAGAATGAGGCTTCACGTCACCCACCACTGCAACAGTCCATTGGCATATATTTAGGCCTAGCACACAGGCAGAGCAGAGAGGTCCCGTAACAGACAATCTGGCTTCATGACAGCAGAGAATTAGTCTGCATGTCATAGCAGAGAATGAGGCTTCACGTCAGCCACCACTGCAACAGTCCATTGGCATATATTTAGGCCCAGCACCCAGGCAGAGGAGAGAGGTCCCGTAACAGACAATCTGGCTTCATGTCAGCAGAGAATTAGTCTGCATGTCATAGCAGAGAATCAGGCTTCACGTCAGCCACCACTGCAACAGTCCATTGTCATAAATTTAGGCCCAGCACCCAGGCAGAGGAGAGAGGTCCCGTAACAGACAATCTGGCTTCATGTCAGCAGAGAATTAGTCTGCATGTCATAGCAGAGAATGAGGCTTCACGTCAGCCACCACTGCAACAGTCCATTGGCATATATTTAGGCCTAGCACACAGGCAGAGCAGAGAGGTCCCGTAACAGACAATCTGGCTTCATGACAGCAGAGAATCAGTCTGCATGTCATAGCAGAGAATCAGGCTTCACGTCAGCCACCACTGCAACAGTCCATTGTCATAAATTTAGGCCCAGCACCCAGGCAGAGGAGAGAGGTCCCGTAACAGAGAATCTGGCTTCATGTCAGCAGAGAATCAGTCTTCATATCATAGCAGAGAATCAGGCTTCACGTCACCCACCACTGCAACAGTCAATTGTCATAAATTTAGGCCCAGCACCCAGGCAGAGGAGAGAGCTCCCGTAACAGAGGATCTGGCTTCATGTCAGCAGAGAATCAGTCTGCATGTCATAGCAGAGAATGAGGCTTCACGTCACCCACCACTGCAACAGTCCATTGGCATATATTTAGGCCTAGCACACAGGCAGAGGAGAGGTTCATTCAACTTTGGGTAGCCTCGCAATATAATGGTAAAATGAAAATAAAAATAGGATTGAATGAGGAAGTGCCCTGGAGTCCAATAATATATGGTTATGGGGAGGTAGTTAATGTCTAATCTGGACAAGGGACGGACAGGTCCTGTGGGATCCATGCCTGGTTCATTTTTATGAACGTCAGCTTGTCCACATTGGCTGTAGACAGGCGGCTGCGTTTGTCTGTAATGACGCCCCCTGCCGTGCTGAATACACGTTCAGACAAAACGCTGGCTGCCGGGCAGGCCAGCACCTCCAAGGCATAAAAGGCTAGCTCTGGCCACGTGGACAATTTAGAGACCCAGAAGTTGAATGGGGCCGAACCATCAGTCAGTACGTGGAGGGGTGTGCACACGTACTGTTCCACCATGTTAGTGAAATGTTGCCTCCTGCTAACACGTTGCGTATCAGGTGGTGGTGCAGTTAGCTGTGGCGTGTTGACAAAAGTTTTCCACATCTCTGCCATGCTAACCCTGCCCTCAGAGGAGCTGGCCGTGACACAGCTGCCTTGGCGACCTCTTGCTCCTCCTCTGCCTTGGCCTTGGGCTTCCACTTGTTCCCCTGTGACATTTGGGAATGCTCTCAGTAGCGTGTCTACCAACGTGCGCTTGTACTCGCGCATCTTCCTATCACGCTCCAGTGCAGGAAGTAAGGTGGGCACATTGTCTTTGTAGCGTGGATCCAGCAGGGTGGCAACCCAGTAGTCCGCACAGGTTAAAATGTGGGCAACTCTGCTGTCGTTGCGCAGGCACTGCAGCATGTAGTCGCTCATGTGTGCCAGGCTGCCCAGGGATAAGGACAAGCTGTCCTCTGTGGGAGGCGTATCGTCATCGTCCTGCCTTTCCCCCCAGCCACGCACCAGTGATGGACCCGAGCTGCGTTGGGTGCCACCCCGCTGTGACCATGCTTCATCCTCATCCTCCTCCACCTCCTCCTCATCCTCGTCCTCCTCGTCCTCCAGTAGTGGGCCCTGGCTGGCCACATTTGTACCTGGCCTCTGCTGTTGCCAAAAACCTCCCTCTGAGTCACTTCGAAGAGACTGGCCTGAAAGTGCTAAAAATGACCCCTCTTCCTCCTCCTCCTCCTCCTCCTCCTGGGCCACCTCCTCTTCCATCATCGCCCTAAGTGTTTTCTCAAGGAGACATAGAAGTGGTATTGTAACGCTGATAACGGTGTCATCGCCACTGGCCATGTTGGTGGAGTACTCGAAACAGCGCAACAGGGCACACAGGTCTCGCATGGAGGCCCAGTCATTGGTGGTGAAGTGGTGCTGTTCTGTAGTGCGACTGACCCGTGCGTGCTGCAGCTGAAACTCCACTATGGCCTGCTGCTGCTCGCACAGTCTGTCCAGCATGTGCAAGGTGGAGTTCCACCTGGTGGGCACGTCGCATATGAGGCGGTGAGCGGGAAGGCCGAAGTTACGCTGTAGCGCAGACAGGCGAGCAGCAGCAGGATGTGAACGCCGGAAGCGCGAACAGACGGCCCGCACTTTATGCAGCAGCTCTGACATGTCGGGGTAGTTGTGAATGAACTTCTGCACCACCAAATTCAGCACATGCGCCAAGCAAGGGATGTGCGTCAAATTGGCTAGTCCCAGAGCTGCAACGAGATTTCGCCCATTATCACACACCACCAGGCCGGGCTTGAGGCTCACCGGCAGCAACCACTCGTCGGTCTGTTGTTCTATACCCCGCCACAACTCCTGTGCGGTGTGGGGCCTGTCCCCCAAACATATGAGTTTCAGAATGGCCTGCTGACGTTTACCCCGGGCTGTGCTGAAGTTGGTGGTGAAGGTGTGTGGCTGACTGGATGAGCAGGTGGAAGAAGAGGAGGAGGAAGCCGAGAAGGAGGAGGTGGCAACAGGAGGCAAAGAATGTTGCCCTGCGATCCTTGGCGGCGGAAGGACGTGCGCCAAACAGCTCTCCGCCTGGGGCCCAGCTGCCACTACATTTACCCAGTGTGCAGTTAGGGAGATATAGCGTCCCTGGCCGTGCTTACTGGTCCACGTATCTGTGGTTAGGTGGACCTTGCTACAGATGGCGTTGCGCAGTGCACACTTGATTTTATCGGATACTTGGTTGTGCAGGGAAGGCACGGCTCTCTTGGAGAAGTAGTGCCGGCTGGGAACAACATACTGTGGGACAGCAAGCGACATGAGCTGTTTGAAGCTGTCTGTGTCCACCAGCCTAAATGACAGCATTTCATAGGCCAGTAGTTTAGAAATGCTGGCATTCAGGGCCAGGGATCGAGGGTGGCTAGGTGGGAATTTACGCTTTCTATCAAATGTTTGTGAGATGGAGAGCTGAACGCTGGCGTGTGACATGGTTGAGACGCTTGGTGACGGAGGTGGTGGTGGTGGTGTTGGTGGTACATCCCCTGTTTGCTGGGCGGCAGGTGCCAACGTTCCTCCAGAGGCGGAGGAAGAGGCCGAGGCGGCAGCAGCAGAATAGGCCGAGGCGGCAGCAGCAGAAGAGGTAGCAGGGGGAGCCTGAGTGACTTCCTTGGTTTTAAGGTGTTTACTCCACTGCAGTTCATGCTTTGCATGCAGGTGCCTGGTCATGCAGGTTGTGCTCAGGTTCAGAACGTTAATGCCTCGCTTCAGGCTCTGATGGCACAGCGTGCAAACCACTCGGGTCTTGTCGTCAGCACATTGTTTGAAGAAGTGCCATGCCAGGGAACTCCTTGAAGCTGCCTTTGGGGTGCTCGGTCCCAGATGGCGGCGGTCAGTAGCAGGCGGAGTCTCTTGGCGGCGGGTGTTCTGCTTTTGCCCACTGCTCCCTCTTTTGCTACGCTGTTGGCTCGGTCTCACCACTGCCTCTTCCTCCGAACTGTGAAAGTCAGTGGCACGACCTTCATTCCATGTGGGGTCTAGGACCTCATCGTCCCCTGCATCGTCTTCCACCCAGTCTTGATCCCTGACCTCCTGTTCAGTCTGCACACTGCAGAAAGACGCAGCAGTTGGCACCTGTGTTTCGTCATCATCAGAGACATGCTGAGGTGGTATTCCCATGTCCTCATCATCAGGAAACATAAGTGGTTGTGCGTCAGTGCATTCTATGTCTTTCACCGCTGGGGAAGGGCTAGGTGGATGCCCTTGGGAAACCCTGCCAGCGGAGTCTTCAAACAGCATAAGAGACTGCTGCATAACTTGAGGCTGAGACAGTTTCCCTGGTATGCATGGGGGTGATGTGACAGACTGATGGGGTTGGTTTTCAGGCGCCATCTGTGCGCTTTCTGCAGAAGACTGGGTGGGAGATAATGTGAACGTGCTGGATCCACTGTCGGCCACCCAATTGACTAATGCCTGTACCTGCTCAGGCCTTACCATCCTTAGAACGGCATTGGGCCCCACCATATATCGCTGTAAATTCTGGCGGCTACTGGGACCTGAGGTAGTTGGTACACTAGGACGTGTGGATGTGGCAGAACGGCCACGTCCTCTCCCAGCACCAGAGGGTCCACTAACACCACCACGACCATGTCCACGTCCGCGTCCCTTACTAGATGTTTTTCTCATTGTTATGGTTCACCACAACAACAAATATATTATTTGGCCCAATGTATTGTATTCAAATTCAGCGGGATATAAATTTGAGGCCTAGTATTTAGGCGCTGGGTGACCGGTATGGATTTAGTGACAGAATTAGACTTGGAAATGCACAGAAGCGTGTGTGTGTGAAGTTATTCTGAATGACCCTATGTGCACCTTCAATATTATATACCCTTTTAGGGATAGATTTCAAATAGCTCTGATATAGCAGAAACCACTAAATTATGAAATTGCTAAATTGGGAATTGTACTTCAACCCAGAACAAAAAATGTGCTTTGACGGACACTAAATATCTTGCCCAGCAACAACAGTACACCGGTGGGTAACGAGAGATTTAGAGGGAATTAAATTTGAGGCCTAGTATTTAGGCGCTGGGTCACCGGTATGGATTTAGTGACAGAATTAGACTTGGAAATACACAGTAGCGGGTGTGTGTGAAGTTATTCTGAATGACCCTATGTGCACCTTCAATATTATATACCCTTTTAGGGATAGATTTCAAATAGCTCTGATATAGCAGAAACCACTAAATTATGAAATTGCTAAATTGGGAATTGTACTTCAACCCAGAACAAAAAATGTGCTTTGACGGACACTAAATATCTTGCCCAGCAACAACAGTACAGCGGTGGGTAACGAGAGATTTAGAGGGAATTAAATTTGAGGCCTAGTATTTAGGCGCTGGGTCACCGGTATGGATTTAGTGACAGAATTAGACTTGGAAATGCACAGAAGCGTGTGTGTGAAGTTATTCTGAATGACCCTATGTGCACCTTCAATATTATATACCCTTTTTGGGATAGATTTCAAATAGCTCTGATATAGCAGGAACCACTAAATTATGAAATTGCTAAATTGGGAATTGTACTTCAACCCAGAACAAAAAATGTGCTTTGACGGGCACTAAATAACTTTCCCAGCTACAACAGGACAACGGTAACGAGAGATTTAGAGGGATTTAAATTTGAGGCCTAGTATTTAGGCGCTGGGTGACAGGTATGGGTTTAGTGACAGAATTAGACTTGGAAATACACAGTAGCGGGTGTGTGTGAAGTTATTCTGAATGACCCTATGTGCACCTTCAATATTATATACCCTTTTAGGGATAGATTTCAAATAGCTCTGATATAGCAGAAACCACTAAATTATGAAATTGCTAAATTGGGAATTGTACTTCAACCCAGAACAAAAAATGTGCTTTGACGGACACTAAATATCTTGCCCAGCAACAACAGTACACCGGTGGGTAACGAGAGATTTAGAGGGAATTAAATTTGAGGCCTAGTATTTAGGCGCTGGGTCACCGGTATGGATTTAGTGACAGAATTAGACTTGGAAATACACAGTAGCGGGTGTGTGTGAAGTTATTCTGAATGACCCTATGTGCACCTTCAATATTATATACCCTTTTAGGGATAGATTTCAAATAGCTCTGATATAGCAGAAACCACTAAATTATGAAATTGCTAAATTGGGAATTGTACTTCAACCCAGAACAAAAATGTGCTTTGACGGACACTAAATATCTTGCCCAGCAACAACAGTACAGCGGTGGGTAACGAGAGATTTAGAGGGAATTAAATTTGAGGCCTAGTATTTAGGCGCTGGGTCACCGGTATGGATTTAGTGACAGAATTAGACTTGGAAATGCACAGAAGCGTGTGTGTGAAGTTATTCTGAATGACCCTATGTGCACCTTCAATATTATATACCCTTTTTGGGATAGATTTCAAATAGCTCTGATATAGCAGGAACCACTAAATTATGAAATTGCTAAATTGGGAATTGTACTTCAACCCAGAACAAAAAATGTGCTTTGACGGGCACTAAATAACTTTCCCAGCTACAACAGGACAACGGTAACGAGAGATTTAGAGGGATTTAAATTTGAGGCCTAGTATTTAGGCGCTGGGTGACAGGTATGGGTTTAGTGACAGAATTAGACTTGGAAATACACAGTAGCGGGTGTGTGTGAAGTTATTCTGAATGACCCTATGTGCACCTTCAATATTATATACCCTTTTAGGGATAGATTTCAAATAGCTCTGATATAGCAGAAACCACTAAATTATGAAATTGCTAAATTGGGAATTGTACTTCAACCCAGAACAAAAAATGTGCTTTGACGGACACTAAATATCTTGCCCAGCAACAACAGTACAGCGGTGGGTAACGAGAGATTTAGAGGGAATTAAATTTGAGGCCTAGTATTTAGGCGCTGGGTCACCGGTATGGATTTAGTGACAGAATTAGACTTGGAAATACACAGTAGCGGGTGTGTGTGAAGTTATTCTGAATGACCCTATGTGCACCTTCAATATTATATACCCTTTTTGGGATAGATTTCAAATAGCTCTGATATAGCAGGAACCACTAAATTATGAAATTGCTAAATTGGGAATTGTACTTCAACCCAGAACAAAAAATGTGCTTTGACGGGCACTAAATAACTTTCCCAGCTACAACAGGACAACGGTAACGAGAGATTTAGAGGGATTTAAATTTGAGGCCTAGTATTTAGGCGCTGGGTGACAGGTATGGGTTTAGTGACAGAATTAGACTTGGAAATACACAGTAGCGGGTGTGTGTGAAGTTATTCTGAATGACCCTATGTGCACCTTCAATATTATATACCCTTTTTGGGATAGATTTCAAATAGCTCTGATATAGCAGAAACCACTAAATTATGAAATTGCTAAATTGGGAATTGTACTTCAACCCAGAACAAAAAATGTGCTTTGACGGACACTAAATATCTTGCCCAGCAACAACAGTACAGCGGTGGGTAACGAGAGATTTAGAGGGAATTAAATTTGAGGCCTAGTATTTAGGCGCTGGGTCACCGGTATGGATTTAGTGACAGAATTAGACTTGGAAATACACAGTAGCGGGTGTGTGTGAAGTTACTCTGAATGACCCTATGTGCACCTTCAATATTATATACCCTTTTTGGGATAGATTTCAAAGAGCTCTGATATAGCAGGAACCACTAAATTATGAAATTGCTAAATTGAGAATTGTATTTCAACCCAGAACAAGAAATGTGCTTGAACGGACACTAAATAACTCGCCCAGCTACAGCACTAGGGACAGATTTAGCTGGATATAAATTTGAGGCCTAGTATTTAGGCGCTGGGTGACAGGTATGGGTTTAGTGACAGAATTAGACTTGGAAATACACAGTAGCGGGTGTGTGTGAAGTTATTCTGAATGACCCTATGTGCACCTTCAATATTATATACCCTTTTAGGGATAGATTTCAAATAGCTCTGATATAGCAGAAACCACTAAATTATGAAATTGCTAAATTGGGAATTGTACTTCAACCCAGAACAAAAAATGTGCTTTGACGGACACTAAATATCTTGCCCAGCAACAACAGTACAGCGGTGGGTAACGAGAGATTTAGAGGGAATTAAATTTGAGGCCTAGTATTTAGGCGCTGGGTCACCGGTATGGATTTAGTGACAGAATTAGACTTGGAAATACACAGTAGCGGGTGTGTGTGAAGTTATTCTGAATGACCCTATGTGCACCTTCAATATTATATACCCTTTTTGGGATAGATTTCAAATAGCTCTGATATAGCAGGAACCACTAAATTATGAAATTGCTAAATTGGGAATTGTACTTCAACCCAGAACAAAAAATGTGCTTTGACGGGCACTAAATAACTTTCCCAGCTACAACAGGACAACGGTAACGAGAGATTTAGAGGGATTTAAATTTGAGGCCTAGTATTTAGGCGCTGGGTGACAGGTATGGGTTTAGTGACAGAATTAGACTTGGAAATACACAGTAGCGGGTGTGTGTGAAGTTATTCTGAATGACCCTATGTGCACCTTCAATATTATATACCCTTTTTGGGATAGATTTCAAATAGCTCTGATATAGCAGAAACCACTAAATTATGAAATTGCTAAATTGGGAATTGTACTTCAACCCAGAACAAAAAATGTGCTTTGACGGACACTAAATATCTTGCCCAGCAACAACAGTACAGCGGTGGGTAACGAGAGATTTAGAGGGAATTAAATTTGAGGCCTAGTATTTAGGCGCTGGGTCACCGGTATGGATTTAGTGACAGAATTAGACTTGGAAATACACAGTAGCGGGTGTGTGTGAAGTTACTCTGAATGACCCTATGTGCACCTTCAATATTATATACCCTTTTTGGGATAGATTTCAAAGAGCTCTGATATAGCAGGAACCACTAAATTATGAAATTGCTAAATTGGGAATTGTATTTCAACCCAGAACAAGAAATGTGCTTGAACGGACACTAAATAACTCGCCCAGCTACAGCACTAGGGACAGATTTAGCTGGATATAAATTTGAGGCCTAGTATTTAGGCGCTGGGTGACCGGTATGGATTTAGTGACAGAATTAGACTGGGATATGGCCAAAAAATGAACAGACTATTGCTGGTTAAATGCACTTGGTGTGACAGCTTCACCCTGATGTAGGCTTTAGCCAAAAAACAACCACACCATTGAGGGTTAAATGCACTTGGTGACAGGCGCAGCTTGCCCCTGATTTTGTATATGGCCAAAAAATGAACAGACTATTGCTGGTTAAATGCACTTGGTGTGACAGCTTCACCCTGATGTAGGCTTTAGCCAAAAAACAACCACACCATTGAGGGTTAAATGCACTTGGTGACAGGCGCAGCTTGCCCCTGATTTTGTATATGGCCAAAAAATGAACAGACTATTGCTGGTTAAATGCACTTGGTGTGACAGCTTCACCCTGATGTAGGCTTTAGCCAAAAAACAACCACACCATTGAGGGTTAAATGCACTTGGTGACAGGCGCAGCTTGCCCCTGATTTTGTATATGGCCAAAAAATGAACAGACTATTGCTGGTTAAATGCACTTGGTGTGACAGCTTCACCCTGATGTAGGCTTTAGCCAAAAAACAACCACACCATTGAGGGTTAAATGCACTTGGTCGCAGCTTGTGCTGGCGCACCACAAGACACAAAATGGCCGCCGATCACCCCAGAAAAATGAGACTGACAAACGGTCTGTGCAGCCTAAAAACAGTGAGCAATTGAGGATCAGCAGCTCAATGATCCACAGCTGCAGATCGATCAGTTAATCAAGTCCTTTGGAGGAGTTAATCTGCCTAATCTCGCCCTACTGTCGCAGCCGCAACCTCTCCCTACGCTAATCAGAGCAGAGTGACGGGCGGCGCTATGTGACTCCAGCTTAAATAGAGGCTGGGTCACATGGTGCTCTGGCCAATCACAGCCATGCCAATAGTAGGCATGGCTGTGATGGCCTCTTGGGGCAAGTAGTATGACGCTTGTTGATTGGCTGCTTTGCAGCCTTTCAAAAAGCGCCAAGAAAGCGTCACAAAAGCGCGAAGAAAGCGACGAACACCGAACCCGAACCCGGACTTTTACGAAAATGTCCGGGTTCGGGTCCGTGTCACGGACACCCCAAAATTCGGTACGAACCCGAACTATACAGTTCGAGTTCGCTCATCCCTAATTATAACTAGATACAAACGGTATTTATTTGTTACCTGTATTCTCTTGAGTAGTAGACAGTAACTTAGTGCGATCCTTTTCTTTGACCCGTTTTTTATGTCTTTTAATAAAATTTACTGGATACTTCAATACGTTCAATAAATTTACTTCCTATTATATCTAGTCTCTTGTCCACTAATCCCTCATCCAACACAATTCGTCTAACCCTTAAAAATTGGCTATACAGGGAGTGCAGAATTTTTAGGCAAGTTGTATTTTTGAGGATTAATTTTATTATTGAACAACAACCATGTTCTCAATGAACCCAAAAAACTCATTAATATCAAAGCTGAATATTTTTGGAAGTAGTTTTTAGTTTGTTTTTAGTTTTAACTATTTTAGGGGGATATCTGTGTGTGCAGGTGACTATTACTGTGCATAATTATTAGGCAACTTAACAAAAAACAAATATATACCCATTTCAATTATTTATTTTTACCAGTGAAACCAATATAACATCTCAACATTCACAAATATACATTTCTGACATTCAAAAACAAAACAAAAACAAATCAGTGACCAATATAGCCACCTTTCTTTGCAAGGACACTCAAAAGCCTGCCATCCATGGATTCTGTCAGTGTTTTGATCTGTTCACCATCAACATTGCGTGCAGCAGCAACCACAGCCTCCCAGACACTGTTCAGAGAGGTGTACTGTTTTCCCTCCTTGTAAATCTCACATTTGATGATGGACCACAGGTTCTCAATGGGGTTCAGATCAGGTGAACAAGGAGGCCATGTCATTAGATTTTCTTCTTTTATACCCTTTCTTGCCAGCCACGTTGTGGAGTACTTGGACGCGTGTGATGGAGCATTGTCCTGCATGAAAATCATGTTTTTCTTACCTTGCAGACTTCTTCCTGTACCACTGCTTGAAGGTGTCTTCCAGAAACTGGCAGTAGGACTGGGAGTTGAGCTTGACTCCATCCTCAACCCAAAAAGGCCCCACAAGCTCATCTTTGATGATACCAGCCCAAACCAGTACTCCACCTCCACCTTGCTGGCGTCTGAGTCGGACTGGAGCTCTCTGCCCTTTACCAATCCAGCCATCTGGCCCATCAAGACTCACTCTCATTTCATCAGTCCATAAAACCTTAGAAAAATCAGTCTTGAGATATTTCTTGGCCCAGTCTTGATGTTTCAGCTTGTGTGTCTTGTTCAGTGGTGGTCGTCTTTCAGCCTTTCTTACCTTGGCCATGTCTCTGAGTATTGCACACCTTGTGCTTTTGGGCACTCCAGTGATGTTGCAGCTCTGAAATATGGCCAAACTGGTGGCAAGTGGCATCTTGGCAGCTGCACGCTTGACTTTTCTCAGTTCATGGGCAGTTATTTTGCGCCTTGGTTTTTCCACACGCTTCTTGCGACCCTGTTGACTATTTTGAATGAAACGCTTGATTGTTCGATGATCACGCTTCAGAAGCTTTGCAATTTTAAGAGTGCTGCATCCCTCTGCAAGATATCTCACTATTTTTGACTTTTCTGAGCCTGTCAAGTCCTTCTTTTGACCCATTTTGCCAAAGGAAAGGAAGTTGCCTAATAATTATGCACACCTGATATAGGGTGTTGATGTCATTAGACCACACCCCTTCTCATTACAGAGATGCACATCACCTAATATGCTTAATTGGTAGTAGGCTTTCGAGCCTATACAGCTTGGAGTAAGACAACATGCATAAAGAGGATGATGTGGTCAAAATACTCATTTGCCTAATAATTCTGCACGTAGTGTATGGTAGAGATTGTAACATATTTTTGGGATGGACACTGTCAAAATGGAGTATATTATTCTTATCAGTAGGCTTAGTATACAGGTCCATTCACAAGGTGCTACCCTCCGTGTATACCAATGTATCCAGAAATTGTAATGAGAATTGGGAGTATAGATCCCATTGATGTAGTTATGGAATTCTTGTAATTGTGTTGTTGAATCCTTCCAAATCAAAAATATATGTCATCTATAGTCAGGTCTATAAATATTGGGACATTGACACAATTCAAACATTTTTGGCTCTATACACCACCACAATGGATTTAAAATGAAAGTAACAAAATGTGATTTAACTGCAGACTGGCAACATTAATTTGAGGGTATTTGCATTCAAATCAGGTGAACGGTGTAGGAATTACAACAGTTTGAATATGTGCCTCCCACTTGTGAAGGGACCAAAAGTAATGGGACATAATAATCATAAATCAAACTGTCACTTTTTAATACTTGGTTGAAAACTCTTTGCAGTCAATTACAGTCTGAAGTCTGAAGCGCATAGACATTACCAGACACTGGGATTCATGGTGATGCTCTGCCAGGCCTCTACTGCAACTGTCTTCAGTTCCTGCTTGTTCTTAGGGCATTTTCCCTTCAGTTTTGTCTTCAACAAGTGAAATGCATGCTCATTTGGATTCAGGTCAGGTGATTGACTTGGCCATTGCATAACATTCCACTTCTTTCCCTCAAAAAACTCTTTTAGTTGCTTTTGCAGAATGCTTTAGTTCATTGTCCATCTGCACTGTGAAGCACCGTCCAATGAATTCTGAAGCATTTGGCTGAATATGAGCAGATAATATTTGCCCAAAACACTTCAGAATTCATCCTGCTGCTTTTGTCAGCAGTCACATCATCATTAAATACAAGAGAACCAGTTCCATTGCTAGCCATACATGCCCACGCCATGACGCTACCACTACCATGCTTCACTGATGAGGTGGTATGCTTAGAATCATGAGTAGTTTCTTTCCTTCTCCATACTCTTCTCTTCCCATCACTCTGGTACAAGTTGATCTTGGTTTCATCTGTCCATAGGATGTTGTTCCAGAACTGTGAAGGCTTTTTTAGATGTCGTTTGGCAAACTCTAATCTGGCCTTCCTGTTTTTGAGGCTCACCAATGGTTTACATCTTGTGGTGAACCCTCTGTATTCACTCTGGTGAAGTCTTCTCTTGATTGTTGACTGACACACTTACACCTACCTCCTGGAGAGTGTTCTTGATCTGGCCAACTGTTGTGAAGGGTGTTTTCTTCACCAGGGAAAGAATTCTTTGGTCATCCACCACAGTTTTTTTCCGTGGTCTTCCAGGTCTTTTGGTGTTGCTGAGCTCAATGGTGTGTCCCTTCTTTTTAAGAATTTTCCAAACAGTTGTTTTGGCCATGCCTAATGTTTTTGCTATCCCTCTGATGGGTTTGTTATGTTTTTTTAGCCTAATGATGGCTTGCTTCACTGACAGTGACAGCTCTTTTGATCTCACCTTGAAAGTTGACAGCAACAAATTCCAAATGCAAATAGCAGACTTGAAATGAACTCTTGACCTTGTATCTGCTCATTGTAATTGAGATAATGAGGGAATAACACACACCTGGCCATGGAACAGCTGAGAAGCCAATTGTCCCATTACTTTTGGTCCCTTAACAAGTGGGAGGCACATATGCAAACTGTTGTAATTTCTACACCATTCACCTAATTTGTATGTAAATTCCCTCAAATTAACGTTGACAGTCTGCAGTTAAAGTACATCTTATTTGTTTCCTTTTAAATACATTGTGGTGGTGTATAGAGCTCAAAATGTTTTAAAAAAAATCACTGTCCCAATATTTATGGACCTGACTGTATATTCCTCATCCACCCTCTCACAAATTGGAAAAGGGTGAATGGGTATATGTATGACTCTTCAACATATGACATAAAGATATTTGCATATGTTGGGGCAAAATGGGACCCCATTGCAGTCCCCCGCATCTGCACATAGTATTTATCTTCAAATAAAAAGTAATTGTTGGTGAGTAATATCTCTAATAAAGATAAAATGAATATCACATTAACTTCTGAAAATTAAGGCCCATCTGGTAGCTTCCAAGCCTTTCTCATGATCAATGCTCGTGTAGAGACTAGTTACATACATCAAAGGATGCAAGAATGTCACCCTCATTATATTTCATATCATTTAATTTGAAGAAATCTCTGGTGTTCCTAACACTTGGCCCCAATGGCAAATTGTTTCAAGAGCCTATCCAAATACATTGCAGAATGTGAAAAAACAGAATCAATGCCTGATACTATAAGTGGGCCCAGTGGGTTGTGGAGATCCTTATGAATTTTAGGCAGAATATATAAGACTGGTGTAACCGGATGTTGTACAATAAGGCAGTTGTTTTCATCTATGATGTCATTTGCAAATGCATTATCCACCAACAATTGTATTTGTCACATAATTGTAAATTTTGGATTGCCATTTAGGGGTTGATATACCTCTCTATCCTCTAGTTGTCTGTTTTTTTCTGCAATGTACTTGGATGTGTCCATTACTACTATGGCTACCCCCTTGTCCGCCACTTTGATGGTTAATTCATTTTTGTTGACAAGGGTAGAGAGAGTCTCTGTTTCACACCTGGTCATATTGGAGCCATGCTTTAGAGGTAAAGCTTTCCTTCTAACATCCATAACCCCTGATCTGACCAGAGAGATGAAAGTATCCGCTGCTTTATTGTTAAGGGGGGGAGGGGGGTTGAAAATCACTTTTGTCACACAATACGACATCCTGTAATTTCAACATGTCATGAGAAATAGTACATTCAGAAATTGTATCAACCTTATCATCAACTGCCTTATGTACGGCATACATATTAGGACAATGTCAGACATCATCCACAACTCCATCCTCCGTCAGGCAAAACTCCCTCCTACCTCATCCAAAACTCCATCAGACCTCAGACAAAACTCCGTCCTCCCTCATCCAAAACTCCATCAGACTTCAGACAAAACTCCGTCCTCCCTCAGACATAAGACAAAACTCCGTCCTCCCTAACTCAAAATACGCCCTACTACACACACTCTTCATCTGACAGAGCTGCTAGCTGCTGGAGAGGCAAAAAACCTGTGATGACATCATGACCATGTGACGAGTCACGTGTGTGGGAGGGGTCAGATGTGCACAGCAACTGGTAGAGTGTACAGAACTGTAGCCATCAAATATAGCTGTGTACTAGAGATGTGTGTGTAACCTGCATGTAGCAGAGCTGTGTACTGTATAGCAGAGCTGTATGTGTAACCTGCACTTAGTAGAGCTGTGTACTGTGTAGGAGAGCTGCATGTGTAACCTGCATGTAGCAGAGCTGTGTACTGTGTAGCAGAGCTGTATGTGTAACCTGCATGTAGCAGAGCTGTATGTGTAACCTGCATGTAGCAGTGCTGTGTACTGTGTAGCAGAGCTGTATGTATAACCTGCATGTAGCAGAGCTGTGTACTGTGTAGCAGAGCTGTATGTGTAACCTGCATGTAGCAAGGCTGTATGTGTAACCTCATGTAGCAGAGCTGTGTACTGTGTTACAGAGATGTGTGTGTAACCTGGGAACTATAAAAAAGTGTAAAAATAAATAAATAAATTCAGATCACCCCACTTTTCCCAAAATGAAAATAAAAGAACTAAAAAAATACACATCATGAGTGTCGCAATGTGTAAAAACACCCATTGTATAAAAATATATTCCCCATACAGCAAACAGCAAAACAGAAAAAAAAAAAAAAAAAAAGAGTCCGTTTTTGGTTGCTTCATTTTCTACAAAAATTGAAATAAAAAGTGATCAAAAAGTCTTAAACACCCCAGAATGGTATCAGTGAAAAGATCAGATTGCCCTGCAAAAAATGAGCCCCCACCAAGCTCCGTACACATAATTACAAAAAAGTTATAGGGGTCAAAATATGCTGACAAAAAAAAAATCTGATTCTGGAAATCTCCTTTCACTCCGAGTTACTCAGAATTGGCAGCCCTAATTAATAAATACATGCATCATGAATGCATATGTGCGGCTTCACACAAAACTAGATCACAAGTATTAGGCCTCTTGCACATGAACGTTGTTGGTCCATTCCATGCATTGGGGACAGCAATTTGCAGTCCCCAATGCACGGGCAACGTGCGTGCAGCGGCCGGGACAGATCCAGACCCATTAAACTTGAATGGGTCCGTGATCATGTTCTACTTTTTTGCAGTGCGGAGGCATGGCCAGAAACACCACGAAAGCACTCTGTAGTTCAAATGAATGGGTCCACATCACGGATGAGGGATGCACACGGCTGGCGCCCTGTGTATTGTGGAACCGCCGTATGTGGTCCACAATACGACCACAGGCACACAGCGGCCATGTGCAAGAGGCCTTACAAAGATGGGATTTATGGTGCACATCCTCTTATGCTTCCCATATTCCACAGATTTATATCACACAGCTACTTACAGTTGTGCTGATAAGTTTACATACCCTTGCAGAATTTATGATTTCTTAAAGGGGTATTCTCATCTTCCCTTTTCATACTTACCTTCCTTGAGCGCGACGTTCACTTCCTGGATTCTTCTCCCGGCCGGGCCGCGCATGCGCCATGGTGACTTATTCCTGGCCTGTATAGTACAGAGCCGGCGTGCGCGTTCGCGGCTCTGTACTATACTGGCCAGAAAGAAGTCATCATGGCGCATGCGCGGCTGCGTGCGCGTTCAGGACATTGCGCGGCTCGGCAGGGAGAGATTCTTCAGTCTTCTGCGCAAGCGCGGCCCGGCGGGATTCGACAGGAGAGGTGGCCGTAACCAGGGGAGACCAAAGACAACATCAGGTAAGAAGAGACTTATTTTCTAAAAAAGGGTGGGAATTGGCTAATAACATGTATTTAGAAAAATGATCACTGTCAAATCATTAACAGATTTAAGAGTGATCATTAAGATGAGAATACCCCATTGTTCAGAGAATATGAATGATAACACGGACACTTTTCTCTCGCTCATGGTTAGTGGTCGGCGGAAGCCATTTATGTCAAACAACTGCGTTTACTCTAGGAATGCCTCTTAAAGGCTTGCGTTTTGACTTCCGTCTTATGGATTCCGTTATTTTCCGTTATAACTATGTTAAACCAGAATCCCTAATGCTGATGTGATCACACCCTATGTGATTATATATATTTTATTATAGTATAGCCTTTTTTTTTAATTAGTTAAATTAGAGAGAAAAAAAAAATACTGAAAAAAAGTTCATGTAAGTCTCTCCTGAGATTTCTACATGCAAAACTATACATTTACCACAAAGCTATAGCATTATCACATAGAGATGCATGTTTTTTTCTAACACATACTACAGGTGTATTTCTAATCATATACTGTACCTATGAATAGAGCAATATATATATATACACTCACCTAAAGAATTATTAGGAACACCATACTAATACGGTGTTGGACCCCCTTTTGCCTTCAGAACTGCCTTAATTCTACGTGGCATTGATTGAACAAGGTGCTGATAGCATTCTTTAGAAATGTTGGCCCATATTGATAGGATAGCATCTTGCAGTTGATGGAGATTTGAGGGATGCACATCCAGGGCACGAAGCTCCCGTTCCACCACATCCCAAAGATGCTCTATTAGGTTGAGATCTGGTGACTGTGGGGACCATTTTAGTACAGTGAACTCATTGTTATGTTCAAGAAACCAATTTGAAATGATTCGAGCTTCGTGACATGGTGCATTATCCTGCTGGAAGTAGCCATCAAAGTATGGGTACATGGTGGTCATGAAGGGATGGACATGGTCAGAAACAATGCTCAGGTAGCCCATGGCATTTAAACGATGGCCAATTGGCACTAAGGGGCCTAAAGTGTGCCCAGAAAACATCCCCCACACCATTACACCACCACCACCAGCCTGCACAGTGGTAACAAGGCATAATGGATACATGTTCTCATTCTGTTTACGCCAAATTCGGACTCTACCATTTGAATGTCTCAACAGAAATCGAGACTCATCAGACCAGGCAACATTTTTCCAGTCTTCAACAGTCCAATTTTGGTGAGCTTGTGTAAATTGTAGCCTCTTTTTCCTATTTGTAGTGAAGATGAGTGGTACCCGGTGGGGTCTTCTGCTGTTGTAGCCCATCTGCCTCAAGGTTGTGCGTGTTGTGGCTTCACAAATGCTTTGCTGCATACCTCGGTTGTAACGAGTGGTTATTTCAGTCAACGTTGCTCTTCTATCAGCTTGAATCAGTCGGCCCATTCTACTAGGTGCTTACCCACTTGTATAGAATAAAAATCGGACTGCACTCCAGAAAACTCTTCAATAAGACAATGTGAAAGGCTCATGTATGAGCCGAAACGTCGCTCTTTGCCACTTCATGGGTGAATAAAACACATTCTCTTAGTGAATATTTTTCTGGAGTGCAGTCCGATATATATATATATACAGTCATGTGAAAAAATTAGGACACCCTTTGAAAGCATGTGGTTTTTTGTAACATTTTTAATAAAAGGTTATTTCATCTCCGTTTCAACAATACAGGGAGATTAAAGTAATCCGACTAAACAAAGAAAACTGAAGAAAAGTCTTTTCAAGATCTTCTGTAAATGTCATTCTACAAAAATGCCTATTCTAACTGAGGAAAAAGATAGGACACCCTTGCCCCTAATAGCGAGTGTTACCTCCTTTGGCTGAAATAACTGCAGTGAGACGGTTCTTGTAGCCATCTACCAGTCTTCGACATCGGTCTGAGGAAATTTTACCCCACTCCTCAATGCAGAACTTTTTCAGCTGTGAGATGTTTGAGGGGTTTCTTGCACGTACAGCCCTTTTCAAGTCACCCCACAGCATCTCAATGGGATTCAAATCTGGACTTTGACTTGGCCATTCCAGGACTCTCCATTTCTTCTTTTTCAGCCAATCTTTGGTTGATTTACTAGTATGTTTTGGGTCATTGTCATGTTGCATGGTCCAGTTCCGCTTCAGCTTTAATTTTCTAACTGATGGTCTCACATGTTCTTCAAGCACCTTCTGATACACAGTAGAATTCATCGTGGATTCTATGATGGTGAGCTGACCAGGTCCTGCTGCAGCAAAGCAGCCCCAAACCATGACACTTCCACCTCCATGCTTCACAGTTGGTATGAGGTTCTTTTCTTGGAATGCTGTGTTTGGTTTACGCCAAACATGTCCTCTGCTGTTGTGTCCAAATAATTCAATTTTGGACTCATCTGTCCAAAGAACATTATTCCAGAAGTCCTGGTCTTTGTCAACTTTATCTCTGGCAAATGTCAGTCTGGCCTCGATGTTTCTCTTGGAAAGCAAAGGTTTCCTCCTTGCACACCTCCCATGCAAGTTAAACTTGTACAGTCTCTTTCTGATTGTAGAGGCATGTACTTCTACATCAACAGTAGCCAGAGCCTGCTGTAGTTCTCGAGATGACACTTTAGGGTTTTTGGAGACCTCTTTTAGCATCTTGCGGTCTGCTCTTGGGGTGAACTTGCTGGGGCGACCAGTCCTGGGCATGTTGGCAGTTGTTTTGAAAGCCCTCCACTTGTAGACTATCTTCCGGACAGTGGAATGGCTGATTTCAAAATCTTTTGAGATCTTTTTAAATCCCTTCCCAGACTCATAGGCTGCTACAATCTTTTTTCTGAAGTCCTCTGACAGCTCTTTTGCTCTCACCATGGTGCTCACTCTCACTTCAACAGTCAGGAGCACACCAAACTAAATGTCTGAGGTTTAAATAGGGCAAGCCTCATTCAACATGCAGAGTAACGATCTACTAATTATGTGCACCTGGTGTGATATACCTGTGTGAGATCTGAGCCAATTTAAGAGGGAATACATGTGAGGGTGTCCTATCTTTTTCCTCAGTTAGAATAGGCATTTTTGTAGAATGACATTTACAGAAGATCTTGAAAAGACTTTTCTTCAGTTTTCTTTGTTTAGTTGGATTACTTTAATCTCTCTGTATTGTTGAAACGGAGATGAAATAACCTTTTATTAAAAATGTTACAAAAAACCACATGCTTTCAAAGGGTGTCCTAATTTTTTCACATGACTGTATATATAGATGAAGAAACGGACAGCACTCCAAGTAAAAATCAGTGATCTTTTTATTCACCCATGTGGGTAGCAGCAACGTTTCGGCTCATGCAAGAGCCTTTTAGCCTTTTTCTCTGCTACCCACATGGGTGAATAAAAAGATCACTGATTTTTACTTGGAGTGCTGTCCGTTTCTTCATCTGCATCAGACGGGGTAAGCCGCTACATCCCTGGACCTAGCACCCATTCTGCTTTTTCCAGTGCCGCCATCAATTTTCTTCTCTATATATATATATATATATATATATATATATATATATACACATATATCTTTCTGAGAAGATCTCAATGAGGTAAAGCTATAGTACATAGTGTATATGATATGTAGATGCTAGGACACAGCTCTGCAGGCTGATGTCTACCCCTGTGAATTACTGGAAGGGGGGATTGGGAAGGGGGTGTTGCAAAGCAGTGCTCAAAGGATTCCGCCCCACCTTCTGGTGCTCTAACTTCTCATTTGCATATGAATAAAATCTCAGATTTCTCAGCAGCTGCTTAGCATGCAGACTAAAGAAATGTATTGTTTTAATTAGCATGACGAGTTCTACCAGGAATATACCTGGTTTAATAGGGTTGATCCTAGAGGTTGATCCAGTATTATAACTCAGGAATGGAGCCTCACATTAACAAAAGAAAAACAGCATTTTAATTAGGTGCAGGGCTGGCGCTACCGTAAGGCAGACCAAGCGGCTGCCTTAGGGTGCGCCCTGCGCAGGGCGGAAGATTGAATGAATGCCTTTTTTTTTTTTGCACTTACTTGTGAACCCGCCCTTCGTGTGCCGGCCGGCGGCCGCGGCGCTCGTCGTGGTCAGGGCCAGGCCCGTCGGTAACAGACGGGCAAAACAAGCAATTGCTTGGGGCCCCGAGCTGGCCCAGGGCCCCAAGGAGAGCCGGTGCTTGTTTTGCTTCCTTTAAGGCTGCAGCCGCCTGAGCGCTCTTTAGAGAGCCTCAGGCGGCTGCAGCACTCCTGGTTACCTCCCGAGTTCCTCCTCTGCTGTGCTGACTGCTGCTCTGTAGCGTGGCCGAGCTCTCCTCCTCTACCTCCTGGCTGTCACTCAGTCCGGCCGGGTACCGCGCAGTACAGGAACAGGGGATTCAGTTTCCTGTTCCCGGCCGGACTGACAGGAAGTGTACACTGAGTGAGTGCTCACTTCCTTTTAGTCCGGCCGCGGCCGGGAACAGGAAACTGAATCTCCTGACCTGTACCACGCGGTTCCCGGCCGGACTGAGTGACAGCCAGGAGGTAGAGGAGGAGAGCTCGGTAGAGGAGGTAGAGAAGGACACAGGGAGGGGGAGGGGGGACTAAGAAGGACATGGGGTAGTGGAATAAGAAGGGAGGGGGGGAGTAAGAAGCACACGGGGAGGGGAATAAGAAGGACACAGGGAGGGGGAGTAAGAAGGACAGGGGAAGGGGGAGTAAGAAGGACATGGGGTGGGGGAATAAGGCTACTTTCACACTAGCGTTCGGGCGGATCCGTTCTGAACGGATCCGCTCATAATAATGCAGACGGAGGCTCCGTTCAGAACGGATCCGTCTGCATTAAAATAGCAAAAAAAAAGCTAAGTGTGAAAATAGCCTCGGACGGATCCGTCCAGACTTTCAATGTCTATTTTGCTTGGGGCCCCCAAATTCCTTCAAACGGCCCTGGTCAGGGCAACATACAACCCGCCCACCCCCAGCCTGCATGTGCCATCGTAGTCAGGGCAACAGTAGTGTACACAACAGAAAGTTTCAAAGATGAGATAGGCATTCTTCATTAGGCTCACTCAGGCTGCCTCAAGTCACCTGCACAGGGGCCGGGCCAGGGGCGTGACTGGTGTGAGAGCGGCGGCGGGTAGCGCAGCGCAGGTACCATAGGCGAGGCTCGAGCTGACTGATTGTGTCTGTGTGTCTGAGTCAGACAGACACAGGCAGCCGCGCCCGCCAAGATTAGATCAGATGATTCAATCATTCAGATCAGAGTCAGACGAGACGCACACTGGCACTCTGGCAGCCAGCCAGCAGCAGCAGGAGACGTGGTCAGGACTCAGAACAGGACAGGTCAGGACTTGTTAGGGTAGGTCCGAATTGAATTTTGAATGTTATTTTATAATAATGATTATGATCATTTGATTTAAAATTAATTCAAAATGATGAGATGAGCGCCCATGAGCGCAAAGCCCTAGGCTAGCACACACACTGACTAGCGCCAGAGCAGAGGCGCTCAGGCTTAGCACGGCATCGATGATGTGTTTTAAAAAATGTATTTCAAAACAACCCGCCCCACCCCATATTAATGATTGTTGTTTTTTAATTAATTTTTTTAAACATATCATTGATGATGTATGCCGGGCTAAGCCTGAGCGCCTCTGCTTTGGTGCTAGTTTATGTGACCGCGACATGATGAAGGGGGGGCCGGGGGGACAATGTCTGTACTCTTAGTATGTCACTGTATGTAACATGGGAATGGGGCCAGGCCGCCAGGAATAGGGGGTAATGATGTGATCATGGATGGGGCCAGGGCCATCCGGGCGGGGGGTGGGTGGGAATGTGATCACATCATTACCCCCTATTGAGTCACATTTCTTCCCCTCCCCCCCATGGCATACCTGGCCCCATCCATGATCACATCATTACCCCCTATTGTCCGGGCGGGGGGGAATTATGTGCCATGGGGGAGGGGAAAAAATGTGACACAATAGGGGGTAATGATGTGAACACGGATGTGGCCAGGGCCGTCCGGGCGGGGGGGTAATGATGTGATCATGGATGGGGCCAGAGCGCCTAAATGTAGCTTCGCTTGTGTTGGCAAAAATCCTTGCACCGGCCCTGCTTAGGTGAGCTACAGCTACGTGTTTTTACAAACAGATAAGAAGGTCATTGGTGACAGATTCCCTTTTAGAATTCTCTTCTCATTTCTTTATGGAGAAATAAATGTGACTACTCATCATTGGATGTAGGAACTTAACAAACACACTATAGGGGAACTTAAAGTAGTTAAGGTGGAATGTGTTTTGATCAAATAGGTTACAATCGCTTCTTTCTTATCCCTGACATGAATAATGTTAGCATTAGGCTGGAATATTATAGATTGTATAACTACAGAACTGAGTTAAGTAAAAAAAAAAAAAATAATGAAAAGATATCCAATTGTATTTGTTTAGACAAGCCATTATAGAAGCTGCATCCATTTACTTCAACCTACAATGCTGACGCCAACAGAAGGAAGCAGGTCAGTGTAGTTTTACTCTCTTTTCCAACACTTTTGGTTTGAAATTATATTATATTATATTTAAAGAAGGTCTATGAATGTAGAAGAACACACTGTGGTGTTCATTATCAGTAGCAATTACCTGCTTGTAAAAACGATTCATTTTTGACAACCCATAATTTTATTCTCAGAGAATGTAAAAACCTCTGAATTATATACTTTTCATCCTTTTTCTTTCATGTTCTTAATTGCAGGACATATGATTATTAGGTCTACATGTTCAACCGTACCCCTTAGTAAAATGCAAAATGTATCAAATGTAATGATTTAATCAATGGAGCTAGCCTCCTAAAACATTTAATTCAGATAGATACTGCTATATTTTTCTCGTTGACGGAAGGTATGTGTCACCGAGGTTCCTGGCCTCGGTGGAGTAAGAGCCAGTTTTCATGTGTCAGCAGCAGTTGCTGTTTGACACCTTGCCATTTAGTATAGCTGTAATAGCTGATCTGGGATGGCTCTTACTGGGAGTAGTCAAAGTGCTGGGTGGGTGACTACTCCCAACATTTCAGGCCGGGTCTTGACTGGCCTATATAAAAAACCCAGCCAGCAGTGTCAGCTGGTGGTAATTACCTCTCTCTCTCTGACAGAGGAGCTCTGGCAATCGCTGGATTGGGATCTGAGCTGTGTGCTAGGCTGGAGGCCTGTGTTTGGGAGGCCTGCTCTGTCCTGAGTAATGCCGATCAGGTGTGAACTAACACCTAGGATAATAGGTGACTCTTGCTGTATGAACTGTTTAGGTATAAACGAACACCAAAAACAGCAAACGTACTGTTTTGTTGCCATAAGTGTGAATAAAACACTGAAGTTTTTGAGTTACAAACTGGTCTTTGCCGCTATACTGCGTCGGCTTGTCCTGTCTACCAGAGCAAATCCCTACAATATATATATTGAACCTGATGTGTTGAAAACATAAGAAATGGGCAAACATAAGGATTAGTGTTGAGCGAGCATGCTCGGCCGAACTGCTGTTCGGCTCGAACATCGCTATGCTCGGCACATCCGAGTGCTCGAGTACAATTTAATACAATGAAAGTAAATGGGAGACCCAAGCATCAAACCAGGCACCCCCTGCTCTGAAGAAGAGAGAGTGTCTGGTTCATAAAAAAAAGGTTAGAAATTGATGGAAACCCCATCAAAATGGTTTGGAAATAGCATTAAGAGGACGGCTGGATGCGTCTTGGACTCCTATTGTCTATGACATACAATAGACAACCACACAAAGGCTATATGCCAAAAGCCAGGTATATGCAAGCCATCAATCTATCCATGAGACAGATGACAGCCTTGTGCACTATGAGACATTCCAAACCAGCTCTCATCTGACTGAGAGCCAGTAAGCCTCAAAGTTACTACAGATCTGTTGGATGGCTTGGGTGGACCTGCGCACCTAGATCAATATCATTAGGGAGACCAAAAGTTTTCTGATTGTCCTAACATAATATTCAATAACCTTTCTATACAGTTTTGTCATGTAAAAACTCATTTTCATTAACATGGGCATATGGGAAAAATTTGCGATCTACACTACTCATGAACAGCGCCATCTATTGGTTTCATAGTCTTATGACAATAGTAATAGTCTTGTCATAAGACTATTTAACCAATAGATGGCGCTGTTCATTAGTCATGAATAGTGCGATCTATTGGTTTCATAGTCTTATGAAAAGACGATTACTCTTGTCATAAGACTATGATACCAATAGATGGCGCTGTTTATCTTGTTGGGGCGCTAGTAAGTGGGGCACACTGCTTAACAGAGTCCACAGACTGTGTAGCAGTCAGCCTATAATAGCCTGCGCCAACACTGAGGTGTATATCGGATTGCTGCTATCATTCACACATCTTCTAGCACTTTATCTGCGGTAATATAAGCTTGCTAGGGTGTATCTGAGGACTATTGCCCTGCTTGTAATGACTCATGAACAGCACCATCTATTGGTTTCATAGTCTTATGACAAGACTGTTACTCTTGTCATAAGACTATGAAACCAATAGATGGTGCTGTTCATAAGTAGTGTAGATCGCACATTTTCCATGCAAATGGATTTCAGCTAAAAACCAAGGCAGATTCTGCTCATTTGCATGTCTTTCCTATATACCATTGTTTATGCAAATTCATTTTTACATAACAAAACTGTATATAAAGGTTATTAAATATTATGTTGGGACAATCAGAAAACTTTTTGTCTCCCTAATGATATTGATCTAGGTGCATAGGTCCACCCAAGCCATCCAACAGATCTGAAGTAACTTTGACGTTTACTGGCTCTCAGTCAGATGTTGTAGATAATAGAAGTCCAAGACGCATCCAGCTATCCTCTTAATGCTATTTCCAAACCATTTTGATGGGGTTTCCATCAATTTCTAACCTTTTTTTGTGACCCAGACATCCTCCTCTCTTCCAAGCAGGGGGTGCCTGGGGTTCTCTCTTTGACTTCCATTGTGCTCAGTAGAGCACACAAGCATACCAAAGTGTTCAGCCAGAGCAACTGAGCACACAGGCACTTTGGTGCTCTATCAAGACTAACAAGGATCTGATAAACTTATATAAAAGGGCAAACTGTGAAGGCTAGACAACTGGGTCAGAGAGTCTTTTTAAAACACCAGGTCTTGTCCCCAGAATGCAGTGGTTGTTACCCACTAAAAGTAGTTCAAAGAAGAGCAAGAGAAATAGTATAGAAAATAGGAATGGATGCCAAAGGCTCACTGATTCACATAGGAAGCATCTGACCTAATTTTAACTAATGTAGCACAACACGCTGACGTCTTGGTACTAGATAACACAGGACAGAGGTCTTATAGAGTCCATGACTTGACAAGTGAAAAATTGATTAATCAGAGCTGTATTTTCACTATGAGGGGAACTTACACAATATTGGGTAGGTGGTTTTAATGTTGTGGCTGATCGTATATAAAATATTGTTGTCACAAAATAAGAAGTTACTCTGTTAGATTATGCCGTTTTCTACTGGAATAATTTGGATAAAATGTTCCCTTCTTGTTATTCTGCCCCTGGTGTTCTTTTGATTCCCTCTCAGAACATGTAGAATGGATGGACGCTGGCATGTCTGGCAAGAAACATCAGAGAACAAACACCCTGCAACCATTGCCGAGAGAACACAAGCTGATAGTGCCAGTGTAATGGTCTAGGGAATATTTTTGTGGCATTCTCTGGGCCCACTAATCCATGTGGATCAACTAATTTGGATATGAATCTGTGGGGGAACAAGTGAACCCTAAATTCCACCAACAACTCTGCCCCTGCCTACTTGCATGACCAACCTAAGCGGCAGACCACAACTGCTTATTTATGTGCGGGGGTCACCAGGGAAAAGCAGAGGGAAAAAACAATAAACAAACAAAGTAGTCATAGTCAAACACACTGGATCAAAACCAAGAGGGAACAATGAAACTAAAGCATAAAGCAGATCACTAAACAATGCCAAGCCAAGGTCTTACACGAGCAGTCAAGTCCAGGTGCAAATACATCAGGCACAGGCTAGACCAAGAACCAAGCCAGGGTCAAGCCAGGAAATTCAGAAAAGGCAAAACAAAATCCAAAATCAGGGTCAAAAGGAGTAGCCAAAGTCAGAAGGTCAGAGCAATCAACAATCCAAAGTGCTGGTGACCAGTGGCGACTCTAGGATCAATATATAGGGGGGGCGCAGAAGATACACAATCAAAAATGGAGGGGCACTAATAATTTTCACCAGCTAATCATACTACTGAAAAATACTAAAGCAGCCGATTCCCCTGCAGCTACGCCCCTGACGCCGGGGTAATATAATTAAGGGGTATCAGGGTACATTGGGTGTAATATAACTGAGGAGGGCTATCAGACATTATAAAGGGGTAATATAGCTTACATTACCCCTGTATTACATCCCTGATAGGATAGAACTCCTTAGTTATGTTACCCCTGTATAATGCACCCTGATACCCCTTAGTTATATTATATGACTAAGGGATATCAGGGTACATTACACAGGGGTAATATAACTGAGGGGTATCAGGGTACATTATACAAGGGTAATATAACTGAGGAGGGCTATCATGGGACATTATTCAGGGGTAATGTAAGCTATATTACCACCGTATAATGCCTGATAGGCCTCCTGAGTTATATTACCCCTGTATAATAATGTACCCTGATACTCCTTAGTTATATGACCCCGCCGGGATCATATAACTAAGGGGTATCCGGGTACATAATTATACAAGGGTAATATAAGTTACTCAGGAGGCCTATCAGGCATTATACGGTGGTAATATAAGTTATATTACCCCCTGTATAATGTACCCTGATACCCCTTGGTTATATTATCCCCTGTATAATGTACCCTGATTACCCTCAGTTATATAACTGAGGGGTATCAAGGGAAATTATAGGTAATATTATAACTAAGGGGTATCAGGGTACATTATACAAGGGTAATATAACTGAGGAGGACTCAGTGCTATCAGGGGAGTGGGGACATTATACAGGGGTCCTTAGTTATATTACCCCTGTATAATGTACCATGATACCCTAAGTTATAGGGGTAACCGTATCAGGGACAGGTTGAGGGGGGTCTGGGTACAAACCAAGCAGGAGGGAGGTCAGGCCATGAGGCGAGGTAGTGGGGGTATAGGGGTACATACTTTTTTTTAAACTTGTTATTCTTACTTTCTTTTCTTTTCTCTAGGGCCAGGTAGAGTTGGGAAGTTGCAATGCCACAGCAGTTACAGACACAGTCCACTGAGTCCACTCCTGTCTCCTGTCCTCCTCTCCTGACAGTCCAAGCTGGGGCCTAGCCCTAGACAGTGTGGGCACCTGTAGACAGGTCAGGCTCACTGGCTCAGACAGCCGCTGGCTCACACTAGTCTAAGAAGAAGTCACAGTGTCACTAGACTAGCTAGCAGAGTGACGCAGCACGCAGGATAAGAGAGAACACGATGAAGGCACTCACTGGCAGCAATTTGCAAAGTCTGTTCGCGTGGGCAGGCAGGCACGCAGCAGCGCAGCTTTACGTGTTGACGGCCGTGACGTCAACTCGTCTCTGCGGCTGCCACACTCCCAGCCTGCGCCCGCCCTGCACGCTCTGCCTCCGCGAGTCCGCTTGGCCCGAACGCCGCCCCCACCCCCATCTGTCATGTGACTCTCATAGACTGACTGACTGTATGTATCTGGGTGTTCTCTGTGTAGTGTGTACTTTAACTTTAATCACTGACACTGAGTCAGTAGTGCGGGCGGCCGGCTCAGCAGCGCAGCAGTAGCAGCGCAGCAGCGATTACTAATTAGCGTTAGTCAATCAGCGGGGGGGCAAAGAAGGACCTGGGGGGGCAATTGCCCCCCCTTGCCCCCTGTAGCGACGCCACTGCTGGTGATGTATATAGAGCCATTCACAGGCAATCTGTGACCAGCAGATTGACTGTTTAAATAACCTGCGCTTCTTGGTCATGTGATGCTCTGTCTGGCAACATGACACACCTGGCATCACGTGACCTATGACATCAATCAGAAAAACTATTAAACCTTATCTCCTACCAAAAAATTAACCCCTTGAGCAGTCTTTTGTCTGCATTAGATTTGTATACCTCTTGGATTTCCTCGGGTTCGTTTGAACCTGGGTCCAAACTGTGCACAGTTAATCAGTTACCACCTCAACTGCTAGATTACTGATTAGCGATGATACAAACAAACTCTATTGTGAGTGAAAGCCACAATTACAGTAGAACGGCGAGATACCAGTATACAAATTTACATGATTATTTAAGGCAAATTCTGCTAAAACTAAGTTTGAAAACCAATCACTTTGATTCTCGGCGACATAACATCTCAAGTATTGTTCTAAGGCTTAATTAATACATTCAGTTTGCCCGTTCGACTGAGGATGAAATGCCGAACAAAAAGACAAACTAATTTCCAGTTTGAAACACAGGGCTCTCCAGAATTGAGAAACAAATTTAACACTCCTATCAGAGACAATGATCTCTGGGAGACTGTGCAAATGGACAATGTGGTCAACAAATATTGTGGCTAAGACGTTCGCACTGGGTAATTTACTCAATGGCACAAAATGACACATCTTACTGAGTCAGTCAAAAATTTCCCATATCACTGTCTCGCCCTGTGAAACAGGCAAGTCAGTGACAAAGTCTATAGATAAATGACACCATAGGGATGGGCAAAGGACACAATTTCCCAGCAGGTAGAGACCTCGGAACCTTTGAGCAAACCTAAATCTCACAGGCAGCAACATAAGCAGCAATCTCTCTAGACATAGAAGGCCACTAAAAGTGTCTAGAGATTAATTTTTTGGTACTTACGACTCCTGGGTGACCATTTAAAACTGAATTTTGATATTTTCCTAGACGGAAGCAGAAATGACTTGGGGCAAGTAGTTTACCTTCTGGGAGGTTCACGAGAGCTAGACCTTGGTTACTTTCAATTTTAGATACCAGATCAGATGAAATGGAAGAGATCACAATATCCTCTGCTAGGATGAATTCAGGTTTAGTCTCAGGAGATTAGTCTGCACAGAAGCTCCAGGATAAAGCACCACCTCACACATATTTAGTTTGCGGCCTAAATGTAATTACAAGATTAAAACGGGTAAAAAATAATGCCCACCTTGCCTGCCTAGGACTCAATCATTTGGCAGATTCCAAAAAGGTTAAATGTTTGTGATCTGTAATCACGGTTACTTGATGTTGAGCTCCTTTCTTGAGGCTCAGTTAATGGCAAGGCGCTCCCAATTTCCAACATCATAATTCCTTTTGACTTCAGAAAATTTGCAAAGAAAAAAGGCACATGGCCTAAGATGAGTTAGAGCCCTAGTTCCCTTAGAAAGCACTGCTCCCACTCCCACCTCAGAAGCATCTACCTCAACACAAAAGGCTTAGATTGAGCAGGTTGAATTAACACCAGATCACCCATAAAACACTTTTTTTTATAAACACAAAGGCATAAATGGCCTCTGGTTGCCAGTGACGTACATCTGCCCCCTTTTTAGTCAGATCCATAAATGGCTTAACCACTACCAAAAAAATTTAAATAAATTTACGATACTAATTTGCAAACCATAAAAAGCACTGAAAGCCCTTGAGGGACATAGGTTGAACCTAATCAACTATTGCCTGGACTTTACTAGGATCCATCTTAAAGGACAGAGGATGTACCCTAAAAAAGGCACTTCCTAGACTCCAAATACACACTTCCAAGATTTTGCATATCAATGATTCTCCCAAAGAATTTGCAGAACCAGTTTAATATGCGAAATGTGCGAGGCAGTTGGGAGAATAAATTAGAATATCATCCAGATAGACTAACATAAATTTTCCAATACACTCTCTGAAGATATCGTTAACCAAATTCTGGAACACAGCAGAGGAAATGCTCAACCCAAATGGCCCTCCAGGGTGCTGAATGCGGTGTTCCAGTCATCCCCCTCCTTGATGCGGAAAAGGTTATAGGCACCTCTGAGATCCAACCTAGAAAACAACTATGCCCACAAGATCTGACTAAATAGATTGAGGATCAAAGGAAGAGGATACTGATTTTTCACTGTAATTTTATTCAATTCACAATAATCCTTGCATGGCCTAAGACCTAGTGATGATCGAGCATGCTCAGCCGAACACCTGTTCGGCTCGAGGATCTCGATGCTCGGCACACGGCGGTACTCGGCCGAGTACCGCATGTGCTCCAGCGCCATGCTCGAGTCTCCCCCCCGCACGCTATGCAGCCAATAAACATGCAGATAAGTACTGCCCTTACTGTAATGCCAGTAGCCATGTTGGCTACTGGCATTACAGCGATTGGCTGGCCGGAACACATCCTCGGCTGTTATAATATAGCACCCGATGACACATGTTTGGCTCATTTGTAGTCAGGGAGAGCTTAGCATAGGAAGGGACAGAGCCTGTAGGGAGTGTAATTGAATATTTTTTTGGTACCAAAATGTTTCAGAGACCCAAAAGTCCTTGTAAGGACTATTGTGTGTGACAGCACCAATATATGTTTGTAGCGCAACCTGCGCTACATTGCTCAGTGTTAGGGAGAGCTGTGCAAAGGAAGGGACAGACAGTGTAGGGAGTGTAATAGGAAGATTTTTATACAAATAACTTTTCTGAGACCCAAAAGTCCTTTTAAGGACTATTGTGTGTGGCAGCAGCAATATATCTTTTTAGAGCATTCTGTGCTAAATACAGTGTAATAGGCTGCTGCCGACAGTTATATTATTCGTGCCACATCTCCTGTGTAAAGTGTGCACATCCCTAAAATATCAGTGACATCCAGTTTACTTTTTCCATAGACGGTGTCTGCTTCTGATAGTAACCTTACCAGGGCCACATCTGCAGTGTAACGTGTGCGCTTCAAAAATTTATCTGTGACATACAGTGTCATTTTTCTGTAGGCGGTGTCTGCTTCTCAGGGGCGTAACTAAAGGCTCATGGGCCCTGGTGCAAGAGTTCACCTTGGATTCCCCCCCCCCCCCCCCCCCCCCACCTTCCCTCATTGCTTTATGGCAACCTAGCCTTTCTGCTGTCTAAGGCAAAAATTAAAATGTTTCCCCCCCATGCCAAATTCTCAAGCTAACCCATTCCCTCAAGTCCTACTGTTAAAGGGGTCGTCCTCTTTTTACTACTGATGACCTAGCCTCAAGACAGGTCATCAATATCAGAGTGGCAGGGGTCTCCCGGCCCCCAGGCTGATCAGCTGGTTTGAGGAGAGGGCAGCGCTCATATGAGAGCTGCTTTCTCTGCTCTGTTTACCTGCTTGCTGCAGCAATTGCAATGATGAGCAGGTAAACAGAGCAGAGAAGGCAGCGCTCGTACAAAAAAAAAAAAAAAGAAGCGGACAACCCCTTTAAAGACATACTTGGAAAATATTACATACAGCGCAACAGAACATACAGGGTAATACAGCGCCACATATGTACCTCTTACATCCAGTGGTGTCTCCTCTCTGATGTAGATATTCTCTTTCCTCATCTTCTCCTTTCAGACCAGACCGCCATGGTGACTTCTTTCAGCTGCATCTCGTCCCTGCAGAGTTTAATAAACAGACATCTTACTTTCCTACTTTTGCATCCTCCTCCTCACCTTCTCAACACCCCATCCTACCCCCCCCCCCCCCATACTATACTACAGAAACAGTCCCCCTGAAAATACTGGTACCATACAGATAGTGTGCCAGTACAAAAAAAATACCTGCTCACCTTTCAGATTAGACCCCCATATCAAACCCCAGATGAGACCCCCCATCTGAGACCAGACCCCCTTTAGACCTCTGTCAGACCTCATATCAGACTCGCCTTAGACCTCCATGTCAGACCCAGCCCCAATATCAGACCTCAGATAAGACCCCCATTATACCTCAGACCGGACCTCCAGACCCCCAATCAGACCCCCATTAGACCTCCAGACCCCATTAGACCTCTCTAGACCCCCAGTCAGACCCCTAATAAGACCATTCAGACTCCGAATAAGACCCTTAAGACCCCCAACCACACCTTTCAGCCCCCCATATCAGACCTCCAGTCCCCCCCATTAGACCCTTCAGACCCCCATATCAGACCTCCAGTCCCCCACTAGATCCTTCAGACCCCATATCACACCTCCAGTCCTCCCATTAGACCCTCCAGACCCCCAGTCCCCCCATTAGACCCTTCAGACCCCAATATCAGACCTCAGATCAGACTAAAATAATAAAATAACTTACCTGTCCTGCCGCCACTCTCTCTGTCCTGGCTCTCTTCTTAGGGCCAGAACTGCAGTCAGCGTTTGGTCAGAGTGCTCTCTGTACGTCCTGACAGGACAGAGCAGCGTGGGACCTGAGAAGAGTGAGCAGGAGGAGGGGGTAAGTACGGCGCTCACAGTGCTTCTCTACCTGCCTCCTGCATACCAGTGAGCTAGGATTCTCTTTATAAGATGCAGTGCACCTTATAAAGGGAAAATACAGTGCCACTGGCAAGGGGGGCCCTCTGGACCACCCTGGCTTGGGGGCCCGGTCGCAACTGCGACTGCTGTGACCCCTATAGCTACGCCACTGCTGCTTCTGACAGTGACCATACCAAAGCCACATCTGCAGTGTAACGTATGGGCTTCAAAAATTTTTATGTGGCATACAGTGTAATTTTTCTGTAGATGGTGTCCACTTCGGACAGTGACTATCCCAGGGCCACATCTGCAGTGTAACGTGTGAGCTTCGAAAATTTGTTTGTAACATACGTTGTAATTTTTCCGTAGACTGTGTCCGCTTCTGACAGTGACCATACCAGGGCCACATCTGCAGTGTAACGTGTGAGCTTCAAAAATGTATCTGTGATATACAGTGTACCATGCTCACCCCGTAACGCAAAGACTTTGGTTTCCCAGATGCAGCTCAGCAGGTCATAGGATAAACGCCGCCGGATCGCCGGTCGTCATAGTTTATGGTCGGAACTACGACGATATCTGATCGTCTGAAACTTTTGTTTTTGATTAATGAAAACATTCTTGGCAAATGCTTTCACTTTGGTTCATCTTACACCGGTCCAAGAATTTCACCTCTAGCGGCGCAATACGGGTGCCCCCGGCCGTCCCTCTTAATCATGGACCCAGTTACGAAAACCAACAAAATAGAACCGGAGTCCTATTCCATTATTCCTAGCTGAAGTATTCAGGGTACCCGGCCTGCTTTGAACACAGTAAAAAAAAATCATGGTCAGCTAAGCAGCAGGCACTCTCCCATATTTTTTTAAATGGTCAGCTCAGCAGCAGACCCTCAACCATAATGTTTTAGAGGGCCAGCTCAGCAGCAGGCCCTCGCATATAATTTTTTAGAGGGTCAGATCACCTGTAGGTCCTCACCTACAATCCTTTAAGAGGGTCAGCTCACCAGCATGCCCTCATCTACAATCTTTTACAGGGTCAGCTCACTTGCAGGCCCTCACCTAATTCTACCTAATAGGTAATTTGCGCGCATGCTGCCTTGCTTGGATGTGGTAGCCGTAGCCGTTTCTCAGGCTCCCTCTCCGGAATCGAACACTTATTCCCCCTTACCCGTGGTCACCGTGGTTGGTGCTGAAAATAACTTTGGAAGTTGATAGGGCAGACATCCGAATGATTGTCGCAGTCATGGGGACGTGCAATCACCAAAGCGGCAGCAGACCCTCACCCATAATGTTTTAGATGGTCAGATCAGCAGGCACTTGCTCCAAATGTTTTTTTGGGTCACCAGCAGGCCATCAATCATAATTTTTCAAGACTGTGAATGATGCCCTCCTTTATGTGTAACAAAGGGTGTATTGCAGTGCCGGTATCTTGTAATTTTTGGCAGCCTTTTCACTTAGTGCATAGGCTTTATGAGTGTAGGAGTCCCAATACCTGAACAATTGTACCAGAATGTGAATGAGGCCCTCCTTTATGCGATATACAGGTTGTATCGGAGTGCCTCTTCTTTGTAATTTTTGGCAGCACTTGCACTATATATATATATATATATATATATATATACAAGTAAATACACAGGAAATAATGTTTCCTACCAATTTTTCCTCTAAAATCCATTTTATCTTCGGTTTTGTGTGTATTATTGTCAATCTGTAAAATTGGCATACTACTCGGACAACATCGTTTCCAGCAGTGACCTGTGAGTCCAAGATGCATCCAGACATTCCCCATTCTGTTCCCGAACCATTTCGGTGGTGTTTCCATCAATTTCTGACCTTTTCCTATGAACCAGGCACCCTCCCCTCTTCAGAGCAGGGGGTGCCTGGTTTAATGCTTGGGTTCTCCTATTGACTTCCATTATACTCGGGTGCCCGGTAGAGCACCCGAGCATCCTGATGTGTTCGGCTCGAGCACCCGAGCACTATGGTACTCGATCAACACTACTAAGACCCCCATCCTTCTTACAATATTTTTTCCTGCTCCCAAAGGAGATATCAAAGCATTGATATAACCCTTACATAAACTTACCTGTACATAAGGCGTACAACCTTTGGGAACTTTCTCCCAAGGCAATAATTCTATTGCACATATGGCCTATGATGGAAAAGGACTTCAGAGTCAACTTTAGAAAACATGTCTGCATAATTCTGGATATACTCTGGAAGATGTTCAGATTCTGTTGCAACACTAGCCACACACATAGTCAAACAGTTACTGGAACAGTTGGGTCCCCATTTCTCCAACTCCCGGGATGTCCACTATATCATCAAATTATGTTGTTGGAGCCATGGCAGACCCAACATAATAGTTGTTGGCAAACCCTTCATTACAAATAAAATTCATTTTTCAATATGAATTACCACAACCTTCAAATATACAAGAGGTACAAAATTGAATAAACCCTTCAGCCAATGGAGTAGCATCAACCACGGCAATCCGAATGGGGACCTGGAGTTTAAATAAAGGGATTCCCATTATAGTGCCAAATTCAAAGTCAATAAAGTTAGATGTGGACCCAGAATAAATAAAGGCCACACCAAACTTTTTACATGACTTAACGGAAATTGACACAGGAAGCAACTAGAGTTGAGCGAACACCTGGATGTTCGGGTTCGAGAAGTTCGGCCGAACTTTCCGGAAATGTTCGGGTTCGGGATCCAAACCCGACCCGAACTTCATCCCGAACCCGAACCCCATTGAAGTCAATGGTGACCCAAACTTTTCGGCACTAAAAAGGCTGTAAAACAGCCCAGGAAAGAGCTAGAGGGCTGCAAAAGGCAGCAACATGTAGGTAAATCCCCTGCAAACAAATGTGGATAGGGAAACAAATTAAAATAAAAATAAAATAAATAAAAATTAACCAATATCAATTGGAGAAAGATCCCATAGCAGAGAATCTGGCTTCACGTCACCCACCACTGTAACAGTCCATTGTCAGATATTTAGGCCCAGGCACCCAGGCAGAGGAGAGAGGTCCCGTAACAGAGAATCTGGCTTCATGTCAGCAGAGAATCAGTCTTCATGTCATAGCAGAGAATCAGGCTTCACGTCACCCACCACTGTAACAGTCCATTGTCAGATATTTAGGCCCAGGCACCCAGGCAGAGGAGAGAGGTCCCGTAACAGAGAATCTGGCTTCATGTCAGCAGAGAATCAGTCTGCATGTCATAGCAGAGAATCATGCTTCACGTCACCCACCACTGTGACAGTCCATTGTCATATATTTAGGCCCAGGCACCCAGGCAGAGGACAGAGGTCCCGTAACAGAGAATCTGGCTTCATGTCAGCAGAGAATCAGTCTTCATGTCATAGCAGAGAATCAGGCTTTACGTCACCCACCACTGTAACAGTCCATTGTCAGATATTTAGGCCCAGGCACCCAGGCAGAGGAGAGAGGTCCCGTAACAGAGAATCTGGCTTCATGTCAGCAGAGAATCAGTCTGCATGTCATAGCAGAGAATCAGGCTTCACGTCACCCACCACTGTAACAGTCCATTGTCATATATTTAGGCCCAGGCACCCAGGCAGAAGAGAGAGGTCCCGTAACAGAGAATCTGGCTTCATGTCAGCAGAGAATCAGTCTTCATGTCATAGCAGAGAATCATGCTTCACGTCACCCACCACTGTAACAGTCCATTGTCAGATATTTAGGCCCAGGCACCCAGGCAGAGGAGAGAGGTCCCATAACAGAGAATCTGGCTTCATGTCAGCAGAGAATCAGTCTGCATGTCATAGCAGAGAATCATGCTTCACGTCACCCACCACTGTGACAGTCCATTGTCATATATTTAGGCCCAGGCACCCAGGCAGAGGAGAGAGGTCCCGTAACAGAGAATCTGGCTTCATGTCAGCAGAGAATCAGTCTTCATGTCATAGCAGAGAATCAGGCTTTACGTCACCCACCACTGTAACAATCCATTGTCCGATATTTAGGCCCAGGCACCCAGGCAGAGGAGAGAGGTCCCGTAACAGAGAATCTGGCTTCATGTCAGCAGAGAATCAGTCTGCATGTCATAGCAGAGAATCAGGCTTCACGTCACCCACCACTGTAACAGTCCATTGTCATATATTTAGGCCCAGGCACCCAGGCAGAAGAGAGAGGTCCCGTAACAGAGAATCTGGCTTCATGTCAGCAGAGAATCAGTCTTCATGTCATAGCAGAGAATCCTGCTTCACGTCACCCAACACTGGAACAGTCCATTGTCAGATATTTAGGCCCAGGCACCCAGGCAGAGGAGGGAGGTCCCGTAACAGAGAATCTGGCTTCATGTCAGCAGAGAATCAGTCTTCATGTTATTGCAGAGAATCATGCTTCACTTCACCCAACACTGGAACAGTCCATTGTCAGATATTTAGGCCCCGGCACCCAGGCAGAGGAGAGAGGTCCCGTAACAGAGAATCTGGCTTCATGTATCTGGCTTCATGTCAGCAGAGAATCAGTCTGCATGTCATAGCAGAGAATCAGGCTTCACGTCAGCCACCACTGTAACAGTCCATTGTCATATATTTAGGCCCCGGCACCCAGGCAGAGGAGAGAGGTCCCGTAACAGAGAATCTGGCTTCATGTCAGCAGAGAATCAGTCTTCATGTCATAGCAGAGAATCATGCTTCACGTCACCCAACATTGGAACAGTCCATTGTCATATATTTAGGCCCCGGCACCCAGACAGAGGAGAGGTTCATTCAACTTTGGGTTGCCCCACAATATAATGGTAAAATGAAAATAAAAATAGGTTTGAATGAGGAAGTGCCCTGGAGTACAATAATATATGGTTAAGGGGAGGTAGTTAATGTCTAATCTGCACAAGGGATGGACAGGTCCTGTGGGATCCATGCCTGGTTCATTTTTATGAACGTCAGCTTGTCCACATTGGCTGTAGACAGGCGGCTGCGTTTGTCTGTAATGACGCCCGCTGCCGTGCTGAATACACGTTCAGACAAAACGCTGGCCGCCGGGCAGGCCATCACCTCCAAGGCATAAAAGGCTAGCTCTGGCCACGTGGACATTTTAGAGACCCAGAAGTTGAATGGGGCCGAACCATCAGTCAGTACGTGGAGGGGTGTGCACACGTACTGTTCCACCATGTTAGTGAAATGTTGCCTCCTGCTAACACGTTCCGTATCAGGTGGTAGTGCAGTTAGCTGTGGCGTGTTGACAAAACTTTTCCACATCTCTGCCATGCTAACCCTGCCCTCAGAGGAGCTGGCCGTGACACAGCTGCCTTGGCGACCTCTTGCTCCTCCTCTGCCTTGGCCTTGGGCTACCACTTGTTCCCCTGTGACATTTGGGAATGCTCTCAGTAGCGCGTCTACCAACGTGCGCTTGTACTCGCGCATCTTCCTATCACGCTCCAGTGCAGGAAGTTAGGTGGGCACATTGTCTTTGTACCGTGGATCCAGCAGGGTGGCAACCAAGTAGTCCACACACGTTAAAATGTGGGCAACTCTGCTATCGTTGCGCAGGCACTGCAGCATGTAGTCGCTCATGTGTGCCAGGCTGCCCAGGGGTGAGGACAAGCTGTCCTCTGTGGGAGGCGTATCGTCATTGTCCTGCGTTTCCCCCCAGCCATGCACCAGTGATGGGCCCACGCTGCGTTGGGTGCCACCCCGCTGTGACCATGCTTCATCCTCATCCTCCTCCACCTCCTCCTCATTCTCGTCCTCCTCATCCTCCAGTAGTGGGCCCTGGCTGGCCACATTTTTACCTGGCCTCTGCTGTTGCAAAAAACCTCTCTCTGAGTCACTTCGAAGAGACTGGCCTGAAAGTGCTAAAAATGACCCCACTTCCTCCTCTTCCTTCTCCTGGGCCACCTCCTCTTCCATCATCGCCCTAAGTGTTTTCTCAAGGAGACATAGAAGTGGTATTGTAACGCTGATAACGGCGTCATCGCCACTGGCCATGTTGGTGGAGTACTCGAAACAGCGCAACAGGGCACACAGGTCTCGCATGAAGGCCTAGTCATTGGTGGTGAAGTGGTGCTGTTCCGCAGTGCGACTGACCCGTGCGTGCTGCAGCTGAAACTCCACTATGGCCTGCTGCTGCTCGCACAGTCTGTCCAGCATGTGCAAGGTGGAGTTCCATCTGGTGGGCACGTCGCATATGAGGTGGTGAGCGGGAAGGCCGAAGTTACGCTGTAGCGCAGACAGGCGAGCAGCGGCAGGATGTGAACGCCAGAAGCGCGAACAGACGGCCCGCACTTTATGCAGCAGCTCTGACATGTCGGGGTAGTTGTGAATGAACTTCTGCACCACCAAATTCAGCACATGCGCCAAGCAAGGGATGTGCGTCAAACCGGCTAGTCCCAGAGCTGCAATGAGATTTCGCCCATTATCGCACACCACCAGGCCGGGCTTGAGGCTCACCGGCAGCAACCACTCGTCGGTCTGTTGTTCTATACCCCGCCACAACTCCTGTGCGGTGTGAGGCCTGTCCCCCAAATATATGAGTTTCAGAATGGCCTGCTGACGTTTACCCCGGGCTGTGCTGAAGTTGGTGGTGAAGGTGTGTGGCTGACTGGATGAGCAGGTGGTAGAAGAGGAGGAGGAAGCCGAGTAGGAGGAGGCAACAGGAGGCAAAGAATGTTGCCCTGCGATCCTTGGCGGCGGAAGGACGTGCGCCAAACAGCTCTCCACCTGGGGCCCAGCCGCCACTACATTTACCCAGTGTGCAGTTAGGGGGGTATAGCTTCCCTGGCCGTGCTTACTGGTCCATGTATCTGTGGTTAGGTGGACCTTGCTACAGATGGCGTTGCGCAGTGCACACTTGATTTTATTGGATACTTGGTTGTGCAGGGAAGGCACGGCTCTCTTAAAGAAGAAGTAGTGCCGGCTGGGAACGACATACTGTGGGACAGAAAGCGACATGAGCTGTTTGAAGCTGTCTGTGTCCACCAGCCTAAATGACAGCATTTCATAGGCCAGTAGTTTAGAAATGCTGGCATTCAGGGCCAGGGATCGAAGGTGGCTAGGTGGGAATTTACGCTTTCTCTCAAATGTTTGTGAGATGGAGAGCTGAACGCTGCCGTGTGACATGGTTGAGATGCTTGGTGACGGAGGTGGTGGTGTTGGTGGTACATCCTCTGTTTGCTGGGCGGCAGGTGCCAACGTTCCTCCAGAGGCGGAGGAAGAGGCCGAGGCGGCAGCAGCAGAAGAGGCCGAGGCGGCAGCAGCAGAAGAGGTAGCAGGGGGAGCCTGAGTGACTTCCTTGTTTTTAAGGTGTTTACTCCACTGCAGTTCATGCTTTGCATGCAGGTGCCTGGTCATGCAGGTTGTGCAAAGGGTCAGAACGTTAATGCCTCGCTTCAGGCTCTGATGGCACAGCGTGCAAACCACTCGGGTCTTGTCGTCAGCACATTGTTTGAAGAAGTGCCATGCCAGGGAACTCCTTGAAGCTGCCTTTGGGGTGCTCGGTCCCAGATGGCGGCGGTCAGTAGCAGGCGGAGTCTCTTGGCGGCGGGTGTTCTGCTTTTGCCCACTGCTCCCTCTTTTGCTATGCTGTTGGCTCGGTCTCACCACTGCCTCTTCCTCCGAACTGTGAAAGTCAGTGGCACGACCTTCATTCCATGTGGGGTCTAGGACCTCATCGTCCCCTGCATCGTCTTCCACCCAGTCTTGATCCCTGACCTCCTGTTCAGTCTGCACACTGCAGAAAGACGCAGCAGTTGGCACCTGTGTTTCGTCATCATCAGAGACGTGCTGAGGTGGTATTCCAATGTCCTCATCATCAGGAAACATAAGTGGTTGTGCGTCAGTGCATTCTATGTCTTCCACCGCTGGGGAAGGGCTAGCTGGATGCCCTTGGGAAACCCTGCCAGCGGAGTCTTCAAACACTGATGGGCTTGGTTTTCAGGCGCCATCTGTGCGCTTTCTGCAGAAGACTGGGTGGGAGATAATGTGAACGTGCTGGATCCACTGTCGGCCACCCAATTGACTAAAGCCTGTACCTGCTCAGGTCTTACCATCCTTAGAACGGCATTGGGCCCCACCAAATATCGCTGTAAATTCTGGCGGCTACTGGGACCTGAGGTAGTTGGTACACTAGGACGTGTGGCTGTGGCAGAACGGCCACGTCCTCTCCCAGCACCAGAGGGTCCACTAACACCACCACGACCATGTCCGCGTCCCTTACTAGATGTTTTCCTCATTGTTACTGTTCACCACAATAACAAAAATATTATTTGGCCCAATGTATTGAATTCAAATTCAGGCCTTTTTTTACAGACACCTAACACTATCTGGCTATCTATTTAGGTACCGTATTACACCAATAAAGGCACAGCAGTAACGACAGATTTAGCTGAATATAAATTTGAGGCCTAGTATTTAGGCGCTGGATGACAGGTATACGTTTACGGACAGAATTAGACTTGGAATTGCACAGTAGCGTGTGTGTGAAGTTATTGAGAATGACCCTATCTGCACCTTGAATCTAATATACCCTTTTAGGGATAGATTTAAAGTAGGCCTGATACAGCAGAAACCACTAATTTAGAGAATTGCTAAATTGGGAATTGTATTTCAACCCAGAACAAAAAATGTGCGTTGACGGACACTAAATAACTTGCCCAGCCACAGCAATAACCACAGATTTAGATGAATATAAATTTGAGGCCTATTATTTAGGCGCTGGGTGACAGGTATAAGTTTACAGACAGAATTAGACTTGGAATTGCACAGTAGCGTGTGTGTGAAGTTATTGAGAATGACCCTATCTGCACCTTGAATCTAATATACCCTTTTAGGGATAGATTTAAAGTAGGCCTGATACAGCAGAAACCACTAATTTAGAGAATTGCTAAATTGGGAATTGTATTTCAACCCAGAACAAAAAATGTGCTTTGACGGACACTAAATAACTTGCCCAGCCACAGCAATAACCACAGATTTAGATGAATATAAATTTGAGGCCTATTATTTAGGCGCTTGGTGACAGGAATACGTTTGCAGACAGAATTAGACTTGGAATTGCACAGTAGCGTGTGTGTGTGAAGTTATTGAGAATGACCCTATCTGCACCTTGAATCTAATATACCCTTTTAGGGATAGATTTAAAGTAGGCCTGATACAGCATAAACCACTAATTTAGAGAATTGCTAAATTGGGAATTGTATTTCAACCCAGAACAAAAAATGTGCTTTGACGGACACTAAATAACTTGCCCAGCCACAGCAATAACCACAGATTTAGCTGAATATAAATTTGAGGCCTATTATTTAGGCGCTGGGTGACAGGTATACGTTTACAGACAGAATTAGACTTGGAATTGCACAGTAGCGTGTGTGTGAAGTTATTGAGAATGACCCTATCTGCACCTTGAATCTAATATACCCTTTTAGGGATAGATTTAAAGTAGGCCTGATACAGCAGAAACCACTAATTTAGAGAATTGCTAAATTAGGAATTGTATTTCAACCCTGAACAAAAATATATCCTTTGCCAGACAGTATTACAATTGGCTGGCTACAGCTGAAACACCAGATTTAGGGTACTGCTATTTTGGCAATTGTTTTTCACCCCTCAATAAAATAGCAAGCACAGCCAAGCCCCTGATGTAGGATATAGCCCAAAAATAACCACACTATTGATGGTTAAATGCACTTGGTGACAGCTTGACCCATATGTAGGATATAGCCAAAAAATAACCACACTATTGATGGTTAAATGCACTTGGTGACAGCTTGACCCTGATGTAGGATATAGCCAAAAAATAACCACACTAGTGATGGTTAAATGCACTTGGTGACAGCTTGCCCCATATGTAGGATATAGCCAAAAAATAACCACACTATTGATGGTTAAATGCACTTGGTGGCAGCTGGACCCTGATGTAGGATATAGCCAAAAAATAACCACACTATTGATGGTTAAATGCACTTGGTGACAGCTTGCCCCTGATGTAGGATATAGCCAAAAAATAACCACACTATTGATGGTTAAATGTACTTGGTGGCAGCTTGTGCTGGTGCACCACAAGACACGAAATGGCCGCCGATCACCCCAGAAAAAAGTGAATTAAAAACGCTCTGGGCAGCCTAAAAACAGTGAGCAATTGAATAGCAGCAGTTCAATGATCCACAGCTGTAGATCGATCACTGACTTAAGTCTTTTGGAGGAGTTAATCACTGCCTAATCTCGCCCTAACAGTCGCAGCTGCAACCTCTCCCTACACTGATCAGAGCAGAGTGACGTGCGGCGCTACGTGACTCCAGCTTAAATAGAGCCTGGGTCACATGCTGCACTGGCCAATCACAGCCATGCCAATAGTAGGCATGGCTGTGACGGCCTCTTGGGGCAAGTAGTATGACGCTTGTTGATTGGCTGCTTTGCAGCCTTTCACAAAGCACCAAGAAAACGACGAACACCGAACCCGAACCCGGACTTTTACTAAAATGTTCGGGTTCGGGTCCGTGTCACAGACACCCCAAAATTCGGTACGAACCCAAACTATACAGTTCGGGTTCGCTCATCCCTAGAAGCAACACCTTTGAGTCATCTTGGACAAGACTTCAGAACGTGATCAGCGTCCCTGCAGTAGAAGCACAATCCTCTTTTCTTTCTTAGATTTCTGTGGTCTTGCTGAAAAAAGTTGCACCCAGTTGCATAGGCTCCACCTCAACATTAGTGGCCTTAGGAAGTGTACAGGAACTAGAAAATTGCACTGGTGAAGATAGTCATTCCCTCTGTCTTTCCCTGAGATGTCTGTCAAGCCGCACTATCAAGGACATAGTATCATCAAGTCAGTCAGAAATAGCAGAATTCCCCAGCATATCTTTCAAAGTATCAGAGAGGCCCTGATGAATTTTACATCTAAGGGCTGGATGAGAGATTAACTTGATTCTGCAAAGGTCCCTCATTCAGGTTCATCATACAGAAGACCCAGAGCTGGAAAAAAAAAATCATCAACAGATGCCAGCTTAAGAGAGTCAACTGGCAGTGAGAAGGCCCATTCCTGTGGGTCACCTTGAAGCATAGAAATAACAATACTGACTCTTTGCCGTTCAGGACCAGAGGAACAGGGGTGTAACCAAAAATACAATTTGCGTCTTGATTATTGTATTTGCTTTGTGGATCCTCCCCCATGCACCCTACAGCAGTTGTGGGATGCACTATAATCAGCATGGCTCTAGAGATCTTGGACAACTGATCAAGAGCTTATTAAGTCACTCCCAGCCCTTCCAGCTGCTGTCCATGCTGCATACAGTGGTTACTTTGGATATTAGATGATGATCATAATAATGTCACTCAACTGATTATAGCCTCAAAGTACCAAAATACACACCAAATATATTGTGAACAGACTTACAATTCCATAGCCAACATTTTTGCCCATCTCTACCCAGGAGCTTCTGTCATATCTGTGCATTTAATGCTATAGTTCTACATGTTTGCTATTAACTCTTCAAACAGTAATTGAATAAAACAAATTAAATATAAATATGCTCAGAAAGCCTTTTAATTTGATTTTCAAAGAAGAAAAAATTGGTGAAGTGAGACCAATTGAACGCCTAAGCAATTTAACACAGAGATTTCTCCCTTTAAGGCTTTATAAAATTACAATGATTGCATTATAGCAGAAATTAGTATATTATGTTTAGTAGTTTCCTAATTAGAAAAATATAAATATTAATGAAATATCATTTCAGTCCAGAAAATTTAATTTTGGTGATTAGCATCGCATACTCTGAAAACTTTTCACTTTCTTTCATATCTCACAGATCAATAATTAAATTTTGCCTTTTGAATTTTGTTACCCCATTTTCCTTATGCTTTATTATATTATTCCCAAAGCAGTTTGTTAAAAATTAATTGCAATTCAATATAAAGAATTTGAAAAATGGATCAGGCAAATACTATTATCACATAATTGACTTTAGTGTTAAGTGTGGATACTCTTTTCTAGCACTTGAAAAATATAAAAAAAAATTAGATGACTGAATAACCTCTTACAAAAAGAACAGAACGAAATCACATAAATTAGAATCTAAAAGAACCTTATACAAAAGATATTTAACTTTCCTCCCTATATATACATATAAAAATGAATGGCCAGAATAAAATATTAAGACTGTCGGATAATAATAAAATAATAACACTGTCCTGAATATATGACTGATTGAAATCACAAATCTAAAGTACACTAATGGAAACATTTTCTTAGTTCCCAAGGCAGAGGTATTGCATTGCGTCTTAAATCCTGAGATTTAGCATGATTATATTTGTTGTATAGCCCAAATATTAGCCATGATTTTATCATAAAGCATTATTGGAAAGTGTAGTTTATTTCCATAAATTGTGGCACCCACTCCACCTCAATGCTACACTAAGCATCTGCCTATTCTACCTATTTCTCTTCCCTGCGATGTACCTAACATAAGTTTAGAAACTGTACAATTGAATATTGTTATAGGATTTAGGATTTTCACACTGATATTCAGTAGCTACATTTTAGTTTCTGTATTACAGCTGCAATATATGTACCTTGCTGAATCAGTCTCGGTACCTGTTCTTAAGAACCCAATAGGGTCCAGGTGTTCCAGCCTTAACAAGAAACTAAAATTCACACGTATTTCAGGGACATGAAACTGAGGGTTCCAAAACATCTGTTTATTTTCATAGTACCTGGCTCAAAATCAAATCCTCACCTCCTTCCTTTAGCTTGATCCAATTGATTTGACTTGAACCTGCTCTGGTGATGACACACTGTTATGAGAGACAGACTGTAGTAGCATGACCATATGTAATTCTTGTAGGCTGTTACTGTGGGATAGCATGGGAGGGAGAGATGCTGAAACCACAGCCTAATATGTGTCCTCTCCAGGTAGGCAGCGGTTTCAGTGCAATTATTAGTCTGGTAGACTCCAAACATTGCTCCCCAAGTAGAACCTTCCCATGTCTGCCTCCAGCCTCCTCCCTGCCAGAGAGCTCCATTTTCTTTGCATACCCCATGCCACCTTGAATCTCCCCTATGCTTCCTTGCATCTCTCCCTATCTAGTAGCATATCGCACTACCGTCTTTCCTCATTCCAGATAAAAACGATGTCATCTATAAATACCACATACCACATTATAGAGTACCACTTATAGTCAGTGCGGGTTCTCAGTTTATCTATATATATGATTCTGTATAGACTGGCAGACATGATAAGATTCTGCTGATCAACACTGATTGTTACGATGAGATACGGGTATATACAGACTGACATACACAATGAGATCCCGCACAATAGGTTTCTTGTGAATTGGTGCATCATTTACCCAATAGAAACAGGGGATGAAGAGGCATGTTTCAGCCGACCAAGGCGTTTGTTACAGTTACAGTTTATGTGAGGGCCATATGACTAATACTATGTTTAGTCCTAGTCAGTTATCCTGAGTACTAGCAGAACTAACACATACTACACTAAGCTATGTGAGAAAAAGTTTACATACACGTGTATTTGACAACTGTATGACCACACATTTACTGTGGAATTCTGGTCTTTGAAACTGGGGCCCGCTCGTAAGTGCAGCAGCGCCATAACCACTGGGTTTTTGTTTGTTTTAAACAGCAGACACCTGGGCTAATGTCTGTTATCGGCGACAACGCCAATTGCAGAATTTAACCCTTGAATTCTGCAGTCTGTCACTTTTAAGCTGACAGCCAGTACTTTTGTACTACTGGCATGCTGAACCTCACAGCACACGCTAGCACTGTTAGAGAGGTGAGTCCAAGCCCTCCATGCTTCCTGATCATGGCTCTTCCCAATAAGTAACAGGAAATAAACCTGCCAATCATCATCTGTAGGCGGGGAAGGCGGTTGTAGCAAGCCTAATTGGCCTCATCTCCCGCGCACTGTGCGCACAGAGGTTAAGCATGCCTATAAAAGTACTGACTGCCAGCTTAAAAGTGACAGATCGCTGAGGGCAGCATAGTACAGAATACAGATGATAGGTTCCCTTGAAGCCTTAAGATTTCCCTTCACTTGAACTAAAGGGCCTAGGTGGACATCTAAATAAACAACCCTACCCAACCCTATTATCCCCCCTCCACCATCTTTACAGTTGGAACAATGCAGTCAGACAGGTAAAGTTCTCCTGGTATTCACCAAACCCAGACTCATCCATCAGACTTCAGGATAGAGAAGAGTGCTTTTTCACTCCACTTAACACATTTCCTCCACTGTCCAGTTTTACACTACTCCATCGTGCACTTATCATTGTGCTTGGTGATGTAGGGTTCGCATGCAGCTGCTCAGCCGTGGAAACCCATGGGAAGAAGTTCCCCGAACACAGTTTTTATGCTGGTGTTAATACCAAGGTAGGTCTGGAACTCTGCTGCTATTGAGTCAGCAGAGCATTGGCAAATTTTCTGCACTATCTGCCTATTTAATCATTGACCCTGCTCTATAACATTACGTAATCTGTCACTTCATGGCTGAGTTGCTGTGGTTCCTAAACACACTTTGCAATAATACCACTGACCGTTGATTGGGGAATATGTAATAGGGAAGAATTTTCATGAACTGACTTATTGCAAAAGTAACTTCCTATTCCACCCTGGAATTCAGTGACCCATTCTTTCACAAATATTTATGTAGAGAGGTATCTCTCAATAAAGATAACCATACCGCCAGCGCGACCTATTGGAAGTGACATCTGAGTCAAGATCCTACTTTCAAACAAACCTTAGGATTTGACAAAGGAATATAGCCAGGTCAGGTATCCATCCTTAGACAGCTGTTTTGGAGCGCTTGCACCTCATAAGTACCGAGTAGCATTCTGGCTAGCTCAGTGCAATGCCTTGGAAGTGGCTTAGGCAGGGTGAGCAACTTCCAATAGGTGGCGCTGGTTCTCTTTTGTGGGAGAGAACACTTTGCATATTTGTTTCCCAAACTGGTCTCTTTAAGGAGATTCAGGACTCTGCCTAAGCCGCTTCGAAGGCATCACACTGAGCAAGCCAGAATCCTACTCTGTACTGATGAGCGGAAAGCACACAGAAACAGCTGTCTACGGATGGATATCTGGCTTGGCTATATTCACTTGTCAAATGCCAAGGCTTGTTGGAAAGTCAGATCTTGACTCATAGGGAGCCACTTTCAGTAGGTGGCGCTGGTGCGATTGTTCTCTTTTATTGGAGATACCTCTTTGCATACTTGTTTCCCATGGAGCATTGCCAATAAGTCTTCATACCATTAAGAACCTCCAGTAAGTTCCCAATTGTTTGGGAAGCATAGTGGCACAGCGATTAGCACTGGTGCTTTACAGCATTGGGGTCCTAAGTTTGAATCTGACCAAGTACAACATCTGTTTAGAATTTGAACATTGTCCTCATGTACTCTGATTTGTTTCCACGCTCCAAAGACATACTGATAGGGAACTTAGACTGTGAGTCCAATTGGGGACAGCCCGATGCTAATGTCTGTAAAGTGCTGCGGAATATAGTAGTGCTATATAAGTGTATAAAATAAATAAAAATAAATTGTTTGTAAAGGCATGGCTAGGGCTTAAATTTTAGAGAATGGGACTGAATGAAACTCCTGAATTCAAGGATTAAGAGGTTTGTCGTCTCCAAATACTTTTCTTCAAATGTATGTAATTTTTGGAAATATCAATCAATTATGTCTTCTTTAGTGGCAAGCGAGAAAACTGGAGTATGTTAGGATTGCCTTCTCTACAGTCATATAAAGCACATATCTAATAAAAACCTTATTCAAATAGCATCTACATTTCTGATCATATATTCTTTTTAACAACTTTAACACAAAATCGACAACACTAAACCCCTTGTGCGCTTATTAAGAATTATGATGTGCTGATGTGATCTAAAACAATAGAAAAACAGATGGTTGGGTATTTTCTAGTATTATGTGAACTGTAAGAATGATCAAATGCCACTAAATTTTTTATCATGGGAATTAGTGAATCACAAAGTACATCTCAGAGCTGCTCATGTATGTGACATATCAAATTGTATTCTAACAGTGTCTAAATAGATGCTGTTCATATCATTCATTAAAGATTTTTCAGGAATACTGAAAATTCTGTTAATGGGATCCTGTCACCTCTGCTATGTTTCCTTTACTGAGGGCACTGATTTCCGCAAACTGTCACTTCTGGGGTAATATTCAGTACTTTTACAGAACAGAGGGGGCAAACCTCACAGTGCACCAGTGCTCCAAGAGAGATGAGTCCAATCAGACTTGTGGCCGTTTCCTTCCCCTCCTTCTGTCCATGACTAGAAAGCTTCTTTCCTGTGTGTAACATAAAAGAAACCTGCAAGACATGGGCAGGAGTATGTAAGAGAGAGAGGAGAGCACACTGGGTGGAACCACAGGTTTTGGGGGGGGGGGGGTTTGTCAGGCAGAGGGCAACTGATTCTGTAGTGCTGGCGATGCATATACTGTAATAGAGGCTGTCACTAGTGTTGATTGAGCACTGAGTAGAACACTGAGCACAATGGAAGTCAATGGGAGAACCCGAGCATTAAAGGGGTTGTCCAGGTTCAGAGCTGAACCTGGACATCCCTCCATTTTCACCCCGGCAGCCCCCCTGACATGAGCATCGGAGCAGTTCATGCTCCGATGCTCTCCTTTGCCCTGTGCTAAATCGCGCAGAGCAAAGGCATTTTTCTGAGTTCCGGTGACATACCGGGCTCTCTATGGGGCTGACAGGCAGCCCGGTGACGTCACCGGCACTGATGGGCGGGATTTGGCTCTGCCCTAGCCAGTAAAACGGCTAGGGCAGAGCTAAAGCCCGCCCCTCAGAGCCGGTGACGTCACCGAACACACTGCTGGGCGGAAGTTACCGCCCGGCAGTGTGTTATTGTAAACACAAGAGCCTGTGCCCTGCGCGATCTAGCGCAGGGCACGGGAGCGCATCGGAGCATGAGATGCTCCGATGCCAGGCTCAGGAGGGCTGCCGGGGTGAAAATAAGGGTATGTCCGGGTTCAGCTCTGAACCCGGACAACCCCTTTAAATCAGGCACCCCCTACTCTGAAGAGGGGAGGATGTCTGGTTCACATGAAAAGGTCAGAAATTGATGGAAACACCACTGAAATGGTTCGGGAACAGCATGGGGAGGATGTCTGAATGCATCTTGGACTCCCAGGTCACTGCTGGGAATGATGTTGTCCCAGTAGTATGCCAATTTTAAAAACTGATAATAATATGCACAAAACTGAAGATAAAATCGATTTTAGAGGAAAAATTATTAAGAAGCATTCTTTCCTGTATATTTACTTGTATATAAAGTGCAAGTGCTGCCAAACATTACAAGAGGAACTCCGATACAACCTGTATATCACATAAAGGAGGGCCTCATTCACATTGTGGTATAATTGTTCAGGTATTGGGACATCTACACTCATTAAGCCTATGCACTAAGTGAAAGGGCTGCAAAAAATTCCAAGGAACCGGCACTCTAATACACCGTTTATTGAACATAAAGGAGGGCATCATACACACCCTTGAAAAATTATGATTGATGACCTGCTGGTGACCCTCAAAAACATTAAGAGCAAGGGCCTGCTGATGACCCTCTAAAACATTAGGGGTGAGGGCCTGCTGCTGATCTGACCATCTAAAACATTAGGGGTGAGAGTCAACTGCTGAGCTGACTCTCTAAAACAGGGTTGCTCAACCTGTGGCCCTCCAGCTGTTGTAAAACTACAACTCCCACCATGCCCTGCTGTAGGCTGTTAGCTGTGGGCTGTCTGAGCATTCTGGGAGTTGTAGTTTTGCAACAGCTGGAGGGCCGCAGTTTGGGCATTCCTGCTCTAAAACATTAGGGGGGGCGTGTGCCTGCTGCTGATCTGAACATCAAAAACATTATGGGCGAAGAGCTGCTGCTCAGCTGACCATCTAAAACATTAGGGGTGAAGGTCTGCTGCCGAGCTGACTCTCTAAAACATTAGGGGCGAGTGCCTGCTGCTGATCTGACAATGGAAAAAATTATGGTTGAGGGCCTGCTGCTGAGCTGACCATGAAAAAAATTATGGTTGAGGGTCTGCTGCTGAGCTGACCATCTAAAACATTAGGGGCAAGGGCCTGCTGCTGATCTGACCCTCTAAAACATTAGGAGCGAGGGCAGCCTAATAAGCATGTTGATATGATGGAGGAGGAGGACGAGAAAAGGAAGATTGAACCATATGCCCTTATGTTTCCATCAATTTCTGACCTTTTCATGTAAACCAGACACCCTCCCCTCTTCAGAGCAGGGGGTGCCTGGTTTAATGCTCGGGTTCTCCCAATGACTTCCTTTGTGCTCGGGTGCTCAGTAGAGCACCTGAGCATCCCAAGGTGTTCAACTTGAGCACCCAAGCACTTTGATGTTTTCATCAATCGGGTTTCTGGAGCTGGAAGGGCTTTCAGATAACACATGTGAGGTACAATTGTACGAAGGCGGAGTTCAGGGCCATATGTTTTTCTAGAAAAAGATAATTATATAGTCATCAAACGTTCTGACAAAAGGGGGAATCTGGTGATTTTGGATGTGGCTCAATATAAACAAATGTGTCTTAGTCTCCTACAAGATAAGGAAACATATGAAAGACTTCTGTCGGACCCTACTCCTCTATATCAAAAGAGACTGATGACAATCATACAGACAGCCAAAACTGTGGACCTCATCTCTGATGAGGAATTTGAGTTTATTCAGTTCAAACACCCGACAGTGGCGATCTTCTACAGTTTACCTAAGGTCCACAAGGGGACGTCGCTTTTAAGGGGACGCCCCATTGTGTCAGGCATTAATAGCCTGAGCCAAAATTCCGGGGGTATACATTGACTCGATTTTAGCCCCCTTTGTGAGAACTTTGCCATCCTATATAAGGGATACTGGGGATTTGCTGGGCCGCCTGGAAGGTGTTTTCCTTGATGAGGAGGGACTTTTGGGGTTCATTGATGTGGAGGCCCTGTATTCCTCCATCCCACATCATCTAGGGATGCGGGCAGTGGGAGAATTCCTTAACACCAGAGGTTGCCAATTTAAGGCACACAATCAATTCGTGCTTGACTTACTTGAATTTATTCTAATGCAAAATTATTTTTTATTTGACGGAGCCTTTTACCACAAGCTCAGGGGCATGGCGATAGGGACTCCTTGTGCCCCATCGTATGCTAATTTGTTCCTGGGCTGGTGGGAAAAGAACATCGTATTTGGGGAACCATAACAATGAAAGGGCCCCCCTCTTGCCCCTACCTGGTGCTGCCTGAGGCAACCGCCTCACCTGGCCTCATTGGTGGTGCACCCTTACTGATAGTGTTGGAACATGTGCTTCAGATTATTATCCTGACAACTCCCTATCAGTTACACAGTTTAGCAGTACTGTAAGTCCAAGGGGAATCAGAGTCCTGGGAGACACTGTTAGTACCCATGAAAGTTGAATGCTATATGCGAAGTCCAGTTCTGACATCTAATGTCCACCCAGTGTTGTTATGTGCCTGAACACCATGGTCCCTTGAATCATCTGATCGAAGGGCTTGTGTGTCCTAGAACAGAGAATCAGTGTCTAAGCCCCCAGATGCCAGTTTCAGTATTAACCTGGAAAGAAGCAGCATTACTAATCAAACGTTTCAATATGCTTTACATCTTTAGTCTAGCTCTAAGTAGAAACCAACTACCACTTGCAATGTAATAAAAACTTCATCATCATATCACATGTATTCATATCACCTACAGTAAAAGAGCTCCGAATGAATGAATAGTGAAATTTTTGGTAGCATCTCAGTGTTACTTTCAAGACTTAAGAACATATTTGTAAGGTTAATTTCAGCTAATGTTTGACATTCTGCTTACGACATGAGAAGTACATACGTAATATGTTCTTCAATTTATAATTATACATGCAAAGAAGAATACAACATTATCATTATTTAAAGGCCACCATACACAACAGCTCTTTTTAATTATTCAGCTTAAAGTTTATGTGTGAACTATTCGTTAAAAACTAATGAAATATTAGCAATTAGAGATGTTTTTCTTGATTTCTTAAGGGAAGTAGGAATGACATTTCATAAACATCATTAAGACACAAACCCAATTAACTATATCCCCTGCCTTCTTATTAACGCTGTAGTTTTTAACTAATTTCTTCACTTCCAGTTTTATTTAAAGACTCTGGAATTGCTCCCTGATTTATGGTATCTAAAAACACAGCACATGCCCAGAAACATGGCAGTTGAAGTAAAGCACATATAGATATGGAACTGAAATTACGCTTAGCAGGTAGCAATGAGCAGATTTCGATTCTGATTAGATTCAGCAGACTTTAATGGAAGGAGCACCAATTGCCCTGACAAGTTGTCGATGACATTCTGTGGTCTCCTTTCAAAGGCATTATTAGTAATTAGAGATGAGCGAATCAAAGCTGACGAAGTGGAATTCGATACGAATTTCAGGAAACATTTCCTCGTGCTTCGCAGTAATGAATCACATTTTTTCTAAAATAGCTGCTGCACGTGTTAGGACATGGAGAAAAGAAGTCTGGGAAGGCGGGATCACCCATACTGACACGCATGCAGCCAATCAGCAGCCAGACAACTCTGTGATGTCACAGCCCTATAAATACGGCAGCCATCTTAGATTCTTAGTGCAGGGAGAGACGTGTCTGCAGGCGCTAGGGACAGTGATATAAAAATCGTCATTCTACTCAAGAAAAAAGATTTACAAGTGAAGGGAAAGATTATTTAAGGTTGTAAGGAAAGGATAGGGAGGAATCATTCCACTGTATTTCTGTTGAACAGAGTTCATTCGGGGAGGTGACAGCCTGGGTAATAGGAATATTCCTATTAGACCTTGCAGCACTGACTGGGCACCCAAATTGCCATTATACAGCTCTGTAATTCCAGCAAACCATTCTTATTAGGGTGCAAGTGCTGTTTGATGCAGGCATTAACAGGGGTTATTACAAGGACATATGTCTACGTCTTATTTGCTCTTGTGTTGTGCACTTATCTGTAGTAAAGGATGTTGGGTGTTTTAGAGGAAAAAGAAAAAAAACATTTACCGCTCTGTGGTGCAATTATCTGTAGTAAAGGCTTTGGTGGAGTGTTTTAGCGGAAAAAGAAAAAATACATTTGACATTCTGTAGTGCACTTATCTGTAGTAAAAGCTTTGGGGGGGGTGGTTTTTTTTTAGCGCAAAAAGAAAAAATACATTTGCCGTTCTGCGTTGCAGTTATTTCTTGTAAAGCCTTTTGTGGCGTGTATTAGCACAAAAAGAAAAAATATTTTTGCCACTCAGCGGTGCAGTTATCTGTAGCAAAGGCTATTGTAGGGTGTTTAATTTCCTTTTTATTTATTTGATCTAACAGTATGTCAGGCAGAGAAGTGCCAGGCCCTGCACAGGGGAGTGGCAGAGGAATAAATCTTTCTGGCGCAGGCAGAGGTCGCAGCAGAGTAAGGGGCCGTGGCAGCAGGGGTCACTTCAAGGGGCCTAAGCTCCCAGTCTCAGCTAGCGATTTTGTCGTGACCAGCAACCCAGTGGTTCTTGAGTGGTTCACTCAATCTTTGATTTCATCGCAAGTGACATCAGACACCACCAGCATAGAGTCAGTGGGTTCGTCAGACACAACCCTTAGTTGCCATGGTCCTGGAGCAGGCCCTGCGCCCTTACCTGTCCTCAACCTGCCTCTGTCCTTTTCTGTTCCCAGAGCCACATAAGTATTGTATGCTGTGGGCTCAGCTCCTGCCCAGCCAAGATCTGGAGAAGACATCCGCAGCTTTCTCCACTAGGCGGGCAAGTAGTGATGAGGAGAGTGGCGTGGATGCCGGTGTTGCGAGCAGTCAGGCTCCTGCCTTGGGGACCGTTGAGGAGGACATCAGTGACGTGCAGACAGTACTCGATGATGATGTAGCTGATTTCACCTGGGAGCCGGGTGATGAAGGGGCTTCATCATCATCGGGATAAGAGGGTGGTAGCTTGCCCGCGAGCCAGTGGCGGAGCCAGCAAGTCTCTAGCATGTGCGGGAGTCAGCAGGTTGGTAGTAGTGGGAGGTTGGGAGCCAAACATGCCAGGAGTAGACCACCCGCTTCACAGGAGCCTACCTGCCCGCAAAGTAGCATTGCAGGAGTTCAAGGAGGTAGCGGAGTTAACATTCAGTCAATGCATAGTGTTGGTGGTAAAATCACCTACTCGGCAGGTGTGGCAGTTTTTTGTTAAGCAGCCAGAGGAGTTGAACGTGGCCATATGTAGAATCTGTGGGCAGAAGGTGAAGCGTGGCCAGAGTGCCAATGTTGGCACTATGGCCCTGCATCAACATATGCAGCGTCATCCTGCAGCGGCCTGGGAGACCTGTGGCTCCAGCCTGCTGCAGCAACCACTGCATCACCCAATGGCACACACCTGGTATCAGGCAGTCAAGGCTCCACCAGCTTAGCCGAAGGGAGCTGTCTATCATTCCTATCATCTACTGGTCCCGATGCTCCTGCTCCCCCTACTCCTCATCACTCATTCCATCAGCAATCGATCACCGAAGCGATTGCCAAGAGACAACAGTATGCATGCATTCATCCAACAGCGCAGTAGCTGAATGTGCTCCTGTCCAAGTTGCTGGTGCTGCAATCCCCCCCTTTCCAAGCGGTGGACTCTGCACCTTTCAGAGAACTGATGGCTTGTGCCAAGCTGAGTTGGGGAGTCTGAAGCCGTCAAAAAGGCAGTACTAACCCTGCACACACATGTAGAACAGAAGGTGTGCCAGTCCTTGAGCATGTCGGTTTCTGCCATAGTGCACAGCAGCGCCGACATGTGAAGCTCTAACTACAGTCAGGGACAGTACATGTCCTTTACGGCCCACTGGATTAATGTGTTTCCTGCACAGCCACACTAGCAACTTGGCCAGGTGACACTGCTTCCACCTCCACGTTGCCACACCGTTAGTCCAGCGACAATGTCCGCCTCTGCCTCCTCATCCTCCACTGTGTCCTCAGCCTTCACTGCATGGACAATTAACAGTGCCCCTCCAGCATACCACATGTGCAGGGCATGGCGGTGTCACATTGTTCTTGACCTCGTTTGCTTTGGTGAACGGAGTCACATAGGGGAGGAACTGCTCCGTGTCCTATAGCAAGAAATTGAGTCCTGGTTTTCTCCCCAACAACTGCAGGGCACACATGTTCAGTCTGGCTGTCAAGTGTTTCCTGAAGTCTTCCATCCATCTCCTACACATCATAAAAATGAGCAGGAAACTTTCACGCATTTCAGCCACTTGTACACCGCGAAGCATACCCTCCTTGAGTTGCAACGGCAAAACGGCATCCCCCAACATAGGCTAATGTGTGAAGTTTACACTAGTGATGAGCGGGAGGTGCCATATTCGATTTCGCGATATTTCGCGAATATTCGAATGAATATTCGTGTTATATTCGTCGAAATCGAATATTCGTAATTATTCCAATTATCGCGAATAATATACTAATTATTTTTTTCGCGTATTGCGACTATTTATCTTGATAGTATAAGGCAACGTTCCTATGCTAATTGACTATGGCTAGGCTAATATGTGTATTTTACGAAATTTCGTGATTTGCTCTAACTTCGTCTCTTAGAATATTACGAATATTCTAAAAGACGAAGTTAGAGCAATATTACGAAATTTCGTAAAATACACATATAGATTGTAATTTAGCTAATATACTGCTATAATCCCTTTTTTTGCCTCTAATTTTTTTTTTGCCTCTTCTGAACTTAAGTTTTGTAAAATATGTACACTATTAAAAAATATTACTATAGCAGTATATTAGCTTAAATACAATCTATGTGTATTTTACGAAATTTCGTAATATTGCTCTAACTTCGTCTTTTAGAATATTCGTAATATTCTAAAAGACAAAGTTAGAGCAATATTAAGAACATTTGCAAAAGCCGAAATTGCGATGCGAGTAATATAACACGAAATAATCGCATGAAGATTTCAACTTAGCACTGCTATATTCCATATTCTAGCCTAATATGGAATATAGCTGTGCTAAGTTAGCACTGCTATATTCCATACTAGGCTAGAATATGGAATATAGCAGTGCTAAATTGAAATCTTCATGCGATTATTTCGTATTATATTACTCGCATCGCAATTTCGGCTTTTGCAAATGTTCTTAATATTGCTCTAACTTCGTCTTTTAGAATATTACGAATATTCTAAAAGACGAAGTTAGAGCAATATTACGAAATTTCTAAAAGACGAAGTTAGAGCAATATTACGAAATTTCGTAAAATACACATAGATTGTATTTAAGCTAATATACTGCTATAGTAATATTTTTTAACAGTGTACATATTTTACAAAACTTAAGTTCAGAAGAGGCAAAAAAAATTAGAGGAAAAAAAAAGGGATTATAGCACTATATAAGCTAAATTACAATCTATATGTGTATTTTACGAAATTTCGTAATATTGCTCTAACTTCGTCTTTTAGAATATTCGTAATATTCTAAAAGACGAAGTTAGAGCAATATTAAGAACATTTGCAAATTTCGCAAGTTGCGATGCGAGTAATATAACACGAAATAATCGCATGAAGATTTCAACTTAGCACTGCTATATTCCATATTCTAGCCTAGTATGGAATACAACAGTGCTAACTTAGCACAGCTATATTCCATATTAGGCTAGAATATGGAATATAGCAGTGCTAAATTGAAATCTTCATGCGATTATTTCGTGTTATATTACTCGCATCGCAACTTGCGAAATTTCGTAAAATACACATATAGATTAGATTGTAATTTAGCTAATATGGAATATAGCAGTAAGTTGAAAACACCACTGACTGGAGCAGCCAGGAAGCCAGGAATCCAAAGGACAGGTAAGAACAACTTTAGAGAAGTGGGAAAGAAAAAAAATATTATAATAAAAAAAAAAAAAAACGAATATTCGAATTCGCGAATATATAGAACGATATTCTAAATATTCGCGAAATCTCGAAATTGCGATATTCGAGAAAAAAATTCGTAATTCGAATATTCGCGCTCAACACTAGTTTACACCCATTGGAATTCCACCCTCCGTATGTTAGACCGACTGTGCGAACAGAGAAAGGCCATCAGCGATTTCCTGATGATCCAAGCAAACAGGAGTACTCCCCTGTGTAACTTCAATGTCAGCCAGTGGCAGCTCATGGGCGACACCTGCTTTTCGCTCAGGCCCTTTGAAGATGCCAAGTTTTTTGTCAGTCGTTAGGACAACGGGATGAACAATGTCATTACACTGCTTCATGTCCTGGAACAGATGCTGTTAAATAAGGCTGGTCAGGGGACTGGAGACATGTGTGCCCTAGATCTCACGGCCACATGAGCCCTGTGAGGGCTGAACTGGAGGAAGAGGAGGACATTGGAGCACAAGCAATGTGCAGCGAAATAGGTGGTTTTTCGACACAGGTGACAGGAGAGGAGGAGCAGCCGGAGGAGCAAGAGGGAGAGGAGGAAGATGAGGCAGATGACCCAAGCACACCGTGGCAGTATGCAGTGGAGATGGAGGCAGGAGTCCCTCCAAGTCACTTGTGCAAATGGCCCGCTGCATGCTCAGTTGCATGGGTATTGACAGCCGAATGGTCACCATTCTGCAGAGGGATGAATTCTGGCTCTCCACCTTGTTGGACCCTCACTACCGGTCCAAATTGGGGGCCTTTTTTACACCGTCTGAAAGGGAGGACAAACTGAACTACTATAGAGACATCCTTTGTAGTCATTTGGCCACTGCCTAGTGGGGGCCTCTGCGCTCGCTTTCCATTGCCATGGCTGCTGGGGAGGGGTGGGGTGGCAGGAGCAGTACCAGCTCCATCAGCAGCAGCCTGAGTCTGGAGACTCTGATGAGCAGCTTTCTTCACCCGCATAGTGAAGAAACTACTCACCAGCAGCTCGACATAGAGCAGGTCCTAAACCAGTGGTATGGCATCAGAGCGGGTGTTTAGTGTGGCGGGGGCCATAGTTACCCAAAGGAGAACTTGCCTGTCCACCCAAAATGTGGAGAGACTGACTTTTGTCAAGATGACTCAGCCGTGGATCAGCCAGGATTTCCACCCACCAATGCCTGATGCATCAGACTAGACCATCCATGGTGCCACACCAACACTTTGACAAAAGAGACCAGTTTCTTCTGTATACCTGCCTCAGCTGCTATTCTGATGCTGCCACCCACCTGATGCCATCTGATGCCAAGTGCTCTTTCTTTCACCCACCATCTTCATCGTGTATTGGTATTGCCACCCACCTCCACACTATGTCACTGTGCCACTCTGTGGCCTCCTCATGCTGCTGCCATATCAACACTCTGTCATTTGGCCACTCTATGGTCTCCTCATGCTGCCGCCACGTTCAGACTCTGTCATTGTGCCATTCTGTGGCCTGCTGATGCTGCCGCCACCTCCAGACTCTGTCATTGTGCCACTCGGTAGCCTCTTAATACTGCCGCCACCTTCAGACTCTGTCATTGTGCCACTCTGTGCCTCCTCATGCTGCCGCCACGAGAGATGAGCAAATCAAAGCTGACGAAGTGGAATTCTATCAGAATTTCAGGAAAAATTTGATTTTAAAGTAATGTGAATTTCCTCGCGTTTCGTGGTAACGAATCGCAGTTTTGCCTAAAATGGCGGCTACACGTGTGAGGACTGAGGACATGGAGCAAGAAACTCTGGGAAGGCGAGATCACCCAGATTGACATGCATGCATGCAGCCAATCAGCAGCCAGCCAGCTCTGTGATGTTACAGCCCTATAAATACTGCATCTATTTTAGATTCTGACATTTTCCAGTGTTCTGAGTGCAGGGACAGACATGAGAAGGTGCTAGGGACAGCAATAGGAAAAACGTCATTGCGAACAAAGAAACTGAAAAAACGATTTATAAATGCAAGGAAAGGATAGGAAGGAATTATTTCACAACATCTTAGTGCAGGGAGAGACGTCAAAAGGCGCTTGGGACAGTGCTAGAAAAGTGATTTACAAGTGCAGGGAAAGATTATTTGGGGATCCAAATAGCTATTATACAGTTCTGTCATTCCAGCAATTTGTTCTTGGGGTGCAAGTGCTATGTTGAAATGCCTTTAGTGGTTTATATTTGTGGAAAAATAAAAATATATTCTCAGTTCATTTCTGCAGTTATATGTGTTGAAAGTGTACAGAAAGAAAAAAATATATGCACTTCACTGGTGCAGTTATTTGTGGTAAAAGTGTTTAGTGGCCTATTTCAGTATAGAAAGAAAAAAAATATACGCACTTCACTGGTGCAGTTATTTGTGGCAAAAGCATTTAGTGGCCTATTTTCGTACAGAAATAAAATTATATATGCACTTCACTGGTGCATTTATTTCTGTAAAAAGCATTTAGTGGCCTATTTTAGTACAGAAAGAAAAAATATACGCACTTCACTGGTGCACTTATTTGTGGCAAAAGCATTTAGTGACCCATTTCAGTACAGAAAGAAAAATATATAAGCACTTCACTAGTGCATTTATTTCAGCTAAAAACGTTTTCTGGCCTATTTCAGTACAAAAAGCAAAATATATTCTCAGTTCACTTCTGCAGTTATATGTGTTTAAAGCGTTTAGTGGCCTATTTCAGTACAGAAAGAAAAAAAGATACGCACTTCACTGGTGCACTTATTTGTGGCAAAAGTGTTTAGTGGCCTTTTTCAGTACAGAAAGAAAAATATCTTCTCAGTTCAAGTTGGCGGTTCTGAGTATTGAAAGCATTTAGTGGCCTATTTCAGTACAAAAAGAAAAATATATTCTCAGTACACAACGGCGGTTATATGTGTTGAAAGCGTTTAGTTGCCTATTTCAGTACAAAGAAATTAAACTTTACTGGCCTATTTCAGTACAAATAGAAAAATATATTCTCGGTTCCCTTCTGCAGTTATATGTGTTAAAAGCGTTTTGTGGCCTATTTCAGTACAGAAAGAAAAAACTATATACAGTATACGCATTTCAATGGTGCACTTATTCGGGGCAAAAGCGTTTAGTGGCCTATTTCAGTATAGAAAGAAAAATATATACACACTTCATTGGTGCAGTTTTTTGTGGCAAAAGCGTTTAGTGGCCTATTTCAGTACAGAAAGAAAAATATATACGCACTTCACTGGTGCATTTATTTCTGTAAAAATATTTAGTGGCCTATTTCAGTACAAAATAAAATAAATATTCTCAGTTCACTTCTGCAGCTTTATGTGTTGAAAGTGTTTAGTGGCCTATTTCAGTACAGAAAGAAAAAAGATACACACTTCACTGGTTCACTTATTTGTGGCAAAAGCGTTTAGTGGCCTATTTCTGTACAGAAAGAAAAATATATACGCACGTCACTGGTGCATTTTTTGTGTATATTTTTAAAACAAGTTTTTAATACAAGAATACAGAAACAGGTATAGGTAGTTAGTTGCATAAAAAACTGTTTTCAGACTGTCCAATTTTTTTGACAAAAGAAGTTTCCATACAAATGAGAGCAAATAACATCTGAAGAAAAGTGAATACATAATTATCTCTTATGTAATAGGTGTTGGCAGAAACTAGTATGTTTCGTAGCTAGTTGCCAGGAATCTAGACAGTTGTGAGTGGCTGATAAGTACCCCAGGGGGATATTAACAGTTGTAGTTGGTAGAATGTCAAGAATAAGCAACATTTAAATAAAAGAACATATGGGTCCATATTAGGTTCGCTGAGATACCCTTTTGGGTGCCTTTGCTGGGTAACGTTGATAGACAGTAAGTTCTACTTATATTATTCTAAAGTATGGGTTTTTCTCAGTGGTTCACGTGGGTAAGGTAGATGTTAATAACATAAGATGTCTAGATAACTTCTATGGGTGTCATTGACTTTGCATCCAGATATTATAGACAATGAAGACATGCGATAGGCGGGAGAAGGGGCTAGGGGAGCCTGCTCCCATCTTTCTTTGGATTGAGGTATCAAATTTTAATGGCTGTATTGTGAAAATTCAACCAAGGTTGCTAGATGTTTAGGAAAGCACCCCTCTGCCCCCTGCCCCATCCCACCATCTCCTCCATGAGACAGATCTGTTGGACTTTTTTCCAACCATTCTTTAATAGTCAGTGGTTCTGTGCTTCGCCATTTAGTGGGGATAATATATTTTGCTGCTGTGATCAGGTGTGTGATTAGGTTATTAGCATCAAGTCTGAATTCTTTCTGGGGCATCCACAGCAAAATGAGTTCTGGCGTGAGTGTCATGGAACTATTGTAGAGTTTATTAATGATGCATTCAACTTCTTTCCAGAAAATGGCAACTCTTGTACAGGACCACCAAATGTGGAATATGATTCCTGTCTTCTTGGCATCTCCAGCACTTGTCTGTGGGAGATAGATTTATGTAAGAAATTAGAAGTTCTATACCAGTGTGATATGATTTTAAAAGAGTTCTCCTGAATGCGGATACACCTGGAGAAGCCATGTGAGTGCTTAAGTATAAAGTTAGCATCTTCCTCCGCAACGTTTATCTATAATTCCCTTTCCCACGCCCTCAAGTAGTTAGGCCTTATAATGGAGAGTTCAAGCACCAGTTGGGACTATAGGTGTGAGAGGATCTTAGGTGGGGAAGCTGGTAGAAGAGTGTAGTTTTCTACCCAAGTTGGGTCTGGGAGGGGGCTTGTAAATAGTTTTTTATATTTTCTGTACGTGAGTTCAATGTCTATTTCTACCAAATTTGTCAGTGAGGGTTTTGGAATATATTGAAGGACTTTTTGTAAGAATTTCGGGAGATCCGTGGTTTTTGCTAGATCAGAGATCTTAAAGTTTGATAGGTATAGCCATGATATATGGAAGTCCCAACCCCCAGGTTTAATGAAGTATGGGAGTACTGACAAAGGTGCTATAGGGGGTAGCCTATTAGAAGACATTTGCAGGTCCATAGTTTTTCCACGTTATGGCATCGGGTGAGGTCACTAAGCGGGCTTCTTTTTTTGAGTGCGCTCGATTTAACCCATAAGTAATATAAGGTCTCTTCACCAATTAAGGCTTTCACTAAGTCAGCATGTAATGTGACGTTGTTAGGTTTAGCTAGGTCTATCCACCTCATCAGTTGTATAGCTTGTAGATATGACCGTATATCAGGGAGGTAAAGTCCTCCCCTGTTAGTTTTCCTTATGATAAGAGAGTATGCTAGGTGTGGTCTTTTGTTGCACCAGAGGAAGGTGGTAAAAAGGCTATGGAAGTCTGACAAATATTTGTTGTAAAGTGGGATACGGAGACATCTTAAGTATGGTTGAGCGAACCCGAACTGTAAAGTTTGGGTTCGTACCGAACTTTATTATTTTTGGACCCCGGACCCGAACCCGAACATTTCAGTAAATGTTCAGGTTCGGGTTCGGTGTTCAGCTATTTTATGGCGATTTTTGAAAGGCTGCAGAACAGCCAATCAACAAGCTTTTAGCTCTGTGCCCTTAGAAGCCTACTAATTGCATGGCTGTGATTGGTCAGTACAACATGTGACCCAGCCTCTATATAAGCTGGAGTCACGTAGCGCTGCACGTCACTCTGCTCTGATTAGTGTAGGGATAGGATGCTGCTGCTGTGAGGGAGAGAATAGAACAGAATCTTTAATCAGAAGTGCTTGTTAACTCAGCGATCTACCTAGATTTTGTTTTATGGGTGCAGTGCACAATCTTTTTACCCTGATGGTGCAGGAACTAGGGAAGAAGATTCATTCCCTAGAAATAGGACAAGACGCCGCTGCTCCTCAGGCCTCTGGTCCGAACTTGAGCCCTCATATGGAGCCACCGACCAAGCTTCCAGAACCCTTCTCTGGAGATCGGAAGAAGTTTCACTCCTTTAAGGAGAGCTGTAAATTGAATTTTAGTTTACGCCCCTTGTCTTCCGGGTCGGAAAGCCAACGGGTGGGCATTGTTATTTTCCGCTTACAGAGGGATCCCCAGGAGTGGGCCTTTTCTTTACCCCCTGATGCTAGTTGTTTAACCACAGTAGAGTTTTTTTTTCAGGCTCTGGGTACCCTGTATGATGAACCGGACAAGGCCCTGGTAGCCGAAACCACGCTGAAAGCATTGGTTCAAGGCAACCTCTCTGCAGAGGAATATTGCACCCAAGTTAGAAGGTGGTGTGTTCCCTCAGGGTGGAACGAGCCAGCTCTTAAGTGTCAATTAAGGTCAGGCCTATCTGATAATCTAAAAGACCTACTATTGAGTTATCAGCTCCCAGAGACTCTTGAGGAGACTATGACCCTAGCAGTCCGATTCGACCGACCTGTGAGAGAAAGACGACAGGAACGACAGTTCTCTTCTCAGATGCTGGTCAAGTCTGAGGTTTGTACCAGGAATGGTGTTGAGGTCTCCTCAGAAAAACCTATGCAAATTGGCATGACCACAGAGGATTAGCGCCGCAGACGTAGGATCTGTTTCTACTGCGGAGATCCTGACCATTGGATCAATCAGTGTCCAAAGAGGATCCTTTCTGATAAGGCTTCCAAGACAAGACCACCAAGGGACCAGGTACTCCCTGTTATTACTAAGAGTAAGCTTTTAGTTCCTATAACCATTTCTCTGGGTTCTAATAAGTGGTCGGGTCAGGCCTTTAAAGATTAGGGCTCAGCGGCCAGCTTTATTGACCATGGGTATGCTACTAGACAGGGTATTCCAATTTTTGTTTTACCTACGCCCATCCATATCATGGCCATCGACTCCACTCCCCTGGTACTGTGAGGTCATGTACCTCAAAGATTTCCTTAGCTGTGGGAGTGTGCCACTTAGAGAAATGTTCCGTTAGTCCTGGAGAACTTACCTGTCGAGGTGGTATTGGGGATGCCGTGGCTCCAATTACACAATCCTACGATTGATTGGACCAGAGGGGAACTGGTGAGTTGGGGGTCTGAGTGCTGCTCGTGTTTGTCTACAATACGGGTTGGGTTCTCTGTGGAGTCTGAGGTATTACCCGCAGTCATAAGGGAGTATGCTGATGTGTTCTCGTCATCGTCCCCGGAGGCTCTTCCTCCCCATAGACCTTATGATTGCGCCATAGTCCTGGAGAAGGGGGCAAGGTTTCCTAAGGGGTGTATTTACAATCTTTCCAAACCTGAACGTGAGGCCATGGAGATTACATTAAGGAGAGTCTAATTAAGGGGCACATTAGACCCTCGGTTTCTCCTATGGGGGCGGGGGTTTTATTTGTTAAGAAGAAGGATGGTGGTCTTAGACCCTGTATAGATTGCCGGAAATTAAATAAGATCACTATCAGGAATACTTACTCCCTCCCATTGATTCCGGATTTATTTAACCAGGTATTAGGGGTGGCCTGGTTTTCTAAGATTGATTTAAGAGGAGCATACAATTTAATCCGAATCAAGGAGGGGGACGAGTGGAAGACAGCGTTCAATACCCCGATTGGTCACTTTGAATATCTCGTTATGCCTTTTGGACTCAGCAATGCCCCGGCTGTGTTCCAAAATTTCATGAACGATATTCTTAGGGAGTTCTTGGGAAAATTTGTTATTGTATATCTTGACGAAATTTTTATATTTTCCCCTGATTTTTAGAGTCATGTGTTTCATGTTAGACAGGTGTTGGAGGTATTGAGAGAGAACCAAAAAAAAATTTGTCTTTGGGGTGCAGGAGATTAAATTTCTCGCACATGTTCTGAATCCCCACGCCATAAAGATGGATCCTAGCAAGGTTTTAGCGATTAAGGGATGGGTAAGACCATCATCCTTAACCCTTAAGGACAAAGCCATATTTCACCTTAAGGACCAGGCCATTTTTTGCACATCTGACCAGTGTCACTTTATGTGTGAATAACTTTAAAACGATTTTACTTATCCAGGCTGTTCTGAGATTGTTTTTTCGTCACATATTTTACTTCATGACACTGGTAAAATGAAGTAAAAAAAATTCATTTTTATTTATAAAAAAAATACCAAATTTACCCAAAATTTTGAAAAATTTGCAAATTTCAAAGTTTCAATTTCTCTACTTCTATAATACATAGTAATACCTCCCAAAAAATAGTTATTACTTTACATTCCCTATATGTCTACTTCATGTTTGGATCATTTTGGGAATGACATTTTATTTTTTGGGGACGTTACAATGCTTAGAAGTTTAGAAGCAAATCTTGAAATTTTTCAGAAAATTTCCAAAACCCACTTTTTAAGGACCAGTTCAGGTCTGAAGTCACTTTGTGAGGCTTACATAATTGAAACCACCCAAAAATGACCCCATTTTAGAAACTACACCCCTCAAGGTATTCAAAACTGATTTTACAAACTTTGTTAACCCTTTAGGTGTTCCACAAGAGTTATTGGCAAATGGAGATGAAATTTCAGCATTTCAATTTTTTTGCTAATTTTTTAATTTTAATACATTTAAATTCTGAAATTTCATCTCCATTTGCCATTAACTCTTGTGGAAGAACACTTAAAAGGTTAACAAAGTTTGTAAAATCAGTTTTAAATACATTGAGGGGTGTAGTTTACAAAATGGGGTCACTTTTTGGAGTTTCTACTCTAGGGGTGCATCAGGGGGCTTCAAATGGGACATGTTGTAAAAAAAACAGTCCAGCAAAAACTGCCTTCCAAAAACCATATGGTTCTCCTTTTCTTCTGCGCCCTGCCGTGTGGCCATACAGCAGTTTACGACCACATATTGGGCATTTCTATAAACTACAGAATCAGGGCAATAAATATTGAGTTTTGCTTGACTGTTAACCCTTGCTTTGTTACGGGAAAAAATGGATTAAAATGGAAAATTTCTAAAAAAAAATAGCTGTTTTGGCACTGTTTTAATTTTTTATTATTTACAACGTTCATCTAACAGGTTATATCATGTGCTATTTTTATAGAGCACGTTCTTACGGATGCGGCGATACCTAATATGTATACTTTATTTATTTATTTAGGTTTTACACAATAATATGATTTTTAAAAAATAAATAAATCATGTTTTAGTGTCTCCATAGTTTTTTTGCGATTATCTCAGGTTGGGTATCATTTTTGCGGGATGAGATGACGGTTAGATTGGAACTTTTTTGAGGTGCATATAACTTTTTGATCGCTTGCTATTACACTTTTTGTGATGTAAGGTAACAAAAAAATTGCTTTTTTAATACAGTTTTTTTTTTTTTTTTTTTTTTACAGTGTTCACCTGAGGGGTTAGGTCATGTGTTATTTTTATAGAGCAGGTTCTTACGGACGTGGCAATACCTAATATGTCTACCTTTTTTAAAATTTATTTAGATTTTACACAATAATATCATTTTTGTATCAACAAAAAAAACATGTTTTAGTGTCTCCATAGTCTGAAAGCCATATTTATTTTTTATTTTTTGGGCCATTGTCTCATGTAGGGGCTCATTTTTTGTGGGATAAGGTGACAGTTTGGTTGGTACTATTTTGGCATACATGCAACTTTTTTGATCACTTTTATTACCTTTTTTGAGAAGTAAGGTGGGCAAAATTTCAATTTCCTCATAGTTTTTATTTTTTAATTTTTATGACGTTCACCGTGCGGGGAAAGTAACATGACCGTTTTATAGATCAGGTCATTATGGACGCCGCGATAACTAATATGTGTATACTGTATTTTTATTTTTTTTATTCAGTGATAAATGTGTTTTTTTTATCTTACTTTTTTTTTACCCAGACCCACTTGGTTCTTGAAGATCCAGTGGGTCGGATGTCTGCATAATACAGTACAATACACTATATAGTGTACTTTACTGTATTTTTTACTTTACACTTAGTGTGAACAGACTTCTGCCTTTAGCAGAAGTCAGTTCACACTTACTTACCACTACCATGGCAAGCAGGACGCCAGCACAGATGTCAGCTGTTTATACCAATGTGCTGACACTCTGGTATACCCACTGGACGCCAATAAATATTCAATAGGATGCAGGAGGGGGATCGCGATCCTGCCTGCCACACCGCCCGCCTCCCGCACCGCCCGCACCACCTTCAACCCCCCCACTGCACCACCCGCCGGCATAAAATCATTCAGGGGTACAGGGGGGGTGATAAATCTTTATTTTCGGCATTTTGAGGTTTCTGATCCCCACGGTCAGGGACCGCGGGGATCAGAAGCTGCAGAAAGCGCTGCAAACCGCAGGTCTGAATTGACCTGGGGTATGGGGGGGTCACAGGACCCCCCTTGGCATTGACCCAAGGTGCCTGGCTGTGTGTAACAGCCGGGGTCTCAGCGCTGTCACCATGTCTGCAGACATGGTGACAGTTTAATGCCATGACGTGTATACTCGTCATGGAGCGCTAAGTAGCAGTGCTCCATGACGAGCATACACATCATAGGTAGGGAAGGAGTTAAAGGCCTTACAACGTTTCCTTGGTTTCGCTAACTACTACCGTAAGTTCATAAATAATTTCTCGGTAATCGCCAGACCACTGACCGACATCACTAAGAAAGGGGCGGATCTGGAAAATTGGTCTACTGAGGCCTTAGATTCATTTGAAACCCTAAAGGAGGCTTTCAGTAGCGCTACCGTTCTAACCCAGCCAGATCAGGAAAATACTTTTATCGTGGATGTGGATGCTTCTGAGGACGGGGCAGGAGCAGTCCTCTCGCAAGGTCCTGCTACCCTCACTAACCTGAGACCTTGTGCCTTTTTTTCCAGAAAGTTTTCCCCCTCTGAGGGAAATGATGACATAGGAAATCGGGAGTTACTGGCCATTAAGTGGGCATTTGAAGAATGGAGACATTTTCTTGAGGGGGTCATTGTCCTGTTGAAAAATAAATGATGGTCCAACTAAACGCAAACCAGATGGAATAGCATGCCGCTGCAAGATGCTGTGGTAGCCATGCTGGTTCAGTATGCCTTCAATTTTGAATAAATCCCCAACAATGTCACCAGCAAAGCACCCCCACACCATCACACCTCCTCCTCCATGCTTCACTGTGAGAACCAGGCATGTAGAGTCCATCCGTTCACCTTTTCTGCGTCGCACAAAGACACGGTGGTTGGAACCAAAGATCTCAAATTTGGACTCATCAGACCAAAGCACAGATTTCCACTGGTCTAATGTCCATTCCTTGTGTTCTTTAGCCCAAACAAGTCTCTTCTGCTTGTTGCCTGTCCTTAGCAGTGGTTTCCTAGCAGATATTCTACCATGAAGGCCTGATTCACACAGTCTCCTCTTAACAGTTGTTCTAGAGATCTGTCTGTGGCTAGAACTCTGTGTGGCATTGACCTGGTCTCTTATCTGAGCTGCTGTTAACCTGCGATTTCTGAGGCAGGTGACTCGGATGAACTTATCCTCCGCAGCAGAGGTGACTCTTGGTCTTCCTTTCCTGGGGTGGTCCGCATGTGAGCCAGTTTCTTTGTAGCGCTTGATCGTTTTTGTGACTGCACTTGAGGACACTTTCAAAGTTTTCCCAATTTTTCGGACTGACTGACCTTCATTTCTTAAAGTAATGATGGCCACTCATTTTTCTTTACTTAGCTGCTTTTTTCTTGCCATAATACAAATTCTAACAGTCTATTCAGTAGGACTATCAGCTGTGTATCCACCTGACTTCTCCACAACGCAACTGATGGTCCCAACCCCATTTATAAGGCAAGAAATCCCACTTATTAAACCTGACAGGGCACACCTGTGAAGTGAAAACCATTTCAGGTGACTACCTCTTGAAGCTCATCAAGAGAATGCCAGGAGTGTGCAAAGCAGTAATCAAAGCAAAAGGTGGCTACTTTGAAGAACCTAGAATATGACATATTTTCAGTTGTTTCACACTTTTTTGTTATGTATATGTGTTAATTCATAGTTTTGATGCCTTCAGTGTGAATCTACAATTTTCATAGTCATAAAAATAGAGAAAACTCTTTGAATGAGAAGGTGTGTCCAAACTTTTGGTCTGTACTGTATATTAAAACTTATTTTTTCACATAATTGCGGGCACAGATGAGGATGGGACCAACACAGATAGCTTCTGCTGACCATTCTCAAAGGCTATGACTGTTCACAGCAATACAGCAATTGAGGCTGGAATAAAGGTCTATCCTTTGCAGCAATTTATCCACCTTTATCTTGGATGCAATGATAGCCATTGATTGATCTGGGGACCACATGGGAAATGCCACAAAGAAGCCTTCACAAAGGATTGTTACACCCCGGATTATGCCGTGGGGTGGCATAATATATGGTAGCCTTCTCGTGAGACTGCAGGACGGCCGGTGTGAGAAAGCTCTGAGCCCTATGTAAACTCTGCCATTCTCAGCACTGTGAAGCTGTATATTATGTGCAGATGACAGCTGAGATACAGTTGCAAGAAGAAGTATGTGAACCCTTTCGAATTATATGGATTTCTGCACAAATTGGTCATAAAATGTGATCTGATCTTCATCTAAGTCAAAACAATAGACAATCACAGTCTGCTTAAACTAATAACACACAAATAATTAAATGTTACCATGTTTTTATTGAACACACCATGTAAACATTCACAGTGCAGGTGGAAAAAGTATGTGACCCCTAGGATTTAATAACTAGTTGAACCTCCTTTGGCAGCAATAACTTCAACCAAATGTTTCCTGTAGTTGCAGATCAGACGTGCACAACGGTCAGGAGTAATTCTTGACCATTCCTCTTTACAGAACTGTTTCAGTTCAGCAATATTCTTGGGATGTCTGGTGTGAATCGCTTTCTTGAGGTCATGCCACAGCATCTCAATCGGGTTGAGGTCAGGACTCTGACTGGGCCACTCCAGAAGGCCTATTTTCTTCTGTTTAAGCCATTCTGTTGTTGATTTACTTCTATGCTTTGGGCCGTTGTCCTGTTGCAACACCCATCTTCTGTTGAGCTTCAGCTGGTGGACAGATGGCCTTAAGTTCTCCTGCAAAATGTCTTGATAAACTTGGGAATTAATTTTTTCTTCGATGATAGCAATCTGTTGAGGCCCTGACGCAGCAAAGCAGCCCCAAACCATGATGCCCCCACCACCATACTTCACAGTTGGGATGAGGTTTTGATGTTGGTGTGCTGTGCCTCTTTTTCTCCACACATAGTGTTGTGTGTTTCTTCCAAACAACTCAACTTTGGTTTCATCTGTCCACCGAATATTTTGCCAGTACTGCTGTGGAACATCCAGGTGCTCTTGTGCAAACTGTAAACATACAGCAATGTTTTTTTTTGGACAGCAGTGGCTTCCTCTGTGGTATCCTCCAATGAAATCCATTATTGTTTACTGTTTTACGTATCGTAGATTCGCTAACAGGGATGTTAGCATATGCCAGAGACTTTTGTAAGTCTTTAGCTGACACTCTAGGATTCTTCTTCACCACATTAAGCGGTCTGAGCTGCGCTCTTGCAGTTATCTTTACAGGACGGCCACTCCTAGGGAGAGTAGCAGCAGTGCTAATCTTTCTCCATTTATAGACAATTTGTCTTACCACGGACTGATAAACAGCAAGGATTTTGGAGATACTTTTATAACCCTTTCCAGCTTTATGCAATTCAACAATGCTTAATCGTAGGTCTTCTGAGAGCTCTTTTGTGCGAGGCATCATTCACATCAGGCAATGCTTCTTGTGAAAAACAAACCCAGAACTGGTGTGTGTTTTTAATAGGGCACGGCAGCTGTAACCAACACCTCCAATCTCATCTCATTGATTGGACTCCAGTTGGCTGACACCTCACTCCAATTAGCTCTTGGAGATGTCATTAGTCTAGGGGTTCACATACTTTTTCCACCTGCGCTGTGAATGTTTACATGGTGTGTTAAAAAAAAACATGGTAACACTTAATTATTTGTGTGTTATTAGTTTAAGCAGACTGTGATTGTCTATTGTGACTTAGATGAAGATCAGATCACATTTTATGACCAATTTGTGCAGAAATCCATATAATCCACATACTTTTTCTTGCAACTGTAACTGCTCCCCTGTGTCCCTGTGCTTCAGAAAGGAGTTTCCTCATCCTGTACTGGCAGGCTGAGGTGTTTTCTAATGACGCTCCTCTCCAACAGCAACGCCTCTAGTCCTTATTCCTATCCTTCAGTCTCTGAGTATGAGATGAGGTAAACTCCTTTCTGAAGCACAGAGACACAGTGGAGCAGTTATCTCAGCTGTTATCTGCACATATTATACAGATTCACAGTGCTGAGACCGGCATATTTTACATAGGACTCTGTGCTCTGCTTTCTCACACCAGCCGTCCTGCAGTGTCATGAGAAGGATTGATTTTATGATCATAAATACAAGAGCCACCATTTTATCTCCTTCACTGATTGTCCCCTAGACTAAACGAGCCATTATAAATAAAGACATTTAAGAGTTTATTTATAAGAACATGTGTAACGGGGAGCCGGCAACACGCTCTCTCTCTCTGTAGCAACGACAGTATCCCGCTCGGGAGGAGTACGCGACTGGCGTCCATGTCTCCATAGTGACAAGGGGGCAGGGAGGACCCGGGAGCGCACGCTTCCTCAGCGTGGTCGGCATCCTCCATATCCTAGACAACGAGCAGGTGGGAAACTGAGCGCCGGTGCTAGTGAGTCGGCGCTCAGGTCTACAGAGATGCTGGACATGAGTCATGTGACGCTGGCAATGTCATGTGACTCATCAAGAGGACCTGTTAAAACAGGTAACCTGCTGGCCACAGGTTGGCTGTGATTGGTCTTATCACCTCACTAGCGTATCTTGCATGTGTGACTTTGGTTTGTTTTACCTCAGCTTGTATTTGAATTTGACCTTGTGCTACCCCTTCTACTGACGCGATATCTTGGCTCCTGACTTTGGCTTGTTTTTATTTCAATCTTGTATTACCCCTTTTGTGCCTGCGTGATCTACTGGCTCTTGATCTCAGCTCCATTGATTCTATTGCTATTTTGGCCTGGGAAGCTCTTGCTTCCGTGTTGTCTGTCTTTGTGTATTGTTTCCTCACCGTGTTGTGTCTCCCCTTCCTTCCCATGTGAGCTAGGGACTGCCGTCCAGTTGTGCCCTGTCGGTTAGGATGGACCGTGCAAGTAGGTAGGGATAGAGGTGGTGGTGGAGTTAGGGCCGCACTTATCCCTACCTGTTTGTGACAGAATCACAGGCCTTACCTAAACCATGCATCCTATGCGGGTCCTTACGGATCAAGTACATAATCTTGCCCAAATGGTGCAGGAAATGGCGGAGAGGCTACAGGAGTTGCTTTAGACCCCACCTATAGCGGTCTCCTCTGTTCAGAATATTGAGCCTCATGTCAAATTGCCTGACCTTTTTTTAGGGGATTGTAAGCATTTTCTGACATTTAAAAGGGTATTCCCATCACAATGATCACTGTTAAATCTGTTAATGATTTGACAGTGATCATTTTTCTAAATACATTTTATTACCCAATTCCCACCCTTTTGAGAAAATAAGTCCTCTCTTACCTGATTGTTGTCTTTCGTCTCCCCTAGTTACGTCCACCTCTCCTGTCGAAATCCCGCCGGGCCGCGCTTGAGCAGACTGAAGATTCTCTCCCGGCCGGGCAATGTCCTGAATACACATGCTGCAGCGCATGCGCCATGATGACTTCTTCCTGGACAGCGCACGCCTGCTTTGTACTATACAGGCCAGGAATAAATTACCATCGCGCATGTGCGGCCCGGCTGGGAGAAAAATTCCAGTCTTCTGCGCAAGCGCGGCCTGGCCGGGAAAAGACTTCAATCAAGCACCGCCGAATCCAGGAAGTGAACGTTGCGCTGGACAAAGGTAAGTATGAAAACTGAAGATGGGAATACCCCTTTAAGGAGATCTGTAAGCTTTATTTTAGTTTACGCCCACACTCTTCAGGTTCTGAAAAACAAAGAGTAGGCATTATTATCTCTTTGCTGCAGGGAGACCCTTGAGAATGGGCTTACTCTCTCCCCACGGACTCCCCTTGTTTAAACTACTGTTGAAGCATTTTTTCAGGCTTTAAGTGTACTCTACGATGAACCCAATAGGTTGGCTGTGCCATAGTCTCAATTAAAGTCCAGTACTCTTTGCCTTTGATTCCAGACCTATTTAATCAACTTCTTGGAGCTCACTGGTTCACTAAACTTGACCTAAGGGGGGGGGCTATAATCTGATTCAAATTAAGGAGGGAGATTAGTGGAAAACGGCCTTTCATACTCCTTAGGGTCATTATGAATATTTGGTTATGCCATTTGGTTTAAGTAATACCCTGGCGGTTTTCGAAAATGTTGTCAATGACAATTCGAAAATTCGTGATAGTTTATTTGGATGATATTCTGATTTATTCATCTGACTGGGATTCTCACGTTATTCACACTAGACAGGTACTGGAGGTTCTTCGAGAGAACCAATTATTCGCTAAAGGCAAGAAGTGTATATTCGGAATGCAGGAAATTTAATTTTTGGTATCTATCCTCACACCCCAATCCTTTAAGATGGATCTGGGGAAGGTGCAGGCTATTTTGGAATTGGTGAGACCCTCCTATCTTTAAGCATTGCAACACTTTCTTGGTTTTTCAAATTATTATCAGAAGTTTATAAAAAAAATTGTTTATTGCTGAGCCTCTCACTGACCTAACCGAGAAGAGGGCGGATCTAGTGAATTGGTCTCCAGAGGCCATAAAGGCTTTTGAAACACTCAACAGGTGTTTTGTTAATGCTCCGGTATTAGTCCAACCAGACCAAGAAAGGCGGATAGAGGTGTTCAATTAGTCTAAAAATTTTGGAGGGCTTTTTAATATCTCTCTGTCTTTTTCTTCGGCCTTTCATCCGGAAACCAACAGTCAAACTGAAAGTCTGAACCAGTCTCTGGAACAGTATTTGAGGGGTTACATCTCCGATAACCAACATCTTTGGGTGAAACATTTGGCCTCGGCTGAATTCGCCATTAATAATCAGGTGAACTTGTCTACTGGTATGTCTTCTTTTGTAATCTTGGATTTCATCCGCGATTTAGTTCATTCTAGCCGTCTTCCTCTCAGGTGCCTGAAGCTGATTCAAAAGATTAATGCTAACAAAAGGCGCTCTCGAGGGGTAGATTTGGGTTTGGGAGACAAGGCATGGTTATCTACCAAGAATTTGTGTCTGAAGGTACCTTCGGGTAAATTGGCACCTCGATTTATTGGCCCTTATGAGATTATTGACATCATTAACCCTGTGTCTTTTACGTTACGGTTACCTGACTCCTTTCGCATTCATAATGTTTTTCACAAATCTTTACTCAAAAAGTATATGTCGTCTGAATCTCCTGCACAGGAATCTCCACAGCCAGTGGAAGTTGCCGGTCAACTAGAATACGAGATTTCTAGAATCCTTGATGTGAGGAAAGTTTGTAATTCTTTGCAGTATTTATTTCACTGGAAGGGTGTTGGTCATGAGAGAGGTCTTGGGTGCCTGCTAAGAGATTGCATGGTAAGAAATTGGTGAGGAGATTCCATTTAGCTCACCCGGAAAAAACAACTCCAGCGATTATGGGTCCGGTGGCCCCTCGTAATGGGAAGCATGCGACGCGCTATCTCTCTGCATCACCGCCGGCATCCCGCTCAGGAGGAGGAGCGAGGATGAGGACGGCGTCCTCGTCTCCATTGTGACAAGAGGGCGGGGAGGACCTCTTCCTCAGCGTGTCCGGCGTCCTCCATCTCCTAGACAACGAGCAGGTGGGAAACTGAGCGCCGGTGCTAGTGAGTCGGCGCTCAGGTCTACAGAGATGCTGGACATGAGTCATGTGACGCTGGCAATGTCATGTGACCCATCAAGAGGACCTATTTAAACATGTTACCTTCTGGACACAGGTTGGCTGTGATTGGTCTTATCACCTCACTAGTGTATCCTGCATGTGTGACTTCGACCTTGTGTTACCCCTTGTACTGACGCGATATCTTGGCTCCTGACTTCGGCTTGTTTTGAATTAGATCTTGTATTGCCCCTTTTGTGTCTGCATTATCTCCTGGCTCTTGATCTCAGCTCCATTGATTCTATTGCTATTTTGGGGCTGGTCTGGGAAGCTCTTGCTTCCATGTTGTCTGTCTTTGTGTATAGTTTCCTCCCTGTGTTGTATCTCCCCTTCCTTAGGCCCCTGCATGTATATGTAAGCTAGGGACTGCCGCCCAGTTGTGCCACATCGGTAAGGACGGACCGTGCAAGTAGGTAGGGATAGAGGTGGTGGTGGAGTAAGGGTCGCACTCATCCCTACCTGTTTGTGACAACATGTTTTTTCAGTATTTTCATTTTTATGAGAACCCCTTTAAGACCATCCCTGTGCGCAACTATCAGTTACTGACAGCTATCTCTATCAATAACTTATAAGATAGGCCTGTGTACAACTGAGCTCAGAAAGAACAGATATATATATAGGCTATTTACGCCTTTATGAGCAATTTTTTATTATTGCATTCATTTAGGGCTAAAAATAATTTTTTAAATTGGTCTTTATTAAAAATATACCATTCTTTTTTCTGTACAGATCTGACATGCTGTAGTAGCAACCTTTGGATTTTCTGCCTTTTCCATCAGACCGGGAGCAGACGGACTCCTTATTAGTAATGATCGAGCACAGCTCGGCCGAACACCGGCACATGGCAGTACTACTGTTACGCAGCCAATAAACGTGCAGGGAGGCACTGGCATGCACTGTAATTGACTGTTCGGAACGCATCATTGAGTGCTTTAAAGCATCCGATGAGACGTGTTAGGCTCAGTCTTAGTCAGGGAGAGCTGAGCATAGGAAGGGACAGACAGTGTAGGGAGTGTTATTGGAAGATTTTTTTTTACAAAACTTTTTCAGATACCCAAAAGTCCTTTTAGGGACTATAGTGTGTGATAGCAGCAATATATGTTGTAGCGCAACCTCCGCTAAATTGCTCAGTTTTAGGGAGACCTGTGCATAGGAAGGGAAAGAGTGTAGGGAGTGTTATTGGAAGAATTTTATTAGAAAAACTTTTCAGAGACCCAAAAGTCCTTTTAAGGACTATTGTGTGTGACAGCAGCAATATATATATTTAGGCCATTCTGCGCTAAATAGCGTATAATAGGCCGCTGCGGACAGTTAAATTAATCACGCCACATCTCCTGTGTAGTGTGCGCATCCCTAAAATATTAGTGATATCCAGTGTACTTTTTCTGTAGACAGTGTCCGCTGCGGACAGTTAAATTATCCGTGCCACATTTCATGTGTAAAGTCTACACATCCCTAAAATATCAGTGACATCCAGTGTACTTTTTCCATAGATGGTGTCCGCTGCGTACAGTTAAATTATCCGCTCCACATTTCCTGTAGAAGTGAGGGCGCATCCCTAAAATAACAGTGATATCCAGTGTAATTTTTCCGTACACGGTGTCCGCTGTGGACAGTTAAATTATCCGCTCCACATCTCCTGTGTAAAGTGTGCGCATCCCTAAAATATCAGTTACATCCAGTGTACTTTTTCTGTAGATGGTGTCTGCTACAGACAGTTAAATCATCCGCTCCACATCTCCTGTGTAAAGTGTGCGCATCCAAAAAATATCTGCAACATCCAGTGTACTTTTTCAACAGATGGTGTCCACTGCGGATAGTGAGATTAGCTGCGCCACATCTCCAGTGTAAATTATGCGCATCCCAAATATATCTGTGACATCCAGTGTGCTTTTTCAATATGCGTTGTCCGCTGCGGACAGCGACATTAGCTGCGCCACATCTCCAGTTTAAATCCTGCGCTAAATAGTGTCTAATAGGCCGCTGCGGACAGTTCAATTATCCGTGCCACATCTCCTGTGTAAAGTGTGCGCATCCCTAAAATATTAGTGACATCCAGTGTACTTTTTCCATAGACGGTTAAATCATCCTCTCCCCGTATCCCGTGTAAAGTGTGCGCATCCCTAAAATATCAGTTACATCCAGTGTACTTTTTCTGTAGATGGTGTCTGCTGCGGACAGTTAAATTATCAGTGCCACATCTCCTATGTAAAGTGTGCGCATCCCAAAAATATCTGTGACATACAGTGTACTTTTTCAACAGATGGTGTCCGCTGCAGATAGTGAGATTAGCTGAGCCACATCTCCAGTGTAAATTATGCGCATCCCAAAAATATCCGTGACATCCAGTGTGCTTTTTCAATACACGTTGTCCGCTGCGGACAGTGACATTCCCTGCGCCACATCTCCAGTTTAAAGTGTGTGCATCTATAAAATATCTGCGACATTCAGTGTACTTTTTCAATAGATGGTGTCCGCTGCGGACAGTGAGATTTTCTGCACCACATCTCCAGTGTAAAGTGTGTGCAACCCAAAAATATCTGTGACATCCAGTGTACTTTTTCTATACACTGTGTCCGCTGCGGACAGAGACATTAGATGTGCCACATCTCCAGTGTAAATTGTGCGCATCCAAAAAATATCTGTGACATCCAGTGTACTTTTTCAATAGACGGTGTCCGTTGCGGACAGTGACATTACCAGTGCCACATCTCCAGTGTAAAGTGTGCGCCTACATTTTTGATCTGTGACATACAGTGCACTTTTTACGTAGACGCTTTGGACAGTGACATTACCATTGGTACCTCTCCTGTATAACGTTTCCTCATCCCAAATACCTGTGACATTCCCTGTAATTTTTTATTAGCCGCTGGTGACAGAATTGACATTATCTTCGGGACGTTTCCACATCCCAAATACCTTTTTGCATTTTTTTGTGCATATACTTCCAAATCCTACGCTACTGTACGTGTGACATACATTCAAGCATATATCACATTTAAAATGAAGAAGGCGAGCAGTAAGGGACGGGGAAGTGGACATGATGCTGATGGTGCACGTAGAGGCCATGGACCTGGGCGCCTTGAAACTGTGCCTGCTGCCAGAGCACAAGAAAAACTGTTATTCACGATACCTAGCTTCATGTCCCAGTTTGCAGGGCGGCGCAGGACACCACTCTTAAAGTCAAACCAGTGCGACCAAGTGGTCCTTTGGATTGCAGCAGATAATGCTTCCAGTTAGTTAAGCACCACCCTGTCTTCCACCATGGTCCAATCTTGATTCTCCTTCCTCCCACCATACAGAGTCTGGCCAAACAAGTGATCCCACACTCAGATATTCCGAGGACCTCTTTTCCTCGCCATTACTTGATTTGGCCCTTTTGCCAAGCACGTTTGAAGAGGGACAGATCTTGTGCCCTGATTCCCAAACTCCTGAGCATCCACAGTCACAAGAAGATGATGGTGTGGAGTGGAAAATACTGTTTAATGAGGTGGATGATGATGAGACACAGTTGGCAATAACTCAACAGTAGGGTTGAGAAAACCCGAACTGTAAAGTTCGGGTTCGTACCGAACTTTAGGATTTTTGGACCCGAACCCGAACATTTCAGTAAAAGTTCGGGTTCGTTGTTTGGCGCTTTTTGAAAAGCTGCAGAGCAGCCAATCAACAAGTGTTTAACTCCGTGCCCTTAGAAGCCATCACAGCCATGCCTACTAATGGCATGGCTGTGATTGGCCAGTGCAGCATGTGACCCAGCCTCTCTATCAGCTGAAGTCACGTAGCGCTGCACGTCACTCTGCTGTTACTAGTGTAGGAAGAGGTTGCTGCTGCTGTGAGGGAGAGAATAGGAAATAAACTTTAACCCATTAAGGACTCAGCCCTATTTCACCTTAAGGACTTGGCCATTGTTTGCAAATCTGACCAGTGTCACTTTAAGTGCTGATAACTTTAAAACGCTTTGACTTATTCAAGCCATTTTGAGACCGTTTTTTTCATCACATATTGTACTTCATGAGACTGGTAAAATGAAGTTAAAAAAATCTTTTTTATTTATAAAAAAAATACAAAATTTACCCAAAATTTGTAAAAAATGGCAAATTTCCAAGTTTCAATTTCTCTACTTCTATAATACATAGTAATACCTCCAAAAATAGTTATTACTTTACATTCCCCCATATGTCTACTTCATGTTTGGATCATTTTGGGAATGATATTTTATTTTTTGGGGATGTTACAAAGCTTAGAAGTTTAGAAGCAAATCTTGAAATTTTTCATAAATTTTCAAAAACCCAACTTTAGGGACCAGTTCAGGTCTGAAGTCACTTTGTGAGGCTTACATAATAGAAACCACCCAAAAATGACCCCATTCTATAAACTAAACCCCTCAAGGTATTCAAAGCGGATTTTAAAAACTTTGTTAACCCTTTAGGTGTTCCACAAGAATTAAGGGAAAATAGAGATACAATTTCAAAATTTCACTTTTTTGGCAGATTCTCCATTTTAATATTTTTTTCCCAGTTACAAAGGAAGGTTTAAAAACCAAACCAAACTCAATTATTTATGGCCCTGATTCTGTAGTTTACAGAAACACCCCATATGTGGTCGTAAACCGCTGTACGGGCACACGGCAGGGTGCAGAAGGAAAGGAATGCCATACGGTTTTTGGAAGGCAGATTTTGCTGGACTGTTTTTTTTTACACCATGTCCCATTTGAAGCCCCCCTGATGCGCCCCAGAGTAGAAACTCCATAAAAGTGACCCCATGTAAGAAGCTACACCCCTCAAGGTATTCAAAACTGATTTTACAAACGTTGTTAACCCTTTAGGTGTTCCACAAGAATTAAGGGAAAATAGAGATACAATTTAAAAATTTCACTTTTTTGGCAGATTTTCCATTTTAATATTTTTTTTCCAGTTACAAAGCAAAGGTTAACAGCCAAACAAAACTCATTATTTATGGCCCTGATTCTGTAGTTTACAGAAACACCTCATATGTGGTCGTAAACCGCTGTACCGGCACACGGCAGGGCGCAGAAGGAAAGGAATGCCATACTGTTTTTGGAATGCAGATTTTGCTATACTGTTTTTTTTTACACCATGTCCCATTTGAAGCCCCCCTGATGCACCCCTAGAGTAGAAACTCCAAAAAAGTGGTCCCATTTTAGAAACTACGGGATAGGGTGGCAGTATTGTTGGTACTAGTTTAGGGTACATATGATTTTTGGTTGCTCTTTATTACACTTTTTGTGAGGCAAGGTAACAAGAAATAGCTGTTTTGGAACCATTTTTATTTTTGATATTTACAACATTCATCTGACAGGTTAGATCATGTGATATTTTTATAGACCAGGTTGTCACGGATGCGGCAATACCTAATATGTATACTTTTTTTTATTTATGTAAGTTTTACACAATGATTTCATTTTTGAAGCAAAAAAATCATGTGTTAGTGTCTACATATTCTGAGAGCCATAGTTTTTTCAGTTTTTCGGCGATTATCTTAGGTAGGGTCTAATTTTTTGCGGGATGAGATGCCGGTTGATTGGCACTATTTTGGGGTGCATAGGACTTTTTGATCGCTTGCTATTACACTTTTTGTGATGTAAGGTGACAAAAAATGGTTTATTTAGCACAGTTTTCAATTTTTTACGGTGTTCATCTGAAGGGTTAGGTCAAGTGATATTTTTATAGAGCCGGTCGATACGAATGCGGCAATACCAAATATGTATACTTTTTATTTATGTAAGTTTTACACAATAACATCTTTTTTAAAACAAAAAAAATGATGTTTTAGTGTCTCCATATTCTGAGCCATATTTTTTTTTATTTTTTGGGCGATTGTCTCAGGTAGGGGCTCATTTTTTGCGGGATGAGGTGATGGTTAGATTGGTACGATATAGGGCAAATAAAAAAATGGAATGATTATGACACTCAAATATTTCAAAGAAAAAGAGAAAAAAGAGTGTTATATTGTTCTTAATAATATAATAGTAATGTATGGATATGGTAATAATCCTCACCAATGCATATCATTGGTTCTCTGGCAAACATGGCTGACTTTATGTTACTACTGCCTTTCCCGTGACCCTCGCATTGTATGCATTTTGGCCAACAATGATTACTGGTTGTTCATCCTTCTCAACCCCCACTACAAAGAGAACTTCTCATCTCTCATTCCTGTGGTGGAGAGAATGAGCAAAATGGTGCAATACCAGAAGGTCCTTGTGAAAAAATTGCTCCAAAAATTTCCAGCTGACAACGCTGGCTGCAGAGTACGTAGTTCATTGGCCAACCGAGGAGGGGAGACAAGGGGAACACACAGCAGTTCCAACAGAAGCAGGGCAACACTCTCCAAGGCCTGGGCCAGTTTCATGACACACCGCCAGCACCCTCAACCTGATGCACGGCCTAGTGTCACAAGGAGGGAAAAAATTTGGAAGATGGTGAAGGAGTACATAGCAGACCATGTCAGCGTCCTCAGTGATCCCTGTGTGCTTACAACTATTGGGTGTCCAAGCTTTGACACGTGGCACGAACTGGCGCTCTACGCCTTGGAGGTGCCTGCCTGCCCTGCCGCCAGCGTTTTGTCAGAGAGTGTATTTAGTGCTACTGGGGGCATAATAACTGATAAGCGCATCCACCTGTCAACTGAAAATGCTGACCGGTTGACTCTTATAAAAATGAACAAGGCCTGGATTGCCCATGACTTCTCTACTCCACCAGAGGAAAGCAGCTGAACATAAAGGCACTCTAAATGTGGCTTTTATGGTGTATTGAATACACTGTATTCCCATGCACCCCTTACACCATATATTGTTCAATCTTCCTTTTCTCGTCCTCCTCCTCCTCCATCATATCGACATGCTTATTAGGCTGCCCTCGCTCCTAATGTTTTAGAGGGTCAGCTCAGCAGCGTGCCCTCACCCATAATGTTTTAGAGGGTCACCAGCAGTGCTTGAAAAAGGTTCCATTGAGAGGACCAAAAGGTCCTATCTGGTGAAATAAAATAGTCACGTTTTTGTTGGAAATGCCGTGGAATTTTCTTTTTTTATATATCTGATTGGTGGATCACTTCTACAGCCTCTGGCACTCCATTTTCCTACCTTGTCTGCAGTGCTGCCTAGTGTCATATTTATATATATATATATATATATATATATATATTTCTCAGTGTGAGCATACAGTAAACTGCCATAACTCCTTAATCTGTACTTGAGCATACAGCTACAAAGCCATCATTAAATCGTTGTGTGGTGTAGATGACAGTATTTTACATTAATTAAAGAACTTACTGAGTTACATTTCAACTTACAAACTTATATTAAATGACTTGAATTAATTGCACTCGCTGACAAGATAAAAGGAGAAAGATGTTCTCATTTCTATTTTAAAAGCATAGACAATAATGGCTAAAACGTCATGTTATTGTACTGAGATGTAAATGGTAACCTTAATATGTGGAATACATTTTGCAGAGCTAAGAAAGCTATAGAGCTATAGAAAAAGGAGCAATATTTAAGAAATAGTGCAAATTAAAGATATATGTATATTTTTTATAGCAGTTTCTATAAACTGATATACTGCTAGAGAAGGACTTGAGCATGCTAGATATAAGCACGCTTAGTAGTACCACTCAATGCCAGGCAGCAACATAAGCTAGTAAAAGGCATTAAAAGAGAAAAAAAAAGTTTGTTTCTGATACATTTTTGCATATATAAATTACTTTTAGGGCCATGTGTTTGCTGTGGGATCATGTATGACGGTGAGTCAAAAATTAGCCACTCTGGCTGTAGAATTTATTTAAATCAACCTTCAGAAAAGACAAATACATAATTTTTGGACATAATCTCCCCAGTCATTTTAGATCAATTCATTTGTGACTGTGGTGCGAGAAACAATGGCTGCTCCACTTGTTATTTGCACAAAAGAAGGGCAACCATGAAGATTTTTTGCACAGTATGTAGAAAGTGTTTTGTCAAGAAGAACTGTATAGGGACGGATAGAGAAGTTCAAGAAAGGTCACACAAGTAGCCATGAAGAAGGAGCCAAACGCCTGTTCACGTCCATGAAAGAAGACAAAATTGAGCATGCATGTGAACTGATATTGTCTCCTCAGATGATCCCCTCTTTGGTCCCCTAAAAGAAACCCTACGTATGAGGATGAAGATTCACATCTAAAGAAGGGTTGAAGATATGAGTTTATGACTTGCAGCTCAGCCATTTATTAGGTGGTATGCTTGTTTAGTTTACATATATGTTAAGGTTTTCTTTACATATAGGGGGTCATTTACTATTACTCTCTACACCAGAAACGGGCATAACAAATGTTGCAAACCATGAATTTCTGACGTTTTAATCAACATTACGCCTAAATTTAGTTATAAGTGGAACTTCAAAGCTGTTCTTTCCACTTTCAGTAAAAGGGGCATGGCAGGGGCTGGTTGTGGTCAGGGCCATTGCCCCTGGCTGATTTATCACTATTTACGTCCGTTTTCTGGTGTAAATGATGACTGAAACTTATAGACTGTTGGAGGATGAGATTAATTTAGAACACGGTGTGTCTGCATTTTATGTTAGTGGTAATATGCAGAGGTTTCCATTTTCCCAACTTTGTCTTGATATTTTCAAGACTTGCTAAAAAAAAGTCACACTTTGACTCATAAGGAGCCACTTGCAAAACGTGGCACAAGTGAGATAGTTCTCTTTTTCTAGGCGATACCACTTTGCCTATTATTTGGAGCATTGCCATTAAGTTTCTACACACAGATAGGCGAACCTTTTAATATTTGGTTTGTTGAAGAGAAAGAGAGCCTAGTATGCTACCGTAGGTTTCTCGTATGCGTAGTACGTCTGCCAGGTACTTGTAGGCCAGGCATTGCTCCTCTGACTTACTGGGGCCATCTTATCCCAACAGATGCAAGATATGCTAATTTTCATATATTTTCCCAGAAACCCAGAGGAACGTTGACTGGGTTACAATACTCCTCATGCATACCATAAGAAGAAATAATATGCCAACCAAGGTAGCCAAGCAAAGTTTCCCAGAAGGGTAGTTACCCAGAAAGAGCTGGATTCCTGGTATTAGATAGTTTTCCTTTTAGAAAGGAGTCTCGCTTGCATGTCTCTTTTCCATAAAAACATTATGTGAAGATCCAAGCGCAGCAATTGATAAAAAATTGTATTATGAAAAAGAAAATTGAACTGTTTAAGGCTACCATCAGAAACTTAGTAGAAAAAAGGTGTACAATTGATTTATGAAGCACAAGGAGGTATGTATAAATCATTTCTGTATATGTTTCCAACAAACCATGAGGAGCATTGCCTATCAGTGATGATGTATTTGGTGTGTGAGTGAGGACTTACTAAGGCTCATTGGGCACCTTGCGCTTCTATGAGTGTGACAGACATCTAGACACTTTTTAAGACTTCCATCAAAGATGTAGCTATAGGTGGTACAGAAGTAATATGACTGAGCTCTGGTGCCTTTGGGAGCACAAAGGTCCCTCTGACACTTAAAGTGGTAATCCAGTTTTATAAAGTTATCCCCTATCCTGTGGATAGGGGATAACTATTTGGGCAGTGGGGGTCCTACCACCGGGACCCCCACCAATAATGGGAATGGAAGACCCCTGAAATGAACAGAGTGGTTGTTTGGGCATGCACTAGGATGCTTCATTCATTTCTATAGTAGTTCCAGAGAAAACCAAGCATAGTGCTTTCCTATCTCTGGAACTCCCATAGAAATTAAAGGAGCACCCGAGTCCTTGCCTGACCGGTTGCTCCATTCATTTCAGGGATCTTCACAGGGTACAGGGCCCCATCTTTTATAATCATTGGGGATCCCAGCGGTAGGACCCTCAGAGATCTAACCGTTATCCCTTACCCTGTGGATAGGGTATAACCTTATATAATGGGAATACCACTTTAAACACCCATCTGTATTAAAAATTGCACATAGTAGGTAAGAAGGGAGCGACGCTTCCGTCATGCCATTCAAAGGTTTTTATAGCCCAGGCATACAGATACATGATTTTTTAGATTAATTACAGGTATAAACACCTCACATTACAGGTTATTCATATATGCAGAGAGACTCTGTAACTTGCATTTTCAGGTAATAATTGTAACTCAAATTGCAAAAAGTGAGAAGCTAGTTGTACGTCTTATTTCTATTCCCAGTGTTTCTAAACAGTGCCGGTGCATAGAAAACATGACATCTCAAAAGTCCCTGCAATTAACTGCGCTAACTTGTTAACTTTAAGTTGATGACATTATTTGTACAAGCAGCCTTTCATTAAAATGTACAGATCTGACAGGGTAATCAACCGTAGTTTTCCTGCTCGTAATGGTAATTTGCATCCACCATTTAGCCTGCATTAGTCTTGCGCTTTTATTTAATGCGGCATGTGAGTTTATTTTTGATGGGTTATTTTGACAGTAAAATGTGCTTAGTTTGATTAAACACTATGTATTTTCTACTCGTTCCTGAATACAATACATTCATATGTAGCTTTAAAACGATGTTTTAAAAAACAATAACATTTCATATGTTCACATAAGTCAGGGATCCCTAACATACCCAAATCACCACGGTCATTACCTAGGACAGTGATGGCTAACCTCCGGAACTCCATCTGTGGTGAAACTATGACTCCCAACATGCTCCATTCTTTTCTACGGAGCTCTGAGAACAGCAAAGCAAGTGTACACCTTGGGAGTCGTAGTTTTAACACAGCTGGAGTTCCGGAGGTTAGCCATGACTGACCTAGGACGATGTGCTTCTTAGGTAGAGCATTTGATTTCACTATGACAGATGTGTGCAGTAGGCAGCCGAATAATTGCAGTGGCTGTAGAGATACCGTGTTTCCCCGAAATTAAGCCCTACCCCGAAAATAAGACCTAGCCTTATTTTGCAGGGTTTTGGAAGTAGGGCTTAAATATAAGCCCTACTCCAAAAATAAGCCCTAGATAAATTTTATATTTATGGAAGTGTGGGTGATTCAGCAGCTCAGGAGCGCTCACTAATGGCTCCTGAGCTGCCAGGGTGGGCGGGCAAGACCTCGGCGCCAGAAATCTCTGCTCTCCCAGCTGATCAGAGGCGGAGGCGGGCAGGAGTTATAGCAGCGCAGGCTGCCAGCACTCAGCCTTCAGTGAAGCCGCTAGCCTGCGCATACATCGCGGCTGGTGGCTTCACTAAATGAAAAATTATGCCGGCAGCTGCGCTTCCATCTACCGTACAGGTACATCGCTGGGCGGACTGGACGATATCTCTACCCTGTACTGCCGCCAGCCCGCACGTTCTAAAAATAAGGCAGCAGGAGGATGTCCTTCTCCTCTCTGCTGCCTGGAGCTGGAGGTGCTGATTGGTGGTGAGCGCCTCCTGCTCCCATCCCTCCTCCACCAATCAGCACCCTGTCATCTCTCACGCCGGATCTCCTTGGTTTTTTGTTCAAGCATAAATGTGTGATTGTTGTTCATGGAGCCAAAATAAACCCTACCCCAATAATAAGCCCTAAAAAAATAATATAAGACCCTGTCTTATTTTCGGAGAAAAACATTAGTACTGTAGTTGTACCCAAGCCCTGATGCCTGAAAAGGCCAAGGAAAAATTTCTAGCGTATCTGTGATTAAAAAAAGAAATACAAAAAAATCCTCCTTTGATAGCCAGGTATGTTACATGTCTGTTCCTTTTACCAGTATCACTTCTGTAAATACTCATCTTTACTAGAGTTGAGCGAACACCTGGATGTTCGGGTTCGAGAAGTTCGGCCGAACATCCCGGAAATGTTCGGGTTCGGGATCCGAACCCGATCCGAACTTCGTCCCGAACCCGAACCCCATTGAAGTCAATGGGGACCCGAACTTTTCGGCACTAAAAAGGCTGTAAAACAGCCCAGGAAAGAGCTAGAGGGCTGCAAAAGGCAGCAACATGTAGGTAAATCCCCTGCAAACAAATGTGGATAGGGAAATGAATTAAAATAAAAATTAAATAAATAAAAATTAACCAAAATCAATTGGAGAGAGGTTCCATAGCAGAGAATCTGGCTTCCCGTCACCCACCACTGGAACAGTCCATTCTCAGATATTTAGGCCCCGGCACCCAGGCAGAGGAGAGAGGTCCCGTAACAGAGAATCTGTCTTCATGTCAGCAGAGAATTAGTCTGCATGTCATAGCAGAGAATGAGGCTTCACGTCAGCCACCACTGCAACAGTCCATTGGCATATATTTAGGCCCAGCACACACACAGGCAGAGGAGAGAGGTCCCGTAACAGAGAATCTGGCTTCATGTCAGCAGAGAATCAGTCTGCATGTCATAGCAGAGAATCAGGCTTCACGTCAGCCACCACTGCAACAGTCCATTGTCATAAATTTAGGCCCAGCACCCAGGCAGAGGAGAGAGGTCCCGTAACAGAGAATCTGGCTTCATGTCAGCAGAGAATCAGTCTTCATATCATAGCAGAGAATCAGGCTTCACGTCACCCACCACTGTAAGAGTCAATTTTCATAAATTTAGGCCCAGAACCCAGGCAGAGGAGAAAGGTCCCGTAACAGACAATCTGGCTTCATGTCAGCAGAGAATCAGTCTTCATATCATAGCAGAGAATCAGGCTTCACGTCACCCACCACTGTAAGAGTCAATTTTCATAAATTTAGGCCCAGAACCCAGGCAGAGGAGAAAGGTCCCGTAACAGACAATCTGGCTTCATGTCAGCAGAGAATCAGTCTTCATATCATAGCAGAGAATCAGGCTTCACGTCACCCACCACTGTAAGAGTCAATTTTCATAAATTTAGGCCCAGAACCCAGGCAGAGGAGAAAGGTCCCGTAACAGACAATCTGGCTTCATGTCAGCAGAGAATCAGTCTTCATATCATAGCAGAGAATCAGGCTTCACGTCACCCACCACTGTAAGAGTCAATTTTCATAAATTTAGGCCCAGAACCCAGGCAGAGGAGAAAGGTCCCGTAACAGACAATCTGGCTTCATGTCAGCAGAGAATCAGTCTTCATATCATAGCAGAGAATCAGGCTTCACGTCACCCACCACTGTAAGAGTCAATTTTCATAAATTTAGGCCCAGAACCCAGGTAGAGGAGAAAGGTCCCGTAACAGACAATCTGGCTTCATGACAGCAGAGAATCAGTCTGCATGTCATAGCAGAGAATCAGGCTTCACGTCAGCCACCACTGCAACAGTCCATTGTCATAAATTTAGGCCCAGCACCCAGGCAGAGGAGAGAGGTCCCGTAACAGAGGATCTGGCTTCATGTCAGCAGAGAATCAGTCTGCATGTCATAGCAGAGAATGAGGCTTCACGTCAGCCACCACTGCAACAGTCCATTGGCATATATTTAGGCCCAGCACACACACAGGCAGAGGAGAGAGGTCCCGTAACAGACAATCTGGCTTCATGTCAGCAGAGAAATAGTCTGCATGTCATAGCAGAGAATGAGGCTTCACGTCACCCACCACTGCAACAGTCCATTGGCATATATTCAGGCCCAGCACCCAGGCAGAGGAGAGAGGTCCCGTAACAGAGGATCTGGCTTCATGTCAGCAGAGAATCAGTCTGCATGTCATAGCAGAGAATCAGGCTTCACGTCAGCCACCACTGCAACAGTCCATTGTCATAAATTTAGGCCCAGCACCCAGGCAGAGGAGAGAGGTCCCGTAACAGAGGATCTGGCTTCATGTCAGCAGAGAATCAGTCTGCATGTCATAGCAGAGAATCAGGCTTCACGTCAGCCACCACTGCAACAGTCCATTGTCATAAATTTAGGCCCAGCACCCAGGCAGAGGAGAGAGGTCCCGTAACAGACAATCTGGCTTCATGTCAGCAGAGAATTAGTCTGCATGTCATAGCAGAGAATCAGGCTTCATGTCAGCCACCACTGCAACAGTCCATTGGCATATATTTAGGCCTAGCACACAGGCAGAGGAGAGGTTCATTCAACTTTGGGTAGCATCGCAATATAATGGTAAAATGAAAATAAAAATAGGATTGAATGAGGAAGTGCCCTGGAGTCCAATAATATATGGTTATGGGGAGGTAGTTAATGTCTAATCTGGACAAGGGACGGACAGGTCCTGTGGGATCCATGCCTGGTTCATTTTTATGAACGTCAGCTTGTCCACATTGGCTGTAGACAGGCGGCTGCGTTTGTCTGTAATGACGCCCCCTGCCGTGCTGAATACACGTTCAGACAAAACGCTGGCTGCCGGGCAGGCCAGCACCTCCAAGGCATAAAAGGCTAGCTCTGGCCACGTGGACAATTTAGAGACCCAGAAGTTGAATGGGGCCGAACCATCAGTCAGTACGTGGAGGGGTGTGCACACGTACTGTTCCACCATGTTAGTGAAATGTTGCCTCCTGCTAACACGTTGCGTATCAGGTGGTGGTGCAGTTAGCTGTGGCGTGTTGACAAAAGTTTTCCACATCTCTGCCATGCTAACCCTGCCCTCAGAGGAGCTGGCCGTGACACAGCTGTCTTGGCGACCTCTTGCTCCTCCTCTGCCTTGGCCTTGGGCTTCCACTTGTTCCCCTGTGACATTTGGGAATGCTCTCAGTAGCGCGTCTACCAACGTGCGCTTGTACTCGCGCATCTTCCTATCACGCTCCAGTGCAGGAAGTAAGGTGGGCACATTGTCTTTGTAGCGTGGATCCAGCAGGGTGGCAACCCAGTAGTCCGCACAGGTTAAAATGTGGGCAACTCTGTTGTCGTTGCGCAGGCACTGCAGCATGTAGTCGCTCATGTGTGCCAGGCTGCCCAGGGGTAAGGACAAGCTGTCCTCTGTGGGAGGCGTATCGTCATCGTCCTGCCTTTCCCCCCAGCCACGCACCAGTGATGGACCCGAGCTGCGTTGGGTGCCACCCCGCTGTGACCATGCTTCATCCTCATCCTCCTCCACCTCCTCCTCATCCTCGTCCTCCTCGTCCTCCAGTAGTGGGCCCTGGCTGGCCACATTTGTACCTGGCCTCTGCTGTTGCAAAAAACCTCCCTCTGAGTCACTTCGAAGAGACTGGCCTGAAAGTGCTAAAAATGACCCCTCTTCCTCATCCTCCTCCTCCTCCTCCTGGGCCACCTCCTGTTCCATCATCGCCCTAAGTGTTTTCTCAAGGAGACATAGAAGTGGTATTGTAACGCTGATAACGGTGTCATCGCCACTGGCCATGTTGGTGGAGTACTCGAAACAGCGCAACAGGGCACACAGGTCTCGCATGGAGGCCCAGTCATTGGTGGTGAAGTGGTGCTGTTCTGTAGTGCGACTGACCCGTGCGTGCTGCAGCTGAAACTCCACTATGGCCTGCTGCTGCTCGCACAGTCTGTCCAGCATGTGCAAGGTGGAGTTCCACCTGGTGGGCACGTCGCATATGAGGCGGTGAGCGGGAAGGCCGAAGTTACGCTGTAGCGCAGACAGGCGAGCAGCGGCAGGATGTGAACGCCGGAAGCGCGAACAGACGGCCCGCACTTTATGCAGCAGCTCTGACATGTCGGGGTAGTTGTGAATGAACTTCTGCACCACCAAATTCAGCACATGCGCCAAGCAAGGGATGTGCGTCAAATTGGCTAGTCCCAGAGCTGCAACGAGATTTCGCCCATTATCACACACCACCACGCCGGGCTTGAGGCTCACCGGCAGCAACCACTCGTCGGTCTGTTGTTCAATACCCCGCCACAACTCCTGTGCGGTGTGGGGCCTGTCCCCCAAACATATGAGTTTCAGAATGGCCTGCTGACGTTTACCCCGGGCTGTGCTGAAGTTGGTGGTGAAGGTGTGTGGCTGACTGGATGAGCAGGTGGAAGAAGAGGAGGAGGAAGCCGAGAAGGAGGAGGTGGCAACAGGAGGCAAAGAATGTTGCCCTGCGATCCTTGGCGGCGGCAGGACGTGCGCCAAACAGCTCTCCGCCTGGGGCCCAGCTGCCACTACATTTACCCAGTGTGCAGTTAGGGAGATATAGCGTCCCTGGCCGTGCTTACTGGTCCACGTATCTGTGGTTAGGTGGACCTTGCTACAGATGGCGTTGCGCAGTGCACACTTGATTTTATCGGATACTTGGTTGTGCAGGGAAGGCACGGCTCTCTTGGAGAAGTAGTGCCGGCTGGGAACAACATACTGTGGGACAGCAAGCGACATGAGCTGTTTGAAGCTGTCTGTGTCCACCAGCCTAAATGACAGCATTTCATAGGCCAGTAGTTTAGAAATGCTGGCATTCAGGGCCAGGGATCGAGGGTGGCTAGGTGGGAATTTACGCTTTCTATCAAATGTTTGTGAGATGGAGAGCTGAACGCTGGCGTGTGACATGGTTGAGACGCTTGGTGACGGAGGTGGTGGTGGTGGTGTTGGTGGTACATCCCCTGTTTGCTGGGCGGCAGGTGCCAACGTTCCTCCAGAGGCGGAGGAAGAGGCCGAGGCGGCAGCAGCAGAATAGGCCGAGGCGGCAGCAGCAGAAGAGGTAGCAGGGGGAGCCTGAGTGACTTCCTTGGTTTTAAGGTGTTTACTCCACTGCAGTTCATGCTTTGCATGCAGGTGCCTGGTCATGCAGGTTGTGCTCAGGTTCAGAACGTTAATGCCTCGCTTCAGGCTCTGATGGCACAGCGTGCAAACCACTCGGGTCTTGTCGTCAGCACATTGTTTGAAGAAGTGCCATGCCAGGGAACTCCTTGAAGCTGCCTTTGGGGTGCTCGGTCCCAGATGGCGGCGGTCAGTAGCAGGCGGAGTCTCTTGGCGGCGGGTGTTCTGCTTTTGCCCACTGCTCCCTCTTTTGCTACGCTGTTGGCTCGGTCTCACCACTGCCTCTTCCTCCGAACTGTGAAAGTCAGTGGCACGACCTTCATTCCATGTGGGGTCTAGGACCTCATCGTCCCCTGCATCGTCTTCCACCCAGTCTTGATCCCTGACCTCCTGTTCAGTCTGCACACTGCAGAAAGACGCAGCAGTTGGCACCTGTGTTTCGTCATCATCAGAGACATGCTGAGGTGGTATTCCCATGTCCTCATCATCAGGAAACATAAGTGGTTGTGCGTCAGTGCATTCTATGTCTTTCACCGCTGGGGAAGGGCTAGGTGGATGCCCTTGGGAAACCCTGCCAGCGGAGTCTTCAAACAGCATAAGAGACTGCTGCATAACTTGAGGCTGAGACAGTTTCCCTGGTATGCATGGGGGTGATGTGACAGACTGATGGGGTTGGTTTTCAGGCGCCATCTGTGCGCTTTCTGCAGAAGACTGGGTGGGAGATAATGTGAACGTGCTGGATCCACTGTCGGCCACCCAATTGACTAATGCCTGTACCTGCTCAGGCCTTACCATCCTTAGAACGGCATTGGGCCCCACCATATATCGCTGTAAATTCTGGCGGCTACTGGGACCTGAGGTAGTTGGTACACTAGGACGTGTGGATGTGGCAGAACGGCCACGTCCTCTCCCAGCACCAGAGGGTCCACTAACACCACCACGACCATGTCCACGTCCGCGTCCCTTACTAGATGTTTTTCTCATTGTTATGGTTCACCACAACAACAAATATATTATTTGGCCCAATGTATTGTATTCAAATTCAGCGGGATATAAATTTGAGGCCTAGTATTTAGGCGCTGGGTGACCGGTATGGATTTAGTGACAGAATTAGACTTGGAAATGCACAGAAGCGTGTGTGTGAAGTTATTCTGAATGACCCAATGTGCACCTTGAATATTATATACCCTTTTTGGGATAGATTTCAAATAGCTCTGATATAGCAGGAACCACTAAATTATGAAATTGCTAAATTGGGAATTGTACTTCAACCCAGAACAAAAAATGTGCTTTGACGGACACTAAATATCTTGCCCAGCAACAACAGTACAGCGGTGGGTAACGAGAGATTTAGAGGGATTTAAATTTGAGGCCTAGTATTTAGGCGCTGGGTCACCGGTATGGATTTAGTGACAGAATTAGACTTGGAAATGCACAGAAGCGTGTGTGTGAAGTTATTCTGAATGACCCAATGTGCACCTTGAATATTATATACCCTTTTTGGGATAGATTTCAAATAGCTCTGATATAGCAGGAACCACTAAATTATGAAATTGCTAAATTGGGAATTGTACTTCAACCCAGAACAAAAAATGTGCTTTGACGGGCACTAAATAACTTTCCCAGCTACAACAGGACAGCGGTAACGAGAGATTTAGAGGGATTTAAATTTGAGGCCTAGTATTTAGGCGCTGGGTGACAGGTATGGGTTTAGTGACAGAATTAGACTTGGAAATACACAGTAGCGGGTGTGTGTGAAGTTATTCTGAATGACCCAATGTGCACCTTCAATATTATATACCCTTTTTGGGATAGATTTCAAATAGCTCTGATATAGCAGGAACCACTAAATTATGAAATTGCTAAATTGGGAATTGTACTTCAACCCAGAACAAAAAATGTGCTTTGACGGACACTAAATATCTTGCCCAGCAACAACAGTACAGCGGTGGGTAACGAGAGATTTAGAGGGATTTAAATTTGAGGCCTAGTATTTAGGCGCTGGGTCACCGGTATGGATTTAGTGACAGAATTAGACTTGGAAATGCACAGAAGCGTGTGTGTGAAGTTATTCTGAATGACCCTATGTGCACCTTCAATATTATATACCCTTTTAGGGATAGATTTCAAATAGCTCTGATATAGCAGAAACCACTAAATTATGAAATTGCTAAATTGGGAATTGTACTTCAACCCAGAACAAAAAATGTGCTTTGACGGACACTAAATATCTTGCCCAGCAACAACAGTACAGCGGTGGGTAACGAGAGATTTAGAGGGATTTAAATTTGAGGCCTAGTATTTAGGCGCTGGGTCACCGGTATGGATTTAGTGACAGAATTAGACTTGGAAATGCACAGAAGCGTGTGTGTGAAGTTATTCTGAATGACCCTATGTGCACCTTCAATATTATATACCCTTTTAGGGATAGATTTCAAATAGCTCTGATATAGCAGAAACCACTAAATTATGAAATTGCTAAATTGGGAATTGTACTTCAACCCAGAACAAAAAATGTGCTTTGACGGACACTAAATATCTTGCCCAGCAACAACAGTACAGCGGTGGGTAACGAGAGATTTAGAGGGATTTAAATTTGAGGCCTAGTATTTAGGCGCTGGGTCACCGGTATGGATTTAGTGACAGAATTAGACTTGGAAATGCACAGAAGCGTGTGTGTGAAGTTATTCTGAATGACCCAATGTGCACCTTCAATATTATATACCCTTTTAGGGATAGATTTCAAATAGCTCTGATATAGCAGAAACCACTAAATTATGAAATTGCTAAATTGGGAATTGTACTTCAACCCAGAACAAAAAATGTGCTTTGACGGACACTAAATATCTTGCCCAGCAACAACAGTACAGCGGTGGGTAACGAGAGATTTAGAGGGATTTAAATTTGAGGCCTAGTATTTAGGCGCTGGGTCACCGGTATGGATTTAGTGACAGAATTAGACTTGGAAATGCACAGAAGCGTGTGTGTGAAGTTATTCTGAATGACCCAATGTGCACCTTCAATATTATATACCCTTTTAGGGATAGATTTCAAATAGCTCTGATATAGCAGAAACCACTAAATTATGAAATTGCTAAATTGGGAATTGTACTTCAACCCAGAACAAAAAATGTGCTTTGACGGACACTAAATATCTTGCCCAGCAACAACAGTACAGCGGTGGGTAACGAGAGATTTAGAGGGATTTAAATTTGAGGCCTAGTATTTAGGCGCTGGGTGACAGTTATGGGTTTAGTGACAGAATTAGACTTGGAAATACACAGTAGCGGGTGTGTGTGAAGTTATTCTGAATGACCCTATGTGCACCTTCAATATTATATACCCTTTTAGGGATAGATTTCAAATAGCTCTGATATAGCAGAAACCACTAAATTATGAAATTGCTAAATTGGGAATTGTACTTCAACCCAGAACAAAAAATGTGCTTTGACGGACACTAAATATCTTGCCCAGCAACAACAGTACAGCGGTGGGTAACGAGAGATTTAGAGGGATTTAAATTTGAGGCCTAGTATTTAGGCGCTGGGTCACCGGTATGGATTTAGTGACAGAATTAGACTTGGAAATGCACAGAAGCGTGTGTGTGAAGTTATTCTGAATGACCCTATGTGCACCTTCAATATTATATACCCTTTTAGGGATAGATTTCAAATAGCTCTGATATAGCAGAAACCACTAAATTATGAAATTGCTAAATTGGGAATTGTACTTCAACCCAGAACAAAAAATGTGCTTTGACGGACACTAAATATCTTGCCCAGCAACAACAGTACAGCGGTGGGTAACGAGAGATTTAGAGGGATTTAAATTTGAGGCCTAGTATTTAGGCGCTGGGTCACCGGTATGGATTTAGTGACAGAATTAGACTTGGAAATGCACAGAAGCGTGTGTGTGAAGTTATTCTGAATGACCCAATGTGCACCTTCAATATTATATACCCTTTTAGGGATAGATTTCAAATAGCTCTGATATAGCAGAAACCACTAAATTATGAAATTGCTAAATTGGGAATTGTACTTCAACCCAGAACAAAAAATGTGCTTTGACGGACACTAAATATCTTGCCCAGCAACAACAGTACAGCGGTGGGTAACGAGAGATTTAGAGGGATTTAAATTTGAGGCCTAGTATTTAGGCGCTGGGTCACCGGTATGGATTTAGTGACAGAATTAGACTTGGAAATGCACAGAAGCGTGTGTGTGAAGTTATTCTGAATGACCCAATGTGCACCTTCAATATTATATACCCTTTTAGGGATAGATTTCAAATAGCTCTGATATAGCAGAAACCACTAAATTATGAAATTGCTAAATTGGGAATTGTACTTCAACCCAGAACAAAAAATGTGCTTTGACGGACACTAAATATCTTGCCCAGCAACAACAGTACAGCGGTAACGAGAGATTTAGAGGGATTTAAATTTGAGGCCTAGTATTTAGGCGCTGGGTGACAGGTATGGGTTTAGTGACAGAATTAGACTTGGAAATACACAGTAGCGGGTGTGTGTGAAGTTATTCTGAATGACCCTATGTGCACCTTCAATATTATATACCCTTTTAGGGATAGATTTCAAATAGCTCTGATATAGCAGAAACCACTAAATTATGAAATTGCTAAATTGGGAATTGTACTTCAACCCAGAACAAAAAATGTGCTTTGACGGACACTAAATATCTTGCCCAGCAACAACAGTACAGCGGTGGGTAACGAGAGATTTAGAGGGATTTAAATTTGAGGCCTAGTATTTAGGCGCTGGGTCACCGGTATGGATTTAGTGACAGAATTAGACTTGGAAATGCACAGAAGCGTGTGTGTGAAGTTATTCTGAATGACCCAATGTGCACCTTCAATATTATATACCCTTTTAGGGATAGATTTCAAATAGCTCTGATATAGCAGAAACCACTAAATTATGAAATTGCTAAATTGGGAATTGTACTTCAACCCAGAACAAAAAATGTGCTTTGACGGACACTAAATATCTTGCCCAGCAACAACAGTACAGCGGTAACGAGAGATTTAGAGGGATTTAAATTTGAGGCCTAGTATTTAGGCGCTGGGTGACAGGTATGGGTTTAGTGACAGAATTAGACTTGGAAATACACAGTAGCGGGTGTGTGTGAAGTTATTCTGAATGACCCAATGTGCACCTTCAATATTATATACCCTTTTAGGGATAGATTCCAAATAGCTCTGATATAGCAGGAACCACTAAATTATGAAATTGCTAAATTGGGAATTGTACTTCAACCCAGAACAAAAAATGTGCTTTGACGGACACTAAATATCTTGCCCAGCAACAACAGTACAGCGGTAACGAGAGATTTAGAGGGATTTAAATTTGAGGCCTAGTATTTAGGCGCTGGGTGACAGGTATGGGTTTAGTGACAGAATTAGACTTGGAAATACACAGTAGCGGGTGTGTGTGAAGTTATTCTGAATGACCCAATGTGCACCTTCAATATTATATACCCTTTTAGGGATAGATTCCAAATAGCTCTGATATAGCAGGAACCACTAAATTATGAAATTGCTAAATTGGGAATTGTACTTCAACCCAGAACAAAAAATGTGCTTTGACGGACACTAAATATCTTGCCCAGCAACAACAGTACAGCGGTAACGAGAGATTTAGAGGGATTTAAATTTGAGGCCTAGTATTTAGGCGCTGGGTGACAGGTATGGGTTTAGTGACAGAATTAGACTTGGAAATACACAGTAGCGGGTGTGTGTGAAGTTATTCTGAATGACCCAATGTGCACCTTCAATATTATATACCCTTTTAGGGATAGATTCCAAATAGCTCTGATATAGCAGGAACCACTAAATTATGAAATTGCTAAATTGGGAATTGTACTTCAACCCAGAACAAAAAATGTGCTTTGACGGACACTAAATATCTTGCCCAGCAACAACAGTACAGCGGTGGGTAACGAGAGATTTAGAGGGATTTAAATTTGAGGCCTAGTATTTAGGCGCTGGGTGACAGGTATGGGTTTAGTGACAGAATTAGACTTGGAAATACACAGTAGCGGGTGTGTGTGAAGTTATTCTGAATGACCCAATGTGCACCTTCAATATTATATACCCTTTTTGGGATAGATTTCAAATAGCTCTGATATAGCAGGAACCACTAAATTATGAAATTGCTAAATTGGGAATTGTATTTCAACCCAGAACAAGAAATGTGCTTGAACGGACACTAAATAACTCGCCCAGCTACAGCACTAGGGACAGATTTAGCTGGATATAAATTTGAGGCCTAGTATTTAGGCGCTGGGTGACCGGTATGGATTTAGTGACAGAATTAGACTGGGATATGGCCAAAAAATAAACAGACTATTGCTGGTTAAATGCACTTGGTGTGACAGCTTCACCCTGATGTAGGCTTTAGCCAAAAAACAACCACACCATTGAGGGTTAAATGCACTTGGTGACAGGCGCAGCTTGCCCCTGATTTTGTATATGGCCAAAAAATGAACAGACTATTGCTGGTTAAATGCACTTGGTGTCACAGCTTCACCCTGATGTAGGCTTTAGCCAAAAAACAACCACACCATTGAGGGTTAAATGCACTTGGTGACAGGCGCAGCTTGCCCCTGATTTTGTATATGGCCAAAAAATGAACAGACTATTGCTGGTTAAATGCACTTGGTGTCACAGCTTCACCCTGATGTAGGCTTTAGCCAAAAAACAACCACACCATTGAGGGTTAAATGCACTTGGTGACAGGCGCAGCTTGCCCCTGATTTTGTATATGGCCAAAAAATGAACAGACTATTGCTGGTTAAATGCACTTGGTGTGACAGCTTCACCCTGATGTAGGCTTTAGCCAAAAAACAACCACACCATTGAGGGTTAAATGCACTTGGTCGCAGCTTGTGCTGGCGCACCACAAGACACAAAATGGCCGCCGATCACCCCAGAAAAATGAGACTGACAAACGGTCTGTGCAGCCTAAAAACAGTGAGCAATTGAGGATCAGCAGCTCAATGATCCACAGCTGCAGATCGATCAGTTAATCAAGTCCTTTGGAGGAGTTAATCTGCCTAATCTCGCCCTACTGTCGCAGCCGCAACCTCTCCCTACGCTAATCAGAGCAGAGTGACGGGCGGCGCTATGTGACTCCAGCTTAAATAGAGGCTGGGTCACATGGTGCTCTGGCCAATCACAGCCATGCCAATAGTAGGCATGGCTGTGATGGCCTCTTGGGGCAAGTAGTATGACGCTTGTTGATTGGCTGCTTTGCAGCCTTTCAAAAAGCGCCAAGAAAGCGTCACAAAAGCGCCAAGAAAGCGACGAACACCGAACCCGAACCCGGACTTTTACGAAAATGTCCGGGTTCGGGTCCGTGTCACGGACACCCCAAAATTCGGTACGAACCCGAACTATACAGTTCGAGTTCGCTCATCCCTAATCTTTACCATACCTGTGCAGTATGGATGGGCTTTATTTGCTGTGGAGAAAAAGATGTACTCCTCTACCCCCACTGCAGGCTCCCCCTCCCCCTGCCTCTCCTCTTCTCTGTGATTTTAATTGCCATATAACAAAACAAATGAGCATTCCAGTGATGAGAATGATTTTTGAACATTTACAGAGAGCTTGCAGTTGGCGAAAAGTGCTGCTGGAAGAAAAAGAAGATTCTACTAATAAGGCTACTTTCACACCTGCGTTTAGGTGTGGACCCGTCTGGTATCTGCACAGACGGATCCGCACCTATAATGCAAACGCTTGTATTTGTTCAGAACGGATCCGTTTGCATTACTCTGTAAAAAAAGTCTAAGTGTAAGTCAAACAGATCCGTCCTGACTTACATTGAAAGTCAATGGGGGACGGATCAGTTTACAATTGCACCATATTGTGTCAGTGAAAAGGGATCCATCCCCATTGACTTACATTGTAAGTCAGGACGGATCCGTTTGGCTCCGCATCGCCAGGCAAACACCAAAACGCTGCAGCGTTTTGGTGTCCGCCTTCAGAGCGGAATGGAGGCGGAACGGAGCCAAACTGATGCATTCTGAACGGATCCTTATCCATTCAGAATGCATTGGGGCTGAACTGGTCCGTTTTCGGCCGCTTGTGAGAGCCTTGAACGGATCTCACAGGCGGACCCAGAAACGCCAGTGTGAAAGTAGCCTAAGATGTAATAGAAATAAGATATATTTTTAATTCACAAATTCCTCTGAATATGTAAAGGTTATTATAAATATTATGCAACATTATTTTTTCAATTTCATATATACGTTCAGTACCTTAAAATTTGTCTTACTCTTAGGCTACTTTCACACTTGCGGCAGAGAGATCCAGCAAGCTGTTCCGTCGCCGGAACTGCCTGCCGGATCCGTCAATCTGCATGCAAACGGACAGCATTTGTAGACGGATCCGGATGCGGATCCGTCTCACAAATGCATTGCAAGAACGGATCCGTCTGTCCGTTTGTCATACGGACAAACAGATACGTTTCAATTGTGCATGCGCAGACCGGAAGGACGGATCCAGCAATGCAGTATTTTTAATACATTTCAATGTAAATGAATGTCGGATCCGGCATTCCAGCAAGTGTTCCGGAATTTTGGCTGGAGATAACACCGTAGCATGCTGCGGTATTATCTCTGTCCTGAAAAGTCAAAAAGACTGAACCGAAGACATCCTGATGCATCCTGAACGGATTACTCTCCTTTCAGAATGCATGGGATAAAACTGATCAGTTCTTTTCCGGAACTCAGTGCCGGAAAAGAAAACCGCTAGTGTGAAAGTACCCATACTCTCATTTGCACTGGCAAATTCAGTAGGTGATACTTAAAGAGGTTCTGCCACGAAACACATTCTAGATTTTTTCAAACCAGCACCTGGATCTGAATACTTCAATAAAATGTATCTGTATGGCGCCACCTGCTGTTTTTTATTTTCTATATTTCTTATCCACCTCACTGAGCTGGTCAAAGGTGCTCCGTTTAAATCTTTAGCTGTCACCAGACATTTCTACTCTTAGAAGCTGTGGCAGCTAAAAGGAGAGTGCTGCAGCACCCTCTGAGTTGCCAGCCTGAAATAAATCTAGCAGAGCACTTGGAGCAATAAATTGAGAAATCTTTGGATCCCTGTGAGGTACAGGGCTGGATCTAGCAAGAGATTGTTATGTGCCATTTCATTTCTGATTTTAATTTTTTTATATGAATCATGACATAACTAGTGTTGGTCAAACACCAAAGTGCTTGGGTGCTCGAGTAGAACACCTCGGGATGCTCGGGTGCTCTACCGCAGATAATGGCCAGCGGGAGGAGGGCAGTGCTGCCTTGGCCCTGTCAATCAAGAGAAGAAGGGTGTGAAAAGAGGTGGGCAAACGGAGTCTCTAGGAGCAGGTGCAACGCCCCCCCCCCCCCCCCCTTGCTCCTAGAGGCCAATTAGCATATTATAAAAGTTTGTTTTGCTCAATAAAGGCTTTAGGCGGTGAGATGGCACTAATATAGTTATGTTCAGCTGACACTGGCACATCGCTAATGTCAGCCAGCTTAATACCCATTTTTCAGGTGACAGAAACCCTTTAATAATAAGGTAAAACATAGGCTAATCATTAAATCGAGGAAAACTGTGTGAAATGAAGTAAAACATAAAATGAACATTTGTCAAGGACAAGTGACTATTTCATAACATGTATAAAATATTCAAAACCCGTATGTAGCTATATGGAGCCCAAGGGCTGCTATCAGAAGAATGTTATTATCATTTTTTGAAAGTGAAATTGTCATATTTCTTTCTTGTAATAAAGTAACTAAAGTTCTAATAAAAAAAACTTTTTCAAACATCCAATACAGTTAATAAAGATAACGTCACTGTAATTTGATTAAAAAAAGGCTTTTATGAAACTATACCTCTCAGCATGCCATGACGCTGACAGGGTTTTGTAGAAGTTGTAGTTTTGCAACAGTGGTTTACGGACCATGACTGTACACTGATTGCTTTTCATAAGCAAAAGGCTTTTCTTGAAGTCATTTGAAAGCAAAGGATTTTAAATTCATTTGAAGTACCTCCCCTTCAATATAATGACCAGCAGACTTTTATTCTTCTTAAAAGGGCACTTACATAATGATTGTACACTTCTATGGATTTTGTACCCACTGGTTTAATTTCTTGTGGAAATTTCAGATAAATTGCTTTCCAGCATATCTTTGAATATCTTGGCTATTGGGGGTGCAAAGACAACATTCCTACTTGGGCTCAAAAGTCTGAGGGTGTTTAGACCTCATTAACACAACCATCATAATGTCACTGTTATATCAGTGGCTCATGCCTGCCATCACTCCAGTCTCTCTGGTGGGCACAGCTGCTCCATTCACCTACTACCCACTCCATTCTTCTGTACAGCTTGGACACAGGGCCTCAGCCACTGGAGTAGCTTCCTGGTTATTCACGTGGGTTGATGACTGCTTTTTGCCAAAACTGCCTCTCTCTGTCTCTTTAAGAGCCTGTGTGTTCACCCTAAACTTCCCCAGCCAATGGCTGGTCACTCAAGGGTACTTAAGGCCGCTTCTCCCATGGGTGAGTGCCTAAGAAGTAGGTTCTAGTCCACTAATATCCTGAAAAGGTGTGCTGTTCTACTGTTGTCTGCTTGTATACCCACTTCTGCCTGTTTCCTGGATTTGACACTTTGCTGCCTAACCTGACCTCAGGCTTTTTATCGGATCGCTCAAAGTCTGCCTGCCCTGACCTCGGCCTATGATTTTTGCCTGATCCCTTGGTGCTCCGTGTGATCACACCATCGTCACATTTGATATGGTGGATTATTCTTAATTTGCGCCAGGTTTATTGTTTATTTGTCCATTGTTTTGGGGAGGCAGTCAATGACATGAGCTATTGTTTAATGTGTTTTTCCTGTAGCTGTTTGACCTCCACAGCAACTTGAATCAACTATGTGGTGCCTTTTGGTCTGACTAACAAGCAAGCTGGTGTATGAGAGAGGACCTGCTATATACATCACCTGTGGATTGCATTAGCCCCCCTTCTGTGTATTAGGAGGTGTTCAGCCTGCCTGGTTGAAGTGGTAATGCGGTGTCATCAGAATGAGATTAGGCATTTGGATTGAACATCCAATGATGGAACAGCCATGATTATCCCCCACCAATCCTATGGAGGCCAATGCACTGGAATTGCGGCTGATGGAAATAAAAAGGGGCCTGCCCCGTCATCGGCAGCTATTCTACAGGACCTCAGCCTAGAAACTACGGTTCCAGCTGGTGGACTTTAGAACTGATCTTCCAACCTCGAGCCTACAGGTTTGGTTGGAGAGTCCAGGTTGAGACGGTCGGGTTACCTTCCACATGCCTTGCTGTGCATAGCTCACCCAAAGCGGAGTGCTACTGGCCGGTGTAGTTGATCTTGGGTCCCCAAGTAACGGAAGCATTTTGGCTGATCCCTGCTGGATGCAGCAAAAACACTAGTGTAAAAGTAGCTTATTTTAATAAATAATATTATTATATTTTAATAAATTTAATATTAGTGAAAATAAAAATTTATGAGATTATTCTGTACCTCTTCCCAGAGGTTCTACAGCTCCTTGCCAGATATAACCTATATTAGTATTTACTCAGTCTGTGAAAAATGTTAGTCAATTTTTCACCAACTAGATACCAATTTATGCAAAAGTTTTTAGAGCTTTAGAAGAAAATGGGTGTGTCATGTTCTAGGGGTAAGGGCGTTGTCTAAGTGAGCAATCGATCTTTACAGTACCTCTGATTGTGGGGATAGACTTTCTAGAGGGTTCACCAGGTTGCTACCTCCTGGGATAGTCCTGGTGCACTTGGCTGACACCTGCATAACACCAGTGGGCCAGTCACAAAAACAAAACAGGAACTGGAACCCAAACAACCAGGACGCAGTTCAGACATAAACCACATACTGAACAGAATATCAGACAGAAGGAGAACACAGGAAAACAGATGCCTGGACCCAATGTGGAATGGATTCATGGTTTTCACAGACAGAGCTTCTCAGACATGAGACAGGTAGATGCCTGGACCCTATGCGGTATAGATGCATGGCAGTCAAAGACAGAGCTGCTAAGACATGAGAATGGCAGATGCCTGGACTCCATGCAGAATGGGGGCATGGCGGTCATAGACAGAGCTGCTCAGACATGACACCAGAACCCATGCGGAACAGACGCATTCCCAGTCAGACAAAACCAAAGGCATAGAGACGTGATGACATCCATGAATTACCAGGCAACCACACAGATCAGAGTAGAATAGCAAACAGCAGCATACACCCTTCACACAGCAGAGTTGGAGACAGACTGCCAGGCACACAGCTCACAGGTCTAAATAGCTGGTTAACGGGAGCACCTGACAACCTGGTACTCAAGCACACACAGACCAGGGAAACATTAACCCTACAAACACAGAGCATACAGATCACAGGAGACAGTTCACACATAGTCACAGAACACCGCAGCTAGCACACAACACATAAGCAACCAGCATACATGGGAAGTGTTAACTGCAGCCAGTACACAAATACAGGCAGCCAGCCTACACGGCAACACAGTGTGACAGTGGACAGGTACTGTGATATAAGACAAGGAATACACAGGTACACAGGACACAGTTCACAGTTCACATAGAAGGCCACAGCCAGCATGCACCACCCAAGCAACCAGCATAAACAGGAGAACTTCCTTGCCCACAGCCAGGGCGGAGGCAGCCAGCCTACAAGGCAACACATGTCAAAGTAAACTTACCTTTGATACAAACACAGGGAGTATACACAGTCACAGAAGGCCATTTACACACAGATCGCCATAGCCAGCACGCCGCACCCAAGCAACCAGAATACATGGGTAACAGTCTGCAGCCAGTATGCAGAGCGCATGCAGCAACCCTGCATGACAACAAATGTTACAGTGAACTGCAGTGTAACAGGGTGCACATAAATGTCACCTTCAACAACTTTATATAATTTCAAATGAAACTGAATTTTGAAAGTAAGTTCATTGTATCCTTAGAAATCCAGTTCCAAACTGAAAATTATTTCATTGCACTTATTTCTTTCAAAAGGCATGTTATGCCCCTCCGGAATATTACAGATATTTTTGGAGCAAAGAGGAATTATTTATTTTCTCACATAGAGGCACAGCACTCTTAGTGGTTACTGCCACTTTTAAGTCGTACATAAGTGTAATGATCTAGCAGAAATAACTTCATAGGCGCAAACTTTCAAACAGCAGAACAGCTGTAGACAACTTGAACAGTCTATTTATGAGTAGAGTTGAGCGAACCCGAACTTTAGGTTTTTCGGCACCAGGACCCGAACATTTACGTAAAAGTTCGGGTTCGGCGATTTTTATGGCGGTTTTTGAAAGGCTGCAAAGCAGCCAATCAACAAGCGTCATACTACTTGCCCCAAAAGGCCATAACAGCCATGCCTACTATTGGCATGGCTGTGTGATTGGCCAACTGCAGCATGTGACCCAGCCTCTATTTAAGCTGGAGTCACTTAGCGCCGCCCGTCACTCTGCTCGGATTAGTGTAGGGAGAGTCTGCAGCTGCTGTGAGGGAGAGATCAGGTAGCGATCTTATCAAGAACTGGTTTATGTACTCAGCGATCTACAGAAAAAGTGTTTTGTGGGTGCAGTGCACAATTTTTTTAAGCCTGCCCTGAGCCAACTACTACAGAAAACGAACTTCTTTTTCTTCATTTCATCAATATCAATACCTGATCGGCAGCCATTTTATGCAACGATAGTGCACCAGTATAGGCTATCTGCAAGTCCAGAAATACAGCTTTGGCATACTGGGGTGAAAAAACCCTCTAATATACTGCACATCTGGGATTAGACAAGCATAAGTGACTGTCACATTTAGGCCATAAATACGGCTTTGGCATACTGGGGTGAAAAAAGCCTCTCATATACTGCACATCTGGGATTACACGTGCATAAGTGACTGTCACATTTAGAACAGAAATGCAGCTTTTTGGTTAGGGTGAAAAAACCCTCTAATGTACTACACATCTGGGATTAGACAAGCATAAGTCACATTTAGGGCAGAAATACGGCTTTTTGGTTACTGGGATGAAAAAAGCCTCTGATATACTGCACATCTAGGATTAGATGTGCATAAGTGACTGTTACATTTAGGCCAGAAATACGGCTTTTTGGTTACTGGGGTGAAAAAACCCTCTGATGTACTGCACATCTGGGATAAGACATGCATAAGTGAGTGTTACATTTAGGCCACAAATACTGCTGTCATATAGAGTAAAAAAATATAGTGCAATACCCTACATCAGGGTTTATATTGGCGGTTAATTATTTTTAACATACTTAACAACTTTTTACTTTGCTTTGTGAATGCTAACTATGAGGCAAACATCTAATAAGGGACGCGGCCACGGTCGTGGTGGTGGTGTTGGTGGAGCCTCTGGTGCAGGGAGAGAACGTGGCCGTTCTGCTACAGCTACACGTCCTACTGAACCTACTACCTCAGGTCCGAGTAGCCGCCAGAATCTACAGCGATATTTGGTCGGGCCTAATGCCGTTCTAAGGATGTTAAGGCCTGAGCAAGTGCAGGCGCTAGTCAATTGGGTGGCCGACAGTGGATCCAGCATGTTCACATTATCTCCCACCCAATCTTCTGCAGAAAGTGCACGGGTGGCGCATGAAACCCATGCCCATCAGTCTGTCACATCACCCCCGTGCATATCAGGGAACCTGTCTGAGCCTCAAGTCATGCAGCAGTCTCTTATGCTGTTTGAAGACTCTGCTGGCAGGGTTTCCCAAGGGCATCCACCTAGCCCTTTCCCAGGGGTGGAAGACATAGAATGCACTGACGCACAACCACTTATGTTTCCTGATGAGGACATGGGAATACCACCTCAGCACGTCTCTGATGATGACAAAACACAGGTGCCAACTGCTGCGTCTTTCTGCAGTGTGCAGACCGAAAAGAAGGTCAGGGAGGAAGACTGGGTGGAAGACGATGCAGGGAACGATGAGGTCCTAGACCCCACATGGAATGAAGGTCGTGCCACTGACTTTCAGAGTTCGGAGGAAGAGGCAGTGGTGAGAGCAAGCCAACAGCGTAGCAAAAGCGGGAGCAAGGTGCAAAAGCAGAGCAGCCGTCGCCAAAACAGTTCGCCTGCTACTGGCCACGGTCAACAGAAACAAGCAAACCAAAGGAAGCTTCAAGGAGTTCCCTGGCATGGCACTTCTTCACACAATGTGCTGATGACAAGACCTGAGTGGTTTGCACGCTGTGCCATCAGAGCCTGAAGCGAGGCATTAACGTTCTGAACCTTAGCACAACCTGCATGACCAGGCATCTACATGCGAGACACGGGCTGCAGTGGAGTAAGCACCTTCAAAACCAAGAAAGGGCTCAGGCCCCTCCTGCTCGCTCTTCTGCTGCTGCCTCTTCCTCCGCCTCTGGTGGAACATTGGCACCTGCCGCCGAGCATACAGAGGATGTGCCACCAAAAACACCACCTCCGTCACCAAGCATCTCCACCATGTCACATGGAAGCGTTCAACTCTCCATCTCACAAACCTTTGAGAGAAAGCGTAAATTCCCACCTAGCCACCCTCGATCCCTGGCCCTGAATGCCAGCATTTCTAAACTGCTGGCCTTAGAAATTCTGTCATTCAGGCTGATGGAGACAGACAGCTTCAAACAGCTCATGCCGCTTGCTGTCCCACAGTACGTCGTTCCCAGCTGCCACTACTTCTCCAGGAAAGCCGTGTCCTCCCTGCACAACCAAGTATCGGATACAATCAAGTGTGCACTGCGCAACGCCATCTGTGGCAAGGTCCACCTAACCACAGATACGTGGACCAGTAAGCACGGTCAGGGATGCTATATCTCCCTAACTGCACACTGAGTAAAAGTAGTGGTGGCTGGGCCCCAGGCGGAGAGCTGTTTGGCGCACGTCATTCCGCTGCCAAGGATCGCAGGGCATCATTCTTTGCCTCCTGTTGTCTCCTCTTCCTACTCGGCTTCCTCCTCCTCTTCTTCCACCTCCTCATCCGGTCAGCGACAGACCTTCACCACCAACTTAAGCACAGCCAGGGGTAAACGTCAGCAGGCCGTTCTGAAACTGATGTGTTTGGGGGACAGGCCCCACACTGCGCAGGAGTTGTGGCGGGGTATAGAACAACAGACCGACGAGTGGTTGCTGCCAGTGGGCCTCAAGCCCGGCCTGGTGGTGTGCGATAATGGGCGAAATCTCGTTGCAGCTCTGGGACTAGCTGGTTTGACACACATCCCTTGCCTGGAGCATGTGCTGAATTTGGTGGTGCAGAAATTCATTCACAACTACCCCGACATGTCTGAGCTGCTGCATAAAGTGCGGGCCGTCTGTGCGCGCTTTCAGCGTTCTCACCCTGCTGCTGCTCGCCTGTCAGCGCTGCAGCGTAACTTTGGCCTTCCCGCTCACCGCCTCATATGCGACGTGCCCACACGGTGGAACTCCACCTTGCACATGCTGGCCAGACTGTGCAAGCAGCAGCAGGCGATAGTGGAGTTTCAGCTGCAGCACGCACGGGTGAGTCGCTCGGCGGAACAGCACCACTTCACCACCAATGACTGGGCCTCCATGTGAGACCTGTATGCCCTGTTGCGCTGTTTTGAGTACTCCACCAACATGGCCAGTGGCGATGACGCCGTTATCAGCGTTACAATACCACTTCTATGTCTCCTTGAGAAAACACTTAGGGCGATGATGGAAGAGGATGTGGCCCAGGATGAGGAGGAGGAAGAGGGGTCATCTCTAACACTTTTAGGCTAGTCTTTCAGAAGTGGCTCAGAAAGAGGATTTTTGCAACAGCAGAGGCCAGGTACAAATTTGGCCAGCCAGGGCCCACTACTGGAGGACAAGCAGGATGAGGAGGAGGATGGGGATGAAGCATGTTCACAACGAGGTGGCATCCAACGCAGCTTGGGCCCATCACTGGTGCGTTGCTGGGGGGATACGGAGGACGCAGATGATATGCCTCCCACAGAGGACAGCTTGTCCTTACCTCTGGGCAGCCTGGCACACATGAGCAACTACATGCTGCAGTGCCTGCGCAACGACTGCAGAGTTGCCCACATTTTAACGTGTGCTGACTACTGGGTGGCCATCCTGCTGGATCCCCGTTACAAAGACAATGTGCCGTCCTTAATTCCCTCACTGAAGCGTGATCGCTCCTGAGAGCATTCCCGACTGACGCCGGGGGACAAGTGTAAGCACAAGGTGAAGGCAGGGGAGGAGGAAGAGAATGCCAACGCAGCTGTGTCAGTGCCAGCACCTCAGAAGGCAGGGTTAGCATGGCCGACATGTGGAAAAGCTTTATCACTTCGCCGCAACAACCGGCCCCAACTGCTGATATGGAGCGTGTTAGCAGGAGGCAGCATTTGAACAACATGGTGGAACAGTACCTGTGCACACGATTACACGTACTGACTGATGGTTCTGCCCCATTCAACTTCTGGGTCTCCAAATTGTCCACATGGCCAGAGCTTGCCCTGTATGCCTTGGAGGTGCTGGCCTGCCTTGCAGCCAGTGTACTCTCTGAACGTGTATTTAGCATGGCAGGAGGCGTCATTACAGACAGACGCAGCCGCCTGTCCACAGCCAACGTGGACAAGAGCACGTTCATTAAAATTAACCATGCTTAGATCCCACAAGACTTGTCTGTACCTTGTGCAGAATAGACATTTATACCACCATCAAACATACATTCTTGTACTCAAGTCAAGTGCAATGATTCTTTTTTTTTTGGCCCAATATTTTAGGGGGCTACCTACCTAATAAAAAAAAAAAATTGTTGGCTACCTGTTCCTCCTCCATGCTGCCTCCATCTACAACACCACAGTCACCTCCTCCTCAACCTCCGACTCCATATCCACCTCCTTCTCTGAGTTGCAGGTTAATAATTTGTAATTTTTAGTTATTTTATTTCATTTATAGTTATTTCCCTATCCACATTTGTTTGCAGAGCAGTTGCCATGCTCTTAAGCACATTTTACTGCCTTTTACATCCCTCTAGCCTTTTCAAGAACTATTTTAGAGCCATTTTAATTTAAAAAAGTGGCAATTTTAGTGCCCAAAATTGAAAAAATTCTTATTTTCAATTGTCGGGTGACATTTTACCATTTTTTGGCGTATACAAACCCTTTCTGTGCCTGGGTGACAGGGGCCTAAATCTCTCAAAATCCTCTGTTGTATTGCTGGGTGATATGAACCCCCTTTTGCCGTGAATAAACCCCTGCTGTGCCTGGGTGACAGGGGCCTAAATCTCTCAAAATCCTCTGTTGTATTGCTGGGTGACATGAACCCCCTTTTGCCGTGAATGAACCCCTGCTGTGCCTGGGTGACAGGGGCCTAAATCTCTCAAAATCCTCTGTTGTATTGCTGGGTGACATGAACCCCCTTTTGCCGTGAATGAACCCCTGCTGTGCCTGGGTGACAGGGGCCTAAATCTCTCAAAATCCTCTGTTCTATTGCTGAGTGACATGAACCCCCTTTTGACGTAAATGAACCCCTGCTGTGCCTGGGTGACAGGGGCCTAAATCTCTCAAAATCCTCTGTTGTATCGCTGGGTGACATGAACCCCCTTTTGACGTAAATGAACCCCTGCTGTGCCTGGGTGACAGGGGCCTAAATCTCTCAAAATCCTCTGTTGTATCGCTGGGTGACATGAACCCCCTTTTGCCGTGAATGAACCCCTGCTGTGCCTGGGTGACAGGGGCCTAAATCTCTCAAAATCCTCTGTTGTATTGCTGGGTGACATGAACCCCCTTTTGCCGTGAATGAACCCCTGCTGTGCCTGGGTGACAGGGGCCTAAATCTCTCAAAATCCTCTGTTGTATTGCTGGGTGACATGAACCCCCTTTTGCCGTGAATGAACCCCTGCTGTGCCTGGGTGACAGGGGCCTAAATCTCTCAAAATCCTCTGTTCTATTGCTGAGTGACATGAACCCCATTATGACGTAAATGAACCCCTGCTGTGCCTGGGTGACAGGGGCCTAAATCTCTCAAAATCCTCTGTTGTATCGCTGGGTGACATGAACCCCCTTTTGACGTAAATGAACCCCTGCTGTGCCTGGGTGACAGGGGCCTAAATCTCTCAAAATCCTCTGTTGTATCGCTGGGTGACATGAACCCCCTTTTGCCGTGAATGAACCCCTGCTCTGCATTGCTGACAGGGGCCTAAATCTCTCAAAATCCTCTGTTGTATTGCTGAGTGACATGAACCCCTTTCTGACGTAAATGAACCCCTGCTGTGCCTGGGTGACAGGGGCCTAAATCTCTCAAAATCCTCTGTTGTATCGCTGGGTGACATGAACCCCCTTTTGACGTAAATGAACCCCTGCTGTGCCTGGGTGACAGGGGCCTAAATCTCTCAAAATCCTCTGTTGTATCGCTGGGTGACATGAACCCCCTTTTGACGTAAATGAACCCCTGCTGTGCCTGGGTGACAGGGGCCTAAATCTCTCAAAATCCTCTGTTGTATCGCTGGGTGACATGAACCCCCTTTTGCCGTGAATGAATCCCTGCTCTGCATTGCTGACAGGGGCCTAAATCTCTCAAAATCCTCTGTTGTATTGCTGGGTGACATGAACCCCCTTTTCCCGTGAATGAACCCCTGCTGTGCCTGGGTGACAGGGGCCTAAATCTCTCAAAATCCTCTGTTCTATTGCTGGGTGACATGAACCCCATTTTGCCGTGAATGAACCCGTGCTCTGCATTGCTGACAGGGAACTAAATTTAGTGAAAACATCTGTTACTGATCGGAAGATGCGCGACTACAAGCGCACACTGATAGCATTCCGACCTGACAGCGGGGGCACAGTGGAAGCACAAGGCGAAGGCAGAGGAGGAGGAAGAGGTCGCCAACACAGCTGGGGCACGGACAGCACCTGAGAAGGCAGGGTAAGCATGGCCCAAATGTGGAAAAGCTTTGTCAGCCTTGGAGGTGCTGACCTGCCCTGCAGCCAGTGTATAGTGTGAACGTGTGTTTAGCACGGCAGAGAGCATTATCACAGGCCGCAGCCAATGTGGACAAGCTTACATTTATTAAAATGAACCAGGCATGGATCCCACAGGACTTGTTCGTACCTTGTGCAGAATAGACATTTATACCAGCCTCAACCATCCATTCTTGTACTCAAGTGCACTTATTCTTAGTTTTATTTTGTTATATGTCCCAATATTTTGGGGGATACCCCAATTTAAAAATAAAAAATAACACAAATCAGTATTGGCTACCTATTCCTCCTTCACTGCCGCTTCCACCTACACCGCCACGTCAACCTACACCGCCACATTCACTCATCCACCGCCTTCTCAACCTCCTACTCCTAGATCCAGATTGTTATTTGAAATTTTTCTGTATTTTATGTTATTTTAAGTCATTTCCCTATCCACATTTGCTTGCAGAACAGTTGCCATGCTCTTAACACCTTAGGGACCCGGCTCATTTTCACCTTAAGGACCAGGCCATTTTTTGCAAATCTGACCAGTGTCACTTTAAGTGGTGATAACTTTAAAACGCTTTAACTTATCCAGGCCAAAAAATACCAAATTTACCAAAAAGTTGTAAAAAATTGCAAATTTCCAAGTTTCAATTTCTCTACTTCTATAATACATAGTAATACCTCCAAACATTTTTATTACTTTACATTCCCCATATGTCTACTTCATGTTTGCATCATTTTGGGAATGATATTTTATATTTTGGGGCTGTTACAAGGCTTAGAAGTTTGGAAGCAAATCTTGAAATTGTTCTAAACTTTTCAAAAACCCAATTTTTAGGGACCAGTTCAGGTCTGAAGTCACTTTGTGAGGCTTATATAATAGAAACCACCCAAAAATGACACCATTCTAGAAACTACACCCCTCAAGGTATTCAAAACTGATTTTACAAACTTTGTTAACCCTTTAGGTGTTCCACAAGAATTAATGGAAAATACAGATACAATTTCAAAATTTCACTTTTTGGGCATATTTTCAATTTTAATAATGTTTTTTTCCAGTTACAAAGCAAGGGTTAACAGCCAAACAAGACTCAATATTTATGGCTCTGATTCTGTAGTTTACAGAAACACCCCATATGTGGTCATAAACCACTGTACGGGCACACGGCAGGGCGCAGAAGGAAAGGAATGCGATACGGTTTTGGAAAGACAGATTTTGCTAGACAGTTTTTTTGGGACACCATGTCCCATTTGAAGCCCCCCTGATGCACCCCTAGAGTAGAAACTCCATAAAAGTGACTCCATCTAAGAAACTAAACCCCTCAAGGTATTCAAAACTGATTTTACAAATGTTGTTAACCCTTTAGGTGTTCCACAAGAGTTATTGAAAAATAGAGATGACATTTCAGAATTGCAATTTTTGGGCAAATTTTCCATTTTTACTATTTTTATTCCAGTTACAAAGCAAGGGTTAACAGCCAAACAAAACTCATTATTTATGGCCCCGATTCTGTAGTTTACAGAAACACCCCATATGTGGTCATAAACCACTGTACGGGCACACGGTAGGACACAGAAGGAAAGGAATGCCATACGGTTTTGGAAAGGCAGATTTTGCTAGACATTTTTTTTTGGACACCATGTCCCATTTGAAGCCCCCCTGATGCACCCCTAGAGTAGAAACTCCATAAAAGTGATGCCATCTAAGAAACTACACCCCTCAAGGTATTCAAAACTGATTTTACAAACGTTGTTAACCCTTTAGGTGTTCCACAAGAGTTATTGGCAAATAGAGATGACATTTCAGAATTTTAATTTTTGGGCAAATTTTCCATTTTACAATTTTTTTTCAGTTACAAAGCAAGGGTTAACAGCCAAACAAAACTCATTATTTATGGCCCTGATTCTGTAGTTTACAGAAACACCCCATATGTGGTCATAAACCACTGTACGGGCACACGGCAGGGCGCAGAAGGAAAGGAATGCCATACGGTTTTTGGAAGGCAGATTTAGCTAGACAGTTTTTTTTGGACACCATGTCCCATTTGAAGCCCCCCTGATGCACCTCTAGAAAAGAAACTCTATAAAAGTGACTCCATCTAAGAAACTAAACCCCTCAAGGTATTCAAAACTGATTTTACAAATGTCGTTAACCCGTCGTTGACTTTTTGATCGCTTGCTATTACACTTTTTGTGATGTGAGGTAACAAAAAATTGTTCATTTAGCACAGTTTTTATTTTTAATTTTTTACGGTGTTCATCTGAGGGGTTAGCTCATGTGATATAATTATAGAGCTGGTCGATACGGACACGGCGACACCTAATATGTATACTTTTTTTTATTTATGTAAGTTTTATACAATAATATCATTTTTGAAACAAAAAAAAATCATGTTATAGTGTCCCCATAGTTTTTTTTATTTTTTGGGCCATTGTCTCATGTAGGGGCTCATTTTTTGCGGGATGAGGTGATGGTTTGATTGGTACTATTTCGGCGTACATGCGACTCTTTTGATCACTTTTATTACCTTTTTTGGGAAGTAAGGTGGGCAAAATTTCAATTTCCTGATAGCTTTTATTTTTTCATTTTTATGGCGTTCACCGTGCGGGGAAAGTAACATGACCGTTTTATAGATCAGGTCGTTACAGACGCGGCAATACCTAATATGTGTAGTGTATTTTTTATTTTTATTTTTATTCAGTGATAAATGTGATTTTATTATCTTTACTTTTTTTCACTTCTTTTTTTTACATTTTTTGGACCCAGACCCATTTGGTTCTTGAAGATCCAGTGGGTCTGATGTCTGTATAATACAGTACAGTACAATATATATTGTACTGTACTGTATTTTACTTACACTGAACAGATCTATGCTTTTAGCATAGATCTGTTCAGCACCATGGACAGCAGGATGCCTGAGAAGGCGTCCTGTTGCCATGGGAACCTTCCCCGTCTGCCACAACTGAGCAGACGGGGAAGGGGAAGGAGGGGAGCTCCCTCCCTCTGTCCCCCCATCCATCTGGGGGCTGCAAAGGCACAGCAGCCCCCCGATGACAGAGGGGGGAGCTCCCTGACTTAACCCTTTCCATACCGCAATCCGTACGGACCGCGGTATGGAAAGGGTGAAACGGCTAAATGGCTGACATCGCAGCGATGTCAGCCGTTTATACCAGAGTGTCAGCAATGTGCTGACACTCTGGTACCACTGACCACCAATGAAAATTTAGTGCAACTACCGCACCGCCCCCAAAACAACGCCCACAAACCGCCCCCCCCCCTGCACCCCGCCATCATAATTGCATTCAGGGGTGCAGGGGGGGTTAAAAATTTTTTAACTTTGGCCATTTATAAGTTTCTGATCCTTGCGGTCAGGGACCGCAGGGATCAGAAACTACATAAAGCGCTGCAAACCGCAGGTCTGAATTGACCTGCGGTTTGCAGCGATCACCGATATGGGGGGGTCACAGGACCCCCCTCGGCATTGACCCTGGGTGCCTGGCTGTGTGTAACAGCCGGCACTCAGGGCTGTCACCATGTCTGCAGACATGGTGACAGTTTAATGCCAGGACGAGTATACTCGTCCTCGAGCGCTAAGTACCCTTGCTCCAGGACAAGTATACTCGTCCAAGGTCCTGAAGGTGTTAAGCACATTTTGATGCCTTTTGCAGCCCTCTAGCCCTTTCCAGGACTATTTTAGAGCCATTTTAGTGCCCAAAAGTTCGGGTCCCCACTTGACTTTAATGGTGTTCGGGTTCGTGGTCAAGTTCCGGTCTCAAACCCGAACTTTTTTTTCAAGTTCGGCCGAACCTGCCGAACCTGAACATCCAGGTGTCCGCTCAACTCTATTTATGAGGTCAGCAGATCAGCTTGTGCTAAATATGGCTGACATATCATGCCAAAAAACATCTGTGCCACTATGGGTCTCATAGGGGGTTACCCTATACCATAACATACCACCCCCAGGGTTTTCTGTGACCATTGAAGAGAACCTGTCACCTCCAACAAACATCCCAAGCCAGCAGCAGTACCTGAGAGTAGCCAGCAGCATGTTTGCAACAATTATTTTCTTCCTGCAGGCAGAGAAGCAAAAGCTGTAAAAACTTTCTTTAATCCCCTGCGTGCTTCTTTAGTCAGGCTTGAAGTCACAGAGGCAGCGGCCTCCTTGCTTCAAGTCATGGTAACCACGCCCCCCTTCGCTGCCCCTTCGCTGTGACTGACAGCCGGCTGTTCGGCAAAACCAGCCGAACTGTCATGCATAAGTGCTGTCAATCACAGTGAAGGGGCAGGCAAGGAGGCGTGGTTACCATGGCTTGAAGCAAGGAGGCCACTGCCTCCGTGACTTCAAGCATGACTAGAAAATCACGCGGACAGGGAATAAAATAAAATTTTCTGAGCTTTTGCTTCATCTGCCTTCAGGAAGAAAACGATTGTTGGAAACACGCTGCTGGCTACTCTCAGGTACTGCTGGCAGCTTGGGATGCTTTGTGGAGGTGACAGGTTCCCTTTAAAGAGACTGTTACAAAGCAGTTGTGGATATGCTGTGAATTGGGGCTACTCTTAAGGGCATTTTTTAAGTGTCCCGCCAGTATTGACTGTTTACGCCTTATACAGGATCTGGACTTCAAGCTTGACTAGAGAAGCGCGCCGGCAGGAGATTAAGGAACGTTTTTACAGCTTTTGCTTCTCTGCCTGCAGGGAGAAAATGATTGTTACAGACATGCTGCTGGCTACTCTCAGGTACTGCTGCTGGCTTGGGATGTTTGTTGGAGGTGACAGGTTCCCTTTAAACTACAATATTTTTTGCAAAATCATCCAGACTAACCTTAGCTCTGTGAGAGTAGTGTGCACATTAATAACACTTTTACACAGTTCAAGTTTATACAGTCCATAACAGGTTTTTTGCCCTTTGCTATTTGCTAACTATAACTTACAAATACAATTCAACTTGACAGTATATTTTCTATGTACACCATTCTGTCTTTTCCTACTTGTGTAAGGAGGATAGCTACAAATGCTGATTTCTGGTTCATTCTCAACTGGTTCTGTCCCTTGCATCCCCCAATCGTAGCACACTCTTTCTTTCACTTGGAGTCTCTACTTGGCCTTTGACCAGACAGTGGGCAACCAGTCATATAATGATGCTTAAATTGTTGCTACTAGACCAGCTTCCTTATAGCCATCTCTGAGACTCAACCTCTCTTAATCCAGGTGACCCACTATAAAGGTATTGATCTCCAGAGAGCATCTCCCACACAACTGGTGCACCTTCCTCACATGGTGGTTCCATGGGCTCCACTTCTTTGCAGCCTTCAGTCCCTCTCTGTCAGAATGGAGAGGGTGTCAGCAGTAAGTTTGTTTTGATGTCACTGATTAGTTTGCCCTTCCTCTAATGAGTAGACCACAGAGTAGTGATGTTGCAGCAGCATGAGAAAAAAACAGAGTGGTGATGTTGCAGCAGCATGAGAAGACCACAGAGTGGTGAAGTGGCAGCAGCATGAGGAGACCACAGAGTGGCCCAGAGACATAGTTGTGAGTTGGCCACAGAGTGGAAAGGCAACATAGTGTGGAGGTGGCAGCAGCAGCATGAGGAGGCCACAGAGTGGCCCAAAGACAGAGTTGTGAGTTGGCAGATGCATGAGGAGGCCACAGAGTGGCAAGGTGGCAGAGTGGGGAGGTGGATGGCAATAGCAGTACCCACTCACGATGGTGTAAGAAGGAGCACTTGGCATCAGATGTGTGGCAACAGGCAGGTGGCAACATCAGAATAGTAGCTGAGGCAGGTACCCAGAAAAACATGGTCTCTTTTGTCAAGGTTTGGGTGAGGCAGCATGGATGATCTAATCTGATGCATCAGGCATTGGTGGGTTAAAATCCTGGCTGATCCATGCCTGATTCATCTTGACAAAGGTCAGTCTCTCCACAAATTTTGTGGACAGGAGAGTTCTTCTTGGGGTAACTATGGCTCCCGCCGTACTAAACACCAGCTCTGATACCACACTACTGGCCGGGCAGGACAGCTTTTCCAGGGCAAACTCGGCCAGTTGCGGCCACAAATCCAGTCTGGCTGCCGAGTTGTCCGACAGATCTTCAATGTGAGGTGGCAGGGTGCTGTCCAAGTATGCCACCACCGCTGGTTCAGGTCTAGCTGCTGCTGCTGGTGAGTAGTTTCTTCACTAGGCATGTGAAGAAAGCTGCTCATCAGTGACTCTAGTCTCAAGCTGCTGCTGATGGAGCTAATACTGCTCCTACCCCCAACCCCGCCACAGCATCCATGGCAGTGGAACAAGAGCACAGAGGACCCCCCTCCCCCAGTCAGACCAGCGAGAAGATGGACGATGGAGCAGATAGGCAGTGGCCAACTGACTACATAGGATGTCTCTATAGTAGTTCAGTTTGTCTTCCCTTTCAGCGGGTGTAAAAAAAGGCCCCTATTTTGGACCGGTAGCAAGGGTCCAACAAGGTGAAGAGCCAGAAGTCATCCCTCTGCCGAATGGTGACAATTCGGCTGTCACTACCCAAGCAAGTGAGCATGCAGTGGGCCATTTGCGAAAATGACTTGAAGGGTCTCCCTGCCTCCATCTCCGCTGCATACTGCCACAGTGTGCCTGGGTCATCTGTCTCATCTTCCTAATCTCCCTCTTGCTTCTCTGGATGCTCCTACTCCTTCTCTCCTATCACCTGTGTAGAAAAACCACCTATTTCGCTACACATTGCTTGTGCTCCAATGTCCTCTTACTCCCCCAGTTCAGCCCCCACAGAGCTCATGTGGCCGTGAGATGTTGGCGCCATGTCTCCAGTAGCCTGACCATCCACATTTACCAGCATCTGTTCCAGGATATGAAGCAGTGGAATGACGTTGTTCATCCCGTAGTCCTGGCGACTGACAAATAACATGGCATCCTCAAAGGGCCTGAGCAAACGGCATGTGTTACGCATGAGCTGCCACTGGCTGACATCGAAGTTACACAGGGGAGAACTCCTGTTCGCTTGGATCATCAAGAAATTGTTTATAGCTTTTCTCTGTTCCTATAGTCGATCCAACATAGGGAGTGCGGAATTCCAATGGGTGGAAACGTTGCTTATCAGCCTATGTTGGGGGATGCCGTTCTGTAGCTGCAGCTCAAGGAGAGTGTGCTTGGTGGTGTACAAGTGGCTGAAGTGCATGCAAAGTTTCCTTGCCATTTTTAGGATTTCTTGCAGATGGGTGGAAGATTTCAGGAACCGCTTGACAGCTAGATTGAACACGTGCGCCATGCAGGGCGCATGGCTCATCCCTCCTTGATGCAGTGCCGACACCAGGTTCTTCCCATTGTCGGTCACCATGTTTCCGATTTTGGGTTGTCGCGGAAAAACCAGGATTAAATTTCTTGATGAAGGACACGGACCGAGGTGTAGAACAGCGTGACACCACCATGCCCTGCACATGTGGTATGCTTGAGGAGCACTGTGAATTGTCCCTGCAATGAAGGCTGAGGACACAGTGGAGGATGAGGATGCAGAGGTGGAAATTATCGCAGGACCAAATCACGTTCACCCAGTGGGCCGTAAATGACATGTATTGTCCCTGACCATAGTTAAAGCTCTGCACATCAGCACTGTCGTGCACTTTGGCAGACACTGACAGGTTCAAAGACTGGCCCACCTTCTGTTCTGCATATTTGTGCAGGACTGGTACTGCCTTTTCCACAAAGACATGACGGTTGGGACTCTCCACCTCGGCTTGGCACAAGCCATAGTTTTTCTGAAAGGTGCAGAGTCCACCATTTGGAAAAGGGAGGGACTGCAGTACCAGCAACTTGGCCAGGAGCATGTTTAGCTTCTGTGCCATAGGATGACCACACGCGTATTGCTGTCTCTTGGCAATCGCTTCGGTGATCGACTGCTGACTAAATGAGTGACGAGGAGAAGGAGGACAAGGATGAAATTCAAGAAACAGGGGCACATCAAAATGCAAGTGAGAGTGCCGCCACACGGAGGACAAGGAGCAGGAGCTTCAGGACCGGTAGATGATGGGAAGGACAGACAGCTCCCTTCGGCTGAGGTGGTGGAGCCTCGACTGCCTGGGTGCGTGCCACTGGGTGATGCAGGCTGGTCCACCACATTGGAGCCACAGTTCTTCCAGGCTACTTTATGGTGATGCTGAATATGTTGATGCAGGGCCATGGTGCCAACACTGGCACCCTGGCTAGACTTCACCTTCTGCCCACAGATTCGGCAAATGACCATGTTCACCTCCTCCGGCGGCTTAACAAAAAACTGCCACACCGCCGAGTAGGTGATTCTACCTCCAACACTCCGCACTGACTGACTGCTACAGTCGCTGCCTCCGTGAACTCCTGCACCACTACTTTCCGGGCCGGTAGTCTCCTGTGAAGCGGGTGGTCTACCCCAGGCACGTTTGGCTTCCGACTTCCCACTGCACTTTCCTCATCACTACTTGCCAGCCTACCAGAGGA